>NW_023416321.1:24327643-24927643 GCF_014108235.1 Myotis myotis | reverse complement strand
ACTGCCCTGGACTATGTTTTGGATGGCAAGCCTGGAAGTCCAATGATGTCTGTAGAAATCTCAAATATTTCTTCTCCTTTTTCCTTCACCCCCCTCCCCCAATTTTTTTTTTTAAAGCACCCACCTTCCTCTCTGTAATCCAGTTCTCTCTCTGACTTTGGTGCCATCATCTTCAAACGCTCCCTCACCTGTTATTTCAGATGCTAAGTACATTTTTTTACTTAGGTCGGCTCAATAGCCGCCTTTCTGCCTTCTTTCTATACGTCTTCGCCTGGTTTATTCAGTGAACTGCGATTGGAGAAATGTGCCTTTCAAACAGCTTTGTTCATGTCATTCCTTGCCTTAAAGACATTTGCTGGTTTTCCGTGGCGTCCTGAACAAAGATGATGCCTAGGCCCCTCAGAGAGCAGGGCGTCCTCACGTGGTGGAGGATCTCCTGTGTCCCCTCCCGGTTATAGGTCCAACCTCTCCAGCCCCCTCCAGCCCCCATGAGCTGCTCATGGCTCTTCTGACTTGCTCCAGTGACTCCCAGATCACCTGTGGTTGTTCATTTCTGCCCCATCTCTCACCCTTGCATAAAGAACCAGTTCTAATGCCACCTGCTCCATGCAGCCCTCCATCTCTGGCTGTGGGAGGGAGGGTGTCACCGGAAGGGTCTGCACCATGTCCTAAGCCCACTCCACACCTGCAGACCCCCTGCCCCTGCCTCGTGAACGCACTAGACTGACCTTCCTTCAGTCGGAGCTCTGGGAAGCCTGGGGGTGGGGATCTGTTTCTCCAACCAGGGCTTATTCCCTCTCATCTCCCAGGGTTGCCATGCAGAACAACAGCTTTGCTGCCTCTGAAATGAGTTTTCTTTACTCATGCAAATTGCTCTCTGACTTATACACCCATGTGGCTGGGCGTAGCGCTCACTGCCCAGTCGGTGAAGGAAGAAGGTTGCAGCCGTGTTTTTTCTCCCAGCAAATGCAGATAATACCCTTCCTCTAATCAACAGGTTCCCAAGCATTTGAGAACCAGCCGTGAATTTCCAAGGGGCCCTCCCAGCCTTGTGGAATTAGAGCAGAGATATTGCCTCCTGTCACTTCAGTTAATCCAAATGAGCTGTGTCTCCTTTCTGTAGGGAAGGGCAAAGCAAAACAAAACCCAGCCGAGCCAGCACCAGGCTTTCTAACTGCCAGAGCCGGGCTCGGAAAATGGCCTGGGTCATTGGAGTGATGAAAGAAATGGTGTTATTATAACGTCTCTCTTCAAGGAACTTGAAAGTGATTTTCTTACATTATATGCAAATAATATATGGGAGTCACATCACCTACTTTTGTGCAGCTCGTCATCCACATGTGTGTTTAGGAAGCTTATTAGCTGGTGGGCTGGCTTCCTCTTTTTCCTCCTCATGAGTTGTCTTTTAGGCAATAAATTCCAAGCTCCGTGGTTCGTTCAGAATTGGGAGGGATAAATGGTGTCCCATCCTGAGTGTGGAAACAAGATTCGGTTTGAAAGAACTCTGTTATCGCTGCTGCCTAGATTTTTTTATTGTATTGCGAGACTTAGCGAATACATAATGTGTCCAAAGTCCATGAAGCCTGCAGAGGTAAACCAGGTCTGCCTGCGGGGAGCTTAGAGTCTAGTCGGGAGCCAGTGACAGTCCCTAGTACAGGGAGTACTGGTGCTTGAAAATCAAAGAGGGAGACAGACCCAGACGGGTGGGAGGGCAGGAGCTGACCCTGGGGCTGTAGTTGAAGGATAGGCATTCAGCAGGCAGAGGGCGATGCCATGTGGGAGGTGCAGGAGGACTGGTAAGGACTGGCTCACAGTGCGTGAGGAAGTGCAGCGAGAGATGAGAGACAACAGACCTGCCCTGTGGCACCGCCCCACACCTGCCGTTCTAACTGTGTTTACCGCTGTGTCTGGGGAAGGGGGGGGGGGCGTTAACCCCGCAGGAGTGGAACACCCAGAGGCTGCTGCCCTCTGCTCTGTGGCAGCGCCATTCTGCCAATGGTAGGCCTTTGCTAAGACGGGACTTGGGGAAGAAGGACCAAGGCAAGAAATGGGTCTGCCTATATTATTTGAAGGGCTAAGAATTGGGGTGAGCAGAGGATGAAGAGAGGGTGGTTGGAAAGCCCAGGCGATGGAACTGCAGGAAAGGGATTGTATGTGCTTTAGATGCAGCCAAGTTTATCTAAGGGGAGACTCAAAGACATAAGAACTTCTTTGGAAAAACCCTCTTAGCTTCGACTTCCGGTGAACAAGAAATGTACCTAATTGAGGCAAGCCATGGCAGAAAGATCCCAGACCTTGGAGCTCTCCCAGGACAAACTGTTTCATCTCCCCAAGCCTCAGTCTCCTCATCTGCAAAATGGGGGTCCTCAGGCTTCTTGGAATGGCCGTGGTAGAGATGTGAATGAAACGATGGTCTCAGAGCTCTCGTTCGTTCTTGGCTTGCCCAGGATGCATGACCACAGGTGCCTTTTAGGCACCATAGGGACTCCCCTTTGTTCTCTTGATCCTGATATGTTGAGGTCTGTTGTTGGGGCCTGAGGAAGTTTGCCAAATGTCTTGTGGCCAGCACACCAGATTCCTTGTCCCTGGCGTGCACCGCATTTTCAGCTTCTCACATCTCCTCCGGCAAGTGTTCTGCAGACACCCGCTAATTGGAGCCTGGAGACTTGGGAGCCATTTAAAAATATTCTCACACCAAAAGTGGCCTTTGTGTTTGAAAACCGCCCCTAGTCCTGGGCTTCTGGACAGGCCAGTGAGTGTAAGGGGGCAGTGGCTGGGGTGGAGCCACACATGTGTCCTGGTTCCAAAGCAGATGGGTCATTCTTGCCAAAGGGGATGCATTTGGGATAAAATGCCATGGCTCTTGCTTCAAGATATCAGAGGCTCAGAAGTGACCATGATCTTGGTGAGATGCCCTGATATTTTGTTGTTCCGTAGAGCAGAAGTGAGACACAGCATAAAAGAACTTTGGGTAAACATTTTGGTCTGCCCACTTCCCACTTCCAGATTGTTCCCAGTGTCTGAAGTGCCTTCCGGGGGTGGGGGGGTGGAGGTGGGGAATTGACTTCCCTTTTAGCTCTATCTCCACCCTCACCCCCAGCATCCTCTCTCTCTTTTATTTTTTCCTCCTTAGCCAGCGGCAGCAGCTTAGTGTTTGGAACCGGTAACTTAGACGGGCTCAGACTCCTTGGAGCCAAGGTGCATTCTGCCAGCGTCAGCCAAGCACCTGGCCTGGAAGAGGGGAGGGGGGGAGGGCAGATGGGAAGTGCCACACTGCCCCTCGTGGGCTTCATGCTCACAGCTCACGGCAGTCCTGGCGCCAGGATCAAGGACTTGCCCTCGGGACCTCGGGAGTAGTTCTGCCAAGCACCCCATTGGTCACTTCATTTGGATTCTTCCTCTTTCCTTTCTCTAGCACCTGGCTAGAGGCCTCTCAGAGCATGCTCCGGCACAGAGTGTAGCAGGGGCGATGGAAAAGACAGGTCATGGAGTACCTGGGTGCAGGAACCCTGAGATTCTAGGGTGTTCACTCTTAGACTCTCACAATCTACTTCACTGCAGTTCAGCAGAACATTGACCCTGGCGTCAACAGCAATGTTCAGACGAGCTGAGGTGCTGGAAAGCAGAGCAGGAGAACGCTTGGGCAGCGACAGCCAGCCTGGGGTTGACCGTTTGTGGCTGATCATAGACTCCGGATAAATTAAATGTAGGCCTGGCCTGTCTTCTGACAGAGAACTCCAGTAGCCAGAGGGTCCTGGCCATCTGGGGTCCCTGTGGGGGAGCCTGGAGGTCAGATTGGGGTGCAAATGGCATGAGTTCATCAGAGAAGGGTGTGTGGCGGGAGTGGGGTGGGGGGATTGAGATCATGTTTCTTGCCCTGGCAAGGGGGGAAGGGAGACCAGTGCTTGCCAACCCCCACTTCCCATCAGGAATCAGTGAGCATTCCAGCAGGGGAGGCCCAACACTGCGGTGGTGATGATGTGGTGATGATGCTGAAGATGATGTTTGTTCAAAGGCCTGAGCTAATGATGGGAGTGTGGAGCCACGGTTTGCCTTCTTCCTGCCATTCAGGCAGCCCTTCGAGCCCGTGGCTTTGCCTCGGTCCTTCTCCCTGGATGACGAATTTAGAACACCACCCGGAAGGACGGTGAACATTGCTCTGAGAATCATCATTTTGCACTTTTAAAAACTTATTTTTCTTCCTCTGAGGACTGAATTAGTGCTGTAATTTGCTCCTAATACCACCTAAACCTGTTGTGATTAAAGCTTTTTTTCCTTCTTTCTTGAAACCAGGCTTGCTGCCTGGAGTTCACATATTAACAGGGATGAAAAAGATCATTTCTAACTTATAATGTTCTGAATTGCTTTAGTTTTTTCATTTGTATTTCCCTGGTAAAGCAAGGCGTCTATTCTGCTGTCAGGGCTCAGTAATCCCCGTGACAAGCGGGAGCAGGATCTGAGAGGCAGTCCACACCAGGACGGCCAGGACGGACAAGTCCACCCGGGGGACGGGAGTTACTGAGTGTCTCTCCCACAGTTACTCTCACGGTGGCATTGCTGTATTAGGTAAGCCCTCCGGGGGCCTTGAAGGTCAAGAAATCAGGAAATAAAACTCTTGTAGCATTTGACCTAATCAATACGGCAGGCTCTCAAATAGATATCCAAGTCTTTGGCAGCCGATGTTGGATGGGCAAGGGAAAAAATACTTTTTGATAGATATTGACGGAATCACAGGCGGCTGAGGGAACAGCAGCTTTGTCCGGTTTGACATGCCCGGGCCAGTCTCTGGGTGGGAGGGCCAGTCCATTTGGACTCAGTCTTTCTTGGAGTCTCTCGTTCTTTGTCAGTTTGCTCCGGGTTTCCGCTCTGGGGAGGTGAGAATTAGAATGGGATGAGAGCATCGGACAGGTTTGGAAATGGAACCCTCTGTAGACCCCGTTGGCACTGGAGACTCGGGCTCTTGTTTCAAAGGAGGAAACCTGAGACGGATTCCGGGACCCTTGTCCCAGCCGCACCACCATTCGGAGTACCAGCCAGTGGGTTCTGAAAGCGAGGTGGGCGCCGTGGAGACTCGGAGAGCAGACTTTTCCTCCACATGCTGCCCGTCTGTTGTCCTCAGGAGTTTGGGGAGTAGATGTTTGGGGCGGTCATGTATTTTGCATCTGTGGGAAGAAGGATGGAAAGAGTGATAGCTATGCCACTGGGAGTTCTGATTCGTCTCGTGATAAAATCTGGTCGCATAGTTGATCTGTAGCAAAAAAGAGGGAAGAGATAAATGAAATCATTGTGCTCACTTGCCACCTTCTGATTCTTTATTGTTTGGTTGTTAAGGGCAACAGAAATGTCAATAAAGAGGCTGGCGGTTGAGGTCTCAGTCCAGGAGCGCTTGCTGGGGGCGGTCCTCTCACGGTGGGGCTCTGGTCCAGGTGGGCACCAGCGCTTTGCCTGCACTTTGAGTCATGATGTGCTTGACGGGATTTCTGATCCTTGGCCGTCTCAGTCCCTTCCACCACTCAAGATCCCGAGTCTGTGGGAAATAGTTTTGAACCAGCTGAAGATCTGTCTCCTGGGGGAAGACATTAGCTATGGGATCTTCCAGGCTGCCTGTTGTGTTTAGTAACACCTTTGTCAGCTGCCCACGTGGCAGAGAGGAGGTGGGCCTTGCTGTCCCTTCCCTGGGGGCCTTTTCCTGCCGTCTACATATGGGTGTGAATGTGATTGGCCGGCTATGAAGGACCCGTTGTCCCCGTCCCCCAGCACCGTGAGGTGGCCCTCCACATGTCTGAGTTGAATCTCCCTTACACAGATGAAGAAACTGGTCCTGTGGAGAGGATACGTGGTTTGCATGCACCTGGGAGCTGGCACTGGAGGGCAGGTCTCCCACCACAGAGTGCCATCTACCCCTAGTCCCTCTAAACAGCGGAGGCCTCCACATAGCACATCCCATGAGATGTGGCGGTGAGGGTTATTGTGTTCCCCCTTTCTACAGATAAGGACACCAGGCTTAGAGGGGTTACGTAATTATTCTTATCAGAGCATGTTCATTTGTTACGTTTCATCCTTACCATTAAAAGGCGTGACCTGATTTTATAGGGAAGGTCACTCTAAGGCCAAGAAGCTCATGATTTGCCCAAATTCTTGACCTTCTAGACTCCCATGCCCAGACATCTCCGTGATGCAACTGAGCCCGTCTGCCTGGTGCTGTCCAGTCCTCTTCCAGTGCCAGGGAAGTGGCCTGGCCATGACGAGGAGTGAGGTGGGGGCTGGGGAAGTGGCAAGTGTATTGGGAGGGTAATGAGACTGGTGACTGAGTAAGGGCCCAGCGTTGGTCTGAGCAGTGAAAATGGCGTCTTGGAGGGGACGGTGATTTTCTCTAGAAAAGAACATGCTTGGTGAGCCTGCGTGGTGCCCGTCGCCCGTCCAGGTCTTCCGAAGCTGCTCTGGGATCCTCTCCGCAACACTAGGATGCAGGTTTCTGCCTCTTTGCAGGTGAGGAAGCTGAGTCGCAATGAGTTGAAGAAACTTGTCTTGGGCCACATACCTGGTTCGTGGTAGGGCCGCTCAGTCACTCAGCAGACGTTCGTGGAGCACGTGCTGTGTGCCAGGTGCCATCCTGGACACCAAGATCCGTCAGTGAGCAGAATAGACAGGTCTCGGTCCTTCCAGACCAGAATTCAAGTGGAGGGAGACATATGATAAACAGCTAATGTAAGAAATAAGTAAATCACACAGCATGTTAGAAAGTGACAACCATTTCAGAGGCACAACACAGCGCAGGTACAGGCGATTGGGAGCACCTGGGTGGGCTGCAGTTCTACATCACTTGGTCCCTGTGAGCTGGGAGAGGGAGGAGCCATACCAGATCCACACGTGGGTCTGACATCACGCCCACTTCTCAGGAGGAAAGCGAGGCCCAGGGAGTGGGAATGACTTGGCTAAGGTCACACGCTGACTTGGTATCCAAACCAGGTTCGGAACCAGGATTCCCATAGCTACCTAGCAAATCCCACGAGGTTGCTTTGTTTCCCCTGCACCGCCCTGACTTGGTTCACCATCTTCAGCCTTCGGTGGCATTGATTTCCGGCAGCCCCATACCAGCCCCAGTGTCTTCCCTAGCCCCATATCACTTCGTTCCCATATAAGCATGGGTCCCTTCACCCTAGCATCCCAGCACCCTGAGTGGGGAATTAATGCGTTTTTATTTGAAGTGATCCGACGCTGTCATTTTTGATATCTCCTGTTTTCGTATGCAGGAACGCAGAGCACAATTAGAATACAGTTATATATCCTCATAGTTATTAAAGCTTGGATTAACATGACATAAAGTTTTGTCTGGGGAGTCTTTTGCTATGGCTCAGGGAGCATTTTTTGTGACAGTAATAGGCTACAGTTAATATACTTGAATGATACTAGAATCTGTGTTATAAGGCAGAACAAAAGGGGTTTATCTGGAGCTGAATTACAAAGGTGGAATTATCACTGCGAATGATCCACAGAGATCTGGGCTTAATTATTGTCGCTTGTGTCATTTCAGCATAATATGGGAGGTTACTGAAGCAGAGTAGAAGTGCGGGAGGGCCAGCTTGTCAATCACTGGGCGAATGCCCGGACTCCCACCCCTTCTCCCAAGCACAGTGCTGGCCACTTGTCCTGCAGATCCACAGGGATTGAGGCCTTTGGCCGTCCCTGGCATGTGGTGCTTCAGGTTTTATAATGTTTCTGCAGGATGGTTTTCATGAACTCCTGTGTCCCCCAGCCCAATCCTTTGCCCCCCGCCCCATGCCCCCCAGTGTAGGTCCCCTGCCCTCCTGGCCCCGTTGAACTGTCCACGAGGGTGATGAACTGGCTGGTCCACTGCATTTTCTTGGTGGCAGTGCCAGTGCCACCTTCCAGAGCCTAATAGTTGTGACAAGCACAGGAGGTGAGCTGATGTGCTCTGCCAGCCATTTGGTTACAAAGGCCAGTGTGGCTAGCACAGGTGTCCGGCTGCACATGGGCGTGCTCAGGTGAACCGCTTCCCCATCTGTTCCCAGAGGACAGAGCCTGGGGCAGCAGGAGGACAGAGCCTGGGGCAGCAGCATTGTGGGCAACTTTCCCCCTCCCCCGCTCTGGTGCCCAGTCAGGGCGTTCACATTCCTCTGGGGGGTTGAGTCAGGTCCCAGGAGCCAGGAAACAGGATAGCTCAGCACTGAACAGGGCAGGGCACCCAAAGGCTTTAGAAATGCTATTTATAAGGAGCATAACCTTTTTTTTTTATATTCTCCAGCTGCCAGGTGTATGATTACAACTTGTTCTGTTGGCAGCTACTATGAACTGTGAGCTGCTTGGCTGTGCTCAGTGGTCAGTGCTGTGTTGGGCCCTGGGCAGTGTAGCTGTTCCTGCCCGACCTGTTTTCCGAGAGGCCGTTGTCCTGCTTGGTGAAAAGCCTCTCCGAGGTGCCCCACTTATAGAGCGAGAAGGGAGCAGGTCTGTGTTGGGCAGCTCTGTGGCAGGAAGTGGACAGGGACTTGGGTCATTTTCTCCAGTAGAGCCGGGCGGCTGTACTTCCTGGAATGGAGCGGTCCAGCGAGGTGGAGCACCTTGCTCAGGTTACCTGGCTGGGAAATCAAGAAGACAGGACTTGGTGTATGAGTCCCAAGGCCATGTTTTTCAACTAGACTTGTGTGCATACAAAAATGCAGCTTCCTGGGCCATGCCCCAGAACCATGGAATCACACTCCCTGGAGGGGTGGCCTGGGACTGGGCATTGGACCAGCGCACCAGGTGATCCGTGTACACGCAGATGATTGGGAACCATTGCACTGCTGGCCTGGAAGCCAGCCATGAGTGTGCCCTGAAATACTCTCCATACCAAGGTCACTGGTCCTGGGACATCGTACCCCATGGGGCGGGGGTGACAGGAAGTGGATGACCTCACATTGATTAGAGCCAAAGGGAACACATGGAACTTTCTTCAAGTCTCCCATTTTTTAAATGAGAGATTTAAGATGTGAAGAGAGTTCGTGCCCAAGGACACACGTTCATGGCAGAGCTGGCCCTGATACCTGTTACCCCCACTGCCCTATAAAAAAAATAATTGCCCAGCCCAGCCCAGCCGGCGTGGCTCAGTGGTTGAGCGTCAACCTCTGAACCAGGAGGTCATGGTTTGATTCCCAGTCAGGGCACATGCCCGGGTTGCAGGCTCCATCCCCAGTGTGGGGCATGCAGGAAGCAGCCAATCAATGATTCTCTCTCATCATTGATGTTTCTATCTCTCTTCTCGGTTTCCCTTCCTCTCTGAAATCAATAAAAACATCTTTTAAAAAATAAATAAGTAAATGTCCATTGCCTTTTGCCTTTCCATTGCTAAGATGGTTTAGAAGAAGTGCGGTTGTAATTAGAATAAACACAGTACTTTTTCTTACTGCAACAAGACCTTCAAAGGGAAAAAAAATCTCAATACCCCAATTATGCCAAAGCATTCCCAGTCCTATCCAGGAGTAATTAAAAAATACAGCTGACGCTTGTTCTCTCGCTTGTTTTTATTTTTTTTTTTTTTTTTTTTTTTTTTTTTTTTTAAATATATTTTATTGAGTTTTTACAGAGAGGAAAGGAGAGAGACAGAGAGTCAGAAACATCGATGAGAGAGAAACATCGACCAGCTGCCTCCTGCACACTCCCCACTGGGGATGTGCCCGCAACCAAGGCACACGCCCCTGACCGGAATCGAACCTGGGACCCTTCAGTCCGCAGGCCGACGCTCTATCCACTGAGCCAAACCGGTTTCGGCCTCTCGCTTGTTTTTAAATGAATAGCTAAGTATCTGTCAAGATGATGAGCGCCTAGGCCGCTGACGGCCTTACGATCTCAGTTTGCTCCCAGGAACTTCAGAGATGAGAACACGAAAGCTGTGGTTTTGAACGGCGAGGCACCTGGCCACCCCGGGCACACTCGTTTCGTGGTTGTGGGGCATCTCGCCCCCACCCCGAGACCAGGTGGGGGGTGGCAGGCCAGACTCGGCATCTACGTCCTTATTCAGTCTCAGATTCTCCTCTGTGCCTGTGAGCGGGTCAGACGGGTTCTTCTGCTGCACCTCTGCAGAACACAGGACGTTAGGGTTTTCAGGATCTGTGCACAGAATTAGCTTGGCTTATTGGGGAAAATCCTCCTGTTGCAAGTCACTTTTTAATTAGTTTATAGAATCTCTATTTCTAAATGATGCCACTATATGAATTGAGATGTCATGTTGCATATTGACACCATTCCTTTGGGGACAATTGGGCTTTATTTCTCAGAAGCTAAAGGCAAATCTATATGCACTTTCCTCACCCTACTCCCAACACACGTTTTTCCAAAGACAAAATCAAGGGCAGACTTGAAGAGGACATGATCACAAAATGTATTATAGCATTAGTCATTCTTAATGTTTACCCATCAGTTTACAGCATGTGTGCATATGCGTGGAGTTCCAGTTATCTATTGGTGCATAACAAATCATGCCAAAACTAGCTGGCTTCAAAAAACAATCATTATATTCTCTCTTGTGGTTTCTACGGGAATTTGCAAGGGGCTTGATTGGGGGGTATCTCATGAGGCTGCTGTTAGATAGTGGCCGGCACAGCAGAGGGTTGACCAGGTTTCTCTCTTTCCATGTGGTCTCAGGACTTGTCCACGTGGTCTCTGCAAAAGCTGGCTTGAGCTTCCTCAAATCATGGTGTCCTCAGGACTCATTATACAGCACCTTAGGGCTCCTGCACAAGTGTCCCAGCAAACAAGGCAGGAGTGGCTTCACTTTTTCTGACCTGGCCTTGAAAGTCATAGGACACAAGTGAGTCACAAACTCACCTAGTATAAAGGGATGGGATGGAGACTTCACCTCCTGTTGGGAGGGTTGGCGGGTGCCTTCTTGGTAGAGCAGCCAGTGTTTGACAGCCACTGTTAGCTGAGGAAGGCTCGCCTGGGTCTGTACAGCATGTGATGACCAGACTGTACCCAGAGCTCTGTCCCATCAGTTCTGTTGGCAAGTGCACTCAACTAAGGACAAGCTCCGCTGTGCCCTTAAAATAAATAAAAACACTAACCAAGAATAATAATGATAGTAATAATAACAGCACCAGAAGCCAACACCTGTGTGTTTCTATGTGTGTAAATGCACCTTTCATTTAATCCCATTTCATTACTCTTTTAAGAACATCCTATTAACTCAGGTTCAGAGAGTAAATAACTTGTGCCATTGCTTGTCCAAGGTCACTGTGGTTCCTGAGAGTCAGATGTGAAGCCAAATGTCTGTGACCCTGGGACCCAGACCCTCGGCTGCTCTGCTAGTGTCCCAGTCGGTGCTGAGCCACAGTCCAGAGGCCGGGCCAGAGCGAGGACATCCACGGGAGTGTGCGCTGTGCTGAGCTGAGCGCCTTTGCCAGGCTTGTTGAAAACAGGCTCCTTTTTATGTGTTGATTGCTACACATGCTCGGCCAGAAGCTCTTGCTTTATCATCTAGTTCAAAGTGAGGGGAGGACGCTCCCTCAACGGGGACCTGCCTCACTCTCCATCCTCTCCATAGCCTCTCCAGGCCAGGCCGGCCAGCCCCCAGCTCCCTCTGCCTGTGCTGCAGGGCTGTCACATGAATCGTGCAGAATCAGCCGATCTCCCCGTGCCTGAAACAGATTCCGGTGTGTTGGGAGAAGTACTTTGGAATGACCCAGGGGACATTTGCCAATTCATTCCCCCCGTTGCTGTTCTGAGAGCCCGAGTCCAGCTTTGGGGGAATGAGATGGACCTAGAAGGACCTCAACTCCTAGAGGTTTTATCCCACAGACCCTTCCAGAAAGCTGCCCTTCCAGGCACAGCCTTTGTGTGTCTCAGGGTTTCCGGGAGGTTCCTTGCAGAGTGGATTTGGAACTGTCCCAGGGCCTCTAGGAGGGGGACCCCAGGAGAGAGAGGGCAGGTGGGGCAGGAAGCATAAAGGGCTCAGAACCAACAGTCAACATTTATTGAACATTCTGTGTACACCAGGCACTTCACACTGGACACCTCGTTTCTGACCTGTTTGGAGAGATGGGCATCTTTTCCTGTTTTATAGGCCACATGACACCAAGTTTAAGAGCGTGAGCCCTGAGGTCGGCTGTGGGGTTTAGTCCAGGCTCTGCTCCGTATAAAGTGGGTGAATGTAGCCAAATCGGTCAGCCCTCTAGAGCAGCGGTCACCAGCCGGTGGTCCGTGAGGTCCGAAAGGTTGGCGACCACTACTCTAGAGCTCCGTTTCCTTGTTGATAAATGAAGGCGATGCTAATGGTAGCTTCCTGAAAGGGTTACTGTGAGAATTACACCAGACCACGCTGCGCAATGCCTCGCACGGTGTCGTATGTACAGAAACTGTGTAATACGACTTAACTGCTGTTATTCTTGTTGTTTTTATTATTAACAACCTGAGGGACCGGACAGAGAATGAAGGCAATGGTTCTGTCATATTAAATTGCCTGTTGTTAGTCTGCCTTCCGGGCAAGTCTGGGCTCCAGGCTCAGGCCTTCAAGCACCTGATGGTGGGTTGCTGCTGTGGTCAGAAGGTTTCGGTGAGGCTGCGCCCGCCCTTCCCCAGCTCTGACCTTCCAGCCCATCCTCCGCCCCAGCGTGGCCTTGGGAGCAGATGTGCAGCTAGCCGGTGGCTTGGGTCTGGGCTCCTGCTTGCTCGCCAAACCCTGAGCTCCTGTTTATGACTAATTGCTTTGTTTGTTCTGTATGAGACACTTAATTTTTTTTTCAGCGATTTACTCCTCTTTGTAATTAGGTGTAGTGATTAGAATCTTGTTCCTGTTACAATGGAGTTTTCCTTTTAATTCATGCACACTCACCAGGCCTGCCTCCGGCTGCCCCATTGATTGCCCCCAGTTGGCTTTTCCCAAGCTGTCATATCAGTCAGTTCAGGGGTGGCTTCAGGACTGACGTGAGTCTCAGAAATCAGATATAACTGACTGGGGGTTTTGTTATGTTCAGCTATCATACGTGGGGATGAATTCTCAATAATTAAGGACACGAGAGTTGGCAAATTACTTTAATAAGTATTCTTCCTCCCTATCAACTCCTTTTATTAAAAATTAAAAAATGTTGTTGAACACAGACACGTAGACATTTGGCTATGAAAAATAAACAGCAAAATATTAATAACGGTGATTTGTGTTTTCTTATTAGGCTCATTGGCAGTTCCTGTTATGCGCGTGTAATGACTATGTTAAAAAATAAATGTTGCCCTGGCTGGTGTGGCTCTGTTGGTTGGAGTGTCTTTCTGTGCACCTAGGTTGCAGGTTCAGTCCCTGGTCAGGGCGAGTACGAAAGACAATCAACCGATGTTCTCTCTTACATCAATGTTTCTCTCTCTCCCTCTCTCTCCCTCTCTCGCTCACTCTCTCTCCCTCTCCTTCTCTCCCTCCCTTCCCCACCATCCTTCTCTCTAAAAAAAAAAAAATCAATAAGCATATCCTCAGTTATGAGTAAATAAATAAACAAACAAATAAATAAATAAATGTTTTGAAAGCCCTTTTTTATAACAGATTAGGCACGGTACATTTGTCAGCTAGCTCAAGGTCATTCCACACATCAGCAAGAGTCCAGGTCTTGAAAGTCCCAGGGCAATTGCTCCATCTCCACAGCTGCCGTTTATCTGTCTGTCAGTAAAGAAATAATCCTGAGTCCTTGCTCGGTGGTGACGGGCAGAGAAGACTTAAGATGTGGCTTCTGTTCACAAGGTGCTGCTCATGGTTTGGGGAGAGAGGTTTCTGTTGAAAGTTTCTCTTCCCTTGACCATGGCCCCAACCTCTATGATTGCCCAGACTTTGCTTTCTCCTTCATGATGCTGGAAAGATAACTGGTGCCAGCGCTGTTGCCTCTGCTGTTTCCTGCACAAGCCCTTCCCCTCCTGTTGTTTCACATCTGTTCTCCCCACTGTGGAGGGTGGACAAAGCCATGTCTCCATAAGCAAAGGGGCTGGAGGGAATTCGGGAGAGAGCGGGTAACCAGGGGGCTGGACCAGGGGCCGTGTGTCTGGGGGGACACGGAGACCTGAGTCTGGAAGGCAGGGTCGAGGCCAGCTGGTATTGGGCTGTGAGTGTTTGGACATGTCCCCTTGGGCACTGGACACATGGAAGGCTCCAAGGCGTCCTTTAGGATAAGTGTCCAGGCTGAACTGAGTTGGAGAGATGAGAGCACAGCCAGAGTGTCAGCGATCACAGGAATGAGGTCATTGTGTGGCAGGTCCAGACTTACAGTGACAAAGTCCTGGAACTCAGAGGATGTCGAAGAGCTAAGAAAGGGTGGGGTGGAAGCGACATCAAAGAAGAAGTGACAGAATGGGACAGAGAGCTTGGAAGAGGAAAGGGCCAATGATGGCATAAAGCTTTCAGTCATGGGAGGTGGTGGTCCACTGGTGAAAATGGAGTTGTGGGAATTGGGGGCAGAAAGCGGGTGGTATGTCCTTGTTAAGAGGTATTGGGTGTTTTTGGTTTTTTAAAAATATATTTTTATTGATTTCAGAGAGGAAGGGGAGGAGAGAGAGATAAACATCAATGATGAGAGAGAATCATTGATCGGTTGCTTCCTGCAAGTCCCACGCTGGAGATCGAGCCCGCAACCTGGGTATGTGCACCGACCGGGAATCGAACCGTGACCTTCTGGTTCATAGGTCCATGCTCAACCTCTGAGCCACGCTGGCTGGGCAAGAGGTATTGGTTTTTGAGGGACATCCATGTGGCAAGAAAACCCATGACAGAGAAGGGAGGCTGGCACTCTGGGGACAGGCCTGAGAGGAGCCCCCAGAGAGGTGGGTGGCTGTGGAGGTTGTATTCTTGCACAGAGAGGAGCTCAGATGGAGAGGATGGGGTGACGATAGTGCAGGGGGATGACAAACTGGAGGTTTATGGGTTGGGAGAAGGAAGGGAGCCAGGAAAAGTTACACAGAGCAGAGCAGAGCACGTGGTGCCTAGAAACCCTGGGCGCAGAGTGTGCACTGAGCCTAATGCAGGGGTGGGATTTGGGGTAGATTCTGAGTTTTCCTGGGTATGTTTCCCTATTTAATAAAAGAGGAGGTGGGGCCTTCCAGATTTTGTTGACTAAATTAACAGAGTTAACCTTCATTCTCTAGATAGTTCTTGTTTTCCAAAAGAATGGCTGGCCGGAGTTCCCCAAATAAGACCTTATGCAGCTTTGTAGCATATGCACTATTCTGCAGGGGAGGTAAACCCCAGAGTGAAGTTTCAGGTAAAGGCCATGTTCATACTTATTTGATATGGTTGGGTTGGATGGCATCTTGGCTTGGGTTGTGTCTTTATTAAAGAGTTAGTGTGTAAGTCGAGGGAGGGGACAAGGTGAAAGCAAATCAGGAAATAAAAGCAGTTTCTCTGGAACTCTGTGGCTGTAGCTTTCTCTGGAACCAAAGAGAAACTCAGTGAGTTTTCCTTTGCAGGTGAAGCACAGTTTTATTCTGCAGCCGAGACTTTTCTCATGAACACAGCCTTCTTTTAACCCTCCCCTTTCAGGCTTCCTCCCCGTCCTGCCCGGCCCCCTCCCTTCCTCCAGACTCTTTTTAAAATAGACTTTCATGCACGAGGAAGCATCATAATGTAATACTCATCTTATCTTCACGAGTCCCCAGCAGGCATTGACAAAAGGACAGTGGGCGAGCCTCAGATATCTCCGCGGCGACGGAAGGTTGGACGTGTTCTTTTGAGACATCTCACCTGGGTCTGTCCGGAGCAAGAACCTGCTGGGGCAATTAGCCACGTCCAGAGCTCTGGCGCTCAAGCGCCTTCCCTTTGAAAGGCGTTTTGCAGGTGCTGCATCTGTGTCCCTATGATGACTAACTAGCGCAGGCAGAGTGTCCCGAGGACTTGGGGAAAACCTGTGGGGTCATTATGGCTCGTTTGGGAGATGAGAGGAATCTGTGATTTTCTGTTGTGAATTTGCATGCACAGAGATGCGATAAAGATGCTTACGGCCCCTTTTATTTCCCAGCTGCCTCAGGAGTGGACCAGCCTTGCTTCTCTCCTTGGCTGTGGGTGCTCTCTTTGTGGTTTGTGCCTAACGCTGTGGTCCCTAGGAGTTCAAGTGGTCACGGCATTGTCCCCGAGGACCAGTCAGTCTGCAAGAAGAGGTCTTCTCCTGGCCCAGGGGTGTGGATGGAGGGCTCTGCCGTGCTTTCCCCAGCTGTCGGCACATCTGGAGGAGTTCAGCCTGTCTGATTAGAGTTGAGCAAGACTGGAGCTTGTTTTTCATGCCCGTTGATGGAAAACCTTCCCTTACCCTTCATGTATAGGTTCAGGGACACACGGGTCAGCCTTGGAGGCTGGGCAAGGGAAGGCAGATTTCTGACAGCTAAGAAACGCATGGAGTGGTGTGTGCCGGGCAAGGGGCGATCTGCGCAGTGATTTTCAAGCAAGCGTGGGCCCAACCCAGACTCAGCAACCTCCTGAGGATGCTAATGTGGCGCATTGAGATTGTGAATATTTTCCTGCAGTCGAATCCATGATTCATTTGGTATTAGGCTATGCAAAATCCTTTCTTACTTCTCTTCTTTTTATCTCACCCCCAAGCTTCTTTTATGATGAATCAGTCTTGGTCTCTCTGCCTGTCTCCCCTGTCTGTCTGTATTTCTCTCTGTCGGCGTCTGTCTCCCTCTGTCTTTCTCTGTCTCTCTTCCCCCCGCCCCGCCTTTTCCCCTCCCCTGTGCCCTCCCCACAATGACTAGGAGCATTAAGAACAGAGCTTTTTTCCTACAAATGCAATGTGTCCTCTTCAAAGTGGGAGTCTGTGTACTTATTCCAAAGATCTCGCCTTTGCTTTGAGCGTTTTCAAAGCTTTCCCTGTGAACTCATAGTCAAACTCTGTGGCATTTTCTTCTGAATATCCTCACTGGTGATAAATCTTTGGCCTTTGAAAGTGGATGTGATTTTTGGAAACCATCACTGGACTTAGTTCCAAGTGACTTGTGGCCAAGATTGATTATGCTGTTTTTGGACCAGAATGCAGCAGGACTATAAAATAATAAGACTAGTTGTCTTGCATGACTTGGGAACTGACTAGAAGGGAATCCCGTCCTCCCTACCCCACCCCCCATTCTAATAAAAACACATTTGAAGTCTTAGTCGGTAACGACAGGGCCTTTCACGTAAGTTCTTGGAAGGGGACAGTGACCGTTTGGTGTCCATCCTGATGTGCGTGTTTGTCAAGCAATAAGACAGAGGTTGTATTTTATTTAATCCTTGCTGTGCATTAGGCATCAAACAAGCCAGCAGACGCAAGATAAGGGCCAGGGTCATTTATGAGTTAGTGATGATCTAGCTCTGGGCACATGGGTAGCAGAACTTGACCTTTTAGGTCCTGCTGCAGGTTAGCAGTGACTATATTTGGGAGCACCTGAAGCCTCCTGCATCCTCACACCCTACCCCCCCCCCCCCCCCCCCCCCGTGGGTAGCTATCACTGGCAGCTCTCCAAAGGCCTCCTAGTGGGCTGGGCACACAGCTCTGCATTGATCGGGAGTCCTCCACCACCCACACACATTGATTGGGCCACACTCTACTGGCACTGCCCCGTCACCTGCTGCCCCCGCCTGTATGGACCCCCCAGACACCCTGCCCCCAGGGTGCACAGACAGCCTATCCTTCCTCATCCTGCCCCAGGAAAATCAACCCATTTGCTTCATGAATGACTAATAAAGTGGGAACTCTCATTTTGAAGTGATGAATGGAAAATCCCTCTGAGGATAAAGTTCAGGGTCCACAATAGGGATGGAAAGGTTTGCTGCCATGGGAAACAAGGTGCAACTCACGCAGTTATGCTAACGAGCCCAGCAGCACCAGTGAAGGGTGGCTAGGACCCAGGAGACCAGGGCACTGCTGCTGTCCTGTGAGAAAGGCTGCACCTGGCCGGCTGGGCGCTGAAGGAGCTGTGTTCTGGAGATGGAGCAGTCAGTGGTCCCCCGATACTTCAAGTACCCACCTGGCCCCATACTAGTTATTACAATGTTATTGGCAATGTTTCCTCTGTTGTACTTTACATCTCTGTGACTAGTCTATAACTACTAATTCGTATTCTTAGTTCCTTCACCCAGCCCTACAGCCCCCCTTCCCTCTGCCAGCTGTCAATCTGTTCTCAGTATCCATGAGTCTGTTTTTATTGTTTGTTTATTTTGTTCTTTAGATTCCACATATAAATAAAATCATGAGGTATTTGTCTTTCTCTGTCTGCCTTATTTCACTTAGCATAACACCCTCTAGATCTAGCCATGCTGTCTTAAAAGGTAAGATTTCCTTCTTTTTTATGGCTGAGTAGTATTCCATTGTGTAAATGTACCACAGCTTTCTTACCCACTCATCTGTTGACGAGCTGCTTGTGTCGCTTCCACATCTTGGCCCTGCAGTTCCTTTCTGAAAAGTCAGACCACATGGTTAGGATGGAGGCCCAGCCCTTCTGTGGCTCACGTGGGCCCGGCCCTCAGTGATGGCAGCCCTGCTCCCCTGGCTTAGGTATCACCGCAGACCTGTTGCCCTAAGTCTGGGGTGATATCCATGACAAACCATCTATTTCCTTTGGCCAAATTAGTGTTATTTTTGCTGTGAGTTTTCAGAGCCCCAGGGGGCATGAATGAAGGATGAAAGACTCCAGAATGTCTGTGTGCAAGCTGCAGGGGGCTACACCTCTCGGAGCATTTGTCACATATTGTGAGGTGGTCATGTCTGTCCCCCTGGGCTTCGTGAGCAGGAATCCAACCTTCCTCATTTTAGAATCTTTGTCCCTCATATGATAGACATTCAGTAAATATGCGTGGTTTGAATGATTTTTTAAAGTGAATGAATGACAGAATTTTGCCTGTGACAAAATTCTTTCTTTCTAAGCCAGGGCCTGCCCGTTTGCCAGAGGAAAGGAGATCATCTAGCCCCGTTGGTAGGGCAGTAACCAGCCTAGGATGGAACATTAGGCCCTGACTCTCTTGCTGCCAGTTGGTACCTGACTAACGCAGCCTCTTCAGGAATAGACTGAATCCTTCTGTGTAGGATGGCCCTGGCATTGGACTTCAGATTCAGGTCCAGGGGGCGAGAGGCTCAGTGAGTTTATTTCCTCATCACAGAACTCAGGAGCAAAAGGGTAGTGAACACTTGGTTGCAAGCAGCGGTAGCCACCTCCTCCAGCACAAGCCTGTCTGTCTGTCCTTCTCGCTGGTTTTCCATGCATGTGTGATGTTAGGGAAGGTGGCCAGCTCAAGCACCTCCTTTCATCCTGGTACTGCTTGCTCAGGTCAAGCCGGCCTCTCCCCCAGCTTTAATTTCACTTGGCGTCATCATGCTAACAGTGGAAATAGGCAGAGCCTCGGGCACAATGCACGTTAGGCATTTCTCCTGACCAGCTCACGGAGGTGATGATAATCATGGATGACAGCCATTTAGCTCTCCATGTGTGCCAGAATGCTGCACAGGAATTAACTTTTGAATGCTTATAACAGCACTATGAAATTGGTGAAGTAATGGAGGCACAGAAAGGTTGTGTAACCTGCCTAAGGTTGCACAGCAAGTGAGTGGTAGAGCCAGAGTCTGTGCCCAGGGAGTCTGTCTCCAGCACTTTCCTGCTCTTTAATAACGCTGAGCTGTTTCATCAGCAGAGCTGGGATCCCTGTCCCGGTGCCCGGTAAACACTGAGTGTGGACACACGTGTTGTTGGCAGGAGGATAGTGTCCACAAGCAGATGGGATTCTAAACTGCGTCCAGCATGGCCCTGAGGAGGGGCAGGGAAGGATTAAAGAAGACAGACAAGAGAATACAGCTGGGACCAGGTGGATCACTGCTTGGATGAGGAAATAGTGATCCAGTTTGTAAGCTGAAGCTTTGTTTTATAGTCAGATCACACAAAGCAAAACAAGGGGAGTGGTCAACATGTTTACAATGTTCTTGTGAGTTTCAAATCTATTTGTTACTCAAGCCTTGTTTTGGCAGCACTTGCTGTACCTTCAGCTACCTAGGAACAAGGGAGGACTATAAGGGCAAGCTTAATTGTGCTAGGAGGGCTCTGCCCTCCAAGCTGGGTCTTGTACGTGGCTCTGCCACAGGTCAGTCCGAGGCTTGACCCTATAGCCACTCCCTACAGGATTCTGCAAAAGAGTACCACACACAGGCCCACTCTCACACGTACCATTCAACTTCAGATTGCTGGTGGTGGCAGTGAGGGGCCAGGGAGGTCCAGGGGAGGGGGATCCTCCTTACTCCAGTATCTCAAAGGGGCCTGGTCTCCTGGGCTCCCCAGCCTCTGGCCAACTCCTTGTGGTTCACCGCTGATGGCCAAGGTCAGGTACCTGAGTGCCACATAGCACCTGAGGTCTGCCGGGGCATCATGGCCCTAGAAATGCCATTCGCTCAGAAATCCCAGCCCTGGAGCTAAAGAGGAAAAAACATGACCGATCTGTGCAGTTGAGGAGCAGTTTAATTAAAAACAAAAAGATACGAAAGTGAATTAGCCCAAAATCTCCATGGGCACCATCACTGGCAGAGGGAGGACCCGCGAGAGGAGGAGAGAGAGGTCCCCTCTTATTTAAGTTCTGTTGTCATGGAACCCTTAGGCTTGATATGGGGTAAGGACTTCTCACAGTCTGGTGTGTGGCGAGCGTTTGTCTTTGTTAATTTGTGTGGGGAAGGGTAGTAATGAATCTACGGAAAAGGGCTGCTGGCTTCTGCGCTGTTTCACAGGGTATTTAAAGTAACAACACCTGACAGTTTACCAGCAGCTAAGAAGTTTTTCTGCTTCAGAAAGCAAAATATTTTAGGAGTTGTGCAACTTGTATAAATGATTTCTAAAAATTAGGGTGCAGCAAATAATGCACTTCTCAGCAAAGAACTGAAGACTTCATCAAATCATAAAGTTAGCGAGTGGCAGGAAGGCAGGGGTGGGCCCATGGGGTGCAACGCAGGTGTGCTGTGTAGCCCGTCATCCTTGTTTAATTTCCTTTCTCTCTGGCCCCAATTTGAATTGCCAAAATATGTTAGATTGCAGTGCATTATTTCATCCGCCTGCTTTGTATTCCTCTTTACCACAAACAGATGAAAAGCATAGCACTAAAGCAAATTGACAGCTCTTGAAATGAGAAAGATCTTTATCCTTCAGAGTGTTGATGTAGAAATAAGTGAAAGAAAAACATGCTTGTTGGGTCTTGAAGCAGCTTGGAATGGTACCGTTATTTTTAAGGGTAGACGAGGGTCTTTCTCTCTCTCTTCTTTCTTCCCTTTTAGAGAGTTGTGTAGCTTGGGGATTACATAGAAGGGTTGGTTTTCCTGTCAATACTCATTTACAGAGATCTGAGCCATTACCTGGACATTAGGAGCAGGTGAGATGGTTTCCATCCTGGGGGTCAACAGAAGGAACGTGGGGTGTTCAGGTTGACTTCAATACTTCAGAAAAGCCCTGGCCAGTTTGCTCCGTGGTTAGAGTGTCAGCCTGAGGACTGAAGGGTCATGGGTTTGATAACCGGTCAAGGGCATGTACCTGGATTACAGGTTTCGCAGCCCCAGTAAGGGTGCATGCGGGAGGCAACCAGTCCATGTGTCTCTCTCATGTCGATGTTTCTCTCTCTCTTCCCTTCCTCCCTCTCTTCCCCCTCTCTCCAGAAATCAATGGGAAAAATATTCTCAGGTGAGGATTAAAAAAAAAAAGTCTTAAAAAAAGTCTATTAGCCATCATGGTTACCCTACCCCAAACAGCATGAGAGACAACTAAAATGTCCAGGTATGCTTGCTTTAGACAGCCCTAGTCACCCCGTGCTGGCAGGAACCCCAATTTTACAATTATGAAAAGTCTTGACAAGTACATTTCCATGCTTCAGAAGTAGTAATAAGTAAAGTGTGTTTAATGTATGAAGTATCTCGAAGCATAAGATCCCTGTTTCAAAAATTAAAACAAAAGAGGGGGGCCTTGGCGGCTTAAAAAAGAAAGTTGGAAATCACTGGATTTGATGTCTTTTGTATCTGAAATTTTTTTCTTTATCCTGCAAAATCTTTCTGAAAATCAATAAACACTTACTGTGCACTCATTTATGTATTAGTGACTCCAGTGGGTGCTGCAGGTTTGCAGAGCTATCAAATTTTCTGAGGACCAGGGAAGACAATGAGACGGGTGGGGAACTGCCAACACAGACAGATACTCGTGTGATGATAAAATAGTATTTCAGAGCGTGATATGCCCGTGCCAGGTATGAGACACAGGTAAAGGATGTGTCTTTCCTCTGTAGAAAGACGCTTATTTATGTGCACTGTATCCAAATCAAGAGAAATTAAGGCAGAATTATTGGCCTTATAAACTGATTGCTACTGGGTTTGTTGAAATAATGAGCCCCCTTGTGGTTTTTAAAACTTTGTTATTATAAATTTTTATTTTTCAATAGTGTCGGACTCACCAAAAGTTGTAAAAATACCACAAAGAACTCTTGCGTACCCTTCACCCAGTTTCCTATGGTATCTCCCATAATCTTAGCACACTGTGAGAACCAGGGAATTGGCGCTGGTAGGCCATGATCTCTGACAGGCACTCGTGTGTGATCGTGCACGCTTGCATGTGCACGGTTTTCTGAAATCGTATTGCTTGTGTAGTCTCTAGTGACCATCACCACAGTCAGGACAAGAACCATTCCATCGCTGAAAAGAAACTCCTTATGCAATAGCCACCTCCCTCCCCCGCCGTCCCTGGCAACCACTAATCTGTTCTCCATCCCTATAATTTTGTCATTTCGAGAATGTTTTAGAAATGGAATCATACAGTATAGAAGAGCCTTTGAGACTGACGTTCCTCCGTCAGTGTAATTCCCTCGGGATGCATTCAGGTTGTGTGCCGGCAGCAGTTTGTTTCTTTCTGTTGCGAGGAGAGTTCCACTCTAGGGTGTGCTTCCTTTCCCCATCCTCTGTGAAGTCTGGGTGATTGGCATCCACCTCATTACAGCACAGTACCTACAGCAAAGTACCACGCCTGCGTGTGCTGTGTACTGGCCATAGCACGTGCCTTCCTGTATGTAATTTCTCTTAAGGTTGAGGGGAAAGTTAATTGTGATCATCACACCTTTTACACGCAGACTTCGCCGCTCTGGAAAGCCTGGCCCAAGATGGTGTGTGGGTGGGATATGAGCCCACTCGGGCCTTGCCTGGAGCCATGGAATCTCGGAGAGGCAGTTTTCTCCTCTGCAGAACAAGTGAGCTGGACTTACACTTTTTGGTTCTTTCCAGCTCAGATATTTGATGATCTCTTTGAACGCGAAGTAACTTTGCCAGGTGACCGAATCTGTAGCCTGTTGCTGCACTTGAACTTCATTCTCAGCAGCATTTTGGAAGATGCTTTGGGAATTTAAAAGTAACAAAGCAGGATTCCTTGAAAATAGTTGGTGGTTCAGACCTTCCTTCTTCATTCTGCTGTTATTTGATAAGGTCTTTGGGTCAGGACATGAACTAGAGCACCTGTGGGGCCCTGGGGGTGACGTTAGGGACCAGGGGGCCGAGGAGATTGGCTCTCGCTCTCAGGCTGCCTTACAGGGAAGAAGCAGGTGTTTCTTCAGATGCCATTGAGCCCCATTAAGAAGCTCTGGGGCGGCCGAAACCGGTTTGGCTCAGTGGATAGAGCGTCGGCCTGCGGACTGAAAGGTCCCAGGTTCGATTCCGGTCAAGGGCATGTACCTTGGTTGCGGGCACATCCCCAGTGGGGAGTGTGCAGAAGGCAGCTGGTCGATGTTTCTCTCTCATCGATGTTTCTAACTCTCTATCCCTCTCCCTTCCTCTCTGTAAAAAATCAATAAAATATATTTAAAAAAAAAAAAAAAGAAGCTCTGGGGCGGGCGGTGCTTGGTGCTCTGAGTCAGGTGCCTGACACCACGCAGTTCACAGGATCCTGCCGTGTGCCAAAATGGGGCTTCGGATCCGAGGATGCTACTATTTCAGGCCTCTCAGTGCTACTTCTGCTGAAGTCAGGCCTGAGCAGCTGGATCAAGGAGGTGGGGTGGAGACACTGAGTTTTTGAAGCTCCAGAAAGAGTTCAGAAGAGCCCCTGGAGAAGGGATTTCTACACTGAGAGTCACTTCTAATCCTGAGTCTGAGTTTCTGAGACTAATGGAACCTCCTCTCCTCCAGTTCCCAGCATTCATTCCAACACTGGGCTGAATTCCTCAGCATCACAGGCTGGTGGGGAGGGAAGGACCTGGGGTTCTGGAGGTCCCTGTGACCCCTTCACATCACCTCCTTCCTCCCCAGGTGCAGTCAGGAGAGAGGCAGGGCTCTGGAATCTGCTGGACCAATCTACTCTCATCCCAGTGGCGGGAGACAGTGTGGGGTAGGGAGCCTCCCTGGCACAAGGGGGTCAGAAAGTCCAAGGGTCATTTTGAACCTGAATTGTTTTCATCTGTGCTCTGCAACCAACTCTGTGTTGGACAGAGTCTTAAGCAATATTGGCTTGATGAATAAATGTGTCACCTTGACAAAGCTCGCTCTCTCACTCATTCTCCATCCTCACTGGCCTTTCTGGTAAAGGGGTCCAGGTGGAGGTTCACCTACAGGGCCTGCACCCACCAGCTTCCTTCCTCAAGGCCCTGGGCTTTCCAAGGTGCAGAGAAGCCCTCTGTCCCATCGACACGTCATGCCCCCCGATCCGCCCCATTCTCCGGGCAGGAAGTAGATGCAAATGGCCCAAGGGATTGAAATCAGGATTGGAACCTAGACTTTACAAGCCTCCAAAACCCCTCTCCCCTCCCCAGGCTTATGGCTGCAGCTACGCTTGTCACCATTCGAGATTGCATTGGCCACAGGAGATGCGGATGATTTTTCCATTTGGTCCTGATGTTTATTTCATGCCCATCAATATCAGCCTGTATTAGGACAGATGAGGTGGTTATTTACAGGCTGTGCATTTTCACACTTGGTAATTATAAACCCTCCCCCTGTTCGGTCAGAGTCGTAGAGATCTATTTTGGCAATTAGCAGTTTAGTATTTGTTTAATGGGAATGCAAGAGAGTGTTACGGCACATCAGCGCTCCACTAATGATTCGCCTGTCTCCTCTGGAGCTGGCAGGTTTGGGCCTTTTTCATGGTAGGTAAGGCCTGATGGAGAGAGGCTGGAGGGGGAAGAAAGGAGCATTTGGCAGCCTGTACACACACTTGCATACATGCACGCACGCACGCACGCACGCACGTGCTCACAACCAGTGCCGTAAACAGGCCGTGGGTTTCCAGAGCATAGCAGCCGCCACTCGAAGGCACCTCACACAAGAGGCCATTAGGCCAGATGCCATTTCCGTGTGACAGCTGTCAAGCCTGCTGGAACCAACTGCTTCTCCTCCATCAGTTCGTGCCCAGGCCCTCTCTCTCGGGGTCCCGGGCTTTGCCAGCTCAGACAGAAGGGAGCCCCTACCCCCCGCCATACATTCCCCAGACAGACTCTCGCTTCCCTTGCTCAGTTTTGAGGTGGGTCGTCCTGGGACTGCTCCCCCAAGGATGTGCTGGTTCTGCTAGTGGCTGTCCCTTTCTAAAAGGAAACATCCCCCTCTGTTTTTCTTTTCACTTTGCCTTTCTGATCATCCCCACTTCTGAGCCTATCACTCTCTCCTTTGTTATCCCATCGCCTCTCTTAACTTTTTGCTAGGGTTCTAAGGCAGTGTTTGTTGACTGATTCATTGAGGAGACAATGACACTGTAACCAAACAAAAAACAACAACAGAGGTTCAGCTGCCTGACACAGCAAAAGCGAAAGCAGGTGCTGATGCAAAAGGAAAGAGGCTTTCTTTATTCAGGAGCCACACGACCTGGAAGAACAGCAGATTCCTGTCTCAAAGACCACTCTCTCTTCCTGCTCCAGCCCACCATTCTAACAGGGATAGGGAGGGGAGGGCTTTTATTTCTATCCAATTATCTTTGTAGCTTTTGGCACACTCAGTGCAAGACCCTCCTCTTGAGCCATCTTGGTCAGTGGGAGAGACTCCCCCAAGCTCCAACCGACTATCTACAGTAAGCATGTCAAACTCACGGCTGACTATCTATAGCAAGCATGTCAGACTCACGGCCGGCTAGCTACAGCAAGCATGTCAAACTCACGGCCGGCGGGCCGCATGCCTCGTTTCCTTAAATGAGGCATGTGGCCTGCTGGCCAAGAGTTTCACATGCTTGATTTAGAACAGTGGTTCTCAACCTGTGGGTCGAGACCCCTTTGGGGGTCGAACGACCCTTTCACAGGGGTCGCCTAAGACCATCAGAAAACACATATATAATTATATATTGTTTTTGTGATTAATCACTATGCTTTAATTATGTTTAATTTGTAACAATGAAATTGGGGGTCACCACAACATGAGGAACTGTATTAAAGGGTTGCGGCATTAGGAAGGTTGAGAACCACTGATCTAGAGTAATAGTACTATGCTAAGCCCTCGGGATTCAAAAAGGTAGAAGACAGTTAAGGGAGACCAGTAGAAAGACAGAGGGGCTTATCTGGTTTTAAATCTCGACTCCACCAGGTACTGCATGTGTGATCCTAGGCAAGTCAACTGCAGTGAGCCACAATTTTCTCACCTACACAGAGTGGGGCAAAAGTAGGTTTGCAGTTGGAATGGAAAATTATGCAATAATTAATAAATAACGATACAAGAATAAACTCTGTGTTTCATGTACTCCCAGCTATAAACCTACTTTTGCCCCACCCTGTACAAGGGTGTGATAATATCTACCTCGGAGCTATTGTGATAATTAAATGAGCTTTTTGCAAATTGCCTGTTAAGCTCCAGTGAGTGGTGGCTGTTATAATCATTTCAGGGGCACGAGCATTTCATAACTTAGAGTCTGATATCTGCTTGTGGAGTCAGGATCTCTGAGCAGGAGGCTTTGCCTTCTGAATCAACAGGATAACGTTTAGAGACCCCAACCTCTCAACTCCATGGACAAGTGTCCACTTGTCAACTCTTAACTGCTGTCTGGTGAACACAGGTGTTTATGTGTTTAAGTTAAAAAGTAAATAGGGAGCCCTGGCCGGTTTGGCTCAGTGGATAGAGTGTCGGCTTGTGGACTCAAGGATCCCGGGTTCGATTCCTGTCAGGGCATGTACCTTGGTTTCGGGCACATCCCCAGTGGGGGGTGTGCAGGAGGCAGCTGATCGATGTTTCTTTCTCATTGATGTTTCTAACTCTCTGTTCCTCTCCCTTCCTCTCTAAAAAATCAATAAAATATATATATATATATATATATATATATATATATTTTTTAAAGTAAATAGGGAAAAGGAATGAGCCCACAAGAATTTTTTTTCAAGTAAAAGTAGAAAAAAATAGGATTAGTAAAGAAGAGTCTTGCCAATGGGGATTTTCTGGCCTTCTGTGAAGAGTTTAGGAAAATGTACTTAGCACTCCGAACTAAAGAATGGTAATATTTGTTATATGTATTTTACTACAATAAAAGGGGAGCTTAGGAAAAGAAACTGAGTGGACTGTTTCTCTTGTCATTCAATTAAAGGCATGGGCATAAGTTAAAATAAGATGCACTTTCAGGTGGATGCAAACTAGAAGTTTTTGAATAAAGCAAGATAGTGCCTAACCCAGTGGTTCTCAACCTTGGCTGCACATTAGAATCACCTGGGAATCTTTTTAAAATCCTGATTTCTGGGCCTCATCCTCTGGAAATTCTGTTTCTTTGTTACTAATGTTGTGGCCCCACCCCATAACAAAGAAACAGAATTTCCAGAGGATGAGACCCAGAAATCAGGATTTTAAAAAGATTCCCAGGTGATTCTAATGTGCAGCCAAGGTTGAGAACCACTGGCCTAACCGGTAAGCTTTGAGGGTGGCTCCATGCTGCAGCCTCCCTGCGGGAGATGCACAGAGATGGGGGTGGCTGAGAGGCTTGCATGCCTGCAGCAAGGAGGTGACAAGCACCTGAGATGGGGCAGGCAGGCAAGGGCTGGCCAGGTGAGATTTGGACTCAGGAGACCAGCAGCTGAGTCCTGGGCCCAGCCCCTGTCAGCTCCAGTGAGGAGACTGAGGCTCATAGAACAAGAACCTGGGGTTGTGAGGACCAAAACGATAATAATATATGTGAAAGTATTGGTGGTGGTGAGAGGACAGCAACGAGTCTGCTATGTCTTCTTAAAGTCCTGTATCCAGTTTCTGAGCTTCTTTCGGAACAGAACTTTGATTCTCTTACCCTAAGACCAAGACGAGGTGAGGCGAGTCCCCTGAACGCAGCATGTGGTAAAGAGCCTGGCTGTTCCTGACTTCTGGCAGGGGAGAAAGAGCCCATCTGTAGGCAGCCGAAGGCCCACGTAATACCCTTCTATTCAGGGCCCATCTTTACATGTATGCGCTGTGATTAAGGCTCAACTCAGCTGTATTCACCCATTGAGAACAGGGGTTCTCAGCCTGGGCTGCACCCTGGAATCACGAGGGAGCTTTAACCGTCCCCTGCTGGGCTCCCCACTCCAGAGTGCTATTTAGCAGGTGGGGTGGAGCCTCGGCAGCAGGGCTATTAAAAGTTCTTCAGGTGATCCTGGTGAACAGTCCAGGTTGACAACCACTTATCTGGACTTCAGTGAGCTGATGGGATTTCCCCGTCGGCTTCCTGTTCTCCTCCATTCTTCCCATTGGACGGCGATTACAGAGACCAGCCTCAGGCTTTGGTGGCTGGAGCTTATTGACTAGTCTCATTTCTATAAACTAGACCTCATTTCTGGACTTCGGGGTGCTTTGTTTCTGCAGACTGGTTGGGGAGACGTGGAGAACAGCGCCATCCTAGCCTGAGACAGCCCGGAGCTCAGGCTGCCTCTGTGTCCAGCACAAATGCCGGCCTTCCTATATACAAGTCTCCACTCTTGCGAGTTTAGTGCCTTGAGTTTATGGAGCATAATGCGGCCTGTGAAGTCCCACGCTATAGTATTGTGGTATTACATTTACAGGCATTTATTTAAACTAACACTTGAAGCGTTTGAGTGGGAGCAGGAAGCGAAATTCAAGGGCATTTGTTCTGGGGGAGTTTGAAGAGCTGCATTTCTTTTTTCTTTTTTTTTTTCTCCCTTCTCCCTCTTCGTGTCTGGCCAGATAATTTAAGGATCATTTGAAGTGCCATTTCCTGCTGGGTTCTTGATATGTATGGTGTGTGGGTGTTCTGTATTTATATCCCAAGAGGAGTAGGAAATTTCTCAGGGTGTGCTGGCCACAGCAAAGCTCTGGGACATCCTCACAGAGCGGAGAGTTTGCAGAGGAATGGTGGTGAATTCCATGCTCCCAGCTGTCCCAGCCGGTTCTGCGGCCCGTGTTAGCATTCCAGGTAGAGAGTCTGTGCGAATGGATCTTAGGTGACCACCTCATACCATTCCCTCCGTTCACAGATGAGAAACTGAAAGACAGGGATGGGAGGTGACTTGTCCTCAGTGAGATCCCTGGAGATGGCAGTAGATCCTGGGTCCTGCCCATGGCTCTGTGCAACCCTGCCCGGCACGCTCTGCTGCCTCCTGGCACCTGCTGAGTTATTACCAGCAACTCTCCCATTTAGCCGCGTCCTAGGAACAAGTTTTCTTTGTTCCCGAATCAAAGTCATTCATTTACTATGTTGTTGGGGAGCCAAAACCTCAGGCAGGAGAAGCAACAGTCTGGGGGTACATTCTAGGGTTCCACCCTTTGGCCATCCAAGTTGACAAACAGAAGTTTTGATCTCTCCTTTGGGAGCTTCTTTGCTTTGTGACTTGAAAGGTTTCCTCTTCAGTTAGCACAGGAGCTGGCTACAGTCTCACCTCTGGATGCGGTCAGCACCATCTGGCTGCTTCTGAAATCACCCAGCAAGGATGTCTGGCTCACAATAAATCTTTTGACTCATTATAGAGAGGGTTTGCTCATTCATTAAATGAATTAGGATTAGAGAGGCATCACCCACTGACTTGAGTGCTAATTATGGCTGATTTTCATGGTGCTCATTTAGTGAGGAGCATGTTGCCAATTTCTCTTTGGTGCTCCTGGGATCTCAGGCTCCACCCTTGCTGCTGGGGTGAGATTTAGAAGTGGTCCCTTCACACCCTAATACCTGTATTCCACTTGCATTGTGGAACCTGATAGTTTATGACTCAGCCCACTTTCTGCAGTTTATCTCCTGCCACCCCTTTTCTTGCCTTTGTTCATTGACTGGAATTATTGAAACTGCCTGTGTATCTTAAAAAACTTTTTTTTTTTTTTAGAACAGGGGCCATGTTCGAGTTACCAATTGCTGTAAGAATGCCGTGTAACAAACAGCCACCAAAACCTCCGCAGCAGACAATAGCTGTTTATTTCACGTGTCTAGAGTCCACGGGGAGTGGTTCTCCTGATTGTGGCTGGACTTGCTTGCACATTTTGGGGTTGACTAGCTGTCAGCGAGGCAGGCCTCAGCTGGGGCAACTGAGGGGACTTGGCCATGCTCCACGCGTCTCTCACCCTCCAGCGGGCCAGCCTGGGCATGCCCTTCTCAGGGGGATGGCGGAGGTGCAAGAGAGAACAAGCCGAAACAGGCACACCCTCTGCAGGCTGGGAATACCATTCTCTCCACCTCAGTTTATTGACCATAACAAGTCAAGTTCAGATACACGGGATAAGGAGGTCGACTCTGCTTCTTTGGGGAGAGAAGCTGCAAAATTACAGGGTAAAGGGTATGCGGCCATGAGAGCAATCCCCCCACCAGGGACCTATATCATTTGCCTCTTCTTTGTACTTAGGCTGAAGCTCTGCAAACAGTGAGTGCCTAATAAATATCTGATGCATGAAATTAATAAGTAAAGTTACCATTAGCTAGGTTTTCTAATCAAGATTGAATTGGCTGAGTGATGCACACATTAGCTGGTGTATCTGTTCGAAGGGTCCTGGTGGAATCCGAATTTTTCCTGCATTTGTTGCCAAGAAGTCCCTCTTCTTGTCTTCTTTCCCATCGTGCTTTCCCATCATCATTCTCAGGATTGTAGACTATAAACATCCAAGAGACAGGGAACAAAGGGGCGAAGGACTGCCAGACTGAAGTGCATCTCCTGCCCCCGGGAGAGAAATTTGTTTCCTGTATCGAGCGCCAAGTGTATGCAAAGAGGAGGAAGCGGCTCTGCCCAGTGTCTTTGACCTTTGCTCTTGTTTCTCATCCCTAGAGTAGCACCCAGAAAGTGGTCCACAGGCCTGGCGCGGCGTGAGCACTGCCCGGGAGCTGGGTGGAAATGCAAATGCACTGAATCAGACACTCTGGGGGTCTGTGTTTTCACAAGCCCTCCAGGTAATTCTGAGGTGGATGGAGTTCAAGAAACCCTGCCCCAACCCCAGGCCATCGAGCTAACATTATAGCTCCCGCTGTTGACCCTCGGATGTGATGTGTGCATGGTGTACGCCTCGGAGAATGTGACAGAAATAAATGTTCAGGACACCCTGGTGTTCAGACCACGTTGGCTGTTCTCAGCCATCTCACATCCAAGTTACTTTCTCCTGCTTTGTCGTTCGCTTATCAGGGGTGGGCAAACTTTTTGACTCGAGGGCCACAATGGGTTCTTAAACTGGACCAGAGGGCCGGAACAAAAGCATGGATGGAGTGTTTGTGTGAACTAATATAAATTCAAAGTAAACATCATTACATAAAAGGGTACAGTCTTTTTTTTTTTTTTTTTTTTTTTTTTTTAGTTTTATTCATTTCAAACGGGCCAGATCTGACCCGCGGGCCGTAGTTTGCCCACAGCTGGCTTAGATGCACCACCTAGAATGTCAGGGCTCCGTTTCCAACCTGCATTATGTTGTCAGAAGGCACATCTCAAGGTCAGGACAAGTTTCTTCTCTCAAAACAGACTGGGCATGTGCCAGGATGTGGAACAAATATGCTGAGGTCCAGATACCTCCCCTCCTTCTCACTTGCAAACCCCGGGACCATGAGGCTGGTGGGCCCCCATCTTAGTAAAAAGAAACCTGTAAGGCAGGGGAGGGCACTGTCAACCCAAAAGAAATCGCAGTGCTCACCTTGAGAATGAGAGTGGTATTCCTTGAGGATGCATTTCACAAGGGTTAAGGGTTAGTGACCTGAGGTCAGGGGAACCTGTGTTCAGCCCCACAAGGCCCCATGTTCGTCCAGCACCTGAAATGCCTGGTCTGCATGCTGAAGTGGTGGCTGCACAGCCAGCTGATCTACCTGGGTTTCGTATGTGTGTGTGTGGGCGCGGGGGGGGGGGGGGGCGCGCACAGACAGACAGACAAACGAAGTCGTCAGACACACAAAGGTATCAGCTTGCAGGCTCCTGGATTGGATACCAGTTACCTTGACTGTGCCCCTCATTTCCCCAGGACGGAGGAGGCGCACACAAGCCACTTCTGCTTGATTCACATAGAACCGTGAGAACAGCCCGTATGTGAGGCCGTGCTTTTCATTCTATTCAGTCAGTCTTTGTGTATTCAAATTCTTCCCACTTCAGCTCTTGCTGTTCTGCCAGATTTCCATCGCATTGATGGCTTCTCTGAATTAATGTGTTTCGCAATCGCTGAAAAGTTTTCTCTCCCCCAAGCACCGGGGCTTATCCAGATTGATTTTAACCCCCTTTCTCTTTCCTCTCTAGCTATTTCTTAGATGTTTTATTTTGTAAAGTGTTAATGGAATTCTTCTCTCGCCCTGACACTTTATCTATTCGGGGGTCTTTGCCAGTCCCATTGTACAGCTGGACTACAGAGGAAAGAGCTCTATTTGTTCCAACAACGGTTGCCCTAAAAAACGTACACGGCTCCTCCCCCTCACTCACCAGGCTGAGCGAACGTTGGAGGGCAGCGTCAGAAAATGCCCAGACTTAGAAAGAAAAAGAGGGAGCCAGTTACGTACTGATGAAAAGGGGGGGTTGAAAATACATTATTGTAAAAATTCAAAATATTTATTTCCTAAGGGGATCTGAGTTTCAGCACCAAAATATGGCCAACATAGAAGGAAGGCTGTTTTTCTTACTGTTAGACATTTTTCGCTCAAAATAAGGACTTGGCAAACATTTAGAAAATACGGAGAAGGGTGGGAAACAGATGTCACGTTTACCTGCGCAATACCCAGCAGGCCTCCCCCCCACCCACCCGCACCCCAGGCTTTGGAATTCTAATGGAGGCCCAGGGTCTGAATCTGCAACACCATATGCTCAAGTGCGACTACTCTGTGTACAAACAAACCAGTTGGTCTTCTGGTGGTTTTGCCTGAGTGGTGCTCGGGAGGCAGACGCCGTGTTGTGTGTGGCCTCAGCAGGCGCCCGGGAGGCTTATCGAGCCTCTGGCCCAGGAGAGGTCTGCTGAAGGCGCCCCGTCTCCAACTAGCATCTCCTACCCCCATCAGCCTGATGCCCAGAGAGAGAGGGCGGCTCCCTGCTGGAGGAGCACTCACCATGCAAGGCCATTTTCCTCCCAGTGACTGACTTCAGAAATGGGGACCAGAAGGAGAAGGCCCCAGGAGCCTGTTTGTGCAGGCTCGGTTGCTTAGCAACAAAACGGGGCCCTGACTCCAGAAGAGAGTTTTAAGTGAGGCCAGTCCCTCCGAGGTTTGTGTCTGGCTTGCCTACCCCCCTCTTCCATTCTTACCCTGACTTTGCTTTTCCCCCTGTTATATTTGATAGCGTCTGGAAAAATGGATTTGATTTGTCTGGAGGCACCGTTTTAAACCTGGTGTTATTGCTTTATCCAGTGCCTTCCCCCCATCGGAGACTATGGTCTGGGAGGAGTGAGGAATGAATAACCTATGATTTCTTTTCTCAGCCAGCTGAGCTCGGGCCCCAAGCCCATTTGTGAGCCTTCGCGCTCCTTCGAACAGCACTCAGTCCTTTCTAACCACAGGCACACACGGAAGTCGCTCCAGGCTGGGCCTGCTGCCCGACACGTGGTTGTGCTGAGTGGAAAGACTAAAAGACAAGTGACCTCTTTTCCAAGTTTTTGTATTTCCAAATAGTGTTTAATGAGCAACTAGGACTTCTATCATGGAACACCCCCCCCCCCCCAGACTATTTTGTGTGTTTTGTTAACATTCCTAACGCAGCTCTATTCTGTATTTGTTTTGCAGGTGGAGGATGCGATGCTGATGTTCGATAAGACCACCAACAGGCACAGAGGTAAGACCCCCAGTGTATGAAGGTTGCCCCTCTCACCTCAGTCCCACAGACAGAAGGTACAGTGACTGTTCCAGAATGTAGCAGATGGAGTCGACCATCTGTTGAAGACCGGTATGAATGGAGGGCGACAAAGAGGCCAGATACTAGACAGTTCAGACACCCAGCTCCTTTTGGCTCGGGCGCTGTCACTGCATTGTGCAGCCACACCCTACGTCGTTCAGACATACCTCTCATCCTGGCTTGCTCAGTCCTCGCCGAACCTCAGCACCGAGTGATCCCAGTGGAAATCATTCACAGTAATTACTCAATTGAGTTTCCAATTTGCATTGGAGGAGGTGGTTGGGAGCACACTGTCAATCTAAAGAGCCAAAAAGAGAGAGAAGCCTTGCAGGCTGGTGCGATGTGGGAGCCGCACAGACCAGGAGGTGCCCTGTGCCCCCGGAGTGTCTGGAGCGCAGCTGCACTTGCATTTCCTCTTGTGCTCTCACTGCCCCACCCACGTCTCAGGAAATGGGTCTCCACCTGGGGTCTGTGAGCCCTGGGAACAACACACAGAATGTTTGATGTTTGCGTTTTTCTTGGGAGAGTGTCCCGAGCTTTGGACAGATTCTCAAAGGGGTCTCTGACCTCCATTTCCCCCAAAAGAACATGTTAAAATTATTGCTTTAAACAGAAAATTGGAGGGAGCTAAAAAAATCCACCCCAGAGGAAGTAGGGTCAAAGGTTATGGTTCAGCGTTCTGTTCCGGTGTTGGGGGTTCCTATTAACAGGGCAAGATTCCTATTAACAGGGCGTTAATGAGCAGAGCTTCCGAAGGGGCGGCGGCAGGAAGCAGGAAGCCGCGCTCTGGAGAGGAGCTGGAGTGAGCGAGTGTTTCCTTGCCACTTGGATTGCATTTAGATGTTTCTTGTGTTGTTTACACTCTTGCTGTCACCTGTGATTAGAAGCAGTTACCCAGCTCTGACGGTCTGTCTCCTGTTCCGAGCAGGCAGGCTGAGTGAAAGGGAGGAAGGAGTGGGAATCGTCGCTGGCAGGGGTGGGAGCAGGAGGCGGTGTCCTGCGTGCACCGGGTAGTCGGCCTCTCGTGCATCATTTGCAGCGTCCTCAAAAGGGAGAATGGAAAATTGGGCCGGAAACTGGGGTGTCAGCGGCATGTATGTCGGGAAGAACTGGGGAGGAGTCGGGGGTGAGGAGGAAGGGGAGGCAAGGAGAGAAAGGAAGAGCTTACAGGTGAACATGTCTGCCTCTGTCCCCTGCGTTGCTCAGGAGTGAGAGCAAGAGAGTGACAGTGATGAGCAGGCCAGTTATCCTGCAGCAGCATCCACACTGCATCTGCCCGTGTGGCGTCCACGGGCATTGTCTCTTTTCATCTTCACAGCGGCCGCAGGAGCGTGGCTGAAATGCTGGGAAAGTCACTTAACTTCTTCATGCCTCAGTTTGCTCACCTGCAAAACGGGGATGATGCTAGTACTTCCTAAGGTATTGTTCATTGTCACCTGTGCCTCAGTGTTAGCTCTTCTTATTATATTATCATCTTCTCCGTTTTGTTGAGAAAACCAAAGCTCAGAGGGGTAACTGCCACTCCCAAGGTCAGAGCAGGCACTCAAACCGAGGACCGCCGCTTTCAGATTCCCCTCTTTCTCTGTTGTCTCCACGTGGGGATGGGTTTGTTAAGAATGTTTTTGTGTGTTTATATCCAGAGTGGGCGAGGCCCCTCTGAACATGGCACTCGTCTGGGGTTCAGTGTTAGGATTTGTAATCCTGGGAGATTCCCCAGCGGCTTCCAGGCAGTGTTGTCGTTCTTCTTTGAATGTCAATGAATGAAAAGGTATTTTTAATCTTCTGCTCTGGGTCAGGCCCGGGACTAGAGGAGATGATCAGTCTCTCATTTCACCCTCAAAGATGTGCAGGGAATGAGGTTTGTCCTCTGAGGAGTGCAGTGACTCTCAGTGGCCAGAAACTCGGGACATCGGGCTCCTGGGGGCCAGGAAATGTTCTCTCTTACTTCTAACTCATGCTGTGGGCATCCCTGGGTGCAGCGATGGGGAAGTGGTCTCTCTGTGACTGGGTGAGGGAGGCGTGTCCTGTTGTGAGGTGGAGGAAGCTCCAATCCACGGCCCAAAGCAGGCCCTCCCAAGTCAGGACTTCTGGTGGCCGTGGGCGGGTAGAGGCCCTGGAGCATGCATGGTCCTGCCTCAGCCGAGCAGGCCCTGCCTGGCCTCCTTCTGCCCGGCCAGAGTTTCCAGTTCCCATGGGAGATGCAAGACCCCCTTACATCGCTTATGGAGCCAGAACAAGATGACAGGTGGGGTGTCTTAGTCAACAGTTATTAAGAATTTCAAGATGACAGCAGAGCATTCAACCCAAAATGGAGCCCTTCTGAGCAGGGGGGCCGTGTGTGAATGCACAGATCGCCCACCCATGAATGCACCGGGGGGGCGGGGGGGGGGGGCAGCCTGATGCTGCTGGGGCGGGAGAGGAGAGGCAGGAGGGAGGTGCACCCAGAAGTTTCACCAGGAAGGCCCTGACACGCTGCGGAAGCCTGCTCCCCAGTTCCCCTGGGTGGGTGGGAGCTTGGCCCCTTCACCTTTCCCAGCCCCTCCACAGCTGAGGAGGAGTTTCTCCTTGAACTGGGGGCTGAAGCTGGGGCGATACTTCAGTGATTCGGAGCAGTTAGGGGAGGAAAGAAACAAATTATGTGTATGGATCCGGGCAGGGGGGGCGAGGGGCGGCCAACCCTGGCCTGATGGAATGTGCACTTGGAATCAGGTGATAAGCACAAGAAAATAAAATCCTCTGCAGCCACCTTGCCCAACCTTCCCTTCACCCCCTCAGCTTCCTGGTTGCCATGATCTTATCAAGAGGAAAGTGCTGCAGCAGCAGAAGCCCAGGACACCTCCCAGACGGGTGCTGCCTCGGGCTCGCTTCTTAAAGAGCCCGGCCATGAGTCTCTCCGGTTGTCCCAGCACTGGCTCAGCCCACATCCAACTTCTAACCGGAACCTGCCTGCCAGGCAGCCTGGGGCGTTGGCTCGTCCTGAACCCCAGGCATTCTGAAAACCTGTGTCCTTGGAGCTGTGGCAGCTGCTGTCAGGGAAACGACCAGGGCCTGGGCCTGGCCTTGGTTGGGTGCAGCCAGCCACATGCCATTATGAGACAGAGGTCAGGGCAGAATTTCCACTCCTTGCCCCACAGCGGCCCCCTCCTGCCCGCGTTCCCTGCCGGTCTTTAGGGACGAGGGTGGCCCTCAGTTACATTGGCACAGCAGTTTCTTCTGTTCCCATATTACATCTGCACTTGGACCTGCTGGCACCATGGGAAAGGATTCAGGGGACAGGAGACAGTGAGCCCCCCGCCCCCCCAGATTGTGTGTCCCCTGCCCTGGAACAGGAAGAAGATTGAGCAGAAGCTGACTCACACAGAGGGACCCCCTCCCAGCTCCACTGCCCCTTGATTGCAGTGGGGGACATTCCCTAACCTCTCTGAACACCTCAGGCTCCTGCTCTGGAAACCTGGGAACTGGGTGGAGGAGCTCAGGGCCGGACAAATGCTTCCAGCTTTTAGCTTTCTATCTGAGAGACTGTCCAAGATGAACTCCTTTTTCTATTTTAATTTTCTTTACTAGGGAAGGGAGGTGAGCAGGTGTAGGTTGATCCCCGAGAGGAGGATTAGCGTGCAGGAGTGTCCCTGGTGAGGCGGAGAAGAGAGGCAGAGCCCACCTGGGATGCTCTGGGGAATCCTGAAGGCCACTGTCCCCAGCTGGGGTGAGAGGGCCGGGCTTTGCACCTGCATGTTCATCAGTCGTGGGATGCAGATGTGACCTTGGGCTTGTCCTGAGGAAATCCTGGAGGGGCAGACCGCCGGGGCCTTCCTCCAGCAATGGGTCCTGAAGGGGGAACTGGGTCCCCTCCCGCACACACCATGTGGTCTAGCGGGTTCTGAGTTCACCAGGCCATGTGAAACAGCACTCCCTGCGCACTGAGGCACCAAGTACTCGCACAGTGCCCGCACGCACTGTGGAATCTCTGTGATAGTCATAGGTGAGCCCAGCTGCCCGAGTCCCACTCTTGTCAGATGGAAGCCCAGCGTCATGCTGAGCAGGGGCTTAAGCAGGGGAGTTGCTGATTTTAAGGACTTGAGCACCTTCCACGCCCATTCTTCTTAGTGGACTACAGTATACCTCTATTTCCAAATGGAGAGACTGAGGCACATAAAGTTTTGGATTGCCCAATAGGTTCCTATAGCCTGGCAGGAGCTGAGCCGCCGGGAGGAGCTGGGGCCTTCCTCAGCCTCGCCTGCCACCTTATTTCCTGGCTTCCGCAGGATTCTTTGTTACAGGAGAGGGAGGGTGGTGGCTTTCAAATTTCTCGGTCATTTCATTTCTCTCTAGAAGTTATTGGAGGTGGTCTGGAAAATATTGGGCTGATCATCGCAGGATTTAATCATGGGGGAAGTTTGTTGCTTTATCCTTGCAAAACTCAGATAAGATTGTGAATTCAGCATTAGTATCGATCCCAGAGTGGAGCTGGCAGGGAGGGGCCAGGAGGGAAGAAGCCACAAGCTGCTGTCCTTTCTATTCCCTCTTTGGTTGGCAAAGACTGAGAGGTTGAGCCCAGAGGGAGGAAGGGCTGTGGTTCAGGTCTCTCTCCCCACGTCAGCCCTGTTTGAGAACGTGGGATGTGGAGAAGCTGGTTGCTGAAATAACATCTCACACTCACCTCCTTCGGGGGGAAGGGAGCCCCTTCCATGGGCATCATTCCAGGGGAGCCTCAGCTGTCGTCCCCCTTGGCCCCAGGGCTCGGGGACCATGAACCATGAACTGCTGGGTCCCTCTATGTCTGGCCCATCAGAGGAGGCCTGGGTGGTCGGGGGCCCAACGGAAAATGAGCCTGTGTCTCTGAAGCTTATCGGGTGCCTGGTGAGGGTCAGCTGGAGAGGGAGTGGGTACAGAAGGGCCGCAGCCTTCTCCCTCCCTGTGGCTTCCATTACCCAGCAGGCCTGTTTGCTCTAGAACAGGGCCAGAGGCAAGGAACAGGATACACCAGAGAAAATAAAGATCAGTGTGATGGATGACTCCTCTCCCAACTGTTAGCAGTCGCTTATTAAGTGCAAGGCTAATGGCTTTGGAGAGAAACCGCAGCTCAGACACAGTGTCCAGTCTCCACAGGGCCCCTCGCTGTGCCGACCTCAGCCCCAGAGTGGTTTTGCGACCCGCAGACGGGCCTTTCCCAGGGGGGCTGGGAATGCACAATGCTGAACCCATGCAGCCTGAGGGAGGAGCTTTCTGCAGGCTCAGCCGCAGGGCAGTTGCACTGAGCTTGGCTTCTCCCGTGAGCCTTACAACGGCTCTGCCCCAAAAAGCAGCTGGCTGAAGTTTAAAGCCTTCATAATTTGTGTAATCAGTTTATTTATGAAAATGGTGCCAGGAGGATGGAGCCGAAACTGTGATAGAAGATAATGCTTTTCTATGGAGAAAAAACAGTCCTTAATGTCCTGACTACCTGCCAGACACTCACTTTTGAAATTGACCTCTGAAGCCCGTACCGACTCTTTTATGTACACTAAAATGATTGAGAACCAGTGTAGTGATTTATGTGCTTTGGTGCCTATTTCCTAAGGCAGGGGGCAGGCATGTATAAAGAGTTCCACAAAGGTGTTAAATTAAATTAAAAATAAAACAGCATTGCTTCATTCGTAGGGTGGGATGTTGAAGATAACGCATTCGTGTTTTTCCCAATGTGATCCCAGCATTCTGACTGTTTCCCTGGGAAGGAGGCTTGGGACTCTGCAACCTGTAACTGTGACATTGTGGGATGGAAGGAGTTTGGGTGGGAAGGGTCCTTGGATAGAGTAGAAAGTGGGATTAGGGTTCGAGGAATCACACTGGTGATGACACTAGTGCTGATGTGACCTGAAGGCATCTTATAAAATTCTGCTCCCACGGCTGGAGGATTTGCTGTTGGGTCTGCCTTCCCCGGGGGGACTGGTGCCCTTTGCATTTCGCCACCTCTCAGGTCTGTGCTAGTTGCTCCCATCGCACTCCACCCCAAGTCTGAGATGTGGGTTAAGTAAGGGGTTTGCGGGACACCTGGAAACCAGCAGCTGATCATTATTGGCACTGATCCAAGTCTGCACCTGAATTGGAAGCCCGTTGACAAGAAAGCTGCAGGTCTGTCAGAGACCACAAACACCGACCAGGGTCTCACATACTGCGCGTCCCATCAGTCCCTCATGCAGTGCGGCCATCTCCAGGCCCAGGCTCTTCGCTGCAAGTGGAGGTCTAGATCTGGTTAAGTGGGCCATTGTCAGTGCAGGGCAGCTACGTGAGAAATATTGGTGTAGGACTCGAGGGCAGACTCAGGGTGGGGCAGGAACTCAATACCATTGAGTCTCCTCCGGGCCACTCAGAAGAGACCAGCAGGCAGGGGCTGGCAGTGATGTGGGCATGATTGCTGCCTTAGGGCACTTGGGGAGATTTTATTGGCTTCAGTTACGTGCAGGTGTGACGTTGGGCACGCTTAGGTTAGAACGAGGAAGGACCGACAAGTCCCACAGTGGCCTAAGCAGCCTCTCACCTCCACGAGATTCTCAGAACCCAAGAGTCTGTGCTTCCGCCAGGGCTCATTCTAAAGCCAGGGCTGTGTGAGTGGGGTGGGCGTGCTTGTGCACCCACCCTGAGGGGGGCACCCTTGCAGGGCTTTGCCAGAGGCCAAGCAACCTTGCCCGCCCCCTGGCGCCCAGTACCTGCCCCTCAAGGCCTGGCCTGTCACCTGACCCATCTCCGCTCCTCCTCAAGTGCTGAGATAGAAAGTGGGATGAGGGTTTGTGGAATCGCAAACAAGGAGTCCATGAGGAATATCAGCAATAGAGGGTGAGGGAGGGGAGGGGGTGAAGAGCCACAGCCCCCACCCTGAGCCATCTTTCAGAGACCAGCGCCCGGAGCTGTCTGCACATTTTATTTTCTCGTTAAATAAACACCATTAGCCTTCCCGAGAAATCGGTGCAAACATGACCTCGCAAATAACCAATTAAAAGGGCAGGGTTGAAGGGGAATGTGACTTTGAAAACGTGTCGAGGAGGGCAGTAAAGATTCCTGGAGATGCCCCAGCCCTGGCAGCATCGATCTGAGACCGTGATTTTATTCCTGACAGGAAAGCTAGGAACGCGCTTTAATGTTTCCCCCTGAGCTAACCGAGTTCCGGAAGCGCCCATTCCCGGCTGTCTCTGGAGATATTAATCGACACAGTAGCTTGGTTTGTCTTCACCTGCTTTGCTCGGTAGACGGGGAGGATTACAAAACCCTTAACTCGCTAGCAACGGGGCTGGGGACAGGGGTGCCCAGGGCCAGGGGACCTTGGCTCCCTGGAGGCTGTGTGGTTTCTTTAGCACAAGTGTAAACCCTAAACTTCTTTCCTTTGGAATAAAAGCTCTGGCACCAAAAGGGCGGTGAGCGAATAGGTCTTCCCGCCCCCCTCCTGGCGGCGGCCCCCGGGAGCAGGGAGTGGGCCCGGGGTCAGCAACTGCACTGACCCAGAAATGACTTTTTGTGGAGGGACAATGAGGCTTTTGTTCGGCCCTGTTCCCAGAGAGGCCCAGGCTCTGACTCTCGTGACATGTTTTAAGATCTCGGTGAGGGAAGAGGGTGGAGGCCTGACGAGAAAGGAGCCTTCAGCTTGGTGACCTGATTTAAAGCACCCCCTTTCTTAGATCACGGTGCTGCTAGGGGTCATCGCGGGGCGGCCCAGGGAACCAGCAGCGGGGTTCCGCTGCCTCCTGCTGGGCCTGGAGGCTCCTGGGGAAGCCCAGGTTACTGTGTGGCTCCGGACCTGAGCCTCCACTTTGAGCCTCGCGGGTCAGAGGGCGTACGCCAGCTCCTCTGAAGCTGTGTCGGCAGCGGTGCTGGAGAGAGTGTCGCTTCCATGCTGGCCATGCTCAGTTTCAGCCCAGCTTCCCCTTGAGCCCCGCGTGGCTCCCTGTGGAGTGGCTCACCTCTCCGTAGGAGGTAGTGAATCAGCTGGTAAAGTGCCCACAGCAAGCGGTCAATGCCCAGTGGTCTTACTTCTTTCTTTTTCCCCTTAAAGGAGACCATCAGTTTTAACCTCTTTAGGTAAACGAAAACCTGTGTTTGAATTTTTAAGACTCTAGTCTTTAAAAATAATTTCCCCCTCTCCTCACACACAAAATACCTGCTTGCTTGTACATAGAATATTTCCGAGAGGATACCCACAAAACGGGTCAGAGTGAAATGGCACACGCTCTGGACCTTGAATCTAAGGCCCTGTGACTTAGTAGCTGTGTGACCGTGGCAAGTCGCTGTACCCCTCTGTGGCCCAGGCTTCTCATCCATAAATAGGAACGATGATATTGGGCTCGCCCAAGGCATACATCAGTAAGTGTGACAGCAGGTCCTCGAATGTGTTTTATGCGTGTGTGCATATACTCATAGATTGCAAATACACATAAATAAAGACAGCATTTGCTTCTGTGGACGAGGATTATGTGACCACAGGTACAGAGAGGCGGGAAACTTGTTATTGTATACTCATTTACCTTTTGCATTTTTGTACCGTGTGCACTCATTACCTATTCAAACATTTACTTCCTTATTGTGAGCTTTTAAAATTCATTTCAACTTAAATTGTAAATGTAGTGATGTAATAAGGTGGGAATTTTTTTAATAAATGTCACCCATCCCTAGCACAGAAACTGTTGTCGCTGTACCTTGTTTCTGACGTTATGTGTAAATGTTTTTACACTCGGTTGTGATTGTGGAGTTGGTACGGTATGTGGTGTCTCAGACTTTGGAGGAGGTACGGGCCCTGCCTCACCTGAGGTTTCTGTCCTGCCCGGCGGAGGGACTGGGCAGCTCCTTAAAAGACATGATTGTATGCAGCCCAGAATCCTTTGCCTCTGAGTCGCCTCTGTCCTTTTTTTTCCATAAACAGAGAGTCAGATAGATAGATGAGGATTTTCTTAGTATTTCCTGCTCCTCCCAGACAACGTGCTATTAATAGACTAGCCAGACTCACCCAGGTCTGAAAGGAAACCAGTTTGCTTGAGTTTATTCCAGACCAGAGGGGAGACCCTTCGTTCTAGGAGGTCAGAGTGCTTTTTAATTCAGCAGGAAAAAAAGAGTTAAAGGCATCTTCTGAAACCAAATTATGATTAATAAACATGTGGGGACCTTACACCATGTGGCAGCTGTGTCCTGTACCCCAGTTAGTGAGGCCCCTGGGTGTCTGGGCCCTGTGACGATCAGGTTAGAGCTTAGGTCTGAAGTCACACCACTGGGTTCAGAGGTTAGAGCTACCACTAATGAGCTGTGTGACCTTGGGCAAGCCACTAAACTCCTCTCAACCTCCGTTTTCTCACCTGTAAAATGGAACTAACATTATTAACTCGTGGACGGGTGAGGCTTAAGTGAGATAATCTGTGGGAAGCATCTGATGCTTAGGAGACTACCTGTAAATTTAACTTTATTGTTTTAAGAAGTACTGTTCTTTTACCGCTAATAAGAATACTGTTACTGTCATTCCCTAGGGAATAAAGGTGAAGGCATGCTAATTGGAGGAAAGGTTAACACTCTAGATCAGTGGTCACCAACCTTTCGGACCTCACGGACCACCAGTGGTCTGCAGATCACCAGTTGGTGACCACTGCTCTAGTTAACTGTTGCCAGATGCTGTCAAGTTTTCCAAGATGGGAGGGTATTGTGGCTGAATTGTAGTCCCCCAAAAGGTATACTGAAGTCCTAACCTCTGGTCTCTCAGAGTGTGACCTTATTTGGAAATGGGTTCTTTGCCCTGGCCAGTGTGGCACCAAAAGGTTGCTGGTTCGATTCCCAGTCAGGGCACATGCCCCGGTTGCAGGCTCCTTCCCCAGTAGGGGGCGTGCAGGAGGCAGCCGATTGATGTTTCACTCTCAAATTGATGTTTCTCTCTTTCCCTCTCCCTTCCTCTCTCTCTCAAAATCAATTTAAAAAATAATAAAAGAAATAGGTTCTTTGCACATGTAATGAAGTTAAGATGAAGTCATACTGCAGTAAGTTATTTCAGTGTGACTGGTGTCCTAAGAAGAGGGAGGACAGGTGAAGAGAGACACACAGGGAGGATGTCACGTGACCACAGAGGCAGAGAGTGGAGTTATGCAGGTATAAGCCAAGGATGGCTGGCAACCCCAGAAGCTAGGAGAAAGGTGTGGGACAGATTTCCTCCTAGAACCTTCAAGAAGAGAACCTGGGCCCTCTGATAGCTTGATTTCAGACTTCTGGAACTGCAAGAGAGTAAATTTCTGTTGTTTTAAGCCCCTCCAGGCTGTGGCATTTGCTACAGCAGCCACATGAAACTAATCCAGAGGGCTAAGCATTGCTATTTATTGGACACATTCCCTTGCTCACCACTGGCCTGCAGCCCCAGTGGGCACTCCTAGCCTTGCCCCCGGCACATCCATGCCACAGCTGCTCCCTCAGCAACACTGTGTGCAAGAGAAATGAGAGAGAAGACCTTCTACCCAACAGAGAACACAACCCCTCAAATCCTGACATGGTTCATGCTTGACCAAGTCTGTGTAGCCAAAGACCCCGAAATTGACCTCAGGATGTTAAAGTACTTTTTGGTCCAGAGACCCTTGAAGAACGCTGAGGTTTACATTTTTATTTAGTAGCTTTTAGAGCTCAGTCATTTCTTTATAAGCCAAGGAATAACCAATACACTTGGGAGTTGTCCAAACTCCCAGCTCCAAGAATGTGAACTATAATCGGTGTTTCCAGTTGGTTCATTCAACTCAGCTGTTTAGGGCTATAAAAATAAGGCCAAAAAACCAAAACAAACCATTAAAAAATAAGTAGAGGAAGAAGGAAAAGAAGAAGAAAGGGGAGGTCAGAAGAGCTCATATGTACGGCAATGCAAACCTTGCCATCCTTCCATACCTGCCCCAACTTCCGCCCTGGAAAAAAATAAGAAAAACACAGCGAGACAACACTAAACCTGCCTAACAGACTCCTTGGTTTCTTTCTGTTGTCCCAGAAACCCTTCCAGGCAGGAACATTTGCCAAATTCAATCCTAGAGTGAGTTTCTGAGCTAAATTAATGCAGTTGAGGGTCAACGTGGTACCACCTGCAGGTCTCTGGTCCCGGCCGGTGGGCACCGCGATAATTAATAGTTGGAGCACTGGGTGGATGTGCTTCTCTTAATCCTCAGGTTTGCTTGGCAAACCCGGCGGCACATAAAAGTAACTGCCAGGATTTCACAGTGATCAAAGTTGTGTGCCTTTGAGCACTCCCTACAAATTTGAAATTTCTTCCTCAACTTGCCACCCCGTCTTGATATCCGGAGATAATTGAAAGCGCCTCCTTCTCCCTGAGTGTCTCCAGCGTTGGTGCCCGTGTCCCAGCCCCCCGTCCCCCCGCCCCCCCCCCCAGGCGGCAACACTGGCGCCTCTGCACCAGATCTGCAAAGTGCGCAGTGCTGACATCCGATTTATTATCTCGGAGTCTGGGCCGGTTCGTGGATGATTCATGACTCCGCTTGCCACCGCCGCTGGAGGTGACATCATCCATTCTGGGCCCAGAATAGACACAGAAGCAACAGTGGCCCCTGCTTTGTGTGTCTCTCGCCCGTCCTGGGCTCCCGCCCGCCCCACTTCTGGCAGCTGTGTGTCCACCAAGTAGGAGTGTTGGTGGACCCTGAGAGCCCAGCGGGACTGTCTCCGAGCAGGAGGACAGAGAGGTGTCTGCTGCCGTAGCTGCACAGTAAAGCAGAGAGGGGCGCTTCCTCAAAGTTCACCTCTTCCCCTTACGCTTCTTTAGTTGGAGTTTAGATTTCCCTTATAGCTCAGTGAGCCACTTAACTTGCGTGGCCAACTTGCGTCTCCTCACTCAGAGACAGGGTTGGTTGGGAAGGTTGGGTGACGTACATCATCCCACAGCTCAGCATTAGACGCCCGTGAGATGAATGATGGTTGTCATGTCAGAGGTCTGCACTGCCTCTGTTGCACATTAGAATTCCCCGGGGAGTTTTTAAACCAATGCCTGAGGCTAATGTGCAGTCAGGGCGAGGAACCCCTGGGTCAGATCTGCCAGGATCCTTCTGGCTTTAAACCCACAAAGCAGTGCCGCCGACCAGGTCTCTGACTCGGACCTGTGTCTGGGCAGTGAGATGGGCCTTCCTTGGCATGTGCCCTGGAGTGTAGGAACTGTGCGGGGGCCTGGGGGGGGGGGGGGTGACTCCTTCACGTGAGCGGCCTTTGGTGATCCATGTGGGGAGTGGGAGGTATAACTACCAGTGTTTTGTGTTGGTTCCGGCTCACTCTCCCCACCTCAGCCTCCTTGCTGCTTGCTACCCCCCAAGACCTGCTCTAGCAAAATGGAGGCGCTGCCGTCTGGTCTGGATGGAGGTGTGGGAGCTGCAGGTGCCTTCTGGAGAGGGCTTGGAGAACTGAAGTGTTCGGAAACACTCGCTTCTTCCAGAACCTAGGGAAGGAGCGATTACCCAGCAAACTTTCTTATGAAGTGTGTGTGTGTGTGTGTGTGTGTGTGTGTGTGTGTGTGTGTGTGTAGGGGGCGGCAGGATGCTTTTGTGTCATTGTAGCTGCCCTTGGCAACTGATTTGAAAGAAAGACTAAAAATATTGGTTCCCTTGTAAGTAAAATCAATCCTGTATTCCTCCCTCCGACCCATGATGCCCTGGGCTGGGGGAAGTACCAGGATTTAAGATGTTATGCACTTGGTTCTCAGAGGCCAGGTAGAAAGCCGGTAGTTCGAGATTTCCAAATCTCCCTACTTCCAAAATCTCTAGGCTTGGCATCTTAACATCTCCTTTTAATTAAGTTGATTCATTTGCCCTGGAAAGATTTCCTGATTCAGCTAGTATATTTATGTATAAACTTCTCTGGAAACACCTGGCAATTTTTCTGAGTGACAATAAGGAAACGTAGTCTGAAAATTATGGTTTAATTTGCTCCCTCCTTCATGCTGTCTTACGTTTAAAAAAAATGGGTAAGATTTACAAAAGGAGCTTTGTATTTTGCCTGGAACACTAATCCTGTTTTACAACACCAGTGTGTACCAACAACACCTGATAATTTCCCTTTATGTAGTTTTAGAACTTTAGCTTTTAATGGACAATTGAATCATTCCTTGGCAGATGGGAAATCATCTAATTGCATGTTTTTATTTACTGTGAATTTTCAGGTATGCCCCAGAAGAAATTGGTGGGCATGTATAAAAAGTTAGAATAACTCTTAATGACTTTATATGCAGGAGTTGAAAGCTTTATTGTCACTCTTGGGTTGCATCACAGTTGTGTGTGTGTGTGTGTGTGTGTGTGTGTGTGTGTGTGTGTGTGTGTTGCACATTTGAATTGGATGTGGCCCTTGGTTGGCTTTTAAATGTACACTGTAATCAAAGACATAAAGTATCAGAATAGGAAAGTAGGTATTTTATTTTACTTTAAGTTTGCAGTTCCTTTATTATGGGACTAATTAATATCCCCTGGCCTAGTCAATTAGTGGCATTAACTTTTCCTGGGTAGTATAAGCAGCTTCCGAAAAGTGGTTTGAATCCTAAATGGCACCCTGGGTCCATCCCTTTTTTTTCTCTTTCCACGAGGTTCTTGAGCAGGACGGGGGCGCGCGGGGAGGCGCAGCAGGTAGCCTAGCAGACCTTGCTGCTGCCAGGGCCACGCAGCTGGGGAGGGGAGAGGAGAGCAGCTGCAGCTGTGTTATTAGTCATTCCATGAAGAAATTGACTTGATAAATAATAAAGCAGTGATATTAGCCGCACATGCTTGCAGGTCAGATGACTTCGATGGGAGCCCCCAGTGTGCGATGGTTTGACAATATATGTGCCTTCTAAAAACATCCTGTTTTAAATGGAAATTGGACTGTTAGTGCCGTTTGGCCACTATGCCAAGCCCATTACCAGAGGGAGCCTGGAAATCTGAAGGACGCTCTCTGTTTAATTTGGCCTCTCCCCTCCCCCTTTTAGATGATGCTTAAACTCGCTGTTTCCCTGTCCTTGTCTTTTCCTTTTGTTAACTGTTTTGATTGGTAAAATGCTATGCCTCACACTACATTCCTTTATGATGATTTACTGTGCTGTTCTTATCTTTCACCCTAAATCCTTGATAAGAGCATTTTAAAAATGAAATTGCTACCTGACACTATTATAACGTCTTGGCTGGCAGCCAGGGGAGAAACAAGTTGGGGGAGAAAACGAAGGCTGAGTTTAGAGAAAGGAAAGACTTTTAAAGGAACTGCATGGTGCTTCTCCTCCCATCCACCCCCAAGCCCCACTGAATTCTGGAAACCTTTTTTTTTAATGGAGCATTAATATTTGTCGATGCCCCCTCACTACGGCATAGTAAACTGTGGGTGAATGTGCAGTGAAGGGTTTGGGGGGCAAAGGGTGCCCTGCAGTGAAGACAAACTTCTGCATGGCCTTCGCTGTGGATTGAAACCTGATGGGCGGACAAATTGGTGGGTGGCATGTAACCACCTCCATATTCATAGCCTGGACCACGTGCCCTTCCCAATCCCGGGCATCTGCTCCTGCCCCCGCCCCCCCTCTTTAAGACAGGTCCAAGCAGAGTGCCCTCTGGTTGCCAGGCTGAGGGGCCAGCGTGCTGGAGTCAGAGAGAGTGCCATGGTGGGAACTTTTCTGTGCATGATGTTTCTGGAAATCTCCATGTAACCACAGAAGGCATCGGTGGTGGGGGGGCATCAGTAAATAGAGCTGTCTGCACTAGCAGGTCGTTTAAATTCTAGGATAGTGCTTTAATGAACTCTTGTCTTTAATTCCTGTGATGTGGAGAAGACAGCCATTCTCTCCCCATAATGGAGCTTGTTAACCCATCTCTTCACTGACTGGTGCTTTTATTCTGAAGATGACGACTGGGGAACTTATTATGTTAGAATAACAGGTTTCCCAGCGCCTGGCAGCAGAGGGGGTGTGTAATGATGATGATCATCTGTAGGAATCACAGTGGCCACTGGCTTATCTGGCGGAGGCCTTATCCTGAAGTGCCATGTGTGATGACCTGGCATTTATTCTTCTAGATTACTGGGGTAAGGAGGGTGCAGCACCCCATCGGGCCTGCCAGGTGCTGAGGCCACAGCCTGTGGGAGGCCCCTGTGTGTAGCAGGCGATGCCGGAGTCATGGTACCCAATTTATCACACACCTCGTGAAAATATAATCTGCCACCAAAATGACTGCGTTTGGAAACTGTCTTGTCTCTCTTTGAGTCGAGACTGGAGACAACCAGACAAGGTTCGGTGGTAACGAATAAAGAAACATTACTTTCTGAACACAATCTTCTGTTACCAGCCACTTTTCAACACACATTCAATCAAAATGCTAATAGCGGCGGCAACAAGGGAACGCGGTTATTGTAATACTAATTGATTGGTTGGAGGGTGGGTTTTGATAAGTGCAGCTGAAGATTTCGGAAATATGATTCTCTTTAATTACAGAGACGCTAATAAAAATGAACACATGATTTAATGATGATTTCCTGGGTAATGGCTTAAAGATTTTTGCTTGAGTTTAAAATGAGATATGGTGGGAATGCACCAGATAAAATAGGGCCCTGGAGGGAAGGGTGGTCTCGCCTTTATCAAGCCCAGGCACGGAGATTCAAAGCGGAAATGCCCTTGGAAGGAAAATCGACAAACGACAAGTGCTGGTGAGGTTGTGGAGAAAAGATAGCCCTTGTGCACTGCTGCTGGGAACACAGACTGGTGCAGCCACTCTTGGGAAACAGTGTGGCGTTTCCGCAGAAAATTAAAAATGGAACTCCCATTTGACCCAGTGATCCCATTTCGTAGGAATATATCCCAAGAAGCTAGAAACACCAATCAGAAAGGATATATGCATCCCTATGCTCATAACAGCACAATTTACCATAGCTAAGATTTGGAAACAGCCTACGTGCCCATCAGCAGATGAGTGGATTAAAAAAACAAAACCTGTGGTACCATCTACACAATGGAATACCATGCAGCAATAAAAAAGAAGGAACTCTTACCATTTGCAACAAACAGCATGGATGAACCTGGAGAGTATGATGCTAAGCGAAATAAGCCAGTCAGAGAAAGATAAGTATCATATGATCTCACTCATATGTGGAATCTAATGAACCAAATAAACTGATGAACAAAAATAGACTCAAAGAAACATGAACAGACTGTTGAACCTCAGAGGGAAGGCAGGGGAGGGTGGGTGGGTGGGAACAGATTAACCAATGAGCATATATACCTGGTGGACACCGACGGGGTGGTGAGGGCCTGGCGGGGGGGGGGTCGGGAGCTGGCTGGAAGAGGTTGGGGGGGGGTGGGGAAGGGGGACCTATGAACACTTTCAACAATAAAGATTTTTAAAAAGAAAAAATGCCCTTGGAAGGCTGGGTGGAACCCGCGTAGACAAGAGTGAGATGGTCCGTCCCATGCCAGGGGTGGTCCGGCGATGAGGGGCAGGTTCCAGCTGGTGTTTCCGGAGCTGCAGACGGGGTTGCACTGATCCAGCCACGTGCTTGCTGTGGCTGCTGCCAGGGCAGGGCAGAGTGCACCCCGCTGCACTGGCCGAGGCACAGGCTACACTCAGGCCCTTGGGCTTCATGCTGTAGTGTCATGGCCCGTGTATACTAGTACCGGTGCCCTCTGAGTTCTGGAAGCTGCTCTAGTAATGAGGCCGACCCAGTCCTAGCACTCCTGAGCTCACCTTTCCGGAGAAGGAGCCTAGAGTGTGCAGTTTTAGGTGTTAAGTGCTCTGAGGGAAATAAAAGATTTGGCGTGCTTGAAGGACAGGTGGCAGCCGGTGGCCAAGAGGGAGAGTGGCAGGCGATGTGAGAAGGCAGGTGGGGGGGGATCACCAAGGGTTTGTGAGCAGGACAAGTGTATGGGAGCCCCTGGAAGGAGGTAAGAGGGCAGAGGCATATGATGTTTGCTCTAGGAAGATCCCATTGGCTCCGGAATTGAGGACGGATGGCAGGGCTGCACTTGGGGGAGCAGGAACGCCAGCGCGAGCTCACTGCAGAGGGGCAGGTGAGCACTACTGGCCTCTCAGACCAGGCAGCAGCGGGTGGGGAGAGGCAGTGGGACTCAGGGGGTGGTTTTGGAGATGAGACAGACGATGTTCTGACAGGTCGGGTGTGGGTTGTGAGGGGGAAAGAGACAACTGGGGCTGACTATGGGCTCTTGGGTTGGGTGGCTCGAGACGGATGGTGGTTCTGTCCAATATGGGGACTGCTTTGGTGGAAGGGAGACAGTCAGTAGTTTCTATTCCCACTGGAATCCACTTGGCGCTGGTGCATGGATGGGTGTACAAATACGCACAAAAGAGAGGTCTCTGGGGAGTTCACATAGCCCACCCAGTGGCTTCTGCATAAGCCTCACTAAGGAAGGGAATCCCGAGCAGGTGCTGTCAGTGCTGTTGACAATGGAAGTTAAAGATGAAGTGGTTGGTCCCTTCCTGTTGACAATGAAAGCTGAGATGAAGTGGTTGGTCCCTTACTGCTGACAGTGAAAATTGAAGATGAGGTGGTTGGTCCCTTCCTGTTGACAATGAAAGCTGAGATGAAGTGGTTGGTCCCTTCCTGTTGACAATGAAAGCTGAGATGAAGTGGTTGGTCCCTTCCTGTTGACAATGGAAGTTAAAGATGAAGTGGTTGGTCCCTTACTGCTGACAATGAAAGCTGAAGATGAGGTGGTTGGTCCCTTACTGCTGACAATGAAAGCTGAAGATGAGGTGGTTGGTCCCTTACTGCTGACAATGAAAGCTGAGATGAAGTGGTTGGTCCCTTTCTGTTGACAATGAAAGCTTAAGATGAAGTGGTTGGTCCCTTACTGCTGACAATGAAAGCTGAGATGAAGTGGTTGGTCCCTTACTGCTGACAATGAAAGCTGAAGATGAAGTGGTTGGTCCCTTACTGCTGACAATGAAAGCTGAAGATGAAGTGGTTGGTCCCTTACTGATGACAATGAAAGCTGAAGATGAAGTGGTTGGTCCCTTACTGCTGACAATGAAAGCTGAGATGAAGTGGTTGGTCCCTTACTGCTGACAATGAAAGCTGAAGATGAAGTGGTTGGTCCCTTACTGCTGACAATGAAAGCTGAGATGAAGTGGTTGGTCCCTTCCTGTTGACAATGTAAGCTTAAGATGAAGTGGTTGGTCCCTTCCTGTTGACAATGAAAGCTGAAGATGAAGTGGTTGGTCCCTTCCTGTTGACAATGAAAGCTGAAGATGAGGTGGTTGGTCCCTTACTGCTGACAATGAAAGCTGAAGATGAAGTGGTTGGTCCCTTCCTGTTGACAATGAAAGCTGAAGATGAAGTGGTTGGTCCCTTCCTGTTGACAATGAAAGCTGAAGATGAAGTGGTTGGTCCCTTCCTGTTGACAATGAAAGCTGAGATGAAGTGGTTGGTCCCTTACTGATGACAATGAAAGCTGAAGATGAGGTGGTTGGTCCCTTCCTGCTGACAATGAAAGCTGAAGATGAAGTGGTTGGTCCCTTACTGATGACAATGAAAGCTGAGATGAAGTGGTTGGTCCCTTCCTGTTGACAATGAAAGCTGAAGATGAAGTGGTTGGTCCCTTCCTGTTGACAATGAAAGCTGAAGATGAAGTGGTTGGTCCCTTCCTGTTGACAATGAAAGCTGAAGATGAAGTGGTTGGTCCCTTACTGCTGACAATGAAAGCTGAAGATGAAGTGGTTGGTCCCTTCCTGTTGACAATGAAAGCTGAAGATGAAGTGGTTGGTCCCTTCCTGTTGACAATGAAAGCTGAAGATGAGGTGGTTGGTCCCTTCCTGCTGACAATGAAAGCTGAAGATGAGGTGGTTGGTCACTTCCTGCTGACAATGAAAGCTGAAGATGAGGTGGTTGGTCCCTTCCTGCTGACAATGAAAGCTGAAGATGAGGTGGTTGGTCCCTTACTGTTGACAGTGAAAGCTGAAGATGAGGTGGTTGGTCCCTTACTGCTGACAGTGAAAGCTGAAGATGAGGTGGTTGGTCCCTTACTGCTGACAGTGAAAGCTGAGATGAGGTGGTTGGTCCCTTCCTGTTGACAATGAAAGCTGAAGATGAAGTGGTTGGTCCCTTCCTGATGACAATGAAAGCTGAGATGAGGTGGTTGGTCCCTTCCTGTTGACAATGAAAGCTGAGATGAAGTGGTTGGTCCCTTCCTGTTGACAATGAAAGCTGAGATGAGGTGGTTGGTCCCTTCCTGTTGACAATGAAAGCTGAGATGAAGTGGTTGGTCCCTTCCTGGTGACAATGAAAGCTGAGATGAGGTGGTTGGTCCCTTCCTGTTGACAATGAAAGCTGAAGATGAGGTGGTTGGTCCCTTCCTGTTGACAATGAAAGCTGAAGATGAGGTGGTTGGTCCCTTACTGCTGACAGTGAAAGCTGAAGATGAGGTGTTTGGTCCCTTACTGCTGACAATGAAAGCTGAAGATGAGGTGGTTGGTCCCTTACTGCTGACAATGAAAGCTGAAGATGAGGTGGTTGGTCCCTTCCTGTTGACAATGGAAGCTGAAGATGAGGTGGTTGGTCCCTTACTGCTGACAATGAAAGCTGAAGATGAGGTGGTTGGTCCCTTACTGCTGACAGTGAAAGCTGAAGATGAGGTGGTTGGTCCCTTACTGCTGACAGTGAAAATTGAAGATGAGGTGGTTGGTCCCTTACTGCTGACAGTGAAAGCTGAAGATGAGGTGGTTGGTCCCTTCCTGCTGACAGTGAAAGCTGAGATGAAGTGGTTGGTCCCTTCCTGTTGACAATGAAAGCTGAAGATGAGGTGGTTGGTCCCTTCCTGCTGACAATGAAAGCTGAAGATGAAGTGGTTGGTCCCTTCCTGTTGACAATGAAAGCTGAAGATGAAGTGGTTGGTCCCTTCCTGTTGACAATGAAAGCTGAAGATGAGGTGGTTGGTCCCTTACTGCTGACAATGAAAGCTGAAGATGAGGTGGTTGGTCCCTTCCTGCTGACAATGAAAGCTGAAGATGAGGTGGTTGGTCCCTTCCTGCTGACAATGAAAGCTGAAGATGAGGTGGTTGGTCCCTTACTGTTGACAGTGAAAGCTGAAGATGAGGTGGTTGGTCCCTTACTGCTGACAGTGAAAGCTGAAGATGAGGTGGTTGGTCCCTTACTGCTGACAGTGAAAGCTGAGATGAGGTGGTTGGTCCCTTACTGGTGACAATGAAAGCTGAAGATGAAGTGGTTGGTCCCTTCCTGTTGACAATGAAAGCTGAGATGAGGTGGTTGGTCCCTTCCTGTTGACAATGAAAGCTGAGATGAAGTGGTTGGTCCCTTCCTGTTGACAATGAAAGCTGAGATGAGGTGGTTGGTCCCTTCCTGTTGACATTGAAAGCTGAGATGAAGTGGTTGGTCCCTTCCTGTTGACAATGAAAGCTGAGATGAGGTGGTTGGTCCCTTCCTGTTGACAATGAAAGCTGAAGATGAGGTGGTTGGTCCCTTCCTGTTGACAATGAAAGCTGAAGATGAGGTGGTTGGTCCCTTACTGCTGACAGTGAAAGCTGAAGATGAAGTGGTTGGTCCCTTACTGATGACAATGAAAGCTGAAGATGAGGTGGTTGGTCCCTTACTGCTGACAATGAAAGCTGAAGATGAGGTGGTTGGTCCCTTCCTGTTGACAATGAAAGCTGAAGATGAGGTGGTTGGTCCCTTACTGCTGACAATGAAAGCTGAAGATGAGGTGGTTGGTCCATTACTGATGACAGTGAAAGCTGAAGATGAGGTGGTTGGTCCCTTACTGCTGACAGTGAAAATTGAAGATGAGGTGGTTGGTCCCTTACTGCTGACAGTGAAAGCTGAAGATGAGGTGGTTGGTCCCTTCCTGCTGACAATGAAAGCTGAGATGAAGTGGTTGGTCCCTTCCTGTTGACAATGAAAGCTGAAGATGAGGTGGTTGGTCCCTTCCTGCTGACAATGAAAGCTGAAGATGAGGTGGTTGGTCCCTTCCTGCTGACAGTGAAAGCTGAAGATGAAGTGGTTGGTCCCTTCCTGCTGACAATGAAAGCTGAAGATGAGGTGGTTGGTCCCTTCCTGCTGACAGTGAAAGCTGAAGATGAGGTGGTTGGTCCCTTCCTGCTGACAATGAAAGCTGAAGATGAGGTGGTTGGTCCCTTACTGCTGACAGTGAAAGCTGAAGATGAGGTGGTTGGTCCCTTCCTGTTGACAATGAAAGCTGAAGATGAGGTGGTTGGTCCCTTACTGCTGACAGTGAAAGCTGAGATGAGGTGGTTGGTCCCTTCCTGCTGACAGTGAAAGCTGAAGATGAGGTGGTTGGTCCCTTACTGCTGACAATGAAAGCTGAAGATGAGGTGGTTGGTCCCTTCCTGCTGACAGTGAAAGCTGAGATGAGGTGGTTGGTCCCTTACTGCTGACAGTGAAAGCTGAAGATGAGGTGGTTGGTCCCTTCCTGTTGACAGTGAAAGCTGAAGATGAGGTGGTTGGTCCCTTCCTGTTGACAATGAAAGCTGAAGATGAGGTGGTTGGTCCCTTCCTGCTGACAGTGAAAGCTGAAGATGAAGTGGTTGGTCCCTTCCTGTTGACAATGGAAGCTGAAGATGAGGTGGTTGGTCCCTTACTGCTGACAGTGAAAGCTGAAGATGAGGTGGTTGGTCCCTTACTGTTGACAATGGAAGCTGAAGATGAGGTGGTTGGTCCCTTACTGCTGACAGTGAAAGCTGAAGATGAGGTGGTTGGTCCCTTCCTGTTGACAATGGAAGCTGAAGATGAGGTGGTTGGTCCCTTACTGCTGACAGTGAAAGCTGAAGATGAGGTGGTTGGTCCCTTCCTGCTGACAGTGAAAGCTGAGATGAGGTGGTTGGTCCCTTCCTGCTGACAGTGAAAGCTGAAGATGAGGTGGTTGGTCCCTTCCTGCTGACAGTGAAAGCTGAGATGAGGTGGTTGGTCCCTTACTGCTGACAGTGAAAGCTGAGATGAGGTGGTTGGTCCCTTCCTGCTGACAGTGAAAGCTGAAGATGAGGTGGTTGGTCCCTTACTGCTGACAATGAAAGCTGAGATGAGGTGGTTGGTCCCTTCCTGCTGACAATGAAAGCTGAAGATGAGGTGGTTGGTCCCTTCCTGCTGACAATGAAAGCTGAGATGAGGTGGTTGGTCCCTTCCTGCTGACAGTGAAAGCTGAAGATGAGGTGGTTGGTCCCTTACTGCTGACAGTGAAAGCTGAGATGAGGTGGTTGGTCCCTTACTGTTGACAATGAAAGCTGAAGATGAGGTGGTTGGTCCCTTCCTGCTGACAGTGAAAGCTGAAGATGAGGTGGTTGGTCCCTTCCTGCTGACAGTGAAAGCTGAGATGAGGTGGTTGGTCCCTTACTGCTGACAGTGAAAGCTGAGATGAGGTGGTTGGTCCCTTACTGCTGACAATGAAAGCTGAAGATGAGGTGGTTGGTCCCTTACTGCTGACAGTGAAAGCTGAGATGAGGTGGTTGGTCCCTTACTGCTGACAGTGAAAGCTGAGATGAGGTGGTTGGTCCCTTCCTGTTGACAGTGAAAGCTGAAGATGAGGTGGTTGGTCCCTTCCTGCTGACAGTGAAAGCTGAGATGAGGTGGTTGGTCCCTTACTGCTGACAATGAAAGCTGAAGATGAGGTGGTTGGTCCCTTCCTGCTGACAGTGAAAGCTGAGATGAGGTGGTTGGTCCCTTACTGCTGACAATGAAAGCTGAAGATGAGGTGGTTGGTCCCTTACTGCTGACAATGAAAGCTGAAGATGAGGTGGTTGGTCCCTTCCTGCTGACAGTGAAAGCTGAAGATGAGGTGGTTGGTCCCTTACACTCCAGCTTTTCTAGCATTGAAAGCTGCCCCCCACCCCCACCCCCACCCCCACCCCGTGCTTCTCTGTTGGGTGATTCAACCAGAGGGTTTCAGAAGGGATGCTGGGCCCAAGAATCAAAGCATCGTCGCATGTGGTCCAGTGAGAGACCCTGTGGGCGCTTCCTGGTACCTCAGTATTGTTCTCCTCTACATGTGTTGTCAGGGACCTGGGTTCCCCATGAATGTCCCAGTGAACGAATGTCCCTGGGGCCCTCAGCCCTGACCACTCCCTACTTCTAGCCCCTGGATCTCTTAGATTTCACAGACTTAGCCCATAAGATGAGCTTACCCTTAGTGTCCCTAACCATGCACATCATAGCTGGGGCTCCCTGGGTGGGTGCAGCCCTGGCAAATGAATTGCTTAAAAAAGGCAAAAATCATACTTGTGTTACTGGGGCCGGAGGGGGACTGAAATGGGGCGGAGGGGCAGTGCTAGCCTTCCTTTCGATTTGTCAAGCTTTCTTTCAAAAGACCTGCCGAAGAAGAAGGGTAATTAATAGGCTTGAAGTCATTTCCAACGTGTCAGGATTTCTGCCTTGCTGCCGAGTGATAATGCTCGCTGGCTCCAGGCCCCTAGGGAGCCCTCCGTCTTATTAACTTGTCTGGGAGAAACAGGGAGTGGGGACAGCTCCGGCCAGTGGGTGACAGGAAATAAAGATTTGTGGTGTGGTGAGCTGTAAACAGTGGCCGGAGAAGTTTGGTGTGGGGGCGGGGAGGGAGAAGGATGGGTCCCAGACTGCACCAGCCAGGCCTGGAGCCTGCACGCTTCCTGGGTCCGTGGCCGGAGGAGTCCTTCAAGGTGACCCGAGGCAAGCAGAGCTTTTAATGACCCAGAGGCGTGTAGGCACTCAGCAGAATCTGTGTGTTTGCCAACTCACCCCTCTTCTCACTGTTCCTTTCAACAAAAAGTCACCTCCCACTGAATTCGTTTTTGGAACGTACAGTCATTCATCTCTCCGGCCCTGGAAGTTGCCTGCCCAGGCATGGACCCCAGGCCTTCAGACTTTCCCAAAGACATAGTTCAAGAGCATGTACTAAGTGCACAGTTGTGCATGGTGTCACCTAAGACTTGGCCAGTTATGCGGGCCTGGTCCCTACCCTGGCGGATTCGGGAAGCTCTGGGAAAACAGACTCACCTCTCCTTTCGCTGCACAGTGCTGGGCACGGGCTGCCTTCCAGCAGATCAAGTCTGGGTTGGGTTGTGTGGAGAAGGATCCTGTTTTCCCCTTTATTTCTGATAGTTTCACCACCCTGGCTCCCTGTTGTGATAGCTGTTTGCCTTCCTTTCCGTCTCACCTTCAGCCCATCCTCAGTTGTAAAACGATTCACCTTTTAAGATTAAGGACTGGGTGAATATTTTTGAGTAAATTAATGAATGATGCCTATAGTCATTATTACAGGCACTGCTGAGGTTTCTTCATGTATTCTCAATTTCTTTTTATTGCCCAGCCACTCACTTCATTTACATAATGGGTGGTTGATACTCAGAGAGGTTAAGTAACTTGACCAAGGTCACACAGCCAGTGTGAGTTGGAGAATGGGATTTGAACTCTGACTGTAGCACCTTGACCCCCCAGGTAGGTTCCTGCATCTCTGCTCAGGAGTAAGGCATCTGCTGTTGGCAAGAATGTTTTCGCTGTTGCTCAAGGCCCCACTTAGTGGAGAAAGGAGTTAGAGAGGCTTGGAGACTGCCCTTTGTGGTCATCTGAGATCTGGGACTGGCCTCTAGGCACTTGCCCAAGGCTGGCTGTGGTCACCCCTGGGGGAGGAGGAAGCTGCCTGCCTTCTTTCCCCACCCCACCGCAGCCTCAGTTGCCTGTGAGCAGGCTTTTCTGAGCCAATTAGGAGGAATCTCAACAGGATTCAGAATAAATGCCTCAGAAAAATGCCATTGGTAAGTCGGATCAGTGCAGGAGAGGGGCTTGCAGAACTGATTTTGGACCTGGATGTGGTGACTGACCGGCAAGGCCTGGAGGCCAGCGTGGGCAGGAGAGCAGACCTTCAGGGCGATGCGGGCGCACATCTCCTTGGAGGCCTTTCACGCTTCCTTCTCTTCTGTTGCAACGCGCTTGACGAGTGACAGCTGAACGGTGCAGGGACTCGGGTCAGCAATGTGCTCCCTGCACCCGCGCTGTTCCTCGCACACCGTGCTGCTCGCGGTTTAAAGCAGCGACGTTTGGAGATTGGGGGTCATGGAGAAAGAACACGATCTCTGTTTTTATCCCTCTTTAAAAAAATTTTTTCTTGTCTCCTTTTTATCTTTTTTTTCTCCTCCAAAAGGAATTTTTGGGAAAGAAACAAAAGTTAGGCAGAAATCCACCTTCGTTCTCTGTTCTTTCTTCTTAGTCCCCTCTTCTCTTGTTTTCCTCTCTCCATCGGATATTTGAAGCCCAACAGGGAAATGGGGGAAATGTTCAGCGGGCGGGGAGAGAGGCGATTCGGGACCTTTCCCCATTTCCCCTTCCCTAGGAAAACCCAGCAGGACCAGGAAGTCGGCACATCTGTGACCTATACACACACGTACACAAACCCTCTCTCCCACCCGATTAAGTCCGCACTGCAGACCTCTTCCAGCCCCTGCCTCACCCCCCCAGAATTTCCAGGAGTCATTCTTCTATTAAGCCAGAGTGGGAATTGATGGGGGATGGGGGGTGCTCTTGGAAGATATAATTAAAATTTTATTATACTGACTAAAGAGAAAGAATGGTTATTATTCAGCCTCTCAGTGGTTGTTTCTAAGAGGTTTTGTTGGTTTATTCAAAGTGGTGAGAACTCGCCCGTGGCTCACGTCTATGGAGCACCAGGGCCTTCTGCAGGGACGAGAGGAATAAAGTCGTCTGCCTTGGGTGCCTGTAGGTAATGGGTCTGGGAGCAAAGGAGCAATAGTCTCTCAGACTAAATAAAGCTGCCTTCCCCAGCCCCAGCGACATCCTGAGTTCCTCCTGCTAACCGGTCTGCCCTTGGAGAGGCCACAGACTTTTAACCTGGCTGAGCCTCAGTGTGTGCTTGGGGGGGGGGGGGGGGGGGGGGGGACCTGGGCCGGGGGCAGCCGATCCAGGTGGGTGGACTAGGTGTATTGTCTGCAGCCTGGGAAGAGGTGACAATTGGATTGGAAATTGGTGTTCATCCAAGGGGAGAAATGAGGTGCATGAAGTAAACTGGTTGCTGCAGTAAGCCTGTCGATGCTGAATGCACCCATGGGTCACACATGTACCACAGGCTGTTCTCAGGCCCTGCCCTCCCCTCCCCCGCTGCCATAACCACCCCCTCGCCCCACCTGCTGCTGGACTCAGCCTTTGAGTCCAGGTGTGGCGGTTAATAGCAAGACATTTCCCAGTTGGGCCTTTGCTTTAGAGCAGCGGTTCTCAACCTGTGGGTCGCGACCCCTTTGGGGGTCAAACAACCCTTTCACAGGGGTCGCCTAAGACCATCGGAAAGCACATAGATAATTACATATTGTTTTTGTGATTAATCACTATGCTTTGATTATGTTCAATTTGTAACAATGAAAATACATCCTGCATATCAGATATTTACATTACGATTCATAACAGTAGCAAAATTACAGTTATGAAGTAGCAACAAAAATAATTTTATGGTTGGGGGTCACCACAACATGAGGAACTGTGTTAAAGGGTCGCGGCATTGGGAAGGTTGAGAACCACTGCTTTAGCGGCTTCTCATTCGGGGTCCAAAGAACCAGAAGGAATCTAAAGTGACCACAGACAACAGAGCTGGAATCAGTGGTGTCCACTGCTGGGGGCAAGGGTTGGCCGGGAGATGGCACTGACCGCTCCTATAAAAAGAGCAGCTCAGGCAGGGGTTGGGCCATGCCCGTCGCCACCCCAACCTTCCCTCACCATTTGGATGGAGCGCCCACATCAGGCCAGCCAGCCTAACTTTCCTTCGATCCTTCAGCTTCCGAAAGGATTGGCTCCTGCACTCCCTTGGCTGCACAGGGGCTGAGCTTTGAGGCAGTGGCCTGGGCCCAGGCGCATGACCTCCAGCAGGTCTCTCCCTATGCTGGGGCTCTGTCCCCCCACTTCCTCACTGGACCCTCAGACTGTTCGTCACACCATCTGGTCATGAGGTTTTTTACTGCTGATGCCCAGGAATAACCCGCATTACCCATAGGGGAGTTTCCACAGTTTAATTAAAGTTCCGAGTCATGTTCACTGGACCTTATTCCTAACTCCCTTTCTGAGAAGGCCCTGGGAAGCCCAGCTTAGCTTTCTGTCTGCTTTGTGTCTCTGAGCATGGAGGCTCCCCGCTGACCCCCTAACTTAACGCCCTGCCACCTCCTGACCTGGGTCTCCCTCTCAAGCCGAAGCCTGAAGTAACTGGGCCAGACACTAGGTGTCACCAGTCTGGTCCTGCCTCTGTCTCTGGAGGCCTTAGCTGAAGGCTCTCCTGAGCTCTGCGTGTCTTACTTTACGTCCTGCTGCCCACTGACCACTCTAGGTTAGAGACAGACTCATGCGTCTCCCTGGGTTCGTAGGGAAGCTCCAGTTTTCCCCAATCAGCAGCAGTTACAGGCCTCAGGGTGGTCCGGCCCTGAACCTCAGGCTGCCTGCTCTGTCCCGACGGGACGACCGTTGTTCTCTTCTGGGATGGCGCACTTTCACAGCATCCATTCATGCTTAATTGTCCAGTGCTGTACGTGCTTGAGGACAGTCAGTCACCTCAAGTACGTTTTTAAAACATGGGCGGTGTCAAGTATAAATAACTCGGCAATCACACGACTGCTGGACCCCCTCGAATTCATAATGTTGAGGAGCCAATTGTCCCAGGTTCTTCTTGCTGGTGCAGCTTGGTCAGGGGAGCCTTCTCTCTCTTTTTTAAAAATATGTTTTTATTGATTTCAAGAGAGGAAAGGAGAGGGAGAGACTGATAGAAACATCAGTGATGAGAGAGGATCATTGATCAGCTGCCTCTTGCATGCCCCCCTACTGGAGATCGAGCCCGTAACCCTGGCATGTGTCCTGACTGGGAATCGAACCTTGATCTCCTGGATCATAGGTTTACACACCACCCACTGAGCCACACCAGCCAGGCAAGTCTTCTCTTTTGAGAGGCTGATACTGGTCTTTGAATGAACTCTTTATCTCCCCCCACTCCCCCCGAAGGAAGGAAGGAAGGAAGGAAGGAAGGAAGGAAGGAAGGAAGGAAGGAAGGAAGGAAGGAAGGAAGGAAGGAAAAAGATCTGAATGACAGACATTTTTTGTTGCTTTAAGAATGTTGAGCACCCTTGGGAATAATGGGAGATGCCCAGTAGATTGAAAGTAGGCTCAGAAATTGCTGGGTTGGAAACGCCGCCTTTTGTTTCTCCTGAAGCCAGCATGCTCCCCTCAAGGCCAGCTCTTAAAGGCTCCTGTGTTTCAGCTGACTGACCTGGACGGATGGGCACAGAACGCCGGGTGGGAGGCCGTGCAGGCTGCCAAGGGCTGTCCAGCTCAAAATGGCCCATTTGAAAGCTGTTTGGGGAGCCAGAATGAATGTTGGTATCATCTTTCACTTGTGCAAGTTTTCAAAATTCAGCCACAGGTCTTCCTGGAGCCCTGGCCGGGGTTTGATTTTTCTGGCCTGGATGAAAGATAAAAAAGACATTTATTTGGTAGGAGGGATTGGGACATGGAACTGCTTTCAAATGGTGTAAAGAAACCCTTTCTTCTTCCTTCCCCACTTCTGCTCTGGTGCTGACTTTGAAAAACCTTCCTAGAGAGGCTGAGATACGGCGCTTTCTCAAGCCGGTTTCTGAGGTTGGTTTTTTTTTTTTAATATGCTGGAAATCTATCAAGGCTCGTAATCATCTGTCGGTTCTCATCACGGAGGGACAGAGTGGAAGGTGCACGGGGCGGGGTGGGGGCGGGGGGGACAGTGGGCCTTTGTGGCAGTCCCTCCTCCTGGCCAAGAGATAACAGTGTTTGAAATCTGTGTTTATCACGAGAGAGCGGCGAGGAAAGAGCCCAGGGCCCTTCTCTGATGGATGGGGAGCAAACTTTCCTTGTGAAGCACAGACAGCCCACAAGTTTGTATTTTTCAAGAGGAGAAGAAATTTAAAGCGAAGCTGCAGAGAGATAAGTTTTTCAGTCTGGTGCTCGAGGGAGGCTTAAGGATTCTAGTAGGACCCTGAAAATGGCAGTGACCTCAATCCGCACCCCCCTTATAGGCTCCCTAACTAGAGAGGTTTGCAAAGCTTAAGGGGATTAATGCTCTTTAAACCTCTGCACCGCTTCCTGGTCCTCACGGGATCCGGGTGCTAATAAAGATGTACCAGCTTGGGAAAGCTGGTAAACACTGCTTTGTTGCCACGGCAACAGGCGAAACAAGAACGATGCTGAGTACTGCTAACAAGAGTCCTTATGATCAAGAGTTTAAGGAGGGGGAAAAAAGGTTCTTAAAAATGCAGAGAGCCTTGGCGAGGTAATTAGACTTGGTGCTCTCCAAGTAAATTTATAGTTTTACGGCGATCACTGGAGCCTTGTTGCTTGCAGAGTCTCTCCATCAAGTACCAGGAACGTGAGCACCGCCATGAAGAGCCCCCAGCGTCTGCTGCCGGCTGGTCGGGAGAGGCTGGGCCGTTGACCGGAGACCCCTTCCCTCTGCCCCTTCTCAGCAAGGAGTCACCGTGCTTCCCTTGCCCGGGCAGTGTTAAAGCCCTGCTTCCGGCCTCCCTGATACTAACAGGTATGAGAGGATGCTCTCCACCTGCCTTAGATACGGGATTCTCGTTAGTAACGGCGATGGCGAGTGACAGCTAACACTCACCCGCCTGCGCACGGGGCCAAGCACTTTCCTTGCTGTATGTATCCCGTCTCGCCTTCCTGCGGACACCATGAGGCCCAGCTGTTATTGTGCCCAATTTTCAGATGAAGAAAGAAAGGGATTAAGGAAATCAACCATGGGGGCGCAGCCAACCGGGGCAGAGCTGGGATTTGAACCAAGGAGTAGCCGTAGAGCCTGGGCTTCCGGCCCCTGGACGGTATTTTACAGCCCTACTCACAACCATCCGCCTGAGGCTATAATTTTCATTCCTGAGTCCTGAGCAGCAGCTCCCGCTGGGATCTCCTGCCCAGACATGCCGAGACTTCCCAGGGAGCCTAGGCCTTGCTCTCAGGGTCCTTCCCTCCGTGGCATTTGGCACTATGCTGAACTCCATGGAGAAGCTCACGCTCCTCGTGTGTGTTTAACTCTCGGGGGCTGTGAGTGAGAAGCAGGGCGGTGTGGGGAGGCAGGGTCGCTCGGCTGAGATTCCCAGGCTGCCCCACGGACCAGCCCCTCCTGGGTAACAGTGCCCAGATGCTCAAGCCAGCCTGAGGCTTAATTCCGGACCCTGCCCCCCACCACATCTGGCCAGTCTCTGTGCATCCACCTCTGGATTGCCCTGTCCCCTGTATCCACTGCCATGCCGGCTGCATGAACCGATCACCTCTCTCCCTGGCACCTGCAGCGACTCTCTGGGGAGTTCTGCCTCAGGCCCCCCATCTCTCTCACCCATTCAGAGGGATCTTTCTGGACCAGTGATCCTGGTTGTGCCAAGTTTGACAGTTTCCCAGCCAAGCGCCTGATGCGGCCTCCAGGGCCTTGCTTGACTGAGCCTTGCCTGCCCCACCTCTCCCCATCCCCAGGGTATCTGTTTAGTGTGTCCTGTGCCCCTACAGCTTCTTGACCACCAGGGTCTCTCTCAGCTTTTGCATATATTAAACTCCCGAGGGCCCCCAGGATTCTGCCTGGGCCCAACCCAGTTTAGGTGGGTGCCCCTTCTTCACTCCCAACCCCTCTGCAAATGTCTCTGTCATCCTTGGCTTCCACCCACCCTCACCCCCTATAACTATAAGGACATTTCCAGGAGGAGACCAGGTTCTGTTCCTCTTGGTGTTCCTAGTACCTGGGACACAAGTACTTGGTGCCTGTTTATTAACTAGAGAAGTGAGCATGTTCCTCAACAGGTTGCTATGGCAGCACACACCACAGCCCTTAGAGATCAAGTGACTTAGGACCTTGGAAGTCCCAAGGTCACACAACTACCCTCCTCAAGCCCCCCACCCCCACCCCAAAATCCCATCCCCCTGCTGGACCAGCTGCCTGGGTCGGAGCCACCCTTCCTGCCCTGACTATTAAACTCGGGGTCCCTCCAGTGGGTCCTGGAGACCATGCCTTGGACACGTACCCCCTTGGTCGTAATGGTAACACGGTATCTGAGTTTTATTACTTGTACATTTCTTTTATGCCAGTAAACTTGCACTTGCACATGGGATGTTGTCCAGTACCCATCAAGAATGTGATGGTAAACACTCAACTTTTTTTTTCCCTCTCCCTCCCCACAGTATCAGCTTTCTTATTGAATTTGGGAAGCAATAGCCATTGATTAAGTTGCAGTGGAGCTTGCCCTGAAAAGAAATGATTGATAATCTGCTTAGGACTGAGTGGCTTGCTTTTCCCCTCCTGATTTCCTTGGCCGCTTTTTCAATTACCAACTGTATTTAGCCTGGTTTGTTCGCCGTAACTCATTTCCCCTTCCTCCCGGATGTGCAGGGAGGTTGTAACATAGTGTTGGAGTAGTGACATCTAATTATTTCCCTGAGGCATCGGTTAAAAAAGCAAGGATACATCTTCCTTGAGGTGGACAGATGAGGGCTGTGGGCAGTGAAGCAGAACACATCTGTCCTGGCATCGGGAGGGAGGCCAGGGTGACCTGGACCAGCACAGCCTCCTGGTCCCTGGACTCAGAACCCACCTGGCCCTCTGGGGGCAAAGGTCATGATCGATCCATCTCCCAAGTGGACAGATTGGCTCACTCCTGGGAGAAAAGGTACTGAGCGGTGTGTGTCACTGTGAGTGGTTCAGTGGTTCATGCCTTTATCTTATGAGCTTCCTTGATTCCTTAACTGCTGTCTTTAGTATGTTTTATCATCTACTGTTCAATTTTGATAGCTTGAGTTCCTCCGAACAGTACTGTACTACAATGGCAGAAAATTAAGTTAGCTTCTACATGTACCCTCCCAAGTTAATAGAAGAACAGAATCTAGCCCTTAGTTGATGTTCAATAATGTTCATCGTCAAGGGCACCTTCTAGAGTGGCCATGTGGCATGCTTGATTTCCCTGTGTCTCCAATGGAGAGACTAAGGCTTAAAATGGTGGAGAGACGTGTCCAGGAGGGTTCAGTGGACGGAGTATGGACCCCACAATTGGGAGAGTGGGGGTGCCCCATAAATAAATAGCACCCCTTGGCCCCACCTGAGGAATGGACTCCTTGAGAAGTGAGCCGCAGGGGTGGCAGGTGGTGCACCAGAGCTGCACCTCACGCCACCTCTTACTTGGACCCGGGCATGGGAGAGCTCCGCCTGAGTGGGCTGCGCTAGCGGGTCATGAGGGGGGGGGACACAGGGAACCATGCTTCCTCGGGAGGCCTCCTCGGGAGAGGGAGGAAGAGGTGCCTGCCCAGGTCTTCCTCCGTTTCCTGTGAACTGTGTCACGCCACCTCTGTCCAGACAAGATGAGACCAGAGTGTCCCTGAAAAAAGTAAGGAGTCCTCAGAAGCTGGAAGCTTTTCTAAGGCTCTGCCCTTGGCCCCAAATCCTGTTTCCCTCCAGTTCCTGACGCTGATCCATGATGTGTTGAGAATGAGTTCGGTAATGCCGGCACCACCCAGCCCACTTCCAAGTCACTGTCTGTCCCTGAGACTCTGTGAGGTCTGGTTGACCAACGGAGAACCCTGCCCGGAAGGGTGTGGGGCTAAGGACGGACTCAATGTCATGCTGGCTGGTCCCCCAAAACCCAGGGCAGGGGTGCTCCCGTGCTCCCTCCCGCCGCGAGGGTTGCTGTGCCTACGTCCCTCTGCAGCCACTGCCTGGCTGGAAAGGGAACTGGGGAGACCCCAAGTGTCTCTTGGGGGTGTGGAGTCCCTGATTTCCGAAATGCCGTTGATGAGAGAGAAGCAGCCCCAATTTTGGTCAGAGTTAGTGGGGTGAAACAGCAGAGCTGTTTTCCTGGGCGCTGAATAGTTCTAAATGTTCAAGGCCGTAACCAAGGCAGCTAAGTCAGCGGATTGTCGGCGTTCCAGAAAGTGCCATCTCCCGGCTGTCCTGGCCCTGGGACTGCAGCTAACTCAGTCCCCCCCACACCCTTTTTTTGCTTAGGACTTATTTTGCTAAGAAGGAGGGGAGAGGAGTGGCATTTCTCATAACCGCCCCCTCCCGTTTTCTGAGAGAGAGCGCTCGGCATGGAGCTTGTCTGCTGCTGGCGTGGGGCGCTGACAAAATATTTAAATAAAGTCTCTGGGGAAAGGGCGTGCTTAGATGACGAAGAGAAACTCCTCGCAGTTATGGTCTCGGCGTGTTAGGAGCCTCTATAATTACACCTATTCAGCCCTGCCATTTCCAGTCCCCAGGCAGCCAGCCGAGGGAAGACGGGCTCTAAAAATGGCCCCAAAAAAGCCTTTTTAAAAAGGCAGTTAAGGTCTGGAGCTATAAATAGTCTTTCCAACAAATAGCAAAGATCGTCGGTTCCCTCTTTGGGCTCTGTTATTGGGGCCCTGCGCCCTGGAGAAAGCTTGAGGCGGGAGTGTTGGTGTCTCCCCAGAGGCTTGGAATTCTTGGGGACCCCCAGCACCCCGAGGAGACCCAGCCTGTTGCACGGTGATGGGGAGCTGGCCTGGGCTGCCTCCTTACTGTCCACTTTTGGAGACGCATCTTTCCTGGTGGCGTAATGGGAAGCCACTCTGTACATCACGTGCCTGTCCCCGACCGGCCGTCCACCAGCACTAACCCGAGGGCACGGGCCAGCCTGCCGGGTGGCCGCCTCTCTGGAGTTCCCGAGTCAGACCTTCCAGGCTCTTCTTGGCTTGGCTCACCTGCATCTCAGACGCAGAGGCTCTTAGACACTGTTCTCATTCATGCCCTGTCCACGGCGGCACCCCATAATTTCTTGTCTGAACAGACATGTTCATCGACGTGACCGAGAAATGGGGTATTCGCTCCACCCAGCACCGAGGAGACCCAGCCTGCCGCACAGCAGAGGGAAGATTGGGCCGAAACACAGCCTCATGAGGACGGTGTTTGGAAAATTAAGGCGAAGGCAGCGGGAAGGATGGCGGGGAAAAGATGGCGGCCCCGATGGACTTTCCCTGGAACCCTTTCCCTCCTCTTCTGCCCCACCCCTTTCTCCTTGACTGCGAGGTGGCTTCCCCTCAGCGCATCTGCCCAGACCTGCGGTGGCCCCATGACAACCCCAGCTTCCCTGCCCACAGCCCTAGCCACACAGACCCTGGTGGTAAACAGGTGAGGTCCCAGAGCCACTGGTGAGGCAGGCCCGGGGCCGAGGGACCGTGTGGGACCAGCGGCACTGGTGACAGCCTCCAGCCGGAGTGTGCCTGTCCCCACTCTGTCGCTCAGCAACACCCCTCAGCTTCCGCTTGGTGCCAGCTGTTGTCTACCCACTCGCCAAGGCAGCTGGGTGGCTGGAGAGAGTTTGGCTGCTGTGGCCGGTGGTCAGCGTCTCCCCAGACGGTCCCACATCCCTGCAGAGGCTTCATGAAGCAGGAGCAGGGACCGGGTCTGGACCAGTCCGCCTTTTCACTGTGACGCCTCAGCCACAATCCATCCGTGGGAAGACGGGAAGGCGGAGTCGTAAAAGCAGTTCTGCAAAATGCCAAGCAGGTTTTCCGAGGGCCCCCGGCCATCTGGCTTTGCGCTCTGAACACACTATGTTAACAGGTTTTAAAGTAGAAACACATGTGAGTCTGGAAGACTAGAGATGGGCCGTGAAGGAGGCAGTTTAGAATTGCTGCTTGGTATCTCCCGATACAGTAGCAAACGTGAGAAGCTATTCCAGTGCTTGGAAGCGGTTCATTGCGTAATGACATCTTCCTAACTTGCCCTGCCAGCTGGCTTCTCTCAATAGTCAGGGTGCGGGGGGTGGGGAGGTTGCTTTTTAAAATATTTTTGGGGTGTGTGATGGGGAGACTCTCTATGTCCTACACCCCTCCACCGAACCCTGGAGGGAGGGGGTGGGAAGGACTTATGCCAAACGTCATGGGGATTTACGAGGATTTGCACGGTCTGCTTTGTGGACAGTGTCCAAAACCCTTCTCTGAGTACTGCTTCCTCCCGCCCCTCCAAATGACGTGTTTGGAGAGAAGAGTGACTGGGAAGCAAGCACTCCGACCGCCCGGCTTTAGAAATCCCAGCATCTAATCCCTGCCCACTGAGCGGCCTTAGGCAGGTTGCATAACCTCTCTGAGCCTCAGGCTCTTCCTCTGCACAATGGGTAACCGTCACTCCTGCCTCCTAGGGAAGGAGGCAGCCAGGGTTGCCCCTAGAAGTGTGGTGGGAGCCGAGATGTGGGAGGTTGGAGAGCCCACCACTGCTCTCTGGGCCACACCGGGGCTGCTGCCCTGCTGGGTGGGGATGGACATGGCAGGGCCCACCGCACTGATGACACTAGCGGCCTCTAATGAGAACCCTCTGCCCAGGCTGATCTGCATGTTCAGCGAGTCAGGCATGGGACCCGCTGGTTCCCCCACTGTCTGTCCCTGAGCGATGATGCGAAGACCCCATTACCCAGGTGCCAGTGGGGGTGAGGCGGGTGCTTCGGAGGAGGCTCTGCCAGGGCATTGGGTGAAGCGTTTGATGTTCTCTCCAGCTGCGTTAATAAAAAACACAGTACATCCGCTTTGCCCATGCTCAGTTCCTTCAGGCCTAACGGACAGGCCCCAGATGGCACCCGCACCTCTGCTCTTGCTCACCAGCCTTTCCGGTGTCCGTCCCCAGCACATCCATCTGTGTGCAGTTGATGCTGAGAAATCCCACATGAACCTAAAACGGTGGGTCTCGGACACTCGCCCACCTTCACCTGCTCCCAGCCTTCACCCAGGCTGCAGACAAGAGGCAGTGCAAAGGCTTGCGCCTGTCTCTGTAGGAGGCTGTGCTGTGAGGTGGGAAGCTGCGGGGCAGAGAGGGAGGCAGGCAGTCCACAGCCTGGCCCTCAGGAGGAGGACTGGACGCCTGGGTCACTGCCTGGGCCCATTATCCAGGGAGGCGGGCAGCCTGCAGGCTTAGGGCACCAGCTGGTGGCAATACCTCACTTTGTAGATAAGGAAGCTGATGGCCAGAGAGGACAGGTTCATTCATGATCTGAATTTGTTGTGTTGGAATCCAACAGGCCTGGCGTCCAGTCCAAAGTGGTTCTTTCCACTCACTATCTGTATAAGCTGCCTAACCTCACTGAGCCTCAGTTTCTACATCTGTGAGATGGGGACACCAATACTTCAGATGGTGATGGCTGTAGATGAAGTGAGGATGCATACATCAAGAGCCTGATAAATAGAAACATCCAACAAATGTCACCTCTTATTCTCCATCTATCCAACAATAATTGAGTGCCTGTTGTATGCCAAGCACTTGGACATTCCAGTACGGTTACAAATAGATCCTGTCCTAGGAGCTGTGTGGTCTAGAGACATCTGAGGTTGGAAGTCACACCCCATCCCACCCCCCGCCTGCAGATTCCTCTTCTCGTGGGTCTTTTATAAGCAAAGGGAGCATTCCTCCATTATTCCATTCACAGAAGGCATCACTTGCTGGTCCCCAGCCAGCCCACCCTGGACACTGGCCGAGGGGACGCCACATGTCCTCGCTGGCTTTGCCTGGGCCTGGACCCAAGGATCTCTCTTCTAGGTGGTTGGAAGCACGGAGCTGGTGATGCGGTCCTTCCTTAGGTCTGTGCTGTCCACAGCCCGTGACAGCGACATCAGCTCTTCAGTAGAAAGCACCCACTGATGCAGATGTCGGCCATTTTCCGGAGGGTGGAGAAGAGCCACCTTCTAAAAACATTGTACTGGGGAAAATAATACACCTGCTCTTATTTCACCAGCGTAAAGAAATGCAGGCACTTCCGACGCTGTCAGGGGAACCCGTGCTAACAAACCAGGTGCTCCGGGCCTGCACTGATGGATAGGCATGCCTTGCTCCGAGAATTGCACACTCAGTATTTTCATACCAATGGCTGCAGGCCTCAGAGGCTGTTCTCTTTAGTGAGTTAATTAATTGTTCCTCCTGCTGGTTCCCGGGGAAAGTTGTTCCTTTCCAGCCCCACATGTGGGGACCGTTACGCTATGCTGAGCATATCACAGGCAGTGACTGGCCAGGCTGCCACACAGCCCTGTGAGGCAAGAACCCCTTTTCCAGGTGGGAGAAGCTGAGAGCAGCCGGGCCACTGGCCCCAGACCCCAGGCCAGGCAGCAGCAAAGCCGGGAAGGGAGCTCAGGGCTCCAGCACCTCTTCCTCCGCCTGCACCGCCTGCTTTCATGAACAGTGTGGCATTGACTAAAGCTCCACCACGCCAGGAAGTCTCCGCCCTTCCTCACGTGGACTATGGCTTCCAGAATTTAACGGATCAGTAACAGACACGCTAGTGGACACACACAAGCACATACATAGGCCTCTGTGTGCAGATGGCCCCGTCCCCCAAATGGAGGTTTTTCATTTTCCTTTCATCCCCCACCTCCTAGCCCCCAGGCCTGCCACCCTCCCCAGAGATGCTGTGGTTAAGGAGTTTGCAAAGATCCCATTGTTGGCCTGGACCAGCCCACCTGAGCCAGAATGGGCCTGGGCCCGCCTCCAAGGCGCGTCCCGATGCCTGAGCACAGCCAGACGAATAGGACGCCCTTTATGGCCAGGACCCCTGTGCATATTTCTCCCTGTACAGCTGATTCCTTGTGCTTAGGACACAAAGACCCCGTGTCCCTGGCTGCTGGCCTCCCTGCCTGTGTAGGGCGTGTGCAGTGTGTTTGTGGGCCCCTTGCTGGAATGGGGCACCAAGGCCTGGGTTGGAGCGGAGCAGTTATTAAGTAAGAATTGCCCAGGAGCTAGTGTATTTGTGGTCATTGGCCAAGGATGGCCTAGAACAGTGGTTCTCAACCTTCCTAATGCCGTGACCCTTTAATACAGTTCCTCATGTTGTGGTGACCCCCAACCATAAAATTGTTTTCGTGGCTACTTCATAACTGTAATTTTGCTACTGTTATGAATCATAATGTAAATATCTGATATGCAGGATGTATTTTCATTGTTACAAATTGAACATCATTAAAGCATAGTAATTAATCACAAAACAATATGTAATTATATATGTGTTTTCCGATGGTCTTATGTGACCCCTGTGAAAGAGTCATTCGACCCCCAAAGGGGTCCCGACCCACAGGTTGAGAAACGCTGGCCTAGAAGGTCACCTGTAAACAGGTGTCATGACTCCTACAGTCTTGTCATTGGTTGGGTTGGCTTTGGCTTGCCTCCTGTGTCCATGTGACCTTGGATGCCTATTTTTTAAACTGGTATTCCTGGATAGGTGGGTCCTTTCACTGCTCGGAAGATGTTTCTGGGCCTCAGTGGGTCCAATACCTCCTGGTGGTATTGATGGTGGTGATAGACCTGGGGGTGGACCCTCCTGTGGGCGTTGAAAAGCCTACGTTGCACCCTGAGTCCTGGGAGGGATTCTGGGGACCACACTGCCGGGGCCTCTGCCCTGATGGGAGCTTGTAGCCTGTGCCCAGTGAGGCTATAAAGTGTGGTCCTCGCCTCAGGGACTAGGAGTCTCGATCAGTATGTGCTTAGTGCTAAATTGTGTGCCATGCCATTTGTTCTATACATGGTGCGAGTACATGGTGGGACTGAGTGATGCCGTCACCCCCCCCCCCCCCCCCCCCGCACTCCTGGCTGCTCACCCGCACCTACAGACAGCCTTCTACCCAACGAGCAAGTACCTCCTGGTGCCAGCGTGACTCTGGGTTGTCAGCCACGTTCTGTCTGTGGGCCTTGTCTCATTTCCTTCGTTAACCACGGATGGAGCACCTTGGATGCCACCCGAGGTGCCTGGCATTTAATTCATGCAGAGTTCCCCTCTGATAGATGAGAAAGACTCAGAGAGATGATTATGTGCTGCCCTGCTCTGCCGTTTAGGATATCTTGTAGGATAGCATTTCTGGGGCAGGGGGAGGTCCTGTGGAGTTCCCATTTTTCTGGAGGATAGGTTGAATGTGTTAGCACGGCTGTCCAGGCTTCTCAAGTCCGGCCAGTCCTCCCAACCTCACCTTGTCCCACTCCCTGGATGTGGAGCCCCATCATCCTACCTGCTGGTTCCCAACACACCGCGCTCCCGCAGACCAGCCTGGCTGCACTTGCCCTTGCCTTCACTTCGAATGCCTTTCTCCACCCGTTGGTGCCTGGAAGCCTCTTCTCCCCGCGCAGGTGTCCACTGGGACGGTGGACAGACAGACGGCACCACCTGCCTGGAGCCTTCTTGCGATCCCGCAGGCAGTCTCTTTCCTTTTGTCCCACCGCCATGAGAGCCTTGGCGGTTTCGCGTTGGGATATCTGCCCATCCTTCTCCTAAGGGCAGGGTTTTCTTTGAAGACAGGGCTGTTTTATTATACCCCCGGGACCAGCACTGTGCCTGGCACGTGGCAGGCGCAGTGGACAGTTACTGCTGGAATGGCTTCATTTGAGCAGCTTCGTGGAGCAGCTGATGCTGTATCTACCTTGGTTTCGAAAGCGGAGGAGGGGACGGAGTCTCAGGCCAATGTCCCCTTCTTACCTGCTCCTCTCTCTCGGGCTCCCTGGGTTTGGTGAAAATTGGCTGTAGTCACAAGATACTTCTATTGCCTCCTCCATCACATCTGTGTACTTTCCCAGGGAGAGTAGCAATTCAGGATGAGCGAATAGAAGTGAAAACCCCTTTTCATCTCTCAGCTGCCTGCGTATGCTGAGGCACTAGGGCAGATCCCCAAAGATATCCTCAGTGACTAGAGGAATCGGGGGCTGCGTGTGAAGCTAACGTCGCAGATCGGGCTCGCGGTGGAGGGCCTCCTGGGTTTTCTCTTTGTTTGGAGAAGTTAGGAAGCGTCACAGGGACCCTCACACCCAGAGCTCGCGAACGGCTCGTCCTTTACAGGAAGAGCTCTCCTTCCCGGGAGCAGGACCCTCTCCCTCGCAGGACCGAGACGGCGGAACAGAGCAATAGTACTTGAGGCTTCGCTAAGTTAATTCCTCCTGGCACGGCCCCAGATATCTTGATTAAATGGTCTGTGAAGTGCTGAGATATCTTGATAATGTACGTTTTACATTTGATTATATAATAAATTATGTTGCTCCTAATAAAATTTAAAATGAGCTTAAAAAGCCATGAGAAGGCTGTACCATCTATCAAGAGAAGGTCTCCAGAGAGGCGTGGCCGCTGCGCTCGCCTGTGCAAGGCACCGCCTCTCCCCTGCGTGCTCAGAGGGCAGCACAGCACTGTCTTCCGAGGGGAAATGGCTGAGGGAGTGCTCAGGGCAGAAGGGAGGGAAGATCAGGAGGCAGCCTGTGTGTGAGGCCGGCAGCTGGCAGGTGGGGCTGCCCACCATCAGTGTGTGAAGCAAGAGAGGAAGGGTTCAGAAGCACACAGGGCTTGGAGCAGCCAATCAGGAGAGGCGCCCCGTGGCTCTCTCTGCCCACCTCCGGGGCCGCTGTGCCCCTGGGGAGAGGGCAGGTTTACTAGAAGGGGCATACTCAACCCATTCTCCCGGAGGCCCTGGAAAAGGGCCTGAGGGCAGTGTTCCTCTGGGACACGTACGTGTGGCAGGGAGCTGGCGAACGGACGAAGGGTCTGCCCAGAACCATCCATCCCGTCCCACCACGCCGCTGCGACATTTTTGTTCTTGCTTAAAACACTGCTATCAACCAGTTGGAATATAGGCCCGGAGTATCGCAGGGTGTAATCTAATTAGTATGAAGTCAATTCAGTCGCTCCTTTTGTATCTTGTGATTAAATAAGTGGGGAAAATGGCTTGAAAATTAGGTGCTAGAACGACCCAATTACATTTCTGTAGCTTTTTGTATTCAATTTCATAAACAATTTTGCTCTTCGCTGGTTAATCAGTGAATGCCTTTTTCCAGTTTGAAAAGCACTTTTGAAATTATAATGCAATTAAATTGTGTGTGGATGTTCTGGCATAGCGAGTGTGAAAGCCGGGGGCTTGGCAGGCTGCCGTGTTGTACCTTGACTGTAATGAGTCCCCGGGCTGGCAGCTTGCGAGTGTCATTCATAATATTGTCCATGCTGGGTTACTGTAAAGTGCAGCTGCCTTCACCGGCAGTTAACCAGCGACCGCCAGTCCCCCGTCTCCCTGTGCCAGGGCGGCGCCAGGATGGCAGGGCTCCTCGCGCGGCCTGCCGAGCCGCTAGGAAGCGGCGTCTTTCCCGCAGATGAAGCCAGTGCTTCAGAGACGACCCACTTTCTGAGATCAGGAAAGGGTGGGACGAACTTGTCCCTCTGCGGCACGGCCTCCCCGTGCTGTCTGTCAGCAGACTGCAGAAAGGGAAGTGAGGACACGGACGTGGCCTTGGGCACCTTGCCGTGTGCCCAGCTTTGCAGTAAATACCTTTCCTGAATCCTTCCCGTGACCCCTAAGAGAAGTGTTACCACCGGGCTGTACAGATAAAGATGCTCAGGCGCAAGGAGATGCGAGGCTCTCCTGTGAGTGCGGGCTCTGAGATTGCCATCCGAGCTGATCTAACTCCAAGGCCTATGCTCTCCTGGCCGTTTCTGTGCTGGGAGGACAGACTGAAAGAAAGGCAGGGGACCTGGAGGGGGCTGGGTGCAGAGAGCCCTGCGGGGTCCCTGCTCTGGGTGAGGGAGAGTTCGACGTCATCTCCCCTTCATCCCTCACCTGTTCTGGGAGAAGGCCCGAGTTCACAGAGGGCCACTGGGTGGGGAAAAACGTGCACTTCAGATTTTTTTCTGCTTTATTATTACTTAATCACGTTCCCATTCTTTGGGACTTTCGGGGTTGAGTCAGGATGATCTATAATGTGGGGACAGGATGTAAGACCGTGATCCAAGGTTGGGATAACTCGGTGGCTGTAAGTTCAGGAGGATTTTCCCAGCCCCAAATCTTGCCTTTAGGATATGAAGCCCATAGGAGGCAGGCTGCCAAGGGCCTCCTGCAGGAGAGGGTTAAATCATTCTGTTTCTAGAACTCTCTTAGCGGCTTTAATGGCTCACCTCCTAACAATTAACATCTAGCTCCAGCCTCTAACCTCCCTTCCTCCTGTTGGTGCTTGTCCCTGATAGACACCTCCGAATGCAACCTGGCTTGCTGGAAACCAGTGACCCTACTCCGGGAGGGTCCTTTCAGCGCATTCCTTCACGTTAAACTTGACCTGGACTCTCAACCCCAGGGGAGTAGCGGGGCCTGGTTACTGTAATGCCTGCTGAGTGGGAATGACACGCTTTACGCTTTACGCCAGGGCTGGCCTCGGGGAGGTGGGGAGCTGTGATGGTGTTTATTGGTGAGAGGAGAGGCTGGGAGCTGGAAGTGAGCACACCTGGCCTGGCTGGTAATGGAGGCCGAAGAGGGTGGGGGCACAGAATTTACTGAGCCATCTTGGACTTGGGAAGACTATTTCATGTTGCAGCCTCTTTTAAAAAAAAAAAAAAAATTGGCGACTTGCCTGGGAGATCTTGGGTCAGGTGCAGCATCTGTTCTGCAGTAAAGCTCAGCACAGCTAGAATGGGGAGGTGAGTGGGGTAGGACGGTGGATTAGAGAGAGGAGGGAAGTAGGGCTCCTGGGACTGAGCTAAGATTTCACTGGAAAGTGTGTTAGTAACTGTTAGCATGTGCTTCTAATCACCTACTTGCCAGATGTTCCCAGAGAGGGAAGTGGAGGGGCCTAGCCTGAGAGTCCCCTGCTGGGGAACTAGTAGCTTGGAACTGCAAGTGGGCCCCAGCTTGCTTGCCAGGTGTTTGCTCCTTCCTGGAACACCTGGAGGGCGAGGCTGGAGAGCATCTCTGCTGTCTTGCTGGTGGATCCTCAAAAAGCTGGACATCTTTATGTGTAAGGGGCCGTGACCCTCCTCATCCAGGACCTGATCCATCTCAGAGTTTACCTGTGAGGACTGAGCCTGAAGCCCAAAACAAGGCTTCTTGCGCACCTGGGCCAACAAGACACCTATTTCTGGAGAGATGTAGGTTTTTCAAGAGGCTCAGAGGAGGGAGCAGCCAGAGAAACAGGCATAGAATCAGCTCCTGACCCAATATCTGGTCTTACACGAAAAGATTCAAAATGCCTGTTGAGGTGGTGATTGTCCTAAACTCCATGCCTCACACACCTTCGTTCAGGGCCTCTGGGTACGTCTTCCCCTGGAACCAAGGCGACCTGGCACACGCTACCCAGCTGGTAAAGCATCCTAGGGTGCAGTCCAGGACCCCACAATGGCCGTGCGGGATGGCCAGCCCCTGGGAGCCCAGCTCGCTCTGCAGAGCCAGTGGGGAGGGGTGTGCAGTGGGCCTGCCTGGAGAGGTGGGGGCGGCTTCCGTCTGGACCCAGCCCCTTGCCGACACACACTCGGAACACTTACTGAGTGAACAAACTGAGAGGAAATTGTGGGACGTTCGCCTGATGGATCGTCACACATCCATTAAAGTGATGTTTACAGAGAGTTTTTAAATGACATGTGGAAATGCTGATGACATAATATTACATGAGAACAGCTATAAAACGTGTGTGTGCTGTAAATCACGTTAGAATCAGAATCAGCTGGCGAGCTCTGGGAGCATACCAATTCCCAGGCCCCACCTCGGACCAAGTAAATCCACGTGTCTGAGGGCGGGGCCTGCATGCAGGGATTTTAAAGCTCTGAGTGACTGGGAGGTGCAGCCTGGGCTGAGACTCGCTCCAATCAAAGCAGTGTCCGTGGAAGGAGAGAAGTTCTCCAAACTGTGACCAGTGGCTTTCCCTGGGGGAGTAGTTACGACGGGCTCTAAGTCTGTGCCTCGTCATTGCTGGAATCTCCAGGGCTTTGCAGCAGCACAGGAGCTGTGACTAGAATGGGAGGCCCTACCAGCTGGTAAAGTGGATGGTGCTGGAGACCCAGTTCAGCCCCCTCTGCAGCCCTCCCCTTCGTCCTGGTCTTGGGTCCTGGAGATGCCGTTGAACTGGGCATAGATTCCTGTGCTCTCGGTGATGAGGCCACCATGCTTGTTCAGAATGTTCATCAAGAAAACAAGCACCCAAACGACCTATTTCGGACAAAGGGGGAACCCAGCACAGTCCCCAGTGCTCTTGTTCACATGGGCATGTCCAGGTCACCAGAGCTGGGCAGCTTGGGATGCGAACTGTGCATATGGTGGAGGTTCCCACAGCCCCGCCTGGTGGGCAGGTGGATAAGGCTTGCCTGGTCTCGCTTCGCTCGAGGGGATTTCTGGGACCAGGGAGGACAGCTGGTCAGGGCAGCAATGACAGTCTCTCCCCTGCAGATGAGGGTGAAGCGAGGGTCGCATGGTGGGCCGGGGGCCTCCACCTGCGGTGGCTGGCGGCTGGCTCTCTCGCTGGTGAAGACGGGGAGGAGCACAATCAGCTGTAATTGGCTGCCTCCATGATGTATTGGGCCGAGCTCAGAGCGTCTGAGCAGGAGGGCAGGGTGTTGAGCAGTTTCATTTCTGGAGCTGTGGTGGCTCTAACTAGGGATCCAGCTTTCCCCCAGCCCTGACATCATTTCATCATTTAGCTCCAAGGAACCAGCAGCAGGAAGCCTGCCACTAACCTTTTACTGCCTGTCACCATCGAGGAGGAGGGACGGGCCGCCCCCGGCAATGAGATTCAATCCCCCGCCAGCTTTTGCGGCTTGTTAAACCTTCTCCCTCGATTCCCAGGCTGAGTGGCCTGACAGCGACAGTGAGAGGGGACGCAAGGCTGAGGGGAGGTGGCCCCACCACCCAGGCCCGGGCGGCCTGTTTCTGGCCTCGCCTTTTCCTCAGGTGCCTTTGGACAGTGGATGTCTGGCCAGCAAGACCGGGAACGCCTCCTCTTGTCCTTGTCATTTGATTCACAGTGTGGCCAATGTCGGGGCTCACCCCGTCTGTGCCTTAGTGTCCTCTTGGTTTCCAATGGGAAAAACAATCCCTTTTGAGATCCGTCATTAAACGGTGTGCGGATACAGTGAAGCGACCTGTGGCCGTGGCTTTGAGAAGACAGTGGTTATAATAATAGCAGTGATTATAATAATGGCACATCGAGAGCAAATCCTGACACTCGTTGGTTCTTTTTCTTTCTGCTTCCAGCCGGCAGGTGAGCGGCGCACACCTCATGGGAAAGACAGTACCTTCTACAGCTGGCCATGCGCCTCTAGCCCCCAAATCAGGAGAGGGTCCCAAGTGCCCATGTTCCTCCGTGTCACCTCGGCCCCTCCTCTGCCCTCGCTTTCCAGATTCCCTAAGAAGGGGGCTGTGTAGTTAGGAAAAGTAACGGTGGGTGTGGTGCGAGCCGCAAAGCTGACAGCTGCTCCACAGAGGGGACCAGTGGCTTCTGGCCAGTGCAGGGTGGGTGACCCTGACGGGTGCACAGCAGCCTCGGGCCTGGGCCTGCTGGGAGCAGGAAAGGACGTGGCATCACGGGGGAGGAGCATCACAGGTTCGGCTGAGGATCCAGCGGTTTAATCAGCAAAGCTATTTAGGTCCCGGTGTGTCTTAACTGTGAGAATTATTTTGGGCTTCGCCCTGTCCCGGAAACGTTGGTTTACTAAGCAAGAAGGTATTTGGCGCCGGCGACCTGGAAAAGGGTGAGGACGAGCATAGAAGCCTCTGGATTAGAGGACTTTGCAGAGCTCCGGAGCCCACGGCTGGCGACCAGTTCTGGGGAGACCCAGCCTTGGAACTGTCCTTTAAAAGACCAACCTGTTGGCCTGTCTCCTTCAGGAAATCTTTCCTGAGTTAGAGTTTTTCTGTACTGGCTGGTCTGGGTCCGTTCTGTCACCTTGACGCGTGGCTGAGTCAGCCCTGGTCCCTCCTGGTACATGGGCAGGTGCTGATCCAATATTGCCTGAATCAGAAGGGCTGGCACTGGGACGGGAATGCGGGACCCTCTGGGTAGAGAGCCCTCCTTGCCCAGAGCTGGCATTTCTGCCAGAGGCTGCCACCCCCCCGCACGTCAGCTCGGCGCCACACTGGGCAGCACCTCCCCCCGCCGCCCCGATTTAGAGGAGCCTGGATTTAGGTTTCTGTTGTAAACTCTATTTTTAACTAAGCTGAGCAGAGAGCTGGCGGAGGAGGCTGTAACTTAGGGGCGTTCGGTGACCTGTGCAGTGGGACAGGAGGCCTCACCGGCATTGTCCTGCCAGTGTGGATGTGCCCAGAAGCTCAGCCCAAGCATCCCAGATGGGCACAGTGACCTGGGACAGAGTGTGGGCAGCGCTCCCCCTCCTCAGCGCTGAAGGCACATACCCTGCGAGATGCCAAGCAGCCTCCTGGGCGCCTCTGGACTGGCCTCTGCCGTACTAACCTGACCACGTGTCAGTATCTGTCTGCCCTTACCGTTGGGCGTTGGTTACTAGTTATTGTAAAACTACTGGCTTACATTTGTACTTCACAGACTCGTTGGTCATTATCATGACCTTGTGAAGCAGTCAGAGTATTAAAAGCATGTAGTATTCATAATAACCAGGAACTTCTGCTCATTGACCCCTGGGTATGTGCCTTGCTCTGTGCAAAGTGTTCTGTGTTATCTCATTAATAAGATGGGTAGGGGGGGATGTCACCTGGATTTTCATTTTTCAAATTCATTTCTTTGACAAATTTTATGGAGCAGAAGTTCGAGGCATAGGGGATGCAGCAGTGAACAGTGCAGACTGGCATCTCAGGCCTTGATGAGGAAGCTGAGCCTGTAGAGGTGGCATGAGTCACCCAAGGTGGTACCACCTGTGAGCATGGGACCAGCGATCCGTCCCCGTCACTGCAGGCCCTCAGGGCAGCCCGGCCAGGATAGCTGAGCAGTCATCCAGCTCTTCTGTGTGCAGCTTGCCCCAGGCTGTGTGAGCACCAACCCTCCTCTTTTCCTGGTTGCCCTTCTGAGGCCGATGGAGAGGAAAGCCCTGGCTCTGGGGACAGACGGACCTGGGCTGTATCCCAGCTCAGCTTCTCATGAGGAGAAGCCATGGCAGCTGACTTCACTCGGCACCAGCTTCCTTATTTATTAAATTGGGATACTATTACCTGCCTCAGGGCAGGATGGGAGGATTAGAGGTAATGTCCATGAAAGGGTCCAGTAAGACTTGTGTACGAGATAAATGTGGTGGTTGTGATGAGAATGACAAGGACCCAATAAAAAGCAGCCGGCCGGTGGGAAAGGGTCATGGCTCATCCTTCAGGCACACCAGTCAGGAGGTGCTCTGCCCCTGCCACCTGTGCTCCCCCAGCCCTCCCAGCCTTCCTGGCCCAGCCGGACTGCTGGTCCTCAGGGAGCGCACGTGGCCGAGGCATTAACTCCTGGCACCTCCCCAGCTTGGGCCGAGGCCTCCACCACTGCCAGCTTCCTTCCCCATCAAGGTTTGGTTATGTCCCTTTACAAGCCAATGAAATAGAATAAGCGGGTGCATTATACCTCCTGGCTGGCAGGAAACCAGGAGCGACGAACCAGAAGGCAAGGCCTTGTGCATCTGCAGGAGCCTCATTGGATAGGGACATCCTCCCTCAGGGATGGGGCGTGGTTCTCTTCAGATGGATGGGGTGTGGCCCTCCTTCAGGGGGATGGAGCATGGTCCTCCCTCAGGGATGGCCCATGGTCTTCCTTAGGGGATGGGGGATGGCCCTCCCTCAGGAATGGGGCATGGTCCTTCCTCAGGGATGGCCCGTGGTCTTCCTTCAGAGGGATGGCACATGGTCCTCCTTCAGAGGGATGGGGCATGGTCCTCCCTCAGGGATGGCCCGTGGTCTTCCTTCAGGGGGATGGGGCGTGGTCCTCCTTTAGAGGATGGGGATGGTCCTCCCTCAGGGATGGGGCGTGGTCCTCATTCAGAGGGATGGGCATGGTACTCTTCAGAGGGATGGGGCGTGGTCCTCCTTCAGATGGATGGGGCGTGGTCCTCTTTAGATGGATGGGGTGTGGTCCTCATTCAGAGGGATGGGGCATGGTCCTCCTTCAGAGGGATGGGGCGTGGTCCTCCTTCAGATGGATGGGGCGTGGTCCTCCCTCAGAGGGATGGGGCGTGGTCCTCTTTCAGATGGATGGGGTGTGGTCCTCCTTCAGATGGATGGGGCGTGGTCCTCTTCAGATGGATGGGGCGTGGTCCTCTTCAGAGGGATGGGGCGTGGTCCTCTTCAGATGGATGGGGCGTGGTCCTCCTTCAGAGGGATGGGGTGTGGTCCTCTTCAGATGGATTGGGCGTGGTCCTCCTTCAGAGGGATGGGGCGTGGTCCTCCTTCAGATGGATGGGGCGTGGTCCTCTTCAGATGGGTGGGGCGTGGTCCTCTTCAGATGGATGGGGCGTGGTCCTCTTCAGATGGATGGGGCGTGGAGAAGGGTGGCTGAACCAATCCCCATTCCCAGGTGAAGAATGCTGTTCTGGGTCATCTGCCCCCTGCGGAGCCTCCAGTGGCATCTCAGTCTGTCCTGGGAGATGCCCATCCTGGAGGGAAAGGCTGGATACGTGGTAGGGCCCAGGGTTCAGGCCCAACAGTGACGGGCGGCACTGGGTAGGGTGAAGGGCAAGGGTCTCTCTCTGAGCCTGTGCTCTGTCCCAGCTCCTGCTCCTGCCTTCCGCCAAGTACAACGGAGCTTCTGGCTTATCAGTCGTAGAGATGAGCAGGGCAGACCTCCCTCCCAGCCTTCAAAGACACAGAAATTTGTCATTTGTTTGAAAAAGAGCCCCAGCAGGAGCAGATTCCTGACCTACCGGCCTTTGCTGTCCCCTCTGAGGCAGCTCATTCAAACAGAAACTAGGATCAGTGGGCGCGACAGGCCAGGGGCCAGTGTCTGGTCACTGCGCTCATCACACGTGGGTCTTGCCCAGTGATGACATGCCCCCACCATCTCATTCCAGACCCAGGGAGACCGCTCAGCAGTGCCCCAGGAGGAGTCCTTACGCATTCCGTCCCTTAGCTCTGGTCTCTCCAGTAAATCCTGGCTTAGTGACCAGTTAGTTACGGCCATACGTGATATGTGCTAGACAAGCAAGGGGAAGAACGAAACAAAAAGTAAGGAAAGGCAGCTCCAATCCTGTGAGATGGTAGGAGGAGTCCCTGCCTGCTAGAGATGATTAAGAAATAACGGAAAAGCCTTTCTTGGAGTCGTCAGCCCAAAGGGGAAGTCGGCTTTGTTTATGAAAAAGAGTTATAACTGAAGCTGCTCGGGGCACAGCAGTGACTGGAACGAGCTGCCTCATTTGCGAGTGGCCATGCTTCTGCCCCTTCCTCGGTCACTGGTGCTCCAGAGCATGTTGATGACGCCAACTCCTCCCACCCAAAGCTCTGCAAAAACAGCCAAGTGTTCAGCAAAGTAAGAAGCCTGGCTTTCCTTCCTCGCTCCCTCCGCCTCCCCTTGTGGAGAAATCCCATTATCTGGGAGAATGATTGTGAAACTCCAGTCTGTCTGCAGCCGAGCTGTGGGCGGTCCTCCCCCCTCCTCCGCCACCCTGGTCCCCTTTTCTGTCTGCAAGGGGAGGACGGATATCTATATATTAAAGCTTTAAGGATCTATAAATCTGAGTTGATTCTCTGCTGGTGACAGCCCAGGCTCTTCCCCACAATGTCTGACATGATCTAATGGGTTTACAGTTGTTTGAGCGCTTCTCCGAAGCAAACGAAAGCTCTGGGTGAGGGTACGCGTGAAATGGCACTGTATGTTCCGGGCCCCTCGGCAAAGCCGGAGGATCATCCTCCAATTATCCACCCTTTGCTCCAGCCACCGGAGGGTGCAGAGCGCCGCCGAAGGAGCCGCACAGACCGCTCCTGCCGTCCTGGCCTCCCCGCCCGAGAGGTGCCAGGACGCTGGGGCAGGACTCGCTCCCAGCTGTGTTCATTTTGCCAGGAAAGCCTGAGACTAATTGGGAACAGAACGGATGCCCAGGGGATGAGGACAGGGGATGAGAGAGAGGGAGGGTCTCACCAAGGTAGATGAGTGACAAATATTTGCTTGTAGCAAAACAAGAGTCAAAACAAGAGAGACTCCTAATGAGAGCTCTGGGCGTTTCGTGCCTCCAGCTCTCAGGGGCCAGCAGTGTGGGCTGGTGTGATTAGTTGCCTTGCTTCTTGGCACAAGACCAATCCCTCTTTTCAATATCAAGTTTCATAAGCGTGGAACAATAACACATCATTATAAACCCTCTGGGACTGGTGGTGGGTGGTGGCAGGGGTGTTTTCCTTCTCTCGGATAAATCCATCTTTTCAGGGCAGGTACATTTTCCCGTTGTAAATAGAGGATGGCAGGGGACAGATTGTGTCTCGGAAACTTGCTGTATTGTTAATCTGTTATTAGGCAAAAGTCTTAACACGAGGCTGGGTGCTCCGAGGGCTCATTGTGAGCTGGGGATGGAATTATGCATCATGAATAAAAACCGCTGTCAACATGCATTGGTTTCAAAACATTAGAGCATATGGTATGTGATTATCTGTATTGTCAAGTGCAATAAAGTAAATTTGGATATAATAAAGAATGTAATATTTTAGAAATTTGGTAATAAACTAAAGGAGGGATGACAGCTGAGGTTCTTTAAGGCCCCAGACACAAATAAATTGAAGTTGCGGGTCTCTGCAGCCACGCGGCGGAACGGTCACAACACGGCTGTCTGCGCGCTGTGATTCCCAAGTCAGGAGAAGCCGCTCTATCCCCCGCCCACGTTCCCCCCGAGAACCGGGGCACACTGGGCCTTGCGTTTGGCAGCATGAGGGGGCGGTGGCTCCTGGTAGAGAGCCAGCCCTGGCCTTCCTTCCTGGACTGGAGGTGTGCCCTGTGGCGTGTCCACTGTTCTGGGCAGGTGTCAGGCCGAGCCATCCTGAGGACCCTTCTCCCCTGGGGGAGCCCCATCTCAGCGACTCTCCAGCTCTCTCTGCCCCCATTTGGTGAGTGGGGAAGGTGATGCTAGAAGCATCCTCTTTCTGGAGCTCCCATCCCACAGTCAGTTTATTACCTCAATGCAGCACGTCAAACTAAGTGAGAAAAACGGATCTCCAGGGGGCTCAAACACTGCAGCGTCCGATTTGGGCCAGGAGCTGTGCTGAGCTTCATGTGCATTGTCTTGTTTAAATGCTCTACAATCCTAAAATGTGATCCCCATTTTATGGATGAGAAAACTGAGGCACGGAGGGATATCACACTGCTGATCAGTGGTGGGACTGGGATTATATTATAGCCCATGTCTGAACCCAAAGCCCAGACGCTCTTCATTCTCAACCCACAAATAATAACCCACACGTCCGAAGGCCTCACCACAGGAAACCTTTCATTTACTAAGCAAGCTAGGGACTTGAAAGAATGTTCCAGAAAAAAAAAAATGCAACTAGGTGATTTCTCTTTCTTTCCACTTGGGCCTGGCAGAGGCTGGTCTGCACTTATGATGTTTTTGCTTTTCCCTTAGCTTTAATTTTTGTGCCCAGCTAGGTGAGCTCATTCATCACCACCCTCGCAGTTTGCCTCAGTCCTGCCCTCATCTCCCTCCCGGGGGGGGGGGGGGGGGGGAGGCTCCTGCCCCAGGCGAAGTCTGTGGATGGAGGCTGAGGCAGACTCTGTTTGCTTTTCCTGACTTTTATGTTTCTGACCCGGGCTTCACCTTGACCCCTGGCTTCTGACTTCTGGACTGGCCTTGACCCCCAGCTTCCAGGAAATTCCAGGTGTAGCCCTGCCTGCCCCCTTGCTTCACCCCTGGCTGCCGTGGTCTCCTGTGCTGCCCAGCCAGGCAGACCGTTCATCACTAAGCATGAAGAATCGGGAGCACCATCATCGGCCCGGCTAAAGCAATTTGGATGGCTGGGAAGACAGTCAGTCCATTTCATGCCTGGGTACCTCTGTAATTCCTAGAACGGGGTGGGCAGAGCTTTGAATAAACCCCTCTGGCCTAGGAATCGTGTGACCCGGTTTCCATCGGAGATGACAGCAAGGTGAGTCCAGATTCACTTCCCAATTGCTTGGCTTTGGCACCTGGGGACAGACCCTGCTAGAGCCCATCCCGCTGCAGCCAACATTTATTGATATTGAAATTATTTGCAAGTCTTAGCTGGCAGCCCACTTATTCCAAGCATATCAGGCACAAAATCCTTATATGAGAACCACCAGTTTGTGTAGGGGTGATAACGGGAGCCTGCATTATCTCATTTAATCCTCGAGGCAGCCCTGGGAGGTCAGCACTTTTTATTCCTGGTCTCAGGTGCAGGCACAGGATCAGGGAGGTTAATGGCCGGCCCCACATCACACAGCCAGGGTTTCAGCCACATCCTCCGGCTCAAAGCTCCCCGGGGCCCACGGAGTCCCACTGCTCTGCCTTAGAGGAACGTGCTTCTCTTTCTCTTCCACCCACACCCTCCCACACCTGCCCTTCCCAACAGGCTGCACCGAGTGACATCAGATCTTAGCATAATTTCCTTTGGGCAGAACAGACCTGAGTCCCTGCCTCTTGAGTTTCTCCTAGACGTGCGGTGGAGCCTGCAGAGGGCGGAGGGGGAGACGCGCAGAGCGCGTCTGCCCTTGCTGGAACGTCTCAGGGTTGCCCACTGACCACCACCCTTCCCGCTGAAGAGCTGAATGTTCCTAATGATCTATGAACATATTAATCCTACTTTTCTGTTAATTAACAATACGATAAAACCGGCATTTCATATGTCATCGCTTAACACATGTTTTAGCAATTATGTACTTAGTGGTTTGGATTCAGAATGCTAATAGAATAATATTTTAATGAAGATACGATGCTCTGAAAAATGTATTGAGAAGAGTTCAGGTGTCGCTGCCATTAATGTGTAGGGGGCAGAGGTTTGAAGGGTGGACCCCCCTCGCCCCCCCAAAAAGTGCCTTCTTATCACTCTGTGCACTGACCTGGGGGCCCCAGGAGACCCTGGAATCGGCTGGCTCTTGACCCCCATGAACATCCCACCCATAGACCCCAAGGAGTCAGCAGGTCTCCACACCATCTGGCAGCCACAGAAGGACCTGCTTACTCGCACCCTGTCCTCTCACACTTCGTAGTCTCTGACAAAAAGACTTTAGAACCAGAGGTCCGGACCCACGGCCACGCCTCCTTCCAGAGCAAGAATCTCCAAGACCTTTTAATTGTGGGGGGAAAAATGAGCCCCCCCCAATATATCTTGTCTGATTTTCAATTTCTATACGTGTACACTGTGTCAGTAGATCATGTTTATTATAAGACCTGTATAACTATGGGTGTCCCAAAATTCACGCAAGATTTGCAATTGAATTGAATCGCAAATCTTGCGTGAATTTTGGGACACCCTATAGGAATACAGTTGGGTGGGATACATTTAAAATAAGCCATGTTTAGGCTTTTATTTGTTAATATTTTTAGTGAGAGTAATGTGATCGGATGTGCTTCTTTTAAAAAAAAGAATCTTGACTTGACCCTTTGTGGTCCAGCTCTGAAGTCTGGATTCTACGACTGACTTATTTTGATCCTTGGTTTCGGTGCCTGTCTTACTGAAAACTACGCCCCCAGGACACACAGGGCTCAGGGAAAGAGGCACATCCACTCTGCTGGCTGAATCAGGGTACTAATTTCTCAGCCCCATCCTCCAATTATGCAAAGGATTTTGTTGAAATTCAGCTTATTAAATCTCCATGTTCCCTGATGTCAATCAGCTCTTCGTGCACACTAATCAAGTGCTGCATTTTTATATTTTTTAACAAATGGGTTCAAAATCCATTGAAATGTTCATTTTTTTAAAATTGAGTTTCATAGTTCTGTTTCCAAGTTTTAAATGTATGCAGATACAAGAGCTTTCATAGGAAATCCAGTTACATCGGTTTTAACAACAAAATCACAGAACAATAGAAATGTTTTGGGAACGTGTGTTTCCCGAGTGCTTTCTCATATAGCAGACGTTCCTGTGGAAACGAGGTTCTTTCTCCTTCTCGTGGCTGCCCCATCGGATCAGAACACGATTTGGGGGCGTGTTGTGGCCGGAGGAGGCCTCCTTGGACCATGGTCAACTTGCCATTTTCTGACCCGGGCATGTGCTCACGTCGTTAGATTACCTGCAGGCGAGGTTGTCTGTGCAGCGCCCGTTCTGTGAGGGTTCCTTTAATTAAAGCCAAATCACGTCACCTGTGCATTGGTTTACTGGCCCCACGTCAACAGCGCTCCATACCAGCCCTGCTTGCAGCGGGCGAGTGAAGGCGGTGCCCCTCTGGCTGCACCCCCTGCAGCATTTCCTCCCTTCGGGGGTCTGTAAGCCGCCCTCTCAGACAAGTGTCTGTCTGACGTACGGTCATGTGAGGCCACCAGGACCATTCCGTCCACATATTAACTGTGAGTGAAGCTGAAATTATTGTGGATGAAAAACAAAAATTAGACGTTATACTTTTTTTCCCTTTCCCAGTGTTTCTTAACCCTAACTGTACATCTGAATCACGGGAGACTTTCAAACAGACGGGTGCTGGGGTGCTGCCTCTGACCTCACTCAGTTCTGAGGCTGGAGTGCAGGATGGGCATTTTAAAAATGTGTCCTCGTGGGTTCCGACCAGTGCTTCTTACATTTTAATTTGATAAAAATCACCTGGGGAAGGTGTCAGACGTGCGATTCCTGCTCAGGAGGTCCCGGGTTGGGCCCGAGACTCTGCATTTCCAGTAAGTTCGCCGGCAGTGCTGTCGCTACTGCTTGGTGAAACGCCCTGAGTGGGCAGTCTGTGGGCTGTGTTGCCCCCGGCCCCTGCTTCTGCATCCTCTTCCTCCCTCCCCGCCCCTCCCCGGACATTATCTGGGAGCCGAGGAGCTAGCTCTCGGCAGAGCTGCCGCCCCCACCAGGCTGCCTGGGCTGCTGGTTTCAGCTTCTCGGAGAGATCTGGCCTCCAGATGTTAAGCACAGCTCCTTTAACAGCCCAGAAAATAAAATAAAATAAAACAGGCCACCCTCCCATGTGAATAAGCGTGTGTCTCCTGCAGGGGCACCTTGATGCCCCCCGCCCCCAACTCCGGGTGGGCCTGACGGGGGCGGGCGGGCTGGAGTCACTGGAGTCACGATGCCCGCCTGCCCCGATGACGCGGAACAGACCCCCCTGCAGGGAGCGCGGAGGGGGGCCGGCAGGGTGGGCGTCCAGCCAGGGCCCTGTCAGTGGGGACTATTCTGAAACCAGACCTCATCATAAAAGTCATATAATTTGTGGCAGTGCTGAAAGCCTGCTTCCAAGTGGTGGTTTTTTGATGGAGTTTTGGAACCTTATCTGAGGCCAGCAACCGATGCGAGAACTTGTTAGAGGGAAGGCAGGTGGGCGTCTGCAGACGACTGCCGGTGAGGCTGTGGTTTCTGAGGGGTTCCCTCTCCATACAGGGTGAGCCTCTTCACCTTCCCCCCTCGTTTCCCTGTCCCCTTCATGTTCCCTCTTCAGGGGGTCCCAGGGAACCCCCTTAAGAACAGGGGCCTGTGGCTTTTCCCTCAGCAACCCGACTGCAGGTTCCCAGCCCCGAGCAGACGCCGGAGCCGCCGCTGTGCGCCAGTGGTTAGATGAGGCCAGGGTGGCCACACCTGCCCAGCCCGCACAGGGCCTGGGGCTCAAGGACCAGTACATGATCTTGGTTTTTACCCAAGAGGAAGCACAGTCTGGTCTTTTTAAGGGACAACACTGCCTGGGAACTTACCTGAATCTTGTTCCCCGTGATAGTTGGTAAAGCACCATGGCATCACTTTGACATCAAATCCATTCTCATAAGTAAAGCTCCAGGCAGAGGGCAGAGGTAAGCGTGTGTGGGCCTGGAGGTTGGGGTAGGGAAGAAGCCATAAAGAGTCCCATTTGAGGGGTGGCAGAGGGTAGCTAACCCCCCATGAGTGTTTTCAAGCGATCCTCCTGTCCGGTGAGGTCGACTCGACTTCTGCCCCACAAAGGCGGATGCTGAGGGTCCGAGTGGTTCCGGAACTTGCTCGGTCACATAGCCAGTGGTTGCTGGCTCAAGTCCAAGCCCGCTCTCCAAAGCTCACCTCAGCAGGGCACTGAGGCCAAGGGAGACTTGCTCTTCCCTTCAGGATGCTCACTTTGTGGGTGGGGCTGGAGGGTGAGTGTCAGGAAAGGTGACAGATTTGAAACCCACTCTCTGGGGGAGGGCCTGGGGTTACCAACCCCAGTGCCCACCTCTGCGGAGTCCAGCTCCCAGCTGGTGCCCTGTCTCCCCTGAGCTCAGAAAGCCCCGGGACCCTAGTAGCTTTAAAGGACACGCTCCTGCCCAGGCTCTGAGGTTTGCAGGGCCGCGGCGGAGGCAGCGTCCTCGTGCCCTTGCTCCAGCTGCGTGCAGGACCTCAGCCTCTGCCGCCCCGCTGGGCGCACGCCGCGGCCCTGGCACCTTCTGCCGGGGTCCTGATCCGAGCCAGTTGTCTAGCGATTTAATTTGGTGAATTCACCACCGCGTCCCAGAGTTTATATTGGCACTTAACAGCAGTAATATGTGTCTCTCTCGCCAAGAACTGACTATTTTCCCGACCAAGATGGAACACCGTGCACAAAAAAATAGGTTTGTGAACTAATCTGCTGCCCTGACAAGTGTCATTCACAGAATCGCTGCTACGGAGCGTCCTCAGAATGAAATGAGGTTGGGGTTGTCTGGCCCGGATCACAGGTGTTTTTTCCCCCTCAGTTAACAAGGCTCTGGGATGAGACGGCCTTTTCCCTGCAGCCACCGGCGCCTTCAAATCGCACCATCAGTATTCATGGCAGATTTCTCCCTTAGAAAAGTAGCTGGGGATGGTTGGAGGTCTTTCTCTCTCCCCTCCACCGCGCGCCCCTCAGTGAATCTCTTTCCCTCGCTTCCTCTCTCTTTTCCTTTCTCTCCTCCCTCTCTTCCTTCCTGGGTGTCTTTTTCAGAACCCCCACCCTGTCCTAGAGCTCTCTATATACTCATCTAATTCCACAGACCAGGAGGTGCCTCCCATCAGTGTAAAAAAAAAAAAAAGTCTCCCACCTCCTGAATAACTGTTTGGAATTCTAAAATAAAACTGAATTGCTTTTGCATAAGGATTTGTTACAGGTAAACCACTAATACTTCTGGGAGCAGAAGCAAAATCAGTCATTTACACTTTAGTGAGAACTGGTTTCTGATCCCTCCCTGAGCCTGTGATAGAGAGCATCCTCTTTGCCCCCCTCCCCCATGTCCCCCTCCTGTGGGTGAGGGTGGCCTGTGGGGCTGAGAGATCCAGCTTTCCAAGAAGGGATATCAGAGGCTTCTTAAAACAGCCTTAGTTTCCCCTTCATGTGGAATGTTCTGGATTTTTCTTTTTTTTTTTTACCAGATCACTTCTACTCTGCCCTGAATTGGGAAGCAGAGAGCAGCATCAGGCTTGGGTGGGCATCAGCCTCACCAGAGAGCTGGTGAAAGTGCAGAAGGCTGGGTCACATCCTGGAGCCCACACTAGAGGCAGGTAGAGCCCAGGGATCTGCATTTTAAACCGAGGGAGGGGCCACACTGAGAGACACTGGCTTAGGACCACACTGCACTTCCACCCCAGCCGGGTTTGTGGTCAAACCTCCAGAAATGGCCCTGAGGCTGTGGTGGCCACGTGAAAAAATCACTGGCCACTAAAGCCTTCATGACACGCTCGCTGACTCACGGCTGGCATCTGACTCTTAGAAGGTTGGTGCTCACACTTCAAGGTCAGTGGTGGCAGCTAGAGCATCCGTGGGCTAAAAAGGAAAGAAAGGCACCTTTCCAGTGAGAAATTGGCTCCCCTCTGGCAAATGCCGCCAACGTAGCTTCATATTAATTTAGGGAATTTGGTCTTGAGCAGTAGATTGGAAACCTGATAGTGTCATTTCTGTTATCTGATTCCCCATGCACCTGAGATTGCTCCCTTCCCCGGCCCCCACTCTCCCCGGCCCCCAAGGGCGGCTGGAGAGGCGCAGGTGCAGGCTGGCTCTCCCAGTCACTCTCCCCTCCTGACTGAGTGGTGCGCGGGGATAAAGGAGACCCACGTCGATTCGCACCGACCTGTGCCTCGCCTGCGCCAGCCGCTTGTAATTCCCACAGCCCCAGCCAGCTCTGCAAGGCAGAAAGAAATATGACCAGGCAAGTTGAGAAAATAAATTAAACTAAGTGTCAACTTTTCTTGTTTCTCTCCTCATTATTAAGAGATGGAACGGGGCTCGTTTATCAAGCAGGGGGAGAAATTAATTGACACGGCTTTAATATCATGATGTCTGGCATGTCTGGTCACATTCCTTCATTTTTTGGAAAGGCATTTTATTATAGTTTACAGCAACCAGCTGCCAAGCTACTGGTGTAAACGAGGAAGCAGGTGCATGAGTGATGCCATGGTGGAGGGGCTGCAGTGCCACCCTGACGGGGACATGGAGGGAGGAAAGGCCAGGCCAGGAAGGGCCCAGAAAGAGGCCGCTTGTTGGCTCAGAGTCAGGGAGGAAGGAAGGTGCGGGGAGGAGAGAGGGGGTGACCTCTGCAGACCCCTGGACTCCATCCCGGGCTGGTTCGCTGGCCCCGGCGAGAGCGGCAGCTAGCGGCTGCCTCGGAGGGCCTCCTGGCCGGCGTGTCTGTCTCTGACCAGCCCCTGAGCTGAGTCCTGCGTGCGCCATGGGTCAGCCTGCCGGCCCCGGTCTCTGTTCTTCATAAGCCAAGGGTGTAGTGCTTCTCTGTTCACCCCTCCAGCGCAGCCGACTCGTTACCGAGCCCGTTCGCTGCGAGAAGCCGCTAGCATCACGCTTGCTGCCAGCCCCATTGCAGGCACCGCCGCCCTCCCATCCCCTCCATGCCCGTCCCAGGCTAGGCTGGCTGAGGAGGTGCCCTCGTGGTTTTCTTTATAAAAGCCGTTTCTGCTGTGTGCCTGAGAAACCTCAGTGTCCCCTCGCTGTCTTTCTCTCCAGGGACTCGGGGCCATCGGGCGCAGGGAAGCAGCACTCAGCTGGCATAGACGAGCACGTCCCCTCTGCACTGTCTCCTTCTCCCGGGTCAGTGGGGTGGGGGGCTGTCCCCCACTGTGTAGAGGTTCTCGTAGGGACGTGACGGGGCAGGGTCTAGAGCAGCCGTGGGCAAACTACGGCCCGCGGGCCGGATCCGGCCCATTTGAAATGAATAAAGCTAAAAACAATAAAGACCGTACCCTTTTATGTAATGATGTTTACTTTGAATTTATATTAGTTCACACAAACACTCCATCCATGCTTTTGTTCCGGCCCTCCGGTCCAGTTTAAGAACCCATTGTGGCCCTCGAGTCAAAAAGTTTGCCCAACCCTGGTCTAGAGCCAAGTGCAAGACGTGTGTAGAGTCCGGAAGACACTGTCATGTGAAGACGGTGGACAGTGGTGGAAAGAGCATAGGTCCCCCCCCTCCGGCCTCAGTTCTTCAATCTGTGAAGTGGGCCAGTCATTCCTGCTGCACAGGGGAGACGAAGACTGAGTTAAAGAACAGCTGCTCAGTACATGCAGATACGCTCTCTTTTCAGAATGGTTATTAGAACGCAACCTGATAATAACCAACTGCCTGGGGATACCGGACGTTAGAAATAATAACGGGAGGCACCGTGTGTGGCTTGGTGGGAAACGGGATTCTCACGTACCAAAGTCCAGGTTACCGTTCGGGCCTGGAGGCAGACATAGCGGGGACTGTGGCCCCATCGCTGGCCCAGGGTCTAGCGTCTGAAGATGCTCGGGAAACTCGACTGGCTGCTCACACCGGACTTCACTGAGGGCAGGGAGCGTGCGCTGAGTCTCTCAGAGCGGCCGGCCGCAGTCGGAGACACGCTTTTTTGGGGAGCCAGCTTGTTTTGTTCTCAGAACCAATCAATCTTCTGAGTTCTATTTTTACGGCAAATCCAGGGCATGTGAAGCCACCCGTCCCACTGTGCTCACCTCTGTCCTTCTGGTCGGAGGGGCCTGCAGGGTGGGGTCTGAGACCTTCCCCACCCGGGGTTCCAGGAAGACCCTTCAGGCAGCGGAAGCCCGCCGTAGCCCAGAGAGGTGGCTCCGTAACGCTCTGAGCTGGGGATGGCGGCTCCCTGAGTTGAAATGCCGACTATCAGACGCGCACTGAGGGTCGACTGTGACGAAGCCCACAGACCCCCAAGCCTCAGGGCCGCTCTGAGCCACGGGGCCACCAAACCGGTCTTACGGAGCCAAGAAAGCCTCTGACGTCCTGCTCTGGCTTCGCGGCCACGTGTCACGGCAGACAGGTCACTCAAATGTGCTGAGCAGTTCAGCAAAATGATGAGGGCAGAGGCCGCCCCACCTCGCACAGGGTCACCTTGGGGGCCAGGTAGGACGATTGATGCAGGGGAAACACGGTGGAACCAGAAAGCACTCCCCACCCCAAACCCACGTCTCTCATGTTTACCCCGGAAGCGGCCCACAGGTGCTGCCCCGCCCTTCAGCACCGAGTTATTCGCGGGAAAAGGAGGCTGCCTGAGTTATAAATATGCTAGCACCCACCGTCCTTAAATTCCTAGTGGGCACAGTCAGAATCCGCTCAACCAGCCGGGTGTGTGTTATTCCCCTCACTTTCCCCCCGTTAACCAAGTGTGTTAACTCAGGCTTTGCATTGATTTTCACTGAGGATGCATTAGGCGCTGCTCAATGCCTATTAGTGTTCATTGACCTATATGATAAGAGAAGAAAATTATTTTTGAGGCGAGGAGGAAGCCGTTCCCATCTCTCCCTCCCTGACCTAAAAAAGAATTTTTTGTAAATTAACTGCCGGATGTTCCTCAGCGACTGCCTTTGGAGCAGGTCATTTTAATTTTGAGGTACCTTGTTTTCAGATATCTGTTCTCTTCTGTGTGCCTGTGTGGGTGTGTTTATAGCTTTGTATTATTCAGATGAATATTCAGTGTTGTTCATTTGAATAAAAGAGAGAGAAAGGATTGGACTGTTAAATGCTTATCTCTTAAATAGAGCGTACTGTTAGCTTCATTCAGGAGAATGATGTAGAATTTCGTTTTTAAATGCTCCCTATCAGCTGGTACCCTGAGCGATTGGGGTACCAGTTGACAGGAGTGGGGGTGTTCACGGGGACCCCAGAGGGCCCGGGCGGAGTGTGAGCTCGTGGAGACGCACCGTAGATCCAAGTCCTTCCTTGGCCGGGACCAGAGCAGGACCGCCTGTCCCCTGCTCCTCTGCCCGGCTCCTCCTGCTCCTTTCAGAGGCCCAGAGAGGCGACGGGAGTCTCCAGGGGCACATGGCTTATTGTTTGCCGCTTTTGAGTGAGAATAATTATGCATTTCTCTTACCCGGCTGCTACCCCACAGTCTCGCGGGCTTTCCTAAGTCCCGTTTCTGAGTCTCTGTGGGGCTCTCTTTTGGGGAAACGGGAGGGAAATAATGAGTCCTCCCTGCCCTTGTCAGGAAGGCTCCCCCAGCACATTGTCCGGGAGACCATGATGCCTTGAGAACATGATGCTGAGGGAGACAGACCAGCGGCAGGAGGGCACATACTGTCGGATCCCACTTACCTGAGGTGCCCATAGTCAAATCCACAGGAACAGGCAGCAGAGCAGAGGTTACCGGGGACCAAGGGAGGAGGAATGGGGAGTTATTGCTTAATGGGGACGGTTTCGGTTGGTGGGAAAGTTCTGGAAATGGGTGTTGGTGATGGATATACAATAGTGTACTAAACTGTACACTTAAAATGGAAAAAATAGTGTATTTTGTTATGTATATTTCACCCAATAGAAAATTTTCAAAAAATAAGACATTGATGCCAAAAAGGGATTTTTCCCACCTACCACCCTACCCCTCCCAGATTCCTGGCCTCATTGTTTTTGTTTTGCCTCTCACGCCTCGGTTTAATTTATTTGGTTTAATTTATTGTTCATCACTGGGTTACTGTTCCATTGTAAGTGATAAGGCACCTGTGAGATAGAACTGATCGTACGTTAACGAGTAACATTTATTGATAACTGTTTCTTTGGTTTCTCCAAATGGAATAAATAAATATCTTAGACATAATCAAGTTTGCTTTCTCTGTTTGGGCCAAACAGACAGGGATGTTAAAATGATAGAGATCTTTAAAATACTGCCAGTGAGCCCCGACATCGCTGAGCGGGTGTGCATCCGAGGCGCTCTCCTTTGATCAGGAAAATCAGTTTTGTGATCCTCGAATTTTGAGCCTGTGGCTGAGGGAAGGGACCCGAGGGAGAATATCGGAGTCAGAATTTGAAATGATGCCCCGAGTCCTGCCCCCGCCTTCCCGGTGCACAGTCTGCATTCTAATCCCTGTCTCCTAGCTCCGCACGCCTCTTCCTGTCCCCAGGCGCTGGCACAGAGTGGGAGCTTGGGGCAGTGGGAGTCCTGAATGGGGTTGGGCCTGGAGCTGGGGCAGCGATTTATTTGCACAGCGGGCCAGGAAGGCGTGGGTCGCAGCAAAAAGACACTTCCGTGGCAGTGAACTCAGCTCCCGACCCCTGTGGCGACTTGCCTTACCTCGCCTCTCCCAGCTCCTGGTGGCTTGGGCATTCCTTGGCTTGTGGCTGCACCCCTCCAATCTCTGCTCGACTCTGTGTCTCCAGTCTGCTCTCCTTTCTCTTATAAGAGCACCTGTCCATTGGATTTAGGACCCACTCTAAGACCCTTAATTAAATTTTCAAAAACGCTTTTTCCAAATAAGATCACATATGTAGGTTCCAGGAGTTAGGACATGGATATATTGGGGGGAGGGGGACAGGGGAGACGATTCAGCCCATTGCACTCATCCTAATCGACAAGGACTGACCTGCCCTGCTTGCGTAGGGATTCACAGGTTGCCTGGGCTGGGGTCCAGGCTTGAGGAAAATGACCCGCCCCCAGGCCAGAGTGAGGGTCGTGAGGGAGGAGGAGGTCTGGACAGAGGAGGAGCTCTCCGTGAGTGGGAACCTCCGACGTGTGCCTTTCAGGGGGAAGTTGTCTTGTTGATCGCGGCCTCCTCCACGCGCAGGCTCGCGTTCGGCCAGGTTCACATCTCCGGAGAGGAGAGCGTCTCCCTGTGTTCGAGCTGCTTTTACAAAGTTCGTCAGACACGGAGGCTTGTGCGCCAGAGTGTGTTTCTCACGGTTCTGGAGGCTGGGAGGCCACAGTCGGGTGCCAGCTCGGTCGAGTTTTGGCGAAGGCTTGCTTCCTGGTTACAAACAGCCATCTCCTTGGCGTCTCCTCCGCATCTTTTCACCAGGGCCCTCCCATGGTGCCCTGAATGTCTCCTAAAGGCCCTCAGCACCTTACACTGGGGGTTGTGATGTCAGCCTATGAACGTGCAGGAAGGGGACCCACACATTCAGCCCGTAGCAGAGAGCCCTGCAAATCCTGACTTGGGTTGTGACTCAAGGTGTGGGACCCAGTGTCCAGGCTCACCACCATAATCTGCCGGTGCAGGACCCCAGGCTCAGAGGTGACACGTAGGTTGGAAGCCAAAGCCGAGTCAGAGCTGGAACCCAGGCCCCCTGCCTCCCCATCAGGGTCTGTGTGCTCTGCCTGTTGGTACTGACATTGCAGCTGCGTTTCATCGAGGTGGGGTGCCATCCTGCAAGCAGGTCCATGTGCTAGAGCAGCGCCTGCCAGCGGGGTCACAGATGGGGCTGCGTGCTGGAGACCCTGTCGGGGGCAGGAAGAGAAGAAAGCGAGGGGCAGGAGGGTAGCAAGAGGAACTCGGGAAGCTGAGCGGTGGTCGCCTGCCAAAATTCCCCAGTTCGGCTCGTCTAGCAAAGGCGGTGTCCAGCCGAGTGCATTCAGCGGATAGCCGACAGGCTGACAGCAGGCATCAAACAGTCTTAAACTGCCCCAAACCTGTAGCGCGTTTGAAGCAGCAGTAGAAAAAGGATGCCTGCGCAGAACAGAGGCCTGAAACTTTTAATAGTTTCTTCCAGGCCCCAGGATGTCCTGATGAGGTATTAGAGGAAGTAATTCAGGAAGAAAAGGACAAATAACGGTCTCCGTCTGGAGGCCGACCGGAGGGCTGGCCATTCCAGCAGAAAGGGCAAGCGTGGCCCCGCGGTGAGCCCGCCGCTGTGGGCTGCCCACCAGCCAGCCACCTTGCAAATGACAGACAAGAAAATGTCTTGTCTGCTTGGGGGCAAATGGAAGCCACACAGCACCCGCCGCCTGTGGGTGAAATCGTTAACCGTTCCTCACTGTCGCCAGGGTACCAATTAGAAATCATTTCCTCCACCTCTGGGGGTCCCTCCCAGGAATCTGCACCCCCGGCTCCCAGCCCAGGAGCCTGCGGCCACTGTAGGACAACAAAGAGAAACGCGTGGGCGGCCAGAACTGAACTCACCCTCCCTCTTTTTTTGTTTCTGTTTTTCCTTTTCCTTTAGGGTTTGGCTTTGTCACTTTTGAGAATGAAGACGTTGTGGAGAAAGTCTGTGAGATTCATTTCCATGAAATCAATAATAAAATGGTAAGTTTGCAGGGGTCGCGCTGAAAGGCGATGCCTCCCTCCCCCCCTCTACACACCTTGTCACGCAGACTGCCTCAGCCAGGTCACGGTGCTGCAGGGTGGGCATGTGGGCAAGGGGGCAAGGGGGCCAGACTCCAGGGGCTCAGCCCTGCGAACAGCAGGAGCACAGGGCCATATACCTTTGCAGGCCACACAACGGGCTGTCACAGCTGCTGTGCTGTTGTAGCGTGAAGGCGTCCATGAGCGAGCAGGACACTGACGATGAAATCTCATGTCACTCTCATGTGTCACAAATACTTGTTTTTACCATTTAAAAATGTAAAAACTACACTTAACTCAGCCGTACACAAGCTGGCTGGGGGCAGATGTGGTCGGCAGGTTGTAGTTCACCATATCCCTGGCTTAGGGTATGTGTTTGCTGTTTAGCTTGGCAATTAGAGGGGTTGGGGGCGGGGCAGTGCAGGATATCCCAGGTATGTTGGTTACCACCATTATGTCTCTCTTTGGGCCCTGCTGGATAACTAACATTTTCTCCCTCCGATCAGCTATTTTCGTCGTCATGATCAGCTGCTTCTGTCCCTCCCTCTCGCTCTCTGAAACTCCTTTTCCTGGGGGCGCCCCTCAAGAAGGAGAGGAAGGTTGAATCATTGGAAGTTTGGGGAGCCAGGTAGGCCTCCCAGATAAGTGGCCACCAGAGGGCGCCACACCATGTGCAGAATGTGCACACTGGCTGCTTTCCTGTCCTCTGATTGAGTATGTGGATGAGAAAGCCCTTGGTTGTTGGTTGCAGAGCAATGGGAGCTCAGCAGGTCCTTCAGAGCCAAACATTCTGGTTGGCCAGCCCAAGAGAAGGAGGGCAAATTTATGTCTCGATCGCAGCTGTAACTTCAGTATATTTTTCTTTCCTTTAGTCAGAACATTCGTTACTTCGGAAACATGCATTCAGATATTCATTGTCTATGGTCTGATATGTGTTCCCTGACTTTAAACTCAATAATGGAGCTTTTAGTGTGGATAAGATCAAAGCAATCTGCTTAGCATGTGGTGCTACAGGCCTGATTCAATATTTGACTTGCTAATTTTTTCCCAGGGCACTAAAATAATATTGTTGGTATTGTTCCTAGCCATCATAGGCATCTGAAATGAAAATACCGTTTCTCTGCATGCTATAGATTAGAGGTGTCAGCTCAGGCGTTAAGATGGTAAGTGTGTGGGGATAACAGGTGCCCTCCTGGGCTTTCCTGCCCTTCGGAAGCCAGTGCCTTCCAGCCGGTCCCCCTCTCCTTCAGTAGGTTCCTACTTGCAATTCTTACAACGAGAGAGACGAGGGCTTAAAAGGGAACCTGCCTGCAAGGCCCAGACACATGTTTGCCCCAGCCAGGTGTGCGGTGACTGACTCCGCGGGGACTGGCAGGCTCCGTTCCCGCCTGCCAGGACTCACCGCTTCATCAGGAAGGCCAGGTCAACTGGCCAGGGCCCACGCCAAGCGCTGCCTCCAACGCACATGTGTGGCCTTTCACCCCTGCTGGCTCTGAGACAAACCTGAGGCCCACGTGGGGAAGGGCTTTATTCTCTCCACTGTTCCAGTGGGGAAACGAGGCCCAGGGGATACGCCCCAGGGCTGCACAGGTAGTGAAGGAACATGGATCTTGAGCTTATTGGCTGTCGGATGAACCAGACAGACAGTTGTTTGAGCTTAGGGTGGGAGGGTGAATCCCCAGATGATGCAGGGGGTGATCAGAAGGTAGAGTTTCCCCCCAGCAAGGTAAAGCCAGAGAGGTTTGTAGCCATAGCCCCCAGTCATTTCACAGGTGTCACTTCTTTCCACCAGGTAGAGGCTGACTGTGGCAGGTACAGGTACCTGTTTATAGCGCTAGGGTGTCTGTCCTTTTGAATCTGGGCTGCTACTTGTTATTTAAGATAATAAGCAGAAGTGGAAGTAGACGAGAGGAAGGGGTGGGGTGGAGTGGTTGGGGTCACAGACAGGCTTGAAGGTGTCCCTGCAGGCTCCCAGCCCCGCCCTTTCAAACTCTAAGGAAGTTAAGCTGCTGGAGAGGGCGTTGGTAGGTCGCCTCCCTGAACTCTAGTCTAAGGGCCTGTGACGATCCTTCGTGGGGTTGCGGGCTCCTCCTCTGAAGGCACTGGGAGAGGAGCTGAGTCCTGAATCGCTGTGGATTCTGTGATACTGGTTTCTACTTCTGAGGCCTACGGAAAAGGAAATGAATTTTAAACTGTGCGACAGACAGAATTCAAATGAGAGATGGAAAGACTTGGAGACCTCAGAGACTGCCAAGCAGAAACCCTGGCAGTTAGACTGTCCGGGGGCATGTTCTGTCAACTGGGCTGTGCTGGGAAGTCGTAGAGACCGTGTCCTGGGGCCCTGGGACCCTCTGTGAATTCAGTGGGAGCAGCCTGCACCATCCCAACGTGCCTGGAGCCTGGTCTCTGCCGGTCACAGAAAGGAAGGGCTCGCTGCTGGTTAGGCACAGGCAGGACCAGCATCCAGGCCTGCGGTTAACCCAGAGCTCTGTGCCCTGGCCCTCGGGGTCCCGTATGAATAATTATCGAAGAAATAAGGCTTAGAGGGGGGCCGCGTGGCTGTGAGGCCCATCAGCATTTCCAGAGCCATTTCCCATCTAATCTGGTTGTCGAGTCTCCTGGGCATTTTAAAAAACGAGGGCCCTTCTCCTCCATCCTGGAGAGCCAGCAGCAGGCATGAGCTGTCGGGAAGCTGGGAGCGCAGAGCTCTGCATCCCTCCCACAGAGGCCCTGGCTGAAGGAGGTCACCACCAGGGTGGTGGCAGGGGATGGCCAAGGGACCCCTCCCACACAGATCCCGTGAATAGCTGACATTTTTGAGTGCTGAGCGCTTGCTTTCTGCACCTCTTCTCATTGGCTTATCACACCCACTCTGGTGTAGGTGCTAATTACCATCCCCATTTTACTGATGAGCAAGATGAGGCAGAAAGAGAAGTTCAGCAACTTGCCCAGGGCCACAGGGCCAGTCATTGCCAGCACCAGATTTCAAGCCCCAAGAGCTAAGCCCAGAGCTCTCATCTGTACCGAATAGGCTATCCCCCTCCAGGTTGACAGGACGTTAAAGGTCACCTAGCTGGTCTAACCTCCCAAGGCCACTGGCTGCCCAGTCAGCCACGTTGCTGCCCATGTGGTTCCATGTTTTCCTAAGAAAAGGCAAAGGAGATGGGCTCACTCGGCCCAATTCCCCTTCTGGGGAGAAGGGCTAAGTGGGGGATGAGCAATCCTGTCAGCGACGACGGGTCTCCCCACAGGTGAGTGGGGGCCCTGGGGGCAGCTGGCCACCGCCCCCACTCAGGGCCAACCCTAAGACCTGAGGCTCCGCCCCTTCCTCTGTCTTGGCTCAGGTCAGAGTGAAGCACAGACATGGCCCCTTCTCAGTAAACACACACACGCGCACACACAGCCACGTGGTGACCCTCGGAGAGGAACACCTCGGGCCACGCTGCAAGCCCAGGCGCGGGAGCAGCTAATAAGGCCTCCCGCCGCGGCCCTGATTGGAGCCGCCTCCGAGCAGCAGGGACACTAGCTTGATTAGTGCCAGCGCAGCTCCCAGCCCTCCTGGCGGGCAGCAGGCCAGCCAGAGCGAGGCAGCGGCAGGGAGGGAGGCGGGGGCCACAGAGACCTCTCTGGGCTTCCTCAGAGGCCTGGCTCAGGCCCCACCTCAAATGGAGTCTGGGAGGCAACATCAGCCTCACTGGTGAGAACTTGGGGTCAGTTGGAAAGGTGCCCGGGCGCCTGGGGTGCCTTTTCCCACACCTGCTTCAGCTGAAGGTATTGGTATTTACCGGGCACTGCGATGGAGCTTTATATACACGTGTCTCCTTTCGTGCTGAGGTCGGGGTCGTTGTCCCGTCTTTTCGATGGGACTCGACCTCAGAGTGGCGGAGGGACTTCCACAGCCCACGGTTCTCAGTGGCAGAGCTGGGATTTGGACCTGTGTCTTTCTGGCTCCGACCCTGTGCTCCCACTGCACCCTGCTGCCGATGTAGGCAAACCTCACAACTGAAAAATGGGGATTGGTTTGACTGGTGGAGGCAAGGTTTTGCTTTTGCAGGTTTACTGTAGGGTGCTTTTAAATGGTCCTGCTCCTTGATCCTTAAGGCAGCGGTTCTCAACCTGTGGGTCGCGATCCCTTTGGCGGTCGAACGACCCTTTCACAGGGGTCGCCTAAGACCATCCTGCATCGCAGATATTTACATTACGATTCATAACAGTAGCAACATTACAGTTATGAAGTAGCAACGAAAATAATTTTATGGTTGGGTCACAACATGAGGAACTGTATTGAAAGGGCCAGAAGGTTGAGAACCACTACTTTAAGGTGATCTGATTTATGAAAATTGCTAAGCAGTTTGCAAGCTGGTTAGAAACAGTCTCACACTCCCTCCCTGCCGACCTACTGAATTAAAATCTGTGGTTTGACATATACTCAGTGATCTGTGCGCACATGAAAGGCTCAGAAGCACGGGACGCGGACCACGGCTAGCGAGAGGTCACATAGGCGTTCCGGTCACAATGGTCACCCAGTGTCAGGAAGGGATCCGGGAGGAGGGAATGAGACCCTGAGAGCAGGGAGCCAGGTGGCCTGCACCACCCACAGTCCCCTGTGGTCAGAGACCAGGTCTTCCCAGGAGGGTTCACTCTCGCCCTCTGCTGTGGGTCTTGCAGCATCGATTGTAAATTGATTTGGGCGCACCACTGGGGTGAGGGCTGGATCCTCCGAATGACGTGCGAATATCCTGGTCTCCTGGTTGGGACCTGCTGAGTCGCTTACATAGAGGCTCCCGGGACTTTGGAACACGCCTGGATCCCAGCTCCACCGATGGTTGTCCTGTGAGCACCTGTTTCCCTCTGTGCAGCAGGAGGACGACGGCCCCGCCCTTTGCAGGTTATAGAAAGCTCTGGAGGTCCTGGCCCTGGGGTCCTGGCTTCTCTGTTTGTAAGGTGTAGGACCCAGTAGCCTTGAAGGAATTGCACCTCCAGAACACACACCCTGGTAACGGCAAGTTTCGTCCATTTGGCCTGAAGCTAGGGGCCAGTAAACTTTTTGTAAAGGGCTAGATCAAGCATGTCAAACTCGTGGCCCACGGGCCGCATGCCTCATTTATTTGGCCCATGTTAGCCTTTGAGTTTGACATGCTTGGGCTAGATAGCGACTATTTTAGCCTTTGAGGGCCCCGTGTCTGTCACGACTACTCAACTGTGCCATCACAGTGCAGGACAGTATGGTTTGTGTGGCTACATTAAAGTAAAACCTTATTTACCAAAAAAGCAGCCGCTGGGTTGGGCCCACCGGCTGTAGTTTCCGACTCCCGCCAACTAATGTGGCTAAGGCAGGTGCGTCTGCTTATCTCCGGGGCCACCCAGGGTCACTGCTGAGTCAACTTTTTACTAGTCAGAGGCAGAGTGTGGGCGGGGTCCCAGACAGACGCCAGGGTTTGGGGTAGCAGCCTGCGGGAAGTACTGGTGCCTTCTGTGTTGGGGGCGGGGCAGGGTGGGAGTGGAGGAATGCTCGGAGCAGGGTGCTGTCCATCCGAGAGGCCTGCTCAGCAGAAGGTGCCACCCCCTCACTGCCCAGTGCCCAGTGCAGCTGCTCCCTGCTCCAGTGTGTGACCTTGGGCAGGTCACGTAGCTTCTGGGCCCACCTCTGAGACAGTGATGATGGCCCTGCCTCAGAGAGGGCTGGGCTGAGGACACAGCGTGCTCTATCTATTATTGTCGTCACCACTGTTTTGATACTTAGAATAATTTTATTGAACAAATACGTGCTCACAAACTAAGGCTTTCCTGGCAGGATTACAGGTCAGTAAAATGCAGGTGTGCAGATCAGAGCAGGACTGGGACCCAAATCTCTGGGTCAGGGCAGGGTGTGAGGTGGGCACGCTCTGCGCTGGGGCGGGGAGGGCACACCCCACAGAGCAGAGCAGGGGAGCGGGCACCCAGGGGCGGTCCCAGGGAAGCTGACGCAGGCCCTGCAGCTGAATCATCCCACTCCTCCCAGCAAAGCCTTCGGTCTCAGGCCTGCCGCCTTCAGCCCAGGGCACCCTGGGGGGTTAACCCTGGAGCAGGCTCTTAGGGGTGGGAGGGGCCCGGAGGAGAGACAGCAGGGGAGTCCTGGGTTGGCCTCTGGGACCTGCCGCTGCAGAGCTGGGCCAGGCCAGGCGGTCCGCAGAGCCCCAGGCAGGGTGGGCATGGGGTGCTGCCACCTGGCAGGGTGCCCGGGTGACTGGGCACAGTCCCCTCCCTCAGGCTGCTCCTCCTCAGCTGGAAGCCTGGGAGCTGGGTCGGGAAGCAGCCCAAAAGTGGAGGAGGGGGGAGTGATGTGGGTGGAATTAACTAGGCTTCTGTGTTCCCCACCCTATTTGTAGCATCATTCTCACTCGTAAGCTAATTTTAGCCATCCATTCTGCTTCTGTTACCATTTATAAAATGAGAATGTCAAATGCAATATTAAACAAGCAGGATGAAGGCAAAAAAAGGAAATGCCAGAGAGGCACTTAATAAATGAATCTCGCTTTCCGTGGAGAGGGAGGTCCTGTGTCTCCCCCCTCCCGCCCCCCTCCCCCCATCACTGGCACGCGCTGCGCGTTGTTTGTGTGCCGCTCTGTTAATTGGGGCAGAGGGATTTCTGTGTTGGGGGAGGTGATGGGGGGAGGGCAGGCCGAGTGGTTGGGGGTAAATGTTTGTTGCTGTTTAGGCAGAAGTAATGTGGCTGGAGGGGAGGTGGCCTCCCAGGCCCCTGAGTTCTGACTCATGTGCCCTTCATCCGTCCTCTGGTAAGGTCCCCATGGGGTGTGGGGGGATGAGGAGAGCGGAGCATCTCTCAGTGTCTAGGTGCCCCTCACCTCTGGGCTTTGCTGCGTGTGCGGCCTCCTGCATCCCCTACACACCACCCACGGGAGGGGCACAGGGGCCCCCGGAAGAGGCGCTCCCCCTCTGCTCCCCTTGCCTGGAGCCTGTTCTTCCTTTGCCTTTGCTGGGCTGCTCTTTGCCTGACTTCCCAGGAGGTGCAGGCTAGTGCGTGAGCCACGCCTCTCCTTTTCTTCACTTCAAATAGAGAAATTATGCTGGGCCCCTTCCGTGCAGGGCCCCTGGCAAAGCCCACCCGCCCGGGGGAAGCGCCCAGCCTGGTGGCTGTCTGGGCACCTGCTGGAGGCGGAGGTTTCCTTTCACTTTGAAATGCCCTTGCAGGTTCCCAGAAAGGAAGAGAGCAGCTGTTGCTGCCACCATCAGCTCTTTCCCCAAATAGTGCAGCCTCGGCAGCTCCCCCTGCGCACCTTGCTGATGAAAGCAGGAAGCTGGGGCCCTACCTGGCGGCAGGCGGGGGAGGTTGAGAAAGTCAGCCCACAGTCTGCTGGGCTGGGGGTGTGGCCACTTCCTCTCCTCGCTGCTCCCCAGTCTTTGGGGTTTAAGTCAGCACAGATATGCACTGGCTTTATCCCCTCGTTATGTGTGTATACTATCCATCATACATGTACACGCACACACAGGAGGATGGCGTGACCGTGCCTAGCGTGTGGGAGTGCTCAGACACGCTGTGCTTCTTCCTCCTGGGAATAATCCTGTTGGCCAGGGAGAAGTGACTCCGTAGAGTGGGAACCCTGGAGTGGGCGGTAGAACCAAGAAGAGGTGACCTGATGCTCTGAAGGTCGCTCAGAGACCCAGCGGGTCCGTCTCGGGGGTGAGCGCCAGGTGGAGGAGAGCGGGATCCTGCCCTCTGGCCTCTGGGGCCGGCTGCTTACATGCTTGTCGTCCTGCACCATGGCACTCATCAGCCTTGCCCTTCAGCTCCGTCCAGCAGCTATCAGAGCTTCCTGGGTGTGCAGCGAGCAGCTGTGCGGGGTCCACAGGCCCGGGCCTCACTGGTTTGATGCTCTGCTGGTGCCGCCTTGGAACTTGTAGTTGTTGTTGAACAGCCCCCACCCCAGCCTTCATTTGGCAGCAGCCGGTGTTCTCTGGCACAGCCAGGCTTGAGGACAGTAGAGACCGGCTCCTCCCCCAGGAGCTCGGCTCCTGTTGGGCCTCCCTGCTCTGCTCTTAAGAGCAGGTCCCCCTGAATCTGGGTTATGAACCTACATGAGCCCCATGGGGTCCTGCCCTCCTGGAGTCTCCAGGCTTGTGACTGGCAGAGAGGGCAAGAGAGAGCAGTGGGCAGGAGGAAAGGCCGCGGCACGAGGTGGCACAGGCTGAGCGGGGAGCGCTGTGTGGTTCCTGGGGGGCAGCTGACTCTCCTGCCTTACTGGGGAGTCTGGGTAGCTGCTGGGCTCCAGGCAGGACCCCTGAATCTTCCCAGGAGGGTGTCATCCCCCCTTCCTGGGAAGGCGCTCGGGGCCTCAGGACCGAGGAGATGGTCAGCTGGGGGCTTCAGAGGAGAGTGCTGCCTGGATCCCCAGAGCCTGGCTGGGGAGCAGCCCCTGATCTCAGGGCAAGACCAGGTCAGACCTCCGTCTTCTAAGGAGCTGCACAGGAGGACAGTGTCCACCGTGGAAGCCACAGTCATCCCCAAGCACTCACCCGCCCCTGCTCCCTCCCTTCCTGCCAGCCAGCCAGTTGCCCTTGAGCAGCCAGCGGTGGGTTTTACCCTTTGAAAGAGGCCCCCCTCTCCCTGGAGTAGTAAGTCGTTTCTAACATGACCTGTCTCGGGTGGAAGTGAGGCTGCAAACACTGGCCCCTTCAGGCCACACAGAGTTTCCTTGTGCTGGGCTGAAAGTCAAGGCCACAGCCCAGGGCTTGGGTTTCGCCAGACCAGGAGGGGCCTGGTTTCCCTCTGGCCCTGGGGGCGTGCTGACAGGGGCTGTTTGTGTAGAAACCAGGAAAAAACAAAAGCCTTTTCACTTCCCAGACCCCGCTTTCTCAGACCGCCAGCCTCTTCTCCTTCCAGAGGGTGCCAGGCCGGGAGCTGCCTCAGTGAGGGCTCCGGGCCAGCTGGGGGGGGGGGGGGGGGCAGCCACTCTGAGTAGCTGCTGGGAAGCTGTCCCCACAGAAGGCCCAGCGCCTTCTCCCAAAGCCAGTGCCAAACGATGCCCCTTAGGGCATGGCAGAGACCCACTCCTTGGGCACGAGCCTTGGCATCAGGCAGATCTGGGCTCAGACCCAGCCCTGCCACACAGGGACTGTCTGCAGTGCTAGGCGAGGTCTGACATCCTAGGCCTCGGCTGCATGTTCTGTAAGGTGGAGAGACGGTGATAACGGACATCAGGGTTAAATATTGGAGGTTGATAACTGCACTGTGGTTACATCAGAAAATGTCTTCGTGTTTGGGAAAGGCATGCCCTCATGTGTGCAAGTCACTCTCCAATGGTTCAGGGGGAAAATCATATAGTCACAGAGAGTGTGCAAATGAGGAAGCAGAGTGACACCCCGTTGACAACAGGTGATCTGGGTAAAGGGTGTGCAGGTGTGCTCTGTGCTGTCCTCGCAACTTTCCTGTAAGTGAAATTGCCGCTAAATAGAGAGTTAGATTAGAAGCGGCCCTTGCTGAGTTTCTTTGGACCATATGGGGAGAGGCCCCACCCCCTGTGAGCAGCCAGCCCGGAGGGTTGGAGCTCACACATGTACAAGCTCACGTCAGCCTGTGAGTCCTCCTAAAGGCCATTCTTCCCAACCCGTAGCCGTGGGGCACGGGAAGCCACCCCTCTCCTCCACGCCCAGTGTTGAAGCAGAGCAGCATGCTTGGCGATAGGCGTTCTAAAGCCAGTCCCATCTACCTTTGGGGAGCTGCCTTCGGCCCCTGGGGTGGGACTGCTTCTTGGCTTTGTCAGCCGTGAAACTGGAAAATGGGAGACCTCGACTTCCCGGTGTGAGCAGCTGGTTACAGTGTCCTCTGGGCTTCTTACAAGCACAGCCCCAAGTGGCACCTCCTGCGCAGTCTCTGGCCCCGCCAACCTGACTGGTTTTCTGCAGCTGCCTTTGAGGCAATAGCAACGCAGCCACCCGGAGGCGCTGTGGAGGTGGGGGCTGAGGTGTTGGTTGAGGAGACTCAAGGACCAAGACTCAGAGATGTTTCTTCCTCAGACTCTACCCCCCTTGGCTGCCCTAGACAAGCACCCTGGTGTGTGGGGGGGAGGGAGGAGGGACCTGGTACACATGGGGTCTCGGGGATGGTGCTGAGACTGCGGAGCTAGAGATCTGGTCACCCGGAGAACTGCTTCCATCGCGCTTCTGTTGACCTGGGGGCCAGACAAGCCTCCCTGGGCTGCCCTGGGAGGGGAGCTCGTGCCCTGCTTGTGCCCCCTGGTGAAGGCAGCCTCAGTGCCCACTGCCCCAGGAACCCAGGCAGCTGGACACCAAGGGTGAGAGGAATAGTTCCCCCCGTCGGTCTGCTCACTGCTCTTCACTGAGCTCATGTGGTGGTTAATCTCCACCAACGGCCCTTGAGCTGTGCCCCCCACACCCAGTCGAGGCTGGTCCCCAGCAGAACAGGATGGAAGTGGCAGTGAGACTCCCAGGGCTGGGCTGGAAGAAGCCTGGCAGCGTCGGCCTGTCCTTGGCGTGCTTGTGCTTGGGACACAGCGGCCATCACTGTGAGAAGACCGAGGGCCAGGGAGAAGCCAGGAGTAGGTGCCCCGCCCCCACCGTGGACAGTCCCTGCCGAACCAGCGTCCCCTGCCTGCCTCCTGAGTGAGGAAGCCGTGGTGGGCCTCGCTCCGAGTCCAGGCTCTCTCTGGTTTCAGCCCCAGCCGCCATCTGACCACAAACACATGACAGACAGCAAGCCAGAGCCCCGCTGAGCCCACTCAACTCACAGAGCCATGAGAAGGAATGACGAATCGTTGCTCAAAGCCACTGAGTTTGGGGTGTTTGTTGCGCAGCTAACTGGGGCACAGCGTGTGGCCAGATGACCTGAGGATGTGACGTGGGCTTCGGAGACCGGCTGGGCTTCCCCCGTTTTGGTTCTGACTATAACTCGGGTTGCCCATGCCAAGTCCTCTGGTTTGCACAGGGCCCGGTGGGAAGGTGGCAGGGTTGGGGTTGGGTTCGGTGTGACCCAAATGTGGTCTAACTCAAGAGGCTCCAGAGGCTGCCGAGCCCAGGAGTTACAAGGTCTGGTTGACGAATGAGGACTTGCCTTAATGCTAAGAGAAAGTAACAGATCTGTGCTTTTCAGAAGAATGAGAGCTCTCGGAGGTGGGGGCTGCCTTATCTATCTTTGCGTCCCCCCAGCCCAGCACTTGTGGTGCATGGAGTTGCTCAGCCCCATTGAATTAAATAGATGGTCTCCTTGACCATAACGAGCATGTGAGTGAATCCACGCTGTGTGTGGAACTTCACTGAGGCACCAGGGAAGATGGAACTGATGCTGATCCCGCCCTAAGGACTGTCTGATGGGGGAGACGAGGTTTCCTCCGGTGATGGGTGAAGGACATAGTTCCATCCTCAGCAAGCCCCGACCCACTAGGACTTGCGATACAGAGGATAGTTCTGCCTCTTTCCCTTTTTGTATGCGTTCTTCATCCAACTTCATCAGAGGATCAGGGCTGGGTGGGCAGGCCTCCTGGTCCTGAGACATCTTCCCAGAAGCCTTTGGTACAGGCCAGGCAGGCTCCCTGGTGCGACTGCCACCTCTCCCTGTCACTCAAGTGCCCGGGAGGTGCCGGGGTCCCTGAGAGAGTATGCGTGCCACATCCCCTGGCCTCAGGGAGTGCCCGTGGTTGGCACAACAGTGGTTGACAGAACCCACGCAGTTGGTGCTGCCCAAAACAACACCAGCAAGATGGCAGAATTAAACAGAGCTGCCAGCCCTTCTCAGAGAGATGAAGAGTAGGTGGGTTTGTTTAAAATATTCCCATTACAGTCAGTTAACCTTTATATTCCCTAAATGAAAATTGTATAAACCTGAAATTTTCGTTGATCAGGTTGCCTAGGAACAGGCAGCGGGTTTTCATAAGACAATGCAGTAGATTGTCACCGATAGGGCTATTAGGAAGTGAGCTGGTTAGCGGTATTATTCCGGATCCTGGTGTTATCGTCGGGTAATTATCTGTCTGCCTCCGCAGAGCACTCCCTGCTCGGGCAGGCTCTTGCAAATGAGGTTTCTCAGCCTGCTTCTGAGTCCTGGCGGTGGGACCTGGAGTCCAGGAGCAAGTTGTCACACTAGGTTTAGGGGAGAAATCTGATGCACCCAATTCTGATTTCTTTATTTTATTTCATTTTATTTTATCTTATCTTATTTCAGAGAGCGGAAGGGAGAGGGAGAGAAGGATAGAAACATCAATGATGAGAGAGAATCATTGATCGGCTGCCTCCTGTGCACTCCCCACTAGGGATCGAGCCCCCCACCCAGGCATGTGCCCTGACATGGAATGGAACTATGACTTCCTGGTTCATAGGTCACTACTCAATCACTGAGCCACACTAGCCGGGCTCCTTCTTTTTTTAACTTTTATTAGCACTTATTTCATGCTGAATTTACTCCCGGGCCATAGGTGTTTGATTCCTCGGTTCCTCTGGGATATCTTTTTCTTCTGTGCAACCTCCTCTTCCGTTTTAGGAACAGTCTGCGCTTTCCCAATAAGGATCATCTCACTGGGGCAGGGAGAGCTCGTGTATGGGTTAATCCGCCCATGAGCTCTGTAAGTTCTGCACTGCATCTTGGGAGCTTTGTTCACCTGGATGTGCTCAATGACTAGAGAGTCTACGTCTAAAGCCTTAAGCTCGGCGTTGCTTTCTGCATTCTTAAGTGCGTGCAGCAAAAATTCATCACTCATGTTGCGCCAGTGACCCTGCGCTCAGCCCCACTCTTTGGCCTGGGCACACCCACCAACCCCGCCATTGTAACGACGGATGGCACACACTGCTTCTGTAAAGTGACATCCTTCAGATGCTTGGTGGTTTTTCGGATATGCATACCCTTGATGGCATGGGCAGTTTCAGGATCTCTCCCTTACCCTACGACATCCCATCTCCATCAGCAATGGGACTGATCACTGGCTAACAGGGCCTGTTAAGTTTATCTGTGAACTAAGAGCAAGTAATGCTGAGCAAGGGCCTAAGGAAGCCTAGTAAAATATTGTAGGAACTGCAGCCGCCACCAGTTTTACTTATTTCCTGGGGTTTGCATTATGTGTTATTTATATAGATAGACATAGAGATAGGTAGATATAGATATATGTTGTTAAATAAGTAACTTCAGGATGTGTGAGCAAAATAGGATTTTGAAATGTTGGAGGCAGAAGGAAACAGTCATGATTATCAACCCCTTGAAGTTGTGGTGCAAAATGAGAAACCTGTAATCCAGACGGGCAGAATCAGCATTTAATTGTATTTCTTCCCTCGGGAGTGTGCCGGGAATGGTTTTATAGCGATGGTGGCATCACTGACGTAGAAATTTTAAAAATCCAGCCTTCAGGCCTGCCCCTGCCAGGATATGGTTTATAACCCGTGACACAAGTCTTCTGACACTCAGTTTTCTCATCTGTGCAATGGAACGAAGACCAACTGGCCTCTCTGTTTAATGAGAGGTGGAGTCAGATGGCCCTGGTATGCAGCAAGACTGACTGAAAGAAACCCAAGAGGAATTTGTAAACATGTAAAGGTCCATCCAATCATGCAGGATTGTAACTGTTCTCAGACACCACAAATAGCCCCGAGTGCCTCCTTGCTTCTCCTGCCTTCCGCACAATCTGAGCTCCCAACCCACGCATGTGTATTCTAAGTTTACATCCTCTCCGCCCTTCCAAACCCAATTTCATCCTTGTAGGTTTTTCTGAAGCAGGATTTGCGCAAATGGTGTGTTTTCTTAAATATTTATTTTGCAGGCCATTTACTCTGCACGGCTATTTTTACAGTGAGTAAGGAGCAAGGCTAAAAATAACCCAGCTCGTAACCAGATCAGCTCTGCATTTGACATTTCCGTGGAATTCATTTGCATCTCATTTGTTCGCCTTTCTGTTTAACAGGTAGAATGTAAGAAAGCTCAGCCGAAAGAAGTCATGTTCCCACCTGGGACAAGAGGCCGGGCCCGGGGACTGCCTTACACCATGGACGCGTTCATGCTTGGCATGGGGATGCTGGGTGAGTCTGGGTGGGACCTGGGGACCCTGCAGGGTCACCATGGGCTGGGGGCTTTGGAAGCCTGCACCCACCTACCAGCTGGGCAAGCTGTTTACCTGTCTGAGCCTCAGTTTCCTTGTCTGTAGATAAGAATGATAATCCCCCTTGCAAGGCAATTGTGACTATTAAATGAGCAGAGATAGAGATGGAGGGATGGAGGGAGGGAGAGATGGGTGAATGGAGGAAGGGAAGGAGGGAGGGAGGCAAGGGGTGGAGAGATAGAGGGAAGGAGGAAGGGAGGGAGGGAGGGAGGGAGGGAGGGAGGGAGGGAGGGAGGGAGGGAGGGAGGGAGGGAGGGGATGGATGATCATCTTGTCCCATGCCTGGCTTATAGGAGGCACTAGATATTTTCTTTCTTTCCACCCCTTCCTTCAAAGGGAGGAAAAGTCACTCCCTCCCTCTGCCCCAGCCCTCTCTCCTAACTGGGAGTTTTTAAAGACCTAAGGACTCCTGGCTGGCTGAACTTGTGTGGGCTAAGGCTACATCTTCTTAAACTTGAGAGAGGAGGGGAAGTGGTGAGGGTGGGCGATAATCCTGCCTATTTAAACGATTAACATTTTTCTCTTGGGATATCAAAATTTGCATTTTAATGGATGTTTTAAATAGCCTGTTTTATTCTTTATTTGGAAAAAAAAGTGATGAAAGACAAGTGTGTTTGTCCTGGCAAAAATGATCTCCCCTGGCTTTTAGAGAAATTGAGTTGCATATTATGCCCCTTCCTTAAAGGTATCTCTGTCCGTCCTGCGTAGATAATTGAAAATCTTGCTGCTTAAATGGCATGAAAGATGGAGAAGGCCGTGGAGTAGCATAATGGTGTGGGTCGCAGCAATAATTAGAAATTTCAAGGCAAGAGAACGGTATTTTAGTGCAAGTTATTGTGTGTCGGGAAAATATTAATTAAATGGGATAAATGGTAGTTATGCTAAAATCCCATTTAGGCACATGATCTGCCTAGTTTTAATGGGTTTTCATTTGGTTTGGCCAAGAGCCCCTCCTCTACATTGTTTGATAAGCTCTTTATGTATTTTCAGATTTGCTGCTGTTCAAATCATTCCTGGCTTAGTTTTACATTTGTAAAAGTTTCCTGGGTCTTGTAAATTCATGAAAATAATTTTTCTGAGGAGATGACAAGGGCAGGTAAAGTTATTTTGAGGAATTTAAAATGGAGAGAGATGCCATGAGGATATGGAAAACAGCTGGGATGTTTATTCTTCTCAAATTAATATTTTTAGGCTTAACGGCTTCAAAGAAAAATCCTATTGTAAGTCTTTAAAAAATGGGGAAATGATTCCAAAACAGATCTGGAAGAAGAAACACTAAGAATAAATGAGAAAATGTGTTAAAAGGAGACGTGAGAAAAGACTAGTTTGATGGAGTATACAAACATAGCACAAAACTGCAGTAATTAAAATAGTGTGGTATAGAGGAATGCATTTGTTAATGGGAAAAGTTAAAGAACCAGAACTAAATATATTTCTACATAAGAGTCTAACTCCGTGCCCTTTATCTGTGTGAAGAATGGCCTGGGTTTTTTGCAGAAGCAGAGGTGTGGAGCGAAGCCAGTTGCCACTCGTGTCAGTTGCCAAAAGAGTAAAGGGCTCAGGGTCCACATCTTCACAGACACCCAAGCTTAATCCCTAAACAGAGGGCACCCATAATGGGAGCCACGGCAGGAGGGCCTTGTTGAATGCCTACTGTGCACCCGGCCCTGGGCTAGCGCTGGGAGACAGACGTGGTCTCTGCCCTCATGGAGTTGTGGTCTAATGAGAGAGACAATATTTAACAGCCAGTCACCCAGAAACCTAATCCTGTATAATAAAAGCCTAATATGCTAAGTGTCCGACTGTTTGACGAGTCGCTATGACATGCACTGACCACCAGGGGGCAGACACTCCAACCGGTAGGTTAGCTTGCTGCTGGGGTCCAGCTGATCGGGACTGGGTGAGATGGGCTGGACACGCCCTGGAGCCTTCCCACAGTCCCTCCCCAGCCCCGATTGTGCACCGGTGGTGTCCCTCAACTTCGGCCCAATCTGCGCAGGCCAGGCCGAGGGACCCCACCATTGCACTAATCCGTGCACTGAGCCTCTAGTCTGTTGTAGTAGAGAAAGTGACAGGGTACTTTCAGAGCAGGTAAAGAGAATAGAACCAGTCTGAGGAATCAGGGGACACCTCCCTGTGGAGGTGGCATTTTAGGTGGAACGAGAAGACTGAGTAAACCAAGGGCCATCCAGACCGAAGGACCAGCCTTGGAACGCAGTGTTCCCAGACGTGGGGGTTGGGGAGAGTGGCCGAGTGGCTCTGGGATTGGGTCCCCAGCCAGGAACCAGCTCAGCCTGCGGTCCGGCAGAAGGGGTGGATCAGCCAGGACCCAGGGGACAGACTGACAGTGTCACAGTCTGGTTGGCCTGTTGTCTCCCTGGTCAGGCGGGAGTCTCCCCCAAGGCTTCTCCAGTGCCCCCGCCAGAAGTGCCCTCCATTCTGCCCATTGGCACAGCTTGGCATCCTGGGCTCTGGGCGAGGAGGGTGCCTTCTGTGCTGTGACTGAAGCACTTGCTCCTTCCCTCTGAATTGGTGGCTTCGGGAGGGTCTAACCCTTCCGTGGGTCCCATCAGTCACCTGGGCCCCCTCCCCGGTGTGCACGGCCTGCATGACAGTCCTGGAATCACCACCATCGCCACCAACAGCAATGTGGCTAAAGATCCCAGCTCACATAGAACATTTTTAAAAACATGTTGATGAATGGAATGAGATGAGGTTTCAATGACTTAACCGTTTTTGTTGAAAGAGCAGATAAGGCACTGATAGGGCTTTTTAGAAGTGAGACTACAAACCATTAAAGTTTTTAAATCCATCCATTCAACAAATATTTATTGAGGGCCTGCTAAGTGCCAAGCCCGTTCTGGGTGCTGAGACAGCAGCAGAGAATGAAGCCTGATCCCAGGGAGCTGACGTCTGGTGAGAGCAGACACACTGGTCGGCAAGTGACCAGGACACTGCGGGACGAACCTTTAAATATCCCTAAGACGTCTCCATTGGTGGGGAGGCCTCATCACAGGAAGGCTGATGAGCGCACAGTTCCAGTTATTCTTTCTCAATCTCTCTTGATGTGGCTGCAGACGTCCTTGGGGGGAACCTACAGCTGTTTGGGTTTTAGCTTTCACAGCCTTTGACAGAATCATAGAATAATCGGCCCCGTGGGAATTCCTTACAAAGAACGCAGGAGAGAAGAGGAGGGCTCAGGTCTCCCTGCCTCTGAGCAGACAAAACGCAAATCAACTGAGGCCCTTAGCAAAGGTCTACGTGCGGCACTCAGACTGCGTTCCACTTGCAGCAGCAAAGAGGTGCCCACGGTTACCCAGCTCCAAGCACTAGTCTCTCTTTGGTTTTCCTCAGTGAAAGTGGACTGAATAAAAGCAAAAAAAACATGTAATGAGTGTTGATCTATTTGATTCCTCTTGGCCTTCTCCGCCACATCAACCTACCGCCTCGCCCTCTCCTGGCCTAGCCAGGCACACGCCCTAACAGGTTCAGTGCCAGTGCCGGGAAAAGTCCTCGTTGCAGAAGCCTTGAAAAGCTTCGCCCTGCAGGCCCGAGTGGAGAGCCAGTTGCCCAGATGAAGGAAGCCAGAGGCATTCCCATCCAAGTCGTGCTGGGAAGCCCCTGTGAAACCCTGACCCAGCGTTCCCCGGCGTGAAGCCCCTCTGAAATGGAGGAGGCCCAGGAGCTGTAACCAGCTGGGCTCCACTCACAGACCACATGGAGATGGGCTGGAGCTTAGGCCGCATGACTAGACTCCTTGTAACTCCTCCTGAGATTTGTCTTTCCCAAAAATCACCGTGAGGTTATTCCCAAGGAGGTCTCCGCTTGTTCAGCTGTTTCCTGGCAAACAGAGGCGACTCGGAATCCAGCCCCTCGTTTCCTTTAGAGCCACACCGTCCACTGGACCCTCCCGTGCCGTGGGCAGGTGCCGGATCGGGCCGCCCAGGCCGGCAGCCACCAGCTACACTAGCCGTTGAGTATCGACGATGCGGCTCTCTTGTCGAAGAACTGAAGTTTTTGTTTTGTATCATTTAAATTAAATTAAATTTAAATTGGACGGCACGGGTCGGGGGAGCCCTGTGATTCTGGGGCTGGGCACCTTGCAGACCTTTTGCCTGTGATTGGTTCTTGACACTTGGAGTTGTATTTGTGTGCAGATCTCATGGCCAGTGTGGTACCCCAGGCAGTGCCCTGCACCCCCACAGCAGGGGCCACACATTCACAGTCCCCTTGTCTCTCTCAAATCAAAGGCCCAGTGGGAGCAACCCTCCGTGCCTCTGAGGAGCTGAGTAACGGAGCCTGGGAGAAGCCCAGTCATGTGCCCGGCTGGCACACAGACATCTGAGGGTGGAGCCGAGACCTAGAACCCCACTCCGGAGAACTCTGCCGCATCCCCCAGTGGGGGCGCTAAACTGAGCTGGCTGGCAAACTCAGATTCTACTGTAGATTTCGGAGTTTTTTTCCCCCGAGTGGAAAGCCTTTCTGTGAGAAAGGTGTCCGGCCATCCAGGCAGAAGGCTTGGTTTTTCTTCAGTGACAAGAGATAATTACTGTGGGATTGATCAGGCGTCCAGGGTGCTGGAGCAAATACATTGCGCAGCAGCCAGTGCAGGAGGGCCCGGCTGCTAATGGAAGTGGTGGCTGGGTCACCTCCCCGCCATGTGGCCTGGTGGAGCCGCCGCACAGGCCGGCCGTAATGTGCTATTGATATGCAGCCAGCCCGTTTCCCCATGGGCTGGGGCCGGGAGCCGCTGGAGCAGAGCTGGGCTGCACAGCAGTAAATGAAGAGGAAAATTGAAGAAATGTTGTATTATAAATTTATGATTTCACTGCCTGACCCACAGGATGTTCAACGATGGGGGGTGGTGATCAGAGCCCCCCCCCTCCCCCCCCCCACTCCACACACACACACACACACACTCTGGCAGCTGCCAAATTTTCACCTTTGTTGTTCAGGAGACAATGTCAACATCTCTGGGAAGATGGGGGTAAGGCCCCAAACCGTGTGAACTTGACCATGCCTTTCTTCCTTCTTGTTGAAGACTTTCAAGTACGCCAGGAAGAAAGCGAATACAATGGAATCCTTCTGGTGGCCCACCCGAGCCAGGGCCGTCCACCCCCCACACCCACACCCACCCGAGGAGTCTCGGAGGTGACATATGGGCTTGCAGTTTTGCTGTCAGATTAGCACTAAAATATGTAAGACCCCCCCAGCGCAGGAGTTAGGAGAGAAGGAGTCATTTTTCATGCGGAAAGGCCCCAGGCAGCAGTGACTTGGCTGCGTGCATGTAATCCGTTTATCAATATTGTTGAAATAATGGTATAAGAAATCTAGTGCTGAAAGGTCTGATTTGATCGCAGGTGATTAATTCAGAGGAGAACTGAGCTGGCCAGCCATGAAATACGTTCCCAGGAAGCAGCCTGCGTGCGTGGGTCCCCTCGAGGCAGCCACGTCTTGGTCTCTGTCCCTCGTCTCTGCCCCTCTGTTCCTCTTCTTTCCGAGTCTCGCATGGGTCCTGCTCCCCAGCAGTCGGGCCAGCCTGTCTCGCCTGGGCAGCCTCAGGGCAGGAGGAAGGCCTTTGCTGCGCCCATGAAGGGAGGCAGGCCTCTCTCCAAGACTCACAGAGAAGGGGCACCAGGTGACGGACAGCCAACAAACAGCCACAGACAACCATCTCAGAGGTCAAAGCCAAAGTCAGGCTGATGGAGATGGCAGGGTAGGTGGCAGGGTGAGAACCCCACGTGGAAGGAGACCACGTGAGCCTGGCGGGGTGGGCACCGTGGGCCTCCTGTGGCCGGTGGAAGCTCAGTCCAGGAGGCTACACCAGCCTTCTCTGTAGCTGAACCAAGAGGCAGGGACCTAGAGGGAAGTGTCCTGAGTGACATCTCACTGGTGGTCTCATAACAGGAAGGAGAAGGCCACACCACCAACCCAGATTTTCATCTGTACCCCATGCCCAGCATGCACCCCTCAGATCACCCATCTCACCCCCTAGCTTGCTGGCTGGTCAGATGTCTGGAAATAGACGGTTGCTACAAAATGCCTGTTGAAACATGTGGCACGGGCTTCCGGGTTTGGGCTCAGCTTTGTGGTGCACATCTGAACACAACCAGCCCCTCACCGTTGTCTCGGGAATGTTCTGGTACCTTGTGGAGTGTGTGTGCTTGGATGTGGGCCTGGGGACCCACCTCCTCTGGACCCACATGGCTCGTCAGGCCCAGCATCAGCCCTGAGTTTCCCCACCAAACTGTGAGCCCTGAGGACACAGGCTGTGTCTGGGCTGGCGCTGCCCGCGGCCTGGGAGGAGGCATTGCGAGGACTTCAATCTCCCAGTGTCAATAGCTTTAAGGTAAAGTACATTCAGGCTAAGCTCTCCAAATGTCAGAGCCAGGCACGGGCCGAGTTTGGTGCTAATGCCTGGCATTTACTCTGCAGGTCAAGAAGGCCGTGGGCTCTGGGGCTCTCTCTGCCCAAACGCGGGTTAATTACCAGCAGGCTGACGGCAGCGTCCCCAGCCTGGGGAGAGAAGTGACCTGCCCAGGGCACAGACCCTCAGGGGAGACAGGCCATCCTGTGGAGGAGAGCCACTCGGGCTGTCCCCTCGCCCTCCCTGCGGTTCCCCAGGCCAGGGCGGCTGTGCTAACAGGACTGCTTTCTCTGTGTTCAAGGCTACCCCAACTTCGTGGCAACCTACGGCCGCGGCTACCCCGGGTTCGCTCCCAGCTACGGCTACCAGTTCCCAGGTGAGTGTTTGTCTCCGGGGCTTTAGGAACCTGGGTTGTGGGCTGCACTTGCGGGGAGGGGACCCCTAGAGAGATTACAACTCATCCATCCATTCAAGAAGCGACCTATTGGTGCTGATCCCAAATCCACTTCACCCTGGGGCAGGGCAGCCCAGGCTATGGCTGACTGGAGTTTCCACTGGCCTGAGAGTGGCAGCTTTTTAGGGGGAAGGGAGACTGAGGCAGGCACCCCCCGCTCTGCTCATCCTCCTTTGTCTGGCGCCTGTTGGGGGAGTCTCTCCCTGGGGACTGAGCTCTCAGCCAGCGTTTTCTTTCTCCCTCTTTCTCGCCCTGCCTGCTGTCCATGTCTCCCACCTGCCCGCTCCAGCTGTGTCCTGAGCCTTCCTGTCCTTCTGGTGAATGTTGGCTGTGCTATTGGGGTTGGGGTTTGCTGTCGTCTTGGGAGAGTGTTTATGTTCCCCCTCCCCTCTGTGTGGGTGTCAGAGACTCAAGGCCCAGCCCACAGTGATGTGTCCAGGCTGCTGCAGCCCCCTGGTAGCTGGGAGGCCCGGGGCCCCACCCCAGGTGGCAGCAGGGTAGGCATGATCCTGTAGGGGTCGGGGAGGGGTGCTAAAGGAAGGGAGACTTTCTGACACTTGGCTTTTCCCTTGGGGGCGGTGCTTGGGGTGTCTGTGTACCAAGCACAGCTGGGGTGTCTGGAGAACCCCAGGAGTGGAGGTCTGTCCTCTTGGGTTCTGTGCTGGGGGAGGAGGCTCCGTGGGGAGCTGGGCTTCAGGCGGAGTTTCCCTCCTGGGTGGTCACCCAGCCTAGATCAGAGGCCGGGAACCTCCACCTGAGATGCAGGAGGAACACGACCTCGCCCGAGAGGACTGTGCTGAAGCCCCGAGGTGGGGTGTGTGCAGGGCTCGGCCAGCGTTTGATTCAGGGTGTGTGGGGGGACAGGTCAGGAGGCATTTGGGACACTTAGAGCCATGCCTTATGGGAGACAGAGCCCTCGGCTGTGCATGGCCATGGGCAGGTCGCTCCGTCTCGGGACCTCACTTCTGTCTCCTGTGAAAGAGGGTTTGTGCAGAGTGGTCAGTGAGGTCTGTGCACCTTTTTGATCGTAGGGTGAGGAGGTGCCGGAGCAGAAGTTCCAGATGGAGGAGTGGGGGGGGGTCCCCATGAGTGTGTCCCCTTCCCTGGGGCTGGGCAGCTCCTCCGTCAGGGTGAGGCTTCTCTAGCAGACGGCCGCCTCGGTGGCTGCGGGCTCCCAGCAGGATGACGGGCACCACGCCCAGAGCAGCGGGGCTGGGCCGGGCGCTGGTCTGGCGTCCGCTGGGTCTGAGCCTCCATTAGACTTCCTCGGTTACAGCGGGGCGCCGGGCCCAGTGAGGTAGAGCCCTGCTCCGGGCCAGGGCCAGGCGCTCTCTCTCTCTCTCTCTCTCTCTCTCTCTCTCTCTCTCTCTTTCGCGTCCTTCTGTCCAGTTTGATCCCACTAGCCACATGTGGCTACTAAACTTTAGATTTAAAGTAATTAAAATGAAGTAAAATGAAAATGTCAGTTACTCAGCAGCTACATGTGACTGGTGGCTACCGTCAGTGCAGAATATAGAACCTTTTCTTCACAACAGAAAGATCATAAAGGAAGAGTGTGTTATGGGGGGAGGTCTCGTTACACACACACACGCACACACACACACACACACACGTGTGCATGGTCCTCCTCGGGGAGCCCCGAGTGCCACCATCCCCGTCCCCCATTCCTTTCCATCCTGCTCAGCCCCACGGCGGGTGGCAGTCTCAGGCAGCCTTCCCTCCCCTGGCTCCCTTCCTAGAGGAAAGGAGAGACCAGGCTCGCACCCCTGGCTCCCTGAGAGCACCCTGTGCACCTGGCGCAGCCACCTCCCTCCCGATCAGGCTGCCATTGCCCCCTTGGCACAGCACTCGTCCCAGGAGGACAGAGTTGGGGGATGCTAACATGGGGTAATTTGGGGGTGACAACATGGGCCCCATGCTAAGACCCCTATCTCTCTGAGAGCCAGCCCAGGAAAAGTCTGGTAGAACTCTGCCTTGGGTACCTGCACCCTGGGTCTGCCGTAAACAGATGGAGATGCAAAAGTGACCAACTGAGGCTGGGAATGAGATGGGGCTTCCCCCAGGTGCCCATCCTATAAGCGAAGGCTTTGGGAACAGAGCAGGGGCTGGTAACGGGCAAGGAACGGGCTTGCAGTGACCATGCCCAGGGCCCATTTGTTTATCATTGTCAGCAGGTCCCACAGCTTAACAATCACACAGGTTTGAAAGGGACAGACATCACAGCATCCAGACAGGCTGGCTGACCCATGGCCCTTGGCTGTTCTGTTCTTTCTCGGCCATCAAACTGTTCAGATTCCATCCCACTTACACCCTCGAAGCCTCTTGTTTGCCCTCACCAGTGGTCCTCGGGCCCCCAGAGTGCAGCCGCCTGCTCTCCGAGGATCGGGGTATGGCGTGGCCTTGGGCCCCAAAGCGGTGGCCCAGCAGCTGCACCCCGCCCTTCACAGCCCTCCGCCAGGAGCCTGGCTGGTTCGGTGCGGCCCGGAGGAGCCTCTGTGGAGCGGTGGCTGTCTGTTCCCAACACCTCCCCAAGCAGCCTGGGGCTCCCCACACACCTGGGGGTTCCCTGGGGCTTCCCAGCGAGACCTCGTGAGCGGTGTCTCCCTGAGAACCAGACTGGACCCTCTAGAGCGGTGGTTCTCAACCTTCCTAATGCCGCCACCCTTTAATATAGTTCCTCATGTTGTGGTGACCCCCAATTTCATTGTTACAAATTGACATAATTAAAACATAGTGATTAATCACAAAAACAGTATGTAATTATATATGTGTTTTCCGATGGTCTTAGGCGACCCCTGTGAAAGGGTCGTTCAACCCCCAAAGGGGTCGCGACCCATAGGTTGAGAACCGCTGCTCTAGAGCCTGGGCTGCAGGACAGGGCCCCGGTGAGGGGAGCTTTGCAATGTCCTGACATCTGTCTCTTGCCTTGTGTCGGTAAGGAATGTTCTAGTAGATCTGGCCGAGAGGGCTCCCTGCCCTCTCCCTGCCCCGTCAGGCTGACTGTGGGTCCTGTGAGTCAGAGACACCAGCACAGCTGTCCCGCCACCACCAAAGTGTCCTGATGTTTCTTCCTCGTGGTCTCTCTTTTCCACATGCTCACTGTGCCCACCTCCCCCACTTCCCACCTCCAGTCTCTCCTGTGATGTGCGTGGATCCTGCACCCTCCCGGCCCCTCTGACTCCATCCTAGTGGGACAATTCGAGGTAGCTACTGGACAGAAGCGGAAGACACCCAGGTCCGGAGAGCCGCTAAGGTTCTTACCTTGTGTGCTTCCACTCAAAACCACATATTCCTTGCCCCACCGGGTTTGGTTCAATGGATAGATGTCCTGGGTTCGATTCTGGTCAAGGGCACCCAGGTTGTGGGCTCGATCCCCATTGTGGGACGCGCAGGAGACAGCCAATCAATGACTCCCTCTCGTCATTGATGTTTGTGTGTCTCCTCTCCCTTCCTCTCTGAAATCAATAAAAATATATTTTTTAAAAAAAACACATATCCTTTGAGGAACCTACAGTCTAACCTTTACTGGGGTCCTCCTCCTCACCCGAATCGGCTCTCTCTATGAATCCCCATCTCATCTGTGGGTGCCCAGCAGCCCTCTCAGTGGAGCCCCACTTCGCCTGTGCCAACCTTCTTAGGGTGCATGAACATAGTGAAATGCTCTGATAATGAGGGCTCGATGCCTTTGGGGAATTATTAGATTAGGGACTAGTTCTTTTCTAGGAAGATGGGGTGATGGCGGCTGGCCACTGCGCAACCGGCTCCCTGCGCCTAGGCCCAGGTGTCCCCCATACGCCCCGCCCCAGCCCCTCGGATCAATATGTGGGCTCGAATTATGATCCCGGTCAGTGGCTCCCTGCTTTCTCTCTTTTACCCCTCTGGACTCTTAGTTTAATCTGTTAACTTCTGTTCTTATTTCACTTTGCAGACTATTTGCCGATTTCACAAGACATAATTTTTATCAACTAGCTCTTAAGAGAGGCATAACAAATTGGGGTTTGCTACCAATGCTAGAGAGGACCCAGTCCCGCCGGGGCCAGCCCAGCTGCTGTCAGTGCCCACTGAGCTCTCCTAGCTGCCTGTCTGAATGAATGCTCTTTTGCTCGTTTAATTCATGGAAAAGACTCGTGTCCTCATTGCTTCACACAGTTTTTTAAACGTATTTTATTCTCCAGTCCCTTCCCATTTTGCTTTCTGTATGCACTGTGAACGTCCTCCCCACCTCCCCCACCTGCCACCTCCCCTAGAATGTAACGGGCCAGAGGGAACTTCTCACAAACTGTGTAGAGCCTGGGCGGAGGTGGGGGGGGGGGGGGGCTGGGAATCCAGGTAAAAGGCATCGAATTACTTTACGTAATGACCAAACAGGCTCATTGGGCATTTCATGGGGTGAGCCTGGAAGTGCTGGTGGGCCACGGGGGTGGGCGATGGGTGCCTTGGGGCACCTCTGTCCTGTGTGGACACACAAAAAGTGACCACACACACACACAGTTCCCTGAATACCAATATGAGAAACTTAATCTGGAAGAAAAACTGTATTAGCAGGATCTGGTTGTCTGTCTTTGGGCCAGTCCTTCAGTGGCTGCTGCCATGATGATTAGAAACCAGTCTTCCAGAAGGGACAGTGGAACCCCTGGGGGCTGCCACATCGCAGACACTGTGGGCACCGATCCACACCGGCACCCCACCCTCACCCCCCGCCCTGCTGGCTCACCGGGGAAGGAGTGGACAGGACTCCGGGGGGTGTCCTGATCAGCGGCACCCCTGATAGTCACCCCCAGAAGGGCTATCTTTTCCCATGATCCTGGCCCCCCTGCTCCCCATTTGAACCCCCCGCCACGCTCTTGGATTAATCAAGTACAGCTCAGGTGGACCCTCAAGAGTCGCCCCTTGGTTCACGCTCAGTTTGTGAGAATGGCCCATGCGCTTCCATTGGGTGCGTTCGATGTGAGCAAATCCGTGTTTGAATGTCAGTGTCCCTGAGGCCCGCCCGTGCGGCTCTGCGCACCTCATTAAAGATGCTTGATGGAATAATTGGTCAGTTTCTTTTCTTTGCCCACTGGCTTTTTCATGAGTGCTAATTTTTTTTTAATCTCCATGGCTTTTCCCCCTTTATTTTGTTCCGCTATGGATTGCTTTGCTTTGGTGAACTTGCCCTAATATGCTTGCCTCCCCAACATTTTAGCCATTGTGAATTTTCTTCATGCCTGCAAACGGCTCATCTGTGCTTCTCCCTAATGACGTGTCCCCTCCCCCCTCCCACCTCCACCCATAAACAACCGAGGTAGAAAAATAAATTGTTTACCACGGACATGCTGTGTGCTGCTGTCTCTTAGCCTGACAGTGTCCTGTTCTCGCTCCCGGGAAGGTGACTGCACTGAGTGACTGGGACCAGTGACAGCCCAGTGCCGTTTCTGAAAGCGCGGGCTCCCCCCGGCTGCCGCCTGTCCCCAGCCCCCCTGCTTCCTCGTGTCCCTGCACTTGCTCAAGGTGGCCCTGTCCTTGAGCAGAGACCGCATCTGCATGCCAGCTGCACCGTGCGCCCCACGCCTCTTCCTCTGCCACCACTCCGGCCCTCGAGCGGGAGCACCAGTGGGACATCCGAGCCCCTCACATCTGCGCACCAGGTGTGTGCGAGCTCATGCACGTGCGTGTGCACACCGGCCGACATGCGGCCTGCACGGTGCTTGCTTTCCCAGCTCCCCTGCACGGCGCAGGTGGCAGGAGGCACCTGTGGTCCTGGGCATGAAGCTAGAAGACCTTGTTTTCGGGCCCCACTTAGGCACATTGTAACCACGTCACCTTGAGCAGGTGACTTAGCTAAGCCCTGGGGACAGTAGTGCCCAGTTAGTTAGGTGGTTCCACTTAGATAGGATGATGTGTGCAGGTGAGCATGCCTTGTAAATGAGTAAATGCTCTACAATGGAAAGGTTAGAAACGGCCACTGATGTTGCTGCCATGTCACTGTCCGGCGTGGTTTTCCTTCCTCGTCACCCCGTGGAGGTGCCTGCTGGTGGGTCTGCTTCTCAATGAAGAGAATAAACAGGATGTCAGGGTGAAGCCAGGGAGCTGCTGGGACTGCTGGCCCACCTCACGCCCACCCCTCCTTCCCGCTGCATTTACTGATCATCAGACACTGGGGCACGTGCCAATTATCTGGACATGAATAAGGCTCACTCCTCAAGACACAGTCCAGCCGAGGGAGAGAGCCAGGGTCAGACCCACTGAGCACCACGGGACGGGTGCTCAGCTCAAGAGGGAACCTGTCTCTGCTGTGAGGGGACAGGGGTGGCTGCTGTCCAGCTGGGGGCAGACAGGGGTGCCCCTAGAGAAGGTGGACTGGGTCTTGCAGAGTTCAGTGGATTCGCTAAGTGAAGAGGGGAAGGGGGTGGACCCCAGGCAGAGAAATGACACCCTTGGACACTGAATCCGTTTTAAGGAAGAAAATTCAAAAGTAAGTAAGAAAACACAAAATGATAATGGCCTGAACAAAGTAGGAATTGTTTCTCTGTCCCGTGGGAGAGAAGCCTGGGTGCAGCTTCATGGTGTCAGGTCTTGGCTTCTCCTGTCTTCTTGTTCTCTCTTCTTCAGCGTAAGACTCCAGCTCATAAGAAGGCTGCTTGACTCCAGTCATTATATATTCACCCCAGAAGAGCACATCGCTCCCCTTTAATAATACTTTTTAGAAGTCACGTGTGACACTCTGCTTAGATCCCGGAGTCAGACCTCAGTCACATGGCCAATTCTAGCTGCAAGGGAACCTCAGAAAAGTCTGTATTCCAGGTAGCTGTGTACCCAGCTAGAACGGGGCTCGGTCCTGCGGAAGAGTGGGATGGGCCGCAGGGGACACTTAGCAACCTCCACCTCAAACCCGAGAGGAAGCACTGCTGGTCCCCTCGGAGTGTCCTCGTGGGGAACCCCCGTTGCCCCTGGCTGGGATCCAGGGTGGAGCCCCCGGTGAGTGACGGCTGGTTGCTCACTAGCAGGCAAGCCCATCTAGAAATGCTGACACAGGGTGGCTGGCTTCCAGGTACGTTGCCGTGACCATGCGCCCACGCACGGGGCACCCGCAGCTGTGGGTCCCAGCACTTCAAACCACGTGCTCCCTTGTAACGGAAGCTCCTCCTGACACAGCAGCCCGCACAACTGTTTCACCACAGCCCTCATCTGCACATCCCTTCCTCTCCAGGGATTACCCCTCCACAGATGGGGCGGAAACGAGGTTTTAAACCACAAGCTAGCTCCTCCCCAGGCCAGCCCTCTCCTTTGCCACCTGGCCCTGTGCACGTGGGGCTAATCCTCTCGTTTGAATATTAAAGGCAAGCTTAGTCCCGAAAGCCTACCCGCTACTTGAATAGATGGGAAAGCAAAAATCGGCAGCGCACCCCAAATCCTGCGGGGGTGGGGCGTGCCGCTGCCGCACCCTCCACGTGGACGGTCAGGGCTGATGCTATTCCCAGGTGGGAGCAGAGCGCAGGGCCTAATAGACACTTACTGGACGTTTGCGGAAATGAATTGGCGCGATCGGAATGGACGGGAATTGCGGGTCTCACTTTCGATTAGCTTTCTGTGCCTCTGGAAGCTCCTCTGCACGAAGAGAGGGAAGCGTGCCTCACCCAGCTCTCCGCGTGGTGCTAAAGCCCGAACACTCTTCTCAGGCGGGGAGTCAGGGGCCGAGTTCTTGCCTCTAGCTTGCTGGGAGAGTAAGGCCACCTCTGGGCCTCAGTTTCCCCATCTGTCAAATGGGGCTATTGATCCTTGTCCTGTCCTCTTCCTTGCAGGTTACTGAGACTAGGGATGAGCTAATGCTTTGGAAAGGGTAGTGTCGTATCCATGCCTGAGCAGAGGGCCCAGCCGGCTTGGTCAGGGGCAGCAGTGAGGTAGGCTGTGGACACGACTTCACCTGCCCTCTCTGTGGGCTGCATGGTGCTCACCAGATCCCAGCTACCCTGGCACTGCCCTCCTCACTTCCTTCACACTTTCCAGGTGCCCGTACCACCAGCTCACAATGTAAGCCTACCAGCAGGAATGTAATCACCTTTCTTCCAACCCTTCAGTTTTAATTTCCATCAGCAAAAGCAAGAGAAAGGTCACAGCTTACAAAAACAACAAAGCATAAAGTGCTCAGCGTGGCATTATAGACAGGCAGCAGTGCCAGGCCTGAGGGCTGGGCAGCTTAAGCCCGACAAACAGCTACGGACAGACCAGAAGGCGGAGGTGTGGCCCCACTCCCTCCTCATCCCCAGGCTGAGAAGATGGGGAGGAGTCCTGCCCAGGGACCCTTTCCCTGTGTCCAGGTGAACTTGGATCCCCTTCCCCCAGGGACCCTATCCAACAGGGTCACTGCCTCTGCTCCGTGTTCCTTCAGTGGTGGTGGGGGTTGGGGTGGAGGGTTGAGAGCGCAGGAAAGGGTCGTTAGGACCTGCCCCCAGTTGGGTTCTGATGTGTTCCCTTGTGGTCTGACTGGTGTGCAGAATGAGCACAGGGGAGGAGTCACAGGCTCTGCTTGGAAAGCTTTCAGGAACGGGCGACATCTGAATGGGGTTTTGAAGCACAAATAGAAGTTCGCCAGGCAGATGATGAGGGAAAGGTATTCCATGTCAAGGGACCAGCAGACTTAAAGGCATGAATGCATTACATATCTCTACACTCCCCCCAACCCCTTGCATTCCCGCCTCTGTTGATTCTCTGGGCAGATACTGTCATGGGTGAGATGACTAGACAACAGATTTTAGCATTAGGAAGCTGATGCCACTCCTTTCCAGAGCCAGGGGCAAACACTCTGTGGACCAGGAGTGCTGACCCCACCCTGCAGTAGGAAGCTGGTCCCTGTTGGGGCCTTTGTGAAGGCCACTGCGCCAACCCAGTGGGCTCGGGGTCTCTCCCCTTTGAGGTGGAGAGCCTCGCCCAGAGGCACTTACCACAGAGAAAGGAGAGCACAGCCTGCTCTCCCCCAGCGTGGGCACTGCTGCCCTCTCTGAGCCTGAGGCCAGCCCTGAGTGGTACTCGCTTAAGGCCCCTCTAGACTTCCTTCATCTGACCTCTGGTACTGGCCTTGCATATGCTAGTATTCAGGTAAGGTCGGGAGTAGGAAGAGCACCTTCTTGCCCCGCCCCCTTGCATCTGTTCTTCCACGTCCACCCATTCACCCTTTATTCATGGAGCACCTCAATGTTAAGCTCCTGCTCTGCCGCAGGCCCTGCCCTAGCTGCTGGAAACATAGGGTGAACCAGGCACCTGTCCGGCAGAGGAGCAAACAGGGCCCCACTTGGATGGAAGGACCCACAGGGCTCCTCGGGCCAGGCCCTTGCTAGGAGCCCGGGGGCACATGTCAGGACAAGAGGGCCGTGGAGCTCACCAGTCCAGCTGCCAAGCACAGGCACCAGGGCTCCAGGATCCATGTCCGCACCTGTGCTCACCACGCCCCAGGGCCGTGGCCGCCCCAGCCAGGCCCTCCCTGAGCCCCTGGGAGCCTCTTGCCTCCTGCCATCACATTACCCCACCAGACTTAGAGCTTGCACTGCAGATAAAACATACCCTTATCACTCACAAGCGAATTGTAAATGTTATCTATTAAAGCACTTTGGATGTGAAATGTCATGTAAATTAATAGGATTTTAGAATAGGAAGGCACCAAAGGGAGTTCTCAGCTCCGCTACTGTTATTACCTTGAGCAATAATAATAAAAATAGAAATAAAAGTTATCATTCCACTTACTAAGCCATTACCGAGTGCCAGACAACCGTGCTGAGCACCCAGCGCCGTCCTCTCACCGAATCTCACGGCAGCCCGGCGAGGAGGCGTCACGAACCGGGTTTACAGAGGAGCCACACGAGGCCGCTGCCCGGCTGCAGTCCGTGGCAGATGGGATGCTGCAGGTGCCACATGGGGGCAGGGGCCGGGCCTCGCCCACTCTGGGCCTCAGGACTCAGGGGCAGCAGGACCCCCTGTTTGGCTCCCTAGCACCTCCGAGTCGGTAGGGATCTGGGCAAGCGCACACCTTCCGTGCCAGGCCCTCACCCATGGTCTGCACCTGCCTCTGCTGGGAGTTTCCCTTTGTTTTCAAAGGATGCTCCCTGGCTTCCTCTTCTGTGCTTCTAAGACCCCTTTCATCCAAACAGAGGCTCCCTGACAACAAAAGGTCACAAAACCTCGCGAAGCTTGTATAACAGTGTACCTTCCCTTCACCCCCATCTAAATGCCTAAAGAAATGTATGTTATTTAAAAAGTCAGCCAGACAGCAGTTGCATTGAGAAATATTTGGGGCCGTTTCTGTGCCATCCCTCCGCTGTAGGTGCCAGCACCCTTGGGCGCTTGGCCCCAGAACCTCTCAGCTCCCTGAAACAACAGGGAGGATCCAGGACCCTTCTCATGGCCTCTCCGCCTCCCTCTCCAGAGCGACATTAGCCAGGCTCCAGCCGAGGGCCAGGCACTGGCAGCCCTCACTCCCCTGCACCCCTGTCCCCAGCAGCGGCTCCCAGCTCCCTCCTCTGGCCGGGGCCTCCGTGGGAACGGCGCTGTCGGTATCCTCGGAGAATGTCAGGCTTGCTTCTAAAACAGTGTGGAAATCAGATTTCTGTTTTGAATGCCAGGAACTCGAGGTTTTTGTGGTGTGTTTTTCCCCCAAATAGACATATGTTTGCTTCCCTCCATGCTAAATTATACAGTTTGATCATCTCAATGTGTAGCTTTGGTTATCAGTTGCCCCTCCTCATGCCCTCTGTTCTGTTCCGAACCCCTGGGTTCTCTCACTCCAAAAATGTATCATACTTAACTTTTCCATTCTCACCCCTTTGCAGCCCATCCCACTGGGCCGCGCCAGCCAAGGCAGCAAGCTCACCCTCCTTGCAGGAAAAAGGAGTCGGTTACTCAGGGCGCAAAGAGGTGACACCCAAGTCACCCGGCGAGGCTGGCGCTGGAGCCAGGCTTTGGGGCCCAGCCCAGTGAGCCTTCTGTTATTCCACTGGAGGCACACAGCAGCTCCAGGCGACCGAATCGGGTCTGACTGCTCTTAAGCAATGACAGCCTCCCCAAGGCGTGGGGCCTGCCCATGCCTGGAATTCCACCATTCGTGCTTCATTCCTTTGTATCCAGGCATTTGCTTCTTTAATGCAAGGTTCCCGAATAGGAGGCACATGCTACATTCCTAATACCTAAGTTCCCAGGTAGGCAACCTGGAGCACTGAGGCCCCGAGAGTTTTTTCAGCAAAATAGTTTTCCCCTTTCTGCCTGATTGATTGCGAAGAAATGGGAAGATCAGACGACCAGGGTCGTGCCAGCCGCTTGGCCCAGCTGTTCGTAGAGCTGAACAGAAGAATGCACGTTCTCATTTGAGCTCTGGCAAGTGAGCCCCGCTAAAATGACATCATGACGGTGGGACGGGATAAATGATGACACACCACTGCCATCAGTAAGGAATTCAAGGCCCCTGTATGTTTGACCGTCTGACCGCGTGGCCCAGCATGGAGGAGGTGGAACAGCGCTGCACGGGGGAGAATCCTGTCTTGAAGGCAGGGCAGATGGCTGGATAGAGGGTGACAGTGAGGATGCAGGTGGATGGCAGGGAGCCGGGGGCGGGGCCGGGAGGACGCTGTGTGGTGGGGCCGGGAGGACGCTGTGTGGTGGCGCCGTGGCCCTGTGCTGCTGAGAGAGCTGTGGGCTCACTCACGGTAAGGGGCAGACTGGGTGGCCCTCCACACCCAGCCCCTCCTCACACCTGTCACTCACTCCGTTCAGCCCCTTTTGATGGAGGTTACATTCCAGCCCTTAGCAATGTGATGCTCAATCTCCAGCAGCCTTTATCTGAGATTAAGGATAATGGATTTCCCTGGATATGTTTTTTTTCCCTTCCTCTTTCTCCTGGACTTTTCATCCAAAATGCGCTCAACTCCAGAAAATGGACCTTTGGTTAAGTCTCTTTATTGACTAAACTCCCCTCCCCCAGTCCTGCCTCCCCGCACCCCACCCTTTCCCCCAACCTCCACCACCACCTTGGCACACTTCCAAGGAAACCTGCTTCCTGAGAGAATCCCTGGGTCTTGCTGCTCCCAGTGCCTTCCTCCTCTTCCCCTTCCTCCTCCTCCCCTTCCTCCCCCTCCTCCTCCTCCTCCAGTCTGTGCTCTCTGCCTGCAGGGACCTGGCGAGCTGAGAATTGGGACAGGGAGAAATAACCTGACTTCCTCCTTATTTTCCTTCAGCACATTCGCCAGCACCCACATCTTCAGAAACCTAGATCCTGCCCGGAAGAAATGGGGAGAGACCTTGGTGGGGGAGCCCCTTCCTTGGTGCCCCCCAGGGGGAGGGAGCAGCCTCCGGGCGGGCACCTGTGGTCCTCACAGGAGCTGGGAGACCCAGTCCAGCCGCAGGGTCCACCGTGTGTGTACATTGACTTCACCTGGATCTTTCTTTTTCCCCCTTCAACAGCCCTATTACCATATTTAAATGCAAGTATGTTTCTTTTCATTGGCATTTGCAGTAGCTTAGCCTGACCTTCTTAGAGTAGCTCGTTCCGTTTGAACTTCTTTCACCCCAGTAGTTCCGTGTAGCTAGGACGGTAGTCTTAGAGTTTAGTGGGCTTCTAGTTTTCTGTTTGGGGATGGCTCCTCTCTCTTCCTGTCCTCCCTGCTCCCTGCCCGTGGTGCATGGCTTCCCCTCAGTCCTGGGCAGATGCCTTATTGGGAGGCTCTGTGGCCAGCGCCCAGCAGCTCTGTGGGGCTGTGTGCTCCATGCTGCTGCCTCTGGCACATCATTTAAAACCCGTCCCTGGGAATGCGTCTTGGAATCAGGCCTCCAGTGTCTGCCTGGATGGAGAGGCTGTTTGTGTCACGTGTGTGGGAGTATGTCTGTGTGTGTCCCAGTGCCAGGCTGTGTACACATCGAGTGGCCAAGGGAAGCCCAGGGCAGGAGGCTGGCCGACCGCTTCCCTTACCTGGATGTTCTGCCGCCACACTGGGTCACCTTGTCCTTTTAGTCCCGTTGCTGGGATAGCCTTGCTTCCTGGTGCAGTATTCGATAGCATAAGCCTCGTTCAAGAAGGTTCTAGAACACACTTGATCGAAACCCCAGGAGGCCCTGCAGTGCCGGCTAGATAAGAGCCAGATCTAAATCCCCACCACTCTGCCTCCGAGATAGAGAGAGAGAGAGCCACAGGGCTCGCTCCGCATCTTTCCCGAGGCCCCACGCTCCCGCCCACCGCAGGCTTCATGCACACGCGGTCAGCAGGACTCCAGGATACCCCCCCCCCGCCCCCACTTAGGCCTGAGGCAGCCATGCAGCTGACGTGACCAAGTCTGGCATTAAGATGGCCCAGCAAACCTGCAGAGCCTTCGGAAAACAGCTGGAGTCAAGCCGTCTCCTGGCCAAGGTGCCTCTTCGTGTGCCTGTTCGTCCCCAGGGCCTCCTGCCTGTGGCTCAGGGCGGACGCTCCCTGCAGGCAGCCCAGCCATGCCTGGTCCTGCTCTGGCCAATCCTGGGAATGGCCAGGGGTCAGTGCCGAGGTGGCAGGGAGGTCGCCCCAGCTCTCCAGGGAAGGGCCTCCTCATCCTCCAGGATGCCTTTTAGAACCAGTTTCCAGGGTGACAGGTGTATGAGCATCTGACACACCTGCAGCTGCTGTGCCTTCCAGAAGCCTGAGAAGCCACTGATCTGTGTCCCCCTAGAAGCTGGTCCGTCCTTTGTGTGGAGGGCGGGGGAGGGTAGCCTGGGAGACAGGGCTGCCCACAGCCCCTGCGAGGAACTCCCCCCCCCCCCCACTCCCCCTGACTCCAGCGCCTCTCTCTCCGCCAGGCTTCCCAGCAGCGGCTTACGGACCAGTGGCAGCAGCGGCGGTGGCGGCGGCAAGAGGATCAGGTAGGAAGGTGTATGGGACAGGCGGCTCCCAGGCATGCCCCAGTGTGCAGGGGAAGGTAAAGGCCCTGTCGGATCTGTGTGGCTGCGGCTGTCCCCTACTCTCACCACAGCCCGGAGGGCGGGACAGGGAGGCTCGGGCCAGGCCCTGCCACCCAGGGCACCTCCCAGCTGGGGTCGGTCACGGGACTGCAAACCAAAGGTAGATGATTATCCTGTCACTGCGAAAAGGAGAAACGAGTTGCTCTTCGGCTTTGGACAGCCCTTCACCTGACAGCCGGCTCCCGGGCACCTGAGGTCATTCCCTCGGCTTTTGCTGGTTCGCAAGTCTCCTTTCCTTGGGTCTCTGACCCAGCCCGCGGTCTAGGTTGTCACGGGGGAGCTCGGCCTTGGAGCAGCCAGTCCACTCGGTCCTGCTGCCCCTGGCAGGTGGGCCTGCTGATCCAGCTAAAGGCCAGAGCTCCCGAAGGCCAAACTGGGGGCAGCCCTGACCTCAGCGAACCAGCTGCAATCCCTGAAGTCCCTGCTGCCTCCCAGACACTCAGCAGAGACAAGAGAGCTCCTGGACTCCGGCTGCCAAGGGAAGCAGGGTTTTCTCGCCCAGGAGGTTGCCCCGGCCCTTTGGTCTCCAAAGCCAGCCTTTTAGGAGGTCTGGAACTCCTCAAGGGAGGTGGGAGCATTTTCCTAGGGGCACCGTGGGCAAGTCCAGGCCCCAGGAGGGCCTTGGGTCCTCTCCCCAGATGCCCCAGACGCCCACTGCCTCCCAGCGAGGCTCCTGGCCTCCCCTGCCTCCCCCTTGGGCACCTAGAGTCCCTGCTCCTCCTAAACCGTGGTTTGCAGCTCCCCCCACACCCTGTGGACCGGGCTCCAGAGCATCCAGGGGGGCGATTAGTTTGATGTTACCGGGCTCCCAGGCGGGCGGGGAGGGAGGTGCTGGTGAGGGTACCGGGAAATGGGGCATTAAAAGCCCAGAGGGCAAATGCCAAAAACCCAAACCTCTGTGACAAGATACTGGCACAGCGAGGCCCATTAGAAACCTCAGTCAAAATCCGTTCCATGCAAACTGGCACTGCCTCGAGCTACAAAGGATGCGCTCCTGTGAATCGCCCGCTGGGCATTTATGTGGAGGGGCCAGGGTGTTCTCGGGGCCGCAGAGGGCAGTTCGCCAGAGATCTGGGCACCCTCCCTGAGCACCCGGCCGCCCTCGCGGCTCCAAAGGCCCCCCCTGGCCCTCTGACCAGCGTCCCTGGGCGCCCCTTGCCCTGGGACGGGGGGCACAGCTGCCTCGAGTCCCCCTGTTCTGTTTGGATTTTTAACTTCGGTGCTTTAGGAGCGAACCTCTGCCCTACCGGTGCCTGGTGGGGGGACGAGCAAAAGGAAACGAGACTTTTGAGTGTTGTTGGTTTTGTTTTCTCCGTTCAGTTTCTTTCTTATTATAACTTGGATTATGAAACTAAACTTTAACCCGAAATTAACCCTGCCTCTCTCCCCACCCCATCCTTCCCGACTTCATGGCAAGTTTAAAGGGCAGCATGGGGTTCTTTGTGAGTCAGAGTGGTCTCCCCGTGGTCTGGGCCCCCTGCCGCCACCCTCACCTCCCACAGACCCAGAGCCAGGCTGGAGTCCCACCCACCCCTCTAACTCCTAACCCCCAGGTCAGAGCCATCTCCAACCACACCTTTTGTTTTTTCAGGATCAGTGGTGTTTTATTTGTAGCCATTTCCATTGGGAACGCAGTCTCCCACAGGCCATCCTAAGTCAGCCATGCTCATCGCTGCACTGTTAGTGAACTCTATTCAGGAGTGTGTGCCCCGACCACTGCCCCACACCAGCCTGGTAGAGCAGGAGTAAATCCTCAACTCCGAGGTGTCGCTCCCCAGAGTGCGGGCTCCGCCAGGAAGCTATAGGCACCCCACAGCGCTGCCTGGGGTTGGGGGCTTGGGCTGTGCCCAAGGAGCATGGCTAGCCTGTGCCCACCTAATTGGAACACTCCCTGGTGGAGGGCACCTGCCCATGTATAGACAGGGTGGCCTGCCCCTCCCCTTCCTTCGGACCTGGAGCAGGGTTACAGGGCTGGGGAAGGAAGATCTCTGCCTTTCTTTCTTTCAGTGAATGTTGGCCTGTAAGGACCACCCCCTCCCTCTTCTAAAAATGATCTGAAGTCCGAACCTGGCGGACAGCCCACGATTTACCTGTCTGTAGTGGCCCCTCGGTGGCACTTGGGCACAGGTGTGAGAGGGCCACACAGACTTGTTGGGGTCTGCACATCGGCCCAGCCAGCGGGGGCTCACTGAGGACTGATTGTCAGGTTCTCCCTTCACCCATGCCTGCAACCCTGCACCCCATCCCAGCTCCTCCCCAGAGGGTAGGGGTGCTTCCTCGGCCTCCTGAGCCAGCGCCAGCACCAGCGCCAGCGCCAGCAGCCTCGGCCACTGAGGGAGTCACAGTTCATCTGCATCCCCTTGAGAAGAAGCTGGTTCAGGGAGACGCTGTGGGGCACCGACCTGGAGCTTGGTGCCGTGCTGGCCTGGCAGACGACTTAGAGCCAGGGCTCTCGGGCCTGGGGCAGGGGTCAGGCCTCCCCTACGTTTGTCTTTCCTTAGCCCCACAGTTTTGTTTGGGCCGTTTGTTTCATTAGGACAAAGGGGGAGGAGCTTCCTGAGGCGGAAGCACCTGCCGAGGCCATGGGGGTAGGAAGCAGCTTCGATTGGGCTCAGGTTGGCAACTGCAGTCGGTCAGGGCTTCGGTGTCAGGATAGGAGGTCCAGGGGGCCTTGAGCTCTGCGCCCACCTCAGCCAGCTCCTCTGGGCCATCCTGCCCGCCTTTGCCTAATTCACCCAGGGCCTGAGGTGAACGGGGCGCAGGTGACCCCACCAGGGGAGGTCCCTGCCGACTCCTAGATAACTTCACTATCAGTGGTCACTTTTCTTTTATCTTCACCCGGTGGTTTGAAATGTCATCTTTTCTTGTACTCAGTCAAGAGTTTGTTTGTTTATTTTGATCGTGTTCATTCAGTTCCCGTGGCCCCATCATGTCCCACCCAGACCTCAATCCTGTTTGCCAACGACTCCCCCCATGGGCGAGGGAAGTGGTTTGGATTGGCAGCTATTTCATTTCCGGGTGGCATTACGGGTGGGCCCGTGGATCAATCTTAGAGCTTCGGAGCCCCCTCCTCTCCCCAGCCCACCTCCGGCCCCAGCCAGGACCCCTTACTGTACTTTATACTTGCCAGCTTTATTCCAATGTAGTAACATGAGCTCCTGACGGTGGTGAGTGTGAGAGTCACGTTTCTGTTGTCTTTTCTCTTGCTTGGTTGGGGCTGCGGTGAGAGTGTCTCTGAGGCATACTTTCCCGCCTCTCTTACACTAGGATCTGCACACCTCCTCTCAAACACTCTTCTGAGCACGCTCAGCGGGAAGGTTTGTCCACACCTATTAATCCTCTCTCAGTGTCCAGCTTCCTGTTAGTACCAGCTGGTTTGCATGTTTTTGCTTGTTCAGATGAAACAGTTCAAGAAACAAACTCATATCCAACTCTCGAGAAATGTCTTTTTTTTTTGTACTTTCGTTTTCGATTTTTTTTTTTTATTAGTTACGACTCCAAAACACCTGTTGTCCAGTAAAACATTTCACACCTCCCTGCCTGTTCTTAGAGTGTATGTATCTGTGGGACTGAACTAAATGCATGCCTTGTAGTCGATGTCCTGGTAGCTGTAGCCGTAGTTGTAGAACATGCATTGTTGAGTTGATATTACAGGGTCTCTGACAGCGCCGCATGGCACGGCTGTCTGAAGGATAGCGTGGGGGGCCAGGAAGAGAAGGGGCTCCATATTTTCAATGTCGCCAAGGGGCTTGGATCCATGTTCTCGCCATCAGCCACCACCACCTCCCCTCACACTCCCTGCTCCCCCAGTCCAGAACTGGGTCACCACCCTCAGCTCTAGCCTTCCCAACTGAGGCCTCTGTCACGTGTCCAACGATAGTGAGAGAGAACAGAACCAGATCAGAAGGAGTCTTCCAGTTCTTCCTCTTCTTGGCTTCCTCGTATGGTTCTTGAACACAGCAGATCTTTGCTTCCTTCTGAGAGGCTACCAGCAAGGTCCCTCCAAGCCCTCTGCTCCTTTGCCAGCTCACATCAGCCCTTGAAGGAGACAGGTCCGTGTGGCAGCCCTGCCTACGTGGTCTCCTCCCTGGGGTGGAGGGAAGTGGCTGTGGTAGGGGCAGGGATCAAGATCTTCAGATCCTCAGTGTGAAGGCAGGGAATGCGTTTGCTTCTAGGGAAGGTCAGCATTGGTTCTCCCGGCGGGTGAAGGGGAAGGAGAGCCTTTAGATGGGCTCTCAGGGGTGGGGCAGTGGGTGAGAGTGGACCATGCCAGCATGGAGAGTATTGGCATGGCAGCGGGGCGGAGGGGGCGGGGGGGGGGGGTTGCTGTAACTATCAGAGGGGAGGCAGGTTTTTCTCCATCTCCCCAGGAAGACTTCCCAGTCCTGCTGCGTTTGCCCTCAGCTCAGGGCCACGTGCAGTCATCTTTGGACACACCGCCTTCCCCGTATTTGTGGCAACCAGTCATTGAGGAGCGCCAGAGGTCTCTCAGAGCCTTTGGAGTCCCCATCTGTGGTGGGAGACAGTAGCCCAGGAACTCACAGAGCCGTGAAGTCCCCAAGAGCGTGAAGTGACAGGGCCAAATGGGAGCTTCATGGAGAGAAGTAGGGCTGTGGAAGTTGGCAGCACAGTCGGGGGGGGGGGGGGGGCGGGGGGAGGGGGGTGTGAATTGGGGGAGGGGCAGGGGTGATCAGGCTAGTGAGCCCCAGAATGAGGGCCGAGGCCCGAGGCCCAGGGAGGGAGATCTGGAATGTGCCATCCTTCTGGCTCCGCCTGCATGGGGGTGGGGGTGGCCGTGAGGGTGGGGCGTGGGCAGAGGGAAGGTGTAGAACTGTGGGCATCTGGGCTGCTGACGCTGCAGATGGACCCAGGCTGGGGAGCAGGAGAAGAGAGTGGGGACAGAAGGCAGAGAGAGAGCAGGAAATCTCCCCTGTTGCCCTAAATCCCAGGTCTGGCTCTGCTCAGAAAACGGCTTTGCTGTCCTGTGACTGAACATCCTAAGAGTCTCTGTTCCAGCAGCTAAAATGAGCAAAAGTAAAATTCAAATGGGGCGTAGAATAGTTTCACTTGGGCCATAAAAGAAAATGCTTTGGGGAAGAGAGCAGATCTGACAAGGGAGGCCTGCCCATCCCACCGGCTCAGGATGTTCTATGTGTCCCCAGAGACGTCTTTGCCTGATACGCTAAGGGGCGTGCACGGTGGTGTCCCACACACGCTCCTCCAGCGGCTGGAGGGATCCAGGAATTATTTGCACCGGTTGCGGCATGAGCTTTAGGGTTCCCAGGTGTTGCTCTCAGCACGCGCGCATTTAAGGTTTGCTCTGTGCCAAGCACCAAGGAGTATGCAGGCAGATAGCGCTTCTTCCCTTCACTGGTCTGAGAATCCAGACCCTTCCCCTGGAAGCCCCTGTTTCCCCGGAGGCGTTGTTTCTGGCACCGTCAGCTTCCCTGGAAATGGGAAATGGATCCGTGCGCAGCCTTCATTCCTGAGGATGGCTTTCCTGCACCTCCGTCAGCAGGATCCAGTGTCCAGGAAGGGGGAGGGGGCTGTGAAACCATCTCTGCTTTCCCATCCAGACTCCCTTGTGCTAGCAGCAAGCATTCTCTGGGGCCTGTGACCCCACGATGGCCCTTCTGTGGGCAGGGTCCTGGGGACACCCTCTTGCTGGGATAGAACCACACCTGTGGCCGTGGAGTACAGCCAGCGCAGTAGCCCAGAGCGAGAGCCCGTCTGGGACCCTCTGGGACCAGCCGCAGCAACCAGCCAGACTTACCTGAAAGACCTTCTGAACACGCATCTCCCAATCCACTGCCCTCTGTCCCCAGGGTGGGCCCCTTGTTTTTCAGTGTGTCGTTACAGTCTTCATTTCTGGAAGAGCCAGGGTTTTCCCCTTAAAGAGTCCGGCATTGGATTTCGGTAACCCCAGTGAGTTTATAATAACGCGCAAAGCCACCCATTCCTGACCTCAGCCTCATTCATTTTCCAAGGGCTTTCGGACCAACCCTGTTGAGGATAAAATACATCAACTCTAATCAATAATTTTGTAATAGAAAAGCCATGCACTTGATACATCAACTCTAGTACAATTAGCAACTAGCAAAGAAGCCCAGACCTAAGTATAAGTTAATCCTAAAGTGAGTGGAGTGGGGGAATATTAATGGTCTTTTAAATCAGTGGGATTCTTTCAGTGGGTGACGCATCCGTCCGTGCCTGCCCTCGGAGCGGGTTGGGTCCCCACTCTCATGGTGGCTCAGAAGGAGGAGTGCAAAGTGAGATGGTTCCTTAGGGCACAAGAGAGAGGGATAGAGGGACCCCCTCCTTGCACCCTGGGCTGGGTGGGAGCACTGCAGAGTCTAGGAGCCCCGAAGCTGGTGCAACCCCATGTTGGTGAGAATCATCAAAGGAGCACATGCCTGGTGCACTGTGGTTCCTTATGTTTCTGCTGAGCTTAGACTGTTAGGTCTGTTACTGCAACTACCCCATGAGACAGGCAGGAAGGCAGTTTGGGGCCTGGTTTTACAGGTTTGTTTTTATGAGAAGGCTGGGCCGCAGAGTGGTTACATGACTTATCACACAGCTGGTTACCTGAGGAGCGAGGCTTTGGTCAAAGAGGAAGAACCTGGACTTGAACCTCCAGTCTTAGGCCTCCCTGAAGCCACCCCGTGGAAGAGCCGTGTTTGTTCATGCAGGACTCGCCTGCCGCCCGGACGCCGTGCATGTGCAGGAATGCAGGATGCTTGAGCTGCCAGCACTGTGCCAGCCGCACTAGGACCTCACAGCCTGACTTCCAGACGTAGGTTTTAGATCTGGACCCAGGGTACATCTGCCATGAAGTTTAATTCAGCAGATGTTTATATGTGCATAGCAACAGTAATGATTATATGTGGCAGGCACTGTCCTGGGCTTTGGGTCAGAGTACTTGGGGCTCAGAAACCCAGCCCGGCCGGGTTAAATATGCTTCCTCAACCTGTGGGTCTCGACCCCTTTGGTGGTCGAACAACCCTTTCACAGGGGTCGCCTAAGACCATCCTGCATATCAGATATTTACATGACGATTCATAACAGTAGCAACATTACAGTTATGAAGTAGCAACGAAAATAATTTTATGGTTGGGTCACAACATGAGGAACTGTATTTAAAGGGCCAGAAGGTTGAGAACCACTGTGCTAGGGGATTTATTGCCAGACATATTGGAAGCTCTCAAAATTCACACCCACCCGGGAGATTCCTTAAGAGAACTATCTCTTGCATATGGTTGATAGGATGCTAGAGACACTTCCCAGCCAATTCTAATAAAATAATGATAATACTAATATATTAATCACTCAGACGTATTATGAGTGAAGCAAGTACTGTGCCAAGTCCACTGCCTTATCCCATTTAATTCTCAGAACCCTATGAAGTGGGCACCATCATTCCCATTTTAAAGATTTAAAAACCATGGCTTAGATAGCTTATCTGAGGTGGCAGAGACAGGATTTAAGTCTAGGTCTGTCTCATCAGATCTGTGCTCTGGGCCACTGTCAACAGAGCTCCGTCATACCAGCCCTGTGATGCCTGAGCAAAGCTCTGCACCTTTAAAACATACACTTGACAAAAAACCACCGCTGCCATCAACTCGATTCTCCATATCCTTGGGGGAGGAGAGAACTCAAGCTCATTTACAAGAGGCCTCTGGTGGCATATGTATTTTTTGCACTTGCTTCTGCTGTTGCAGACTTAACGTCATGGTGCTGTCTGGCTTTGGCTGACATTTCTAATCTGACTTCTGGTCCCTAAATCCTTTCAGACAAAGGAGGCCCAGAGAAGGTGTGGTCCGGTAAGAGAGCCAGCCTAAAAATGATTATTTGAAAGGAGCCTTTAGCCAAAACAAGACTGGAGGAAGTTAGCTACTGCCCAAAAGAAATTAGGTGATGGAGCAAGGGAGAGCCTCTCTGGGCTGGACTGACGTTCTCCAGAGGGATGTCAACATCCCTTCCTGTGAGCTGTGAGGCCTGAATCTGGAAGGTCGCTGGGAAGCCCAGCCCTGGGAGGTGATTGGCTGCCCAGTTGCTGGGGCTTTGCTTTAGGCCAATGGCTGGGGAAGGGCGCGGCCGGAGGCGGGAGCAGTGGGCTCCTCGGCCAATCGTCCTGCAGAGAGAGGCTGGGCTTCTGGTACCATGGCAACCAGGAGCAGGGGCTCATTTGTTTTGTAGATGAGTAATTACTACGCAATTAGAGCTAAAAATAAAGAGGCCCTTTGTTCCTGGTTACTTATTAATATTAATAAAATGGTCTGTCCAGGTATGTGGTAAACAATTAATGCAAACCTGTGTGCGTGCGGTAGAGCCTACTGTGGGAGGCAAAGGCTGCCCAGCCCCCTTCCCCCCTTTTTCTGGAAGTTGTTTCTGACTGTGGCCTGCAGAGGGTCAGCTTTCCTGGTCTTGAGGGCAAGAGAGGCTCAGCCTCACAGACACACAGGACCTAGGATGCCCTGGATTCAGGGGATCAGCTAGGCACCTACCCAGAGAAAGGTCTGGCAATGTCAACTCAGCCTCCAAAAAAAAGACCAGAAGCACAGCAGCAAAACCAGAAAACATGGGCTGATGTTGGAGAAAACCCCTTGTCCACTTTTGCTGTGTATTCTTGGCCATGTTATTTGCCTTTTCTGGGTGCACAAAACAGTCTTTAAACCTTCCACTGAGGGAGCTGCAGACATTTTGATGTCTCCCTGCTCAGCTGGCTTGAAGAGAAACAAACCAGGCTTGGAAATGACTTGCTGGAAAGTTACCCAGCGTTCAGGGATTTGCCCCATGTCTTCCTGTGCCCTGGCTTTGGGGATGGAAACAACTCAGAAGCTTCTCTTATATTCCTTACCCTTCCTAGGGGGAGGGGTGCCTGGTGGATTAATCAGATAAGGGTGATAAGCAGCTTTAAGGCGGGGGGGGGGGGGGGGGGGCGCTGGGAATGGAAGAGGATAAAAGCATCGAAGGAAGTGTAGGGAATTGGGAGACTTGGTTCCAGTCAGGCTTCTGCCATGGAGAGCTGGGTGATTTTGTTGGCAAAGAATTTCAGTCTGAAGGGCTCTTGGGGACCATTCAGTCTATAGCTCTGCATTGCTTCTGTTACCAAAGCTCTCGATCCCTTTGTCATTGGGGGTGAACAGGGTGACAGTGTCAGTGCCTTAGATCTGAGAGGAGTGGCTAGAGAAAGCCAGGGACTTCCAAGCGATGAGGCAGGTTGGTGGGGATACATTGGAAAACAGCAGTCATGTTTGTTTGTTATTTATTTTGTTTTGTTGTTTTGTTTTTTATGCATGAAGGCAATGAGCGGGCAGAAATCGTTCCAAAATTGTGTATTGGTTAAAAAAATAAACCAAACCAAAAACAAACAAAAAAAACCAGAAACCAAAAACCTAGAGTCAGATTTTCCCCCCTTGGGTGTGGTTGATTAACCTTTAGGGTTGATTAAACCTTTAGGGCAGTGGTTCTCAACCTTCTGGCCCTTTAAATACAGTTCCTCATGTTGTGACCCAACCATAAAATTATTTTCGTTGCTACTTCGTGACTGTAATGTTGCTACTGTTATGAATCGTAATGTAAATATCTGATATGCAGGATGGTCTTAAGTGACCCCTGTGAAAGGGTCATTCGACTGCCAAAGGGGTCGCGACCCACAGGTTGAGAACCGCTGCTTTAGGGTTTGGCTCTGGGTGGTACTCATTAGTGCAGGTGGACCTGCTCATAGCTGCTGCCAAGGACCAGATCAGCTCTGAGATAGGGGCAATGCAGTGGTCCTTTTTTTAATTATTATTTTAAATAAACTACGCTATTTATTTATTTACTTTTTTTTTTTAATTTACTTATTTTTAGTCCTCACCTGAGGATATGTTTTTGTTGATTTTAGAGAGAGAGGAAGAGAAACATCGATGTGAGAGAAACATTGATCGGTTGCCTCCTGCACGCACCCCAACCAGGGATCGAACCTGCAGTCTGGGTATGTGCCCTGACCAAGAATCGAACCCATGACCTTTTGATGTATGGGATAATGTATGGCCAACTGAGCCACACTGGCCAGGGCAATGCAGTGGTTCTTGAACTTGGCTGCATGTTAGAATCACCTGGGGAGTGTTGAAGATTCCTAGTGCCCAGGCCATACTGCAAACCCATCGAATCAGAACCTACCAGGGTGGGCCCCAGTCTTCAGTCATAGTGAAAGCTCCCCAGGCAAGTCCAGTGCGTAGCTGTGGACTCACGTTCCACCAAGTTCTCGCCAGGTATAGAGCCTCACAGCATTTCTGTGACTTTGCCACCAGCATCCCTACCTTAGAAGCCGGTAAACAGAGGCAAGCCGGCCGCTGGCCCCAACCTCCGTAACAGCAGGACAGCTGGTCTGGGAGCCTGAGCCAGAGGCCTTGGAGCCCAGGACCTTCCTGCCAGTCATTGGTTTTTCCAGCCAGAAAGCCCGCCTCCCAGGTGAGCGGAAAGGGTCTTTGCGCTCACAGACAGTTCTCCTGCCTCCCTCGAGGACCAGCCGTCTGAGAGTAAAGGCATGTACCCAGAGAAGCAGAGGCCCCGGATCCCCCATAAAGAGGGGCGCAGCCATCCTCCTTGACTGTCTGACGAATGGGGGCCTTTCTGTAAGGTCAGAGTTTGTTTGTTATTAAAGACCTAATTAGAAACATGAGAGGGAGCTGAATGGCTCCGTGCTTAGCTAATTAGTGACACGTATGCGCCCGCTTTGAACTTCAAGGACACAGAGCTATTAGCGCTTCCATCAAAAATGGATTAAACTCCTGTGCCTTTATAATCATTAAAGACGGGCTGCTCGAGCGGAAAGCCTTTTGTACAGGTCCTCAAGGGGCTGCCCCTCGGGCTTCCCACCCCACACCCACCCCCCCCCACCCCCCACCCCCCACCCGGCTGCTGAGGCCCAGGCAGCCAGTGTCCATGCAGCGGGATTGGGCAGTACATACTGATGGGTCCTAGGGCCTTCCAGCTCCCACAGGACTGCCCTCCGCAGGACAGAGCGGTCTTTGGAACTGGGGTCAGCCCTCTGGTTGCAGAAAGACCCCACTTTCTAGAGGGGTCTCTGCGAGGGCTTAGGCATGGGAGGGCTTCCTTTCTCTGGGCAGTGCTCTCTCCACCCCACCTTGCTCCCAGCAACGTACCACATGCTCAGCCTCGTTCTCCAGGACGTGGCCTGAAGGAAGGTGGTCTGGTCCACGGGAGAGACGCAGTCCCCCATCTCATGCAGCAGGCATGGCCCTGGCTCCGGGAGCCCCCAGTCTGATGCGCAGCTTTGCCAGATTTCATTGTGCTTTCATTTAGCAATAGCACATAGTCCGGGAAAACGGATGCTGGGCTGACAGTGTCACTTACAAGACGCAAGCAAGCTCCTGGCCCCTCTGGCCAGGGCAGGCAGGGTGGAAGTTAGTGAGGGAGCGCACGGCGCAGGAGCGTGGAGGGCCGCCGGGTACTCATGGGGGAAGCAGACTGGTTGCTTTTTTGAAAAAATGGAGGTGGACGTGCCTCAGGGACACGGCAGTCACCGGTCAGGCCTTCTCAGATTGAACTAGGAGATGCTTGGAGCCACCCCACTGTTAGGGAGAGAGAAAGGGGGCCACTAGTGGGCACCACACTCCCTGCCCTTATTTCCTGGTGATTCTCAGGTCGGCGTGGGGGGTGGATGGGGAAGCAAAGGCTCTGTCGTCACCGTGGTGGCCACCCTCTCACCCCCACCCCCACCCCGCCTTTGCCTAGATGACTGTGATGGAGGCGGCACCTGCCTCCCCAGGGTTGTGTGAGCAGCTGCTGGGCGGCTCAGTACGCACTTCATGGGGGCTGCTGGTTTCGGGAGGGTCTCTCCATCTGCTGCTCCTTGCAAGTTCTAACCTGCGTGGGTTTGGAATCTGAAACCTGTTAATTTAGAGAACAGGCAGCAGGATGTGAGTGTTAAAACACCACCTGCTTCAGCCAAATCATAAATATTTGTCTCCCGGGTTGGTTTCCCCTCATCTTTCCAAGCACTTTAGAGGCTCAGGGCGGAGGCGCTGTTGAAACCCCCTGAACGGGGTCAGGCACCCCACCTTTCATTTGCGACTGAAGACCTGAGCGGGGCAGCCTGTTGAGGTCCCTTCATTGAAGATGCAGTGGCCCCGGCAGACAGTCACACCGGCAGAGTGAGGGTCACACAGCCTCGCTTCGTGGCCTTGCCTTTCCTGGGGCCCCTCTCCCCTCATTCCTTAGACACATGCAAACAAGCTCTATCCCCCAGGACCCCTGGGTCTGGGAGGAATGGAGCCTCACCGTGGCTCCAGAAAGTTCCTTCTTTGCCCTCATGACAAAAGCCTGGTTTCCTTGGCCACCAGGCCCAGGCCCTTCAAGGCTGCCCCATCTCCAGAATGTCTGCCGATGGCCACCAGCTGCTGGCCCCTCCTCTGAGGGGCCCGCTGATTCTGAGGAGGAGACACACCCACAGACCCAAATCAGGGCCCATAACAAAAGAGCACCAAGATGGGCAGAGAAGGAGCTGTTTGCTGTTGAGAGTGTCCCTCAACATAAAGCACATCGTCCCGGCCACAGAGCCTCCCGGGTGGGCCCACTCCAGCGTTCGGAGCCTTCTCCCCGCAGTGGTCTGAGTGGCGGTGGGACCTCCGGGTTCACACTAACACGGGATGGGGGTGGTTTACAGCCAGGCGGGAGTGAAGCTATCTCTTCAGGGGAGTGAGATTTTCACCAGAAGCTTGGACCATTCTTCAAAGTCATTAGGCCAGTGATGGCGAACCTTTGAGCTCGGCGTGTCAGCATTTTGAAAAACCCTAACTTAACTCTGGTGCCGTGTCACATATAGAAATTTTTTGATCTTTGCAGCCATAGTAAAACAAAGATTTATATTTTTGATATTTATTTTATATATTTAAATGCCATTTAACAAAGGAAAATCAACCCAAAAAATGAGTTCGCGTGTCACCTCTGACATACGTGTCAGAGGTTCGCCATCACTGCATTAGGCCCAAGTCCGAGGGTCCGCTGTCCATCAAGTCCCCTCTGAGAGACGCCACGTTAGCCGGCAGACACCGCATCAGCCAGCGCCGTCTGAAGCTGGTTAGGTTTTGAGAGAAGAAACAGGAACGGCAGTCTTCGGAGACGGGCACCTCCGTAACTGACAGCTGGAGTGTTTATGTGACGCCGGCTTCCCTGTCAGCCAGCGAATGAGCAAACACTCCCTGTGTGTGCTGTGCTGGGTTTGCGATGCGCCAGGCATCTCTGGATTCGTCGAGACTTGTTGGTTCCCGGCCGGGCGTCTACTCTCGGTGGCATATCTGTTTGGATATGGAGACAGGGAGAAAGAAATATCATTGCCGTACTCTCCTCCTCCTTGCCCCGTTTTAGAGTGTTTCTTCTCTTTTCCTTCTGAAATAGACTTTCATCAGAGCTTAAGAAATTACTGTATATAAAATTGATTGTCCCTGCATCTGGGTCCCGGAGCTGGTTCAATTTTAATTGAGTGTGTCATACAGGGTTCCCAGGCTGCATGTAATTGCCGGCCCTCTCTATCTGCACCTCCCACCTTCAGGCTAAGCTCCCGAAGGGTGGCGGGGACACAGTGGCCGGCCGGGCTGCTGGAGTGGACCCCCCGCCCTTCCCCGCCCCTCCCCTCTGCTCGAGACCCACGGCGAGGTCTCTCCTTCCTTATCGGGAGCAGGTTTACCTTTTCATGGTGGCCTCTCCCATTTGGTCCTCTGTGTGTGTTCACAGTGGCACTGCCTTCAGAGGGCACAGTAAGGAGACTGCAGAGTGGGTCCCCAACTCTGTTCCCCTGGGGTGCCCAGCTGCCGTTCTTCAGAGCCCCCACGTAAGGAGTGGCTGGCTGTGAAGAGGGACGATGCGGGTCTCCACTGTTGGCAGGCAGTTGGCAGTCTGGACTCAGCGTCCACGGAGGCCCAGGTGTCATGGGGGGAGAGGGGTGGGTCGCTCTGGCTTTGGAGAACAGGGTCCCCTGAGACCCTGAGCGCCCACCTGTCCACACACCCTGCCCTGAGGGGTCCCTTGCTAATATAGGGGAGACAGTCTCTGTGCCGTGGGGTTTTCAGTCAGGTGGATAGAAGCACAATATGGACACGTCAGAGGTGAGTGTCGGAGGGACAGTGACTCTGGCCTCAGCCTACCAGCATAGCCCCTCTGGTCATTCCTTTTTCAGTCATTTTTTTAAATTCTCTAAAACAACAAACTAACTCCTAAAATCCAGTGTGATGAGTTAACACAGCCCCGGCCTCAAGAATACCACACGAGCTTATGTTCCCAGTCCTCATTGTGTTGGGGGCTGAGGTAGGGAATGGGTCAGTACATCACCTTCTGAACTGGACCGGGAGGGACGGGCCACCGTTGCATTTGCCCCGCTCTGAGCAGCACACACTCGGTCCCAGACGTGTGCAGGGGCCACCAGGGCCGCCTGCCCGAGACTAAGCCTAGCAGCAGCAGATAAGTCACAAAGCAAATGACTGACGTTGTCTTGAGGGCTGGCCCTGCCCTTTGGGGAAATGTGAGACCCACCAAACCAGGACCTGGGTCCAAGGCTGGGACCTGGCAGGGCCCTGGCTTGTCTCAGGTATGTGGGCTGGGGTCATTATAAGCATTTCCTTTCTCTGGGTCAGTAATCACCCCCTTTTCAGGCCTTAGAGCAGAAGTGCCTCCCAGGGGTGCCCCTCGCAGCCTGAGCGCTAGCTTTCTGCCTCAGGCCCAGGGGCATTCATTAGGGGCCATACAGAAATAGCTGGACTCCCCTACCTTTCCTAGACCTACAGCCAGGCTGTCTGGACTCACTGCCCTCTCCCAGGACCTCCCTTACCCCCATGACTAATTCCACTCTCAGCCCAGCCCCTTCAGAGCCCACGTGGGCAGACTATGTGCCAGACAGAAGGCAGTCATCCCCCGGGCTTGCCTCCAAACCCCGAGGACAGAGGTGCCCCAGCTTTGATCTGCTAGTAAGTGAGGTCTAGCTGAGGGTCTAAGCCTGCAGGATAGCCCCTTGTCAAGGCCTCAGGAGTAAGATTCCCTGGCTTTCCTGGGTCAGAGTGTTCTTTTTTCCTGCATGGGCAAGAGTTCCTTCTGTTATTCAATGCAAAATGCCTCCAACTTTAATTCAAATGTATTCCCTCTTGCTGGCCTTGGTGGGATTTAGTGTCCTTGCCTTCCTGCCCACCATCCCCCGAGTCCTTTCTTCAGATCCGAGATGATTACATGCACCAGGTGGACGAATCGGATCCTTTTGTAAATCACCTCCTGACTTGTATGGCAAGTGAATTGTATTCTCCTATATCAGATTTTCCTAAATCTGCACATAGTACCTGTTTTGTTGGGCTCTACATACACCATCATTTCAAAAATAGGTGTATTTGTTTTAAACTTGACAAGTTACAGAGCGCTTTCTGTATTTCCCACTGAGATTCAGGCTGACAAAGGCGGTCGGTACTCACAGACCAGGACTCTGGCCGGTGAGGGTCTGACCCCAAGGTCAGGGCCAGGGTCACACTCAGGTCTTCTGACTCCAAGTCCAGTGCCCCCCCTCTCTCTACATCACAGCTGCATCCCAGCGCATACCAGCTGGACAAATAAAGCACAGAAGGTGCTGGTACACAGGGGTGAGGGGTGAAGAGGAACTGCCCAGGATTAAACCACTACTGTGGGTGCTGCCCAGAGCAGCTGATGGAGCAACAACCCTTCTTCCCCACAGTGAGCCCCCACGCTACCAGCCCGGGGCAGGGCTTGGCCCAAGCCCTTAATATCACACCTTTTCTACAGAAGTGCCAGGTGTTTGCAAGACATTGTCCTCTTCTGAGACAGGAATCATAATGTCCCATATCTGAATTTCAGCGCTATTATTCAGCAACATGTACTGAGACCCTACACACACGCGCGTGCGCGCGCACACACCCGCATGCACACACATGCTCCACCAAGTCAGTAGCACGGTGCCCTTGCCTGTTAAGAAAGACGTGCCACCCCCTTTTCCTGAAGCGATCCTAGCATGTGGGACCATTTCTGGCCCCTCAAAATGAGTCTTGGTGCCTGGGGAGCGGTGCCCTCCATCAAGACAGAAAACGGAGGTGCCTTCACAGAAAACACACCCAGGTCAGGACCTCGGCCTCGTGCTTTCTCCCCCTGCCTCTCCTCTCAAGGTCATAGCTCGGAGGGAGAGGGGTCCTCAGGTAACCCCCTTTCCTGTGGAGCCAGCCAGCGTTCAGTAGGAACTTCCCCAGAGAAGGAAACCACTTTGCCCCTAAGGCCTTCCCACCTGCACACAGAAACAACGGCTGCTGAGAAGTTTGCTTGCGAAGTGGCGGTCCCCCCTCTCCCCCAGCAGCCAGAGCCCTTTCCCAGGATGCCTGGGACTCCGGAGGGCTTGTTTGGGGACTTTAACACGCGCAGGGAGGGAGGGAGGGAATTGTTGGCTGGAACACGGGCACGTCTTCTCCATGCCCCCTGATGGGTCAGGTCCCACTGCCCAGAAGCCTGGAGAAAGGAGACCCGCCCGGAACTGGCTGCTTCTTGCCTGTGACTATGCCCAGTCGTCGCCCCTGGCTGGGGGACACCTGCAAGGCGGCTTTGAGATGGGCCTCGGGCATTGTGAGCAGCAAGTGTATGTGACAATAGGGGGCTTGGGGTTTTAAAGCGGCATTCTATACAGCGCCTTTAGTGCCACTTGATGGGAGATGGCTGAGCAGGGGAGGGGTTATACGGGCCTAGAAGAGCCGCTTATGGCCACATTTCCTTCAGACCAACTCTTAAGCTGCAGGCCTGGGCACACAGGAGCGGGGGAGGCAGCCAGGGATGGGAAGAAAACCTGCAGCCCTCTTGTCTCTGAGCCAATGGAGGGGGTGTTTCTGGACAGCATCCCTGTGTGGGCGCACAGCATCCTTCTGTGGGTGCGCTGCATCCTGTCCCCGAGGCTGCCTCTGCTGGTGGATCGGTCTCTGGGTAGTTCTCCCCCTACTGGAGGGAGCCGAGACCGCACGCTCCCTTCTCCCAGCCCAGCCTGCCCACTGTCTTCCTAGATCCTCATCTGCCAAAAAAAAATCTATCCATCTTCCACTTGGCCCCCCACCCCTAAAACAGAACAGGCTAGCCACTTGTTAGTTACTTGGCATAGGACAGGGGTCAGCTGCCTGGGTGACCCAGGAGTCCACAGTCTGCGCGCTCTCCACCTTCCCTAGCCCAGAGGAGAAAAAGTGTGTTAGACCAAGATAATTCTGCCTTTTGAACATCTCGGCTTGATACTCGCCTCCCTGAGTGAGAAAGGACAAATGTTATCTGCAAGCTTAATCTTCTGTATTCAAAAGCCCCGTCCCTTTTGTCTGCCAGAGCATTCCCAAATCAGCCACTTATTTGCTCTAAGCCTCTGTGATTTTTTTCTGTCTCTTTAGCCTGTTCTTTTCATCAGCCAGTTCATTCATTTCTCGGCTACAGCTTCCAAGGGGCCTCACATTGGGGCCTCCTGCCCAGAGGGCATCCCAGGTAGCAGCTTCCCTTTTCTCTGCTGAGTCAGGAGCCAAGCAGCTTGGTTTGGTCTCTTTTGTATCTCCTTGTTCCCAGTCTCCTCCCAGTCTGGCTTGGGTGCAAGGTCAGCCAGTCTCTTCCCATCCCCGGTGACAGGTTGGTAAAAATCCATCCACTTCTGGCTTTTCCAGCCCCACCAGAAGCGGGGACTGCAGCCACAGGCCCCTGGGCAAGGCCATGACCAAGAGGGGGTGCACATGTCCTTTCCTTCTGCCATTGAGGGCAGCTGGCCACCAGGCAGAGAGGGGAATGCTGAGGGGGCAGAAGGGAGAAGATGTGGAGGAGCGGCCCCTTGGAGCCGTGGAAATGCACGGAGCCCAGATGGTCTGGTTCTTGGAGACAGGTTAGCTGTCACCCAGAAGTCGCCAGCACCGGTCACCTTGAGCTTTAAAATCTATGAGAACTTAACTTTTGCAATTAAAAGAAAAAATGTTCCCCATTCTGGAAAAGAAAATGTTTAAGCTTCGAAGGGGACATGAAGATGAGACAAAATTAACCTGGTTGACAGCCATGGCTCTCACTGGGGAGGGAATGACGGAATTTGGGGAGGTTAAGGGTGGGGGGCCCCAGGCTGTGTCTCCTCCTGCTCCCCCTCACCCACCACTCTGGGGATGGGGGGCTCAAAGTCCCCACTTGCTGTCACAAAGGTACATTCCTAGCTCTTTTTGTCAGTCTGGAGTTTCTATCTGAAGAGAACTAACAGGAAACAGGCATTTCAGTCAGATATGCTTTAGCTATAAACTGGTTCAGTCAGTATGCTCTGCATTCATATTTCTGTCTTTTTTTTTTAAACAAAAGGAAAAAAAGTTTAAATCCCCCCTTTCCTTCTACTGCAGGAGGTGAGTGTGTGGGTGTCCTGTAGACTATCATTGGCATTCACCCGACTTCAGCCCCAGCCTCCAGATTTGCCATCCCCACCCCATCCCCTCCCTCCATCCCCTGCTCTCCACCCCAGAAGGGAGCCCTCTGCCACCATCATTCCGGTTCTGTTGAGATGCCCCGACTTTCCATGACATATCCCATCCTCCGACCACGTTCAGTATGGACGACTTTCATGCAGGGATATCAATGGGAGGGGTGGGTGGGGAGGGAGTAGCCAGTGGGGAGGGGGGAAGTGGTTGGGTGCGGGGATGGAGAATGGAGATCTTTTTTGTCTTTTTTTTAAAAAAAAAAAACAAAAAACACAAATTGTCATTTAATGGATCCAAAAACAAACAAAAAAAGAAAATGCGAAACAAAAACAAAAATCAAAAACCCCCTCCCCGAAGATTTTTTTTCCTAGACACAAATTGCTTTGTTTCCTGTCATGTTTTAATATCAATATTAACACAATGTGTAGTCTAAAACTAGTTCCTTTGTAGTTTGCATGGGATGTGAATGCTGTCTCAACGTGCCCAGACCTAGACAAGAATGCATGAGCATCAAATCAGATGTGAACAAAAATCTCTCTCTCTCTCCTCCATATATATCTCTATTTCTATTGTGATAACTTGGTGGGCAGTGGAGCACCCTCCGGTGGATTGCCGTAGTGTGTTGAATGATTGTTTTTTTATTCTCTATATTTTTGGAGCTCCGAGCTTCTTAGTAGTAGCCTGGGCTGAGTATTCTTGAGTCCCTGCTGATGTTTTCGCATGGCCTTGGTTGAGTGTTAGAAGTTGGGCCTCAGCTGTTTTTCTCGAGTGTTTGGCTTGTAATGACCGGTGCATGCCTGGCTTCTGGCCTCATACCCAGCTCTATTCTCTGCACACCAGTCCTGAATAGCTACAGTGCTCAACCGAATTTTGGCGCGCCCGCTTCCCCGGCAGGCTCCAACCCGGCGCGGCCCGGAGGCTTCCCGGGGGCCAACAGCCCAGGACCTGTCGCCGATCTCTACGGCCCTGCCAGCCAGGACTCCGGAGTGGGGAATTACATAAGTGCGGCCAGCCCACAGCCGGGCTCTGGCTTCGGCCACGGCATAGCTGTAAGTACCTTCCTTCCCCTGCCCTCCTGTCTCCTTCTTGCCCATCTTCTGTGGCCCATGGGGAGGGTGTGCCGGGAAAGCCCAGAGTTGGAAGCCAAGGAGAGGGTGGTGGGTCCCCATCCACGTCATTTCAGCCACCTAGGGCTGAAGCTCCTCCATTCAGATGTTACCGGAGCGCCTGTGGGCCGCGCCCCATGATGGAGTGGAAGGAGCGTGGGCAGGGCAGGCTCAGGGCACCACACCATCACCTTCAGCCCATGCAACCTTGAGCCACTTATATGACCCGCCACTTCCCTGGCTGCAAAACAAAAATAAGTGTGTCTCTCTCAGAGGACTGAGAATTCATGGGACTAGGGCAGTGGTCGGCAAACTCATTAGTCAACAGAGCCAAATATCACCAGTACAAGGATTGAAATTTCTTTTGAGAGCCAAATTTTTTAAACTTAAACTATATAGGTAGGTACATTGTTATTAACTTAATTAGGTTACTCCTAAGGCTTAGGAAGAGTCACACTCAAGGGGCCAAAGAGCCGCATGTGGCTCGCGAGCCGCAGTTTGCCGACCACGGGACTAGGGTATGTCACCTGGTGGCACATAGTCAGTCCTCAGTATCGGCCCCTGGTCCTTGATCTCTGCCTGCTGGAGACTGTCACGTGGGCTGGGACCTCGGAGCTGTGGAGCCCCCACTGGAAGGTAGCAGCCTCAGTGGGTAGAGTCCCTCCCCAGGCCCCAGGTCCAGCGTAGGTGAGTGTGGTGCAGTCCCCTCCCCAGGTGCTAATGTTTCTTACAGTTTCCAGGTTCCAAGTAAGTTCCCACTTGTGTTCTTTAGCTGTGCCCTCCCCACCGAGGCCCAATGCATTGATATTTGTAATGCTCTGTGGTTCTATAATCTGACTAATCCAGGCCATAGAAATTTGCTTAACAGATTTGCATGCTATTTTCAGATTGTATTGTTCTTTCCCTCCCGGTGTGTGTGAGCATGAATGTGCCTGAGCCCACTCACTCCTGTCCCTTCCATTTGGAAAACGAAATCAGCCAACCTCTGCCCTGGCCAATCTCGGCCTCTCAGAGGCAGTTTGGCTTGGAGCTAAGATGGGAGTGTCTGCTGTCCCAGCTCCTGTCCTTGTCGTGAGAGCCCTGCCTCAGGGGCTGCGCTGGGGAGAACAGAGCAAGTGCAGACGGTCTGGGGCACCAGGGCCTCTGAGTTCCTGCCCCCTGATTGCAAACACACACACACACACACACACACACACACACACACACACACTCCTGCCAGCCCTGGCCTCTGTGGCCTGGGTCCTTGTTCAAGTCCACTCCCAAGCCAGTGTCACTTAAGTCAGTACATTGATGCGTCAGAACCCCTCAGATCAGCTGTAGGGCACAACCCAGAGTACTGTTGTTCAGCTGAGAGCTGCATCAATGTGGGAGACTCTCTCTCAACAGGTAGAACACAACTCATTCCCATTCTCAGCACCCAGAAACACGGTCCCTGTTTGTTCTTGAACACCAGGATCTCTCCGACCTGCGTGCTGTGCTGGTTCTCAGAAATAACCACATAGCATTGCCTTTGGTCTGCACAGGACTTGCTTTCTCCCCAGCTGGAGCCGTCGGGAGTCCAGAGACACTGTTATCTTTGCCCTCCCAGGGGTTCAGGGCAACAACGCCTCTCACTTGGGGCTTGAGCCTCCGTTTCCCATCACCACCCGCCCCTCTGAATCTGGCTCTTGATTTTCCCCTGGGCACACAGACAGGCGTGGGGCGGGAGCGGGGCCGGCGGGTGGGATCCTGGCCCCTCATGGCACGGTGTCTCAGAATTACATATTCATGCTGGCAACCACAGTCTAGTCCCAGACATAATTTCCTTTCCCAGAATATGACAATCTGTTCCCATGTATAGCGTGCTGATGACCTTAACAATTGTGCAATTTTAGGGACCTTTGATTGCAACGGCCTTTACAAATGGATACCATTGAGCAGGTGCTTTCGTTGCCATCTCACTCTGAGGTATTACTTCTCTGCCATATGTCTCCGCCCGGCCGGGCGTGTCCGTACCGCGTGCGCCCTGGGCATGCAGTACGCACGGGCCCGGTCTCATCACATCCATCTCTCTCCTCTCTCTGGACCTTTCTTGGAGGGGTGGGGGTAAAAAAAATCCAATCTTTGAATCTTTCATTCTTTTCTTCAGCTTTAATCATGACGCCCCACACATACTTTTTTGTTTTACTGTCTTTTTTTCTCGGTTTGGTTCTTTTGCTTCCTTTTCTCCATCTTCCCCACCGCTCATCTTTCTTTGTCTTCAAATACGATCAAGAGTGGGAAACTGGAAGGCGATCACGTGTTGTGCCCGTCCCAGGGGAGTGGAGGCAGGGACACGCGGGGCTCCTGCCAGGCCTCCCCCAGGGTCCCGGGGAGCTGACCTGGTGGGGTGCTGGGCCTTTCAGCTCCCCAGAGCTCCTGGCCTCAGACAATGGGGTTCCGGCCGTCAAACAGCCAGACTGCACCTTTGAGTGAAAAGAAAACATTTTTTCCAGTAACTACTGAGTAATTATCCAGATTACCGCTCGAAAAGCAAATTAAATTAACGATATCACCTGCGTAACATGGGCTTGGATCCCTGCCAGTTTCCTAACCTTTTAAACTGAGCTCGAGTTAATTAAACATTTTTTAAATCACTTTGACGGGCCATGGAAGGGGTGGCGTGAAGGAGAGGGAGGCTGGGGCAGTCGGGGGGGGGGGGGGGGAGCCTCATGTCACGCTCTCATTTGAAAATGAGAACCTGCCATTCTGGGGGGAAGACCAGGAAGCCAGACGGGTGCCCTCGGGAAGCCAGTGCGCCCTGCGGCAGCACGTTGGTTTGGGGGCCTAGGGGCGTGGGTCTTTCTCTCGGGAAGAGGGAGGTGAAAGCGAAGTCTGGGAGTGGGTCCCACTCAGAAAGCCCCAGCCAGGCTGAGTGCCTGTCACTCCCGGAGTCGGGACGCAGGAGGAGCCAGGCTGGAGGTGGCTGTCCCTGGTTTGTGGTCCGTAGGATTCCTCTCTCGTAGAGGGGGCCAGGCTGAGTTGAGCTCCATAAATTTCTCTTGGATTTCTCTAACGTTGCTGCTAAGGAATCACCTCAACTAACTCAACTACCTCTCTTAACCCAATAAACCCCGTGTGTGGACGCTCCCCAGCCCTCGCCTCCACGGCCGTTAGAGCACTGACCCAGCCATGGTGGAGCCAGAGGCCACTAACAGTTTGAAGGAGAGCCACGCACCACTAACGAAGCTGAGGTTGGGGCCCCAGAGGGAGGCAGGGTCCTCTGAGCGCCAGGCAGACCGAGAGATCCGGGAACTCTGGGGATTGAGGTGGCTCCAGCCCTCTGTGGTCACATGACCAAGGGACTACACAACCATCAGGTGCAGCAGATCCCTGGGAGGCCAGGGGCTGGGGCTGCCAGCCCTCCTGTCCCTGCTAAAGGAGGGTGGTGCAGGGCTTCTGGCCACGCCTCCAAGGCCACCCCAGCCTTTCCAAGGGGCGGGGGAGGGGCAAGGCTGCTCCCAGCCCATCCTCTATCCCACTCTGGGACTCCGTTTCCACAGAAGGAGGAAATAACCAAGAGAATGGAGGTAGCATCCTGCCCGTCCGCCCCCCCCACCCCCCGCCCCCCGCACCTCCAAAATGGATGAAGGGAGCCAACTGAGCCACGTGGCTGCACCAAAAGGCATGCTCAGTGCCCTCTCCCACGGGGCCAGGCCCACCCGTTCAGGGAGCCTCAGCTATCACGCCCACGACTCCCGGGCCTGTTTCTATTTATTTCCTGTAACCAAAGCTGGCTATTCATTGTGGATGTTTTCATCGTGTCCTGACCTTGGTTCCTAGGAGTCTGTTTAGTGGGCATTTGCATTTTCCGTTCTGGGCCGTCATTGATGGGTAGTTGATAAAGGCAGACGTTTTTCAAACTTGGTGGCCTTGCGAGCAGAAGCTTCACCAGAGAAAGCGTTGCTGGTCGAGTGCAGTTCACCAGTCCAGCCCACAACCAGCAGGACCGCATGGGCGGGCCGCACTTCCTGCCATCCCCTCCGGGACCCCACAGCCTGCATCCAGCCAGCAAAGCCAGGCTGCCCTGCCCCAGCCTCGGCGGCTTAGTGTCAGGTTTCCCAGAGCTGTGCCCCCAGCACGCTGTTAGCGAGGCCAGTTTCAAGCATGTAGTTGGGATAAACCAGATACTTGCCTGACACTTCTTCTTTCTCCCCCCACCCCCCACTTTTATGTTCTCTTCGGGCACCCCGACCTTCCGTACCCTGCAGAGCATACCTGGATGTCCAGGCAAGACTGGGCGAAGTTTCTGAGTGGCCCTTTGTTTAGGTGATGTCATCAGACCTGGACCCCCACCAGCTTCACTCCCCATCCCAACCAGAGATGGCTCGCTTCGGATCGAGGGTTGACACATCTCATCATCTCACGAGTCTGCTGTAATATAAGACAACAGCTTTTCAATGTGTATATAACCCATGATTTTGGTTTTGTTTTGTTTTTGTTTTTCTTGATGGTTTCCCTTCCCCTTCTCTCTTGCCCCTTCTCCTTTGAAATCTCTTTGAATCACATTTAGTAGTGATTTTGACTTAGTCCAGTAGTCATATAGCTTTAATATCTAGTTAAAAGCTAACCATAGTATAATTGTTATATTAAGGTATTTTTTTCTTTAAAAAAAAAACTTTTTTTGCTTGTTTGGATTCTGTTCTCACTTTTAAAGGATGCTGAGATGGTAATATTACTCTCAATATTTTGGTACCAATTCTGAGACTGTATGGATTTTCAGGTGCAACTTGAGCGCGCAGGGGGAAGCGCGGGCGCGAAGTGTGGAGGGAGGCGGGCACTGGCTTTCCACTTGCGTTGTCCGAGGAGTGAGATGCAGTAGGCTAATCACAGACTGCGCAGTTCTTTTTGGTGATGTCTCTTTGTTAACCTAAGTATATCTATTTTCGGCAATAAGGTAAGGATGACCATGTTTCGAGTGTCCTCCTTTTCTATAAGTGCTTTTTTTCTGTTAAAAGAGGTGATATAAGGTTTTTTGAAATTGTGACTTCTAAAAAAAAAAAGAAATGTTGTAAATACAATTCCATTAACTACATAGAAACTATTAAGAAAGAGAGAATCAAAAATATTTTTGTGAGGGAGTCGGTCCCAGGCAGCTCGATGCTCGGCGGCGGGAGGAGGGGAAGGAACCAGAACCCAGTCGGTTGCTGAGGCTGAAGAACACCCAGCTGCCAGGACGACCCCGGGAAGAGTTGGAACACTGTTTAGCTCCTCTTGTCTGTGTGATAGACTCGATTAGTGTCATACCAGCATATTAACCTCTCGTCTGTGCACAGCTTCAAATGTTACCGTCTAGTTAGATTTTTATTTAAAATATGAAAAACCGCTTTTCCCAAGACGTTTTTTAAAAACAAAGCTACAATTTTAATATTTAACATATTTAAAGTTTCAAAGCACATCTGTTTGGCTTGGGTAGGGAGGGGTGGGGAGACATCCTTTTTCAGTCTTAATTTTTAAATATTTGATCATTTTCTATTGTCCAATCATTTCAGCACCTCCAAAGGGCCCTGGGACACTTTGCCTCTCTTCTCCCCCCGCCCGCCCCCCCCAACGTCCCTCACCCGCCCCCATCTCTGGGGCCCCCAGGCCAGGAGTGGATAAGCCTGCATTAATGAAACCTTTTCTCCATTCACTTTCTATTTACAAATTAGGAAAGCAACCTTTCGGTTTATATATTATTTTTAATACCTCAGTGCTGCAAGTATCACCAGAGAGGCTATGGAAGAATTTTTTTTTTTTAATTTATTGTAGATGTAAACAGAATTTTAAAAATAAAAAGTATAAACATCGCTGCACTGTGACTGGTGGGAAAAACTGACAGTTTCCTGTTTGCACATGTTAACATTTGGCTGTTATAATATATGGTCCTCGGTTGGGGAAAGATACTTATGATGAAGGATATTTTTTAATTTAACTTTTTTTTAATATTGGTAATAGGTCGGCAACAGCAACTATAGAAGTACAACTCAATAGATGGCATTAAAACATATTGTAGTGTGGATATATATTTTTTCTTTTTTAAAATGTGATATTGCCGTTTTATTAATATTTTTTAAATTGTTACGTTTATAAATTTGGTACTTAAGGCACAGCCAGTATGAGACACTGAACGCGACATTTATTATAAAGAGCTGCTGCACTCCTATTTTTATAAATTTTACTAACAAAGTAGACTAATGTAGACATTCACAGACACGGTAGGGCAAATGCATCTTCAAACGAAAGGCTCCAAAATGCTCACTCGGAAAGAAAGAAAAAAAGAGCCTTTTTTTATTCCAATTAAACAACAACACTTAAACATAATCATGTTATTTGTTTTTCCAATAAAATGTTAGGTTGTTTGGTGAGATTTTGGGGAGGGGTTTGTTTTTCTTTCGATTACCAAACAACCAGGCTAAAGTCAAAAGCTGGGCGCTTTTAAAATATCCAAACTTGTTCAAGTAATAAAATAACAAAATAGACATTTTATTTAAGGAAAAAAACAAAACACAAGCAAAACAAAAAGAGACAGTAAATTCCCAGAAACTCAGTGTCTAGACTAGGGAATTGAATTACTGTTTTGTCCATGTTGGTGATGTACTGTACTACCCTGCCTTTCTCTGCATCCCCACCACCTCACAGGAGACTCTTTGTTGATCACTGTCTGTTAATAATGTATAAAAATGGCTATCTTGTAAGCGTGCTGTCCTGGTACTAGTATAGTGACTTTTTTTCTCCTCTTTCTTCTAGTACATATTGATAGGTATAATGTAATTAAGGTTTAAAAATTTAGACATAGTTATTCAGATTTAGGACCAGTAAGGATAGAACTTTCTCTTATTTATGGAAAAAAAAAAGTTAATAATTTGGGGGCAGTTTATTCCTTTTAATTTTTTTTTTTCGATTTCAAGTTTTCATTTTATTTCTTGCTGATCTGATGTGGTTTCAACTAACCCAAGGTCTCACGATGTTCAAATGCCGGCAGACTCCACGGCGTTTTGTAGATTCCCACCCACCCCACCCCGCAACTGTGAAGGGGTGTGCCATACTACCTTAAATGCTAATGCTAGATATGCAAAACTGGATTTTTTTAATTTATTTTTTAAAAGAGGGAGGCATGGTATATTAAAATGATTTTACTAAGAGAAAAAAAAATATTTTTTTAAGAATGCTCAGAAGAAATTGATAATCTGTGTGAATATGTTTTAGATGTTTATAATACCTTTTGAAGAGACCCAGTAGCCCATAGCACAAATCTCGTGGAAATCCGATATGTTTTAATGTGGCTACCTAGGTTAGGGTTCACGTTAGTCCCCCCCACTCATCTAGAAGTCCATTTTGAAAGGTTTTTGTAAATTTTGTTCGCACTGACGTTCAGCCTCGTCTTCGTTTCAATCAAGCTCAGTGGCGAACATGGGAACCACCTTTCGCCTTCCCTGGGGGAGAAACCCTCTTGGCCGATGGCTTTTCCCCGGAATCATAAAACCGCCACCGGGTGACTTTCTGGCTTCCAGATCCATCTGCCTGGGACCCCCAGGCTCCTCTCCTTCCAAGCAGAGGAGAGTGAGGGGCAGTAGCTCCCGGACCCATTCCTGGTTCCACCCGGGGATGACCCAGAGCGTGGTCCCCTCGCCGGGGCTGTCGCACACCTGGTCTGTGGCCTTCCTCACACCCACTGGGAAAACCAAACCGCCTCTCACTCCATCCCAGGCGCTCACTGGCTTGATTCAAACGAAGCCCCGACAGGCCTTTGCGTTTCTATCCTTCATAACCTTCATCTTAATTTGAACTCGTAGCTTGGACTTTAAGGTAGCATGGCTCTTTTGCTGTCAATTTGATGTTTCACAGCACAGCAATTCACAGCCAGTGAATGTTACACACATCTTGCTAGACTAGTATAAAAATCATTGGGTAATTGTTGGTTCTAATGACCTGAAAGGTGTTTAGTTTCTGTTTTCAGTTTTATTTTTGTTTGGGGGGGAGGGGGGTCCTTTTTTTTCTTCTTCTTCTTTTTTTTGTTTGTTTTTCATTTGGGGATTTTGGAAGAAAAAAAAAAAGATTTGTTTGGGTTCCAAATAGAAAAACAAAACCTGTTTTTGATCTTTAGTGCAAACGAGGGCTAGGGACTTAGCCACCACCACACTGCTTCATTCTGCCATTCACTCACTGCAGCGTCATCAAAAATAAAGCAATATAGTTTACTACATGTTTTATTGAAGGTCAGCCATGCTTTCTGTATTATATTGCATATGAAATTGTTTACAAAAGAAACACTAACTCATACTTCTCTTTATTGGTTGGGAGTGGCATGCAGGGACAGAGGGAGCCTGGGGATGGGTGGGGAGGGGAGAATTTTTTTCTGAATGTGCTTCACCAGCCAGGCTGCCTCCCAAGGAAGACAAAAAAGCAAGGGGGGGCCAGAGGGACAGACGCAGGCCAGCACATTGAAGAGAGACACTGGCGGGCTCCCCCACCCTCACCCTAAGCAGAAAAGCAGCAGAAGTCAGCTCAGCCCAGACCTGGGCACAGACACTACACAAGGAAACACCACCTTACGTTAAGCAATACTTTAATACTGTAATATGTTTGTTTTCTTTTCTTTTCCTTTCCTTTTTTTTTTTTAACAAAAAAAAAAAGTAAGTAAACTAAGACACAAAGAAATCTGCATAAACCCACCCCTCTGGGGAAGCAACCTTAATCCAACCGCTCGCTATCAAAAATAATCAGAATGTATTGTCTCAGACAGGCTTTCATTCCCGGGAGGCGGGCAGGAGGGGGCGGGGGAGAGGGACTGGGAGACAAGTCCCAGGGCCTCCCTAGAAGGCGCTACTGTACCTGTACATACTGAACCACCCGTGTGGAATCTGTGAGTGTCCTCTTGAGTAGCGTGGGCTAGCCAATCTGCCGTTCATGGTGTGTTGTAAACTCGGAATTCCATATGTAATAGGATGCAAGTCTAAGCGTTTCATGTGGACATAAATGTATCTAAATAAAACTTTCCCTAGCACTGTGGCTGACCTCACCCTTACTTTTATACTTTAGTATGAAACTGATGACAACTTTGGTAGTGAGTATTTTTTTTATATATATACATATATATGTATCTATATATATATATATCTCAAGCATCTTTCAGGTCTTTGTGTGTGGCTTTTCTTAAAGCCCTGTTGTAAAAAATTACTATGTGGATGGCAGTCTCTCACATCACAGATGTGGAAAGTATAATTTTATATTTGTATTTTCAAATAAATAAGTTTGTGAAAGGTTTCCATCCTCTACTGTGGTCCAGAAATCAATGTGTTTGTCTGACAAAAAAAAAAATAAAATAAAATAAACTGTTTTGAACAGAGTCGTTTGGTGTTCTTTCATTTACAGAATCCAGGAGAGCTGTGTTTGGGAGGTGCGGGGGGAGTGTACCACCAGTCACACCCACCACCCCTCCCCCTCAACAAGGCTGTGGGTTACCCGCAGTCTGTGGGCGCAGGTCACTAGCCAAATTCCGTACCCCTTGAGTTAGGGGTCCGGGAGGGTATCAGGAAGCCCAGCCTTTACCCTCAAGAGTTTAAAGTTTTGGCTCGTGGAGAGAATTTTGTAGAATGACAAAAGTAAAGGTGTAGAAATAGATCAGCTATGATACTTCCACCTCCTGGCTATCAAGAAGTGAGAGAAGAGGAAAGAGCTGAGAGAGTTTGTTGAGGGCAAATCCGAAGACCTGGTGGTAGCAGTCAAGCCATTCTCGAATCAGGGGGATTCCTTGGCCTTTAAGCCCTGGAGATAATGAGCTAGGCTGAGAGGTTGGTAGGGGTAAAGCATGGGGCTGAGAGTGTCTTGGGAGCTGCTTCCTTGAGGCCTTGGGTAAAGCCCTAGGCCCCAGGGCATGGCCTTCTCGGGTCTCCCCTCCAGTTTCCTGTCCCCTGCCTGTTCCAGCTTCATCTTATGGGCCAAGAGGAGAAGCTGGAAGGTGTCTGTCCTTACCTGAGTCTGGAGACAGGAGAATTGGGTCCCAGGATCACATCTTGTATGTTCACAGACAAGGCATCGGCACGTGTCTGTGTCTTGTTATCTTGTTTGAGGACAAGAGAGTCCCATCCCTGCTGCCCCACAGAAATTCCAATACAAATCCTCACCGGTTTTGTTTAATTTTTTTAATTCTCAAGTTTCACAAATGCCCTCAAAATAGCAAGAAAAGTATTAACAAGGGTAATGTAGGTTACCGGGGTTACTGGATATGAAGACTTACCCAAGTCACTTCGCTCTCAACGGAGTGGCAGAGGAATAGAAAAAGTCAGGTAGATTGACCTGATCAGTAGGAGAGAATAAATAATCTAGAAATAGAAAAATAGGAATTTAATATGTATGATAAATATGTTGAGTAGCTTCATTTCGTTGATAAAGGGTGGGTTACTGAACATACGGTACAAGCGCAACTGGCTTTGCAGCTTAAGAAAAATAAAAGCCAACTTCCAACCTACATTATTCATAAAAATAAATTCCAGGTAAATTAAGGATTTAAGTGTAAAACTTAACAAAAGTCTTGCAAGAAAATCTATGCCATTCATGCAACACAAAGCTTTTAACTAAAATCAGAAACCCAGAAGCTATAAAAGAATATATCTGATATAAAGACATTATGATATTAAAAATACTTAAACTTTACATATGGCAAAGAAACTTACATGTAAGGAAGATCAATCAATGATAGATTGGGGGGGGCGATATTTGTAATGCAAAGGTCATACTATATTCAGACCTCTTAGAAAGTGACAAGACAAAGGCAACCCAGTAGATAAATGGGCAAAGGATAAGAACAGGAGAATATGGGAGAGCCAACCCAAAGGGCTCAAAATCTGAAGCATGAAAGCATGCTCAAATTCACAATACAGTGGGAAATTAAAATTCGAGCCATACTCCAACCTGGCAGGCAGTGGGAAGATACTACCTGTTGCTATGAGGAAAAGGGAGCTCAGATATTGCTGCTAAAACTGGTGTTTTGGTCGTTTTGGAAAGCTCTCAGCCAACACTGGAACCATGAGGGACATTCTCCATCTCTTCCTCATCAGGGTCATTTGAGATTGGCCAATCAGAGGTGTGTTTGCAAGCGCTCTCCCACTTTCTCACACCATCCTCCCTTCCAGAGTCTTGTAATTTGAAAAAATGACCGTAGATTATTTTCTGAATGTTTGATAGTCTCTCTCCCTCAAGTCTAAGGAATATGTCCATGTGCCACACCTTCTCTGCCTCAGCTATGGTGGCCTAAAACATTATAAAGACCATTTCCCTTGCCCTGGCTGGCATAGCTCGGTGGTTGAGCATCAACCTATGAACCAGGAGGTCATGGTCAGGGCACATGCCTGGATTGTGGGCTCGATCCCCAGTGTGAGGTGTGCAGGAGGCAGCCAATCAATGATTCATCATTGATGTTTCTATCTCTCCCTCCCTCTCCTTTCATCTCTGAAATCAATAAAAATATATTTTTTTAAAAGACCCTTTCCCCAAGATTCTTATCACTTCCAGTTAGCCAGTCAATTTTTCACAGATGATCAGAATTGATTGCAGAGCAGCCAGCCTGGTCATTTCCTCTAGCCCCTAGGAGATTAAATTGATGGGCAAGAAGAAAGCAACGGTTGGAGCAGATGCCTCTTTGAGGGCATGCATCCCTTGTCTGCAGATGCCCTCTGCCAACCCTCCTAAGGTGACTGGGGACCAGGGAGTTCCCTGGGGGAGGGAGAGGAGCTTGTGGGGGACCAAGCAGCCTGGCTCTTCTGCTGCCCTCGCCACCCCTCCCGCAGGTCTCTGCTTAATTGCTGTGACATATCGATGGGCACTCTCCGAGGAGGGAGCAGGCCAGCCGGCCGCAGCATCTCAGCTCAGCAATCATGGCTGATTAAAAACTAGTTACAAAGCAATGAAGATGGAATCCTGCATTAACCAGATGACCCTATCCAGGGCCAAGCCCAGATAAATGGCAGCGATGACGAGAGCATCACTCACAACGTCGACAAATATTAATGGCTGTTTGAATTTCTGGGAGATTTACAGAGCACATCTGGACGGGACACCGGCTCTGCTTCCTGTCCAGCTGTGCCTGTGTGGATGGGTATCTGTGGCCTCGCTGCCTACCCCGAGTGGTCTAGCTCAGCTGAGCTTTGTGTTTGTTTGTTGTTGTTAATCCTCACCAAAGAATATTTTTCCATTGATTTTTTTTGGAGAGAGTGGAAGGAAGAGGGAGAGACAGAGAGAGAAACATCAATGTGAGAGAGACACATTGATTGTTTGCCTCCCACATGGGACCCGACCATCCTGCAACCGAGGTACGTGCCCTTGACCGGAATCAAACCCAGGACCCTTCAGTCCACAGGCCGATGCTCTACCCACTGAGCCAAACCCGCTAGGGCTCAGCTGAGCTATTAGGTGGGTCTAATGTGAATACTCTGGCTTGTGGAAAGTTGCTATTTATTATATTGCCAGTTTTCCAAGACTCTGAATTAGCTCGCCCGCACTTACTGCTGAGACCATCCGGAATATGATTTAATCTTTCTTTAATGATTCGAAAGGCACTTGGAAGTCCTGCACTCATCAGAGGCGTGGTTGTGAACATCAGAACTGGATGCTGAGGAAGGATAAAGTGCCCACAAAACCATCAGGTGAAGGGGACTATGGGGAGCAGGGCCTGTGGGTGTTCTGAGAGAGCTCTGCCTGGCGGGGCCCAGGTGTGCTGGGGTGGGACAGGAAGTCTAATCTGACTGGTGCTGATGTCCCCACGTTCAATGAATGACCCTAGGACAAGTCAGCCTTTCTCCCTGGCCCCCACCTGTTCCCACGGCCCCCACCTGCTCCCACGGCCCCCACCTGCTCCCACGGCCCCCACCTGTTCCCACGCCCCCCACCTGTTCCCACGCCCCCCACCTGTTCCCACGGCCCCCACCTGCTCCCACGGCCCCCACCTGCTCCCACGGCCCCCACCTGTTCCCACGCCCCCCACCTGTTCCCACGGCCCCCACCTGCTCCCACGGCCCCCACCTGCTCCCACGGCCCCCACCTGTTCCCACGCCCCCCACCTGTTCCCACGGCCCCCACCTGTTCCCACGCCCCCCACCTGTTCCCACAGCCCCCACCTGTTCCCACGCCCCCCCCTCCCACCCCCGAGGAGAATTTGGTCTTTGCAGGTTTGTGTCTCGTTGTGCAGATCTGGAGCGAGGGGGAGACTTGTCCTGCCCCGGAAAGAAAAGCTCAAGAGCCCTAGACATGACCCCTGTAATAGGCAGAAATCAGCAGGTATAAGGTGAGGGGGGAGGGAGAGACGAGAGCTCGCGAGCTGAGGTCAGGAGGGATGGAGAGTGTCCACAGGCAGCCGCCATGATTGTGGAGAGAGTGTGTGTGCACGTGTGTATGACGTGAGGATCACAGCACCTGCCCCATCGGGTTGTTGTAAGATCTAAGAAGCCCACCCTGCTCTCTCTCTTTCTAGGGAAAGAAAATTTAAATAGAATCACCATCTGGAACTTTTTGAAGCACTTCTGGAAAGATTTAAATTGCCTTTCAATAATCTTGGGCCATAGATATTTCCTTGAATACACCCCCACGCGGAGACAGGGGCACCAAGTCAGGAGCCAGAAGGCCTGGCTTTTTATGGTCCTGCAAGGTCCCGCACGATGGTCGATGGTCACGGAGGCGAGAAGCGGGTCTGTAATTATCTGGGCTGGTGTCTAGTTTCACTTGACAGTCAACTCAAAGTAGTGTGTTGCCCCTTCTCAATAGATGAGAACTTGGCAAGAGTGTAACTACCATGTAAATGAAGAGAAGAGCGTGCTTTGCTCATTCAGAACTTAACCGGGTTATTCACCGACTCAGAACAGCAGCAGCCGGGGCCCCAGGTCAGCCTCGCCGACCGTGCCTGGGTCACGGGCCTGCGGCGGCGGCCACGCGGCGTGTCCTCCGGCACAGTCGTTCCCACATGTTGGCACATGGAACAACATCCTGCTTCCTATGCAGCACTTCCATGAAAGCCGGTCCGAGACCTCTGCTCGGGTGGGGGCCTGGGGGCAGGAGGCATCTAAGTCGCACTGTGTGAGGAGGCACGATGAAGGGCTGTCTTCAGGGCCGAAGGGAAGCTGAGTGGATAGATCCCTGTAGGTCGCGGAACACTAGATGCGGAACAGTTTTCTTTCACCGCGAATTGCAGTAAAGACTACATCCAACAGCTGTGTGTGAAGGGCAAATTGGGTCCATTTGGCGAAGCCGGTCTTGGATGAGTTGGTTATGGGGCGTGTTGACGTGAAGTGGAGTCCTTGTACGGCTCTCCTCACGAGCTGGCAAACGAGGGAACCAAGGTCTCTCCCGAGGAGCCGAATGGTAAGAGGCGGGGTGGGCAGAGAGACGCATCCTTTAGCCATGAAAGCACAGGACCTAGGAGAGTCCCGGGGCCGCTGCTGCTGCCATGGCGAGAGGAAGTCTTAAACAACTAGCTTCACGGGTTGTAGCTGGGGTAAGGCACCTGCCAGGTGGCGGTGGATGCGGGGCGCTGAGCCCACGGCTTTCTAGCATCCTCGTCCTGCGCGCACACCTTCCCTACTGAGACACAGGCATCAGCCCCTCTTACTCGACGCAGTGGAACATTTGCTCCATCCAGCTCCCCTTGTTCTGACTGACAACGTGCCCTCGGGTTATAGTCTGGCCTCCCAGGTCGTCCTGGATGCTGGCAACGAGCTGGCCCTCTGAGACTGTCCCTCCCTCTACCTTGTGTGCTCAGTGTGAGAGCTGAGACAGAGCCACTGGTGGGGGCTCATGAAACCAGGTGTGAGACCCGTAAGAGATGGGAGTAAACTCCACAAGGCATGCATGCCTGCCTGAGAGGCCTGCCCACCTCCCCGTGGGGAGCCCACCCGCACGTGCCCTCTCATTGGTCACCTGAACCCCTGCACTTGGGGGTTACATGTCTGTGCCCCACCCCACCTCAAGGCAGGTACAACTTATTTGAGTTTGTGTCCCCAGTACCCGGAACCCTGCAAGCACGCAGGCCAGCTGGGAGCAGGTCCTGACACATGGAGGGCCCTAAATAAAAACGTAGGGAGTGATGGATGGATGGATGGACCATCTGGCCTTCGAGCCACTCTGCGGGTGGAGCTCAGGCCGCCCCCTCCAACATCTCCTGGTGCCTCGGGACGCTGACGGCTCTCAGAATCCGTGCACCTGCTCTTGGTTCTGCAGTTGCGAGGACCTCAGGGTCTGTCCGGCCCCGTATCCTGCACCACGCAGGCGTCGGATCCAGCCACTCCTGGGTCCTTGGGTCGCTGTGACCTTGGGCAAGTTACTTAACTCCCTGTAGCACCTCAGCTGCACTTTGGGAATCGTGCTGCCAACTACTAGTATACCACAGCCGGGGCAGGTTTTTCCATAGCCCCTCAGGCTTTGTGTGAAAGGAAAGGGCATGGAAGGTAAATATTTTCAGACTCTGCCACGGAATGGTCCTGAAATACAAGCTCCTCCTGCCCACTGCACCCTCGCACATTGAGCAGCTCACCTGAAAACAATCAAAGGGCCTTTATCTGCCCCCTCCTTCCCTTGCCCGCTCCCAGGAACCTCCGAGGTGAGCCACTTGGCCTGACAGCTTCAGAGCCTGTCTCCTGTTCAGGGAGGGGCTGGCACCTCCCCCGGGAGCAGGAGGGGCCTGCGCTCTGCACAAAGGAGCTGGTGCCGCAGCCCTGCCCTGCTCCCTCCTGCCACCCAGCAGCCGGCTTCCAGGGGAACCAAGCTGGGGAGACCCATTCTGGGGAGTGATCTGTAGTGACAGAGAAGCCCCGGGGGCTGGGAGCCCAGCAGGGACCTGTTAACCCTGGAGAGACAGACAGTCTGGGTAGACAAGGAGAGATGGGCATTTCAGGGCGAGTTGCTGGCACTTTCTGAGTTTCTTCATCTAGAAAACAGGGACAGTGCCTCCGCCAGGGCTCCGTGTGGGAACTGGGGATGGGACTTGCGCTGGGTTGGCTGTGCAGCAAGGGGTCAACATAAGGACACTCTTCCCCTCCCTGGCCCAGATGCCAGCATCCCTGGTTCAGTGATGCCTCTACCCTTCACCCTCTGGACCTGGGGAGGTGAGATGTCCCAGCAGCCTAACCCAGTGGTTCTCAACCTTCTGGCCCTTTAAATACAGTTCCTCATGTTGTGACCCAACCATAAAATTATTTTCATTGCTACTTCATAACTGTAATGTTGCTGCTGTTATGAATCGTAATGTAAATATCTGCTATGCAGGATGGTCTTAGGCGACCCCTGTGAAAGGGTCGTTCGACCGCCAAAGGGGTTGCGACCCACAGGTTGAGAACCGCTGGCCTAAGGCTTCGTGGAGGAAGCATGCTAAGATGGGGCCAAACCATCTGGGTGAGTGAGGGGTCCGCGTGTCCCTGGAATTGGATTTGGGCACCTTCACAGCCTCTCGGTGCAGCATGGATGTTGAGTGGAAACCCAGGTGGCAGTGCCAGAGAGACCATGTGGCTCATTTGCAGCATGACTTTGGGCAAGTCATTTCCCCTCGTGTGAGAACCGATTCTCCTAGCTTGACACCCAGGGCATCCCTGTGGCCCTGAGTCAGGTCAAGGTGAAAACAAGGAAAGGGGTGTGTATGCCTTTAAGGCCGTCATCCCCCTCATGGAGTCCACCTGCCAGCTAACCCACGCCAGGTCCTCGGCCAGCAGTTGCCATGGCGTGTGGACGGGAAGGCGTGACGCTACAGCAAGAGGTGTTTGTTCGAACACAGAGGTCAGGGAGTGAAGTCGTTGGTATTCCAGTCGTATCGAGTCGTTCGCACAGTGTCGCTAATAATTAAAGGGGGTTTTGACTAATCTAGTTGCTCTTCCTAAATATACTCTGCTCAAGAAACTCATCAAAGCAGCAAAGTAATCTTTGAGGTTATTAATCTCCTCTGCTTCACAGCTGGGGCAAATTTATTTGCTTGAATTAGCATGTAATAAACTTAAGTAAAGCTGCCAGCACCCCAGCTTGCTAGAGAGCGGCTCCGTGTAATGGGTAGTTTACATCTAGGAATGGGGCGCTGGTCATTGCAGGCCTGGTGCGGTTGGGGGGCTGTCCCCGAGGCCATGAGAGAGGGGACTCCATCCCCAGTAGGGGCGTGCAGGAGGCAGCTGATCCATGTTCCACTCTCACGTCAATGTTTCTCTCTCGTGCTCTCTCCCTTCCTCTCTCTCAAAATCAATTTTCAACATTTTTTTTTAATGTCAGTTTTCTTGGTGGAGCTAGTAAGGTGGGGTCTAGTGAAAGTGCTGGTGGTGTCAGGTGTGAGGCAGTTGGGGTCACCGACAGGCATAACCTTCATGAGATGATAAAGTCACCGAGAGAAGGCAGAGCCAGAGAGGGGGGATGTTTGTTTTCTTTGGCAAAAGGACTTTTGGGGATAACAGGAAAGGAATGGCATCTGCCTTCACAGGACCTACTGAGACAGGTCTTGCGGAGGATAAAATCAGGACGAGGATGGTCCTAGACGTGTGTCAGGGATGCTTGAAAAGATGCAAAAACCATGTGTCCACAGCCCACAGGGCTTCTGAGCTCCACGGGGAGCAAGAGGAATGTGCCCCTCGGAGCAGATGGTGTGATGGGACTGGTATATGTTAAGTAAAAACATAACAGAACTTACACTAGTCACACATTTTCTACTATAAGCATGTACTACTTTCTCATGTATTAACTTCACATTAGGAAACCTGTGGCATCGAATATTTCAAAATATTTATGATATATTTTAATTGTCGTGTTTACAGTTATTTAAAACACACTATGCCTGGAAAATGGGAAGAGAGGGCACTAAATTGTAAATCAGGTAATGTCTCGGGGTGGATATTTTCTAAATTTTCTATAAATATTTATATTTACATATATATTTATTATACTATAGTGGGGAAAAATCTAAAAATTTTTATTTCATAAATATAAAGAAGGGCAGGGAGGGAGGGAAGGGAAGGGAAGGGAAGGAAAGGAAAGGGGAGGGGAGGGGAGAGGCAGGGAGGGGAAGGGAAGGGAAAGGGAAAAAGGGAAGGAAAGGAAATTGGATCAACATGGGTGAAGCCAGAGTGACTCTGGCCTCTCGGGGAGCATGGTGGTCCAGGCACGTGGTCCCATGGCAAGAACCTGGCAGGCGTCTTTGAGGGATTATAGAGAGTGAAGAAACGCTGGACTACTGACAGCCCACATCCTGATTTTTAAAACGAAACAAAACTTTAAATCCCGGTACCGACAGGCTGGCAGGCTTGAAAACAACCCCGGCAAACCCCTAAGTGTGAGGACTTAGCGAAGAGAAAGGAACAGTCCCTGGGAGCCCGCAGGAGTTCACCAAGGACGAGCCATGCTCAACTGAATTCCTGCCCTGAACATGGTGTGCTGATTGGAGGAAAACACTCCTCAAAGTCTCGGAGGCCCTGAATGAGGCCGGAGTGCGGCCTGCCTGTGGCACAGGCCCTGTGGGAGCCGTGATGGGCCCCCGGTGTCCGCCCCACAGGCATCTCCACCAACACCCCAAGGCCCAGCCCTTGACTCTCCCTCAACACTTTTTTCTGCAACTTGGATGAAGCAGAACAGAAGATGCGCTTATCAAATTTGCCGTTGACACAAAGCCGGAGGGATTGTTGATGGAAAGGATGGCAGCGCTGAGATTTAGAAATATCTTGACAGGCTGAAATAATGGGCTGGAAACATGTAAAGGGATAAATGTAAATTCCTGCATTTAGGTTTTTAGGAAAGGTTTCATAAACATCAGACGGGAGACACAGGGCTTAACAGCAGAAAGGAGTGAGGTGGAAGCCAGCACGGCTTGGTTCAGCCGTGGGCAAACTACGGCCGCAGGCCGGATCCGGCCCTTTTGAAATGAATAAAAGTAAAAAAAAAAGACCGTACCCTTTTATGTAATGATGTTTACTTTGAATTTATATTAGTTCACACAAACACTCCATCCATGCTTTTGTTCCGGCCCTCCGGTCCAGTTTAAGAACCCATTGTGGCCCTCGAGTCAAAAAGTTTGCCCACCCCTGGCTTGGTTAGTGGTCAGATCAGGGGGAGGAAGAAAGAAAAGAAAGTAGATTTATTAGGCAGGAAAGTTAACTTCCCAGTGGGGAACAGAACCGGCATTCCATGGGAAGTCAGAGGCGGAGAAAAGCCCTTCCAGGAGGGAAAGTCAGGGAGGGCTGCCAGGAGGAAGGAGATCTGAGCCCAGCCTGATGAATGGGCAGGATCTGGCTGTGCCCAGGCCTGGCCTGGTTGTCAGCCCACACCCACATCCACACACATCCAGCTGGGCCCATGGGTCCAGCAGGCTCAGACCTCTCTCTGTTTCCCAGGACCAATCCCAACTGGAAGCAGGAGGGATTTTTGCAGCTCCAACTCCAGATTCTAGGACTCAGTCAGGTCACCTGTACCGCTGATATTCAGCTGACCTCATGCCTCGGTTTGCTGGCAAGACTTCTGGTTGTTCCTAAGGCACTTCCTCCCTCCTCTGGTGCCCCAGCTCTGTAGGCAGGTCTATGCGCCATTTGATGGGGTACCTGCTGGTGGACATCTGTTTTGCTCCCTAGTTTGCTTCACTAACCCTTTTCTTTTTATAAGAAACCCTACCCGTAGGTGGAGGGTGACCAGGGGACCCAGGTGTGGCCAGAGTACTCAAGCCCCTTGCTACAGGGATTGGCTCGGGGTGGGCACATGTGGCCCCAATCTGACCAATCAGAGTCCTTCAATTCTAAAAGAGTTTGTGGTGAGAGACCTCTGGCCCTTGGCTTTTCAAACAGGAGAGCTGGAATCCAGGGCTAGTGGTGGCTTCTTCCCTGCCCCATGAAACAAACCTGTTTGATAACAGAGAGAAGGAAGCACCAGAGATTCAAAGGCAGAGGTGAGGGAGAGACAGGTGCAGGCAAAGAGAGTCACGGCCTCCTCTTCTCTGGTCCCTGGGTCTGCCCGGTAACTGCATTTCTTCAGAGCTGGAGTCTGCCCTCCACTTCCCCCCTGAAAATCCCCCTCCTTTCCTAACCTCTTTGATAAGGTTTCTGGCATTGAAACTCAAAGAGTCCTGACTGATACCCCAGCCTCTCCCATCACCAACCACTGCCCTGGCCCCAGAACCTGTCATCAGCTGCCATATCTAAATGAAGTCCCTGGGATCCATCTGTCCTGGCCCTGTGTATGGGGTAGGGGGATGTGGGGGTCAAGTCCTGCCCTTCAGCTCTATGTTGCTGAAAGGTCACCAGGAGGTGCTGTGCCCAGGCCTGAGAGGTGACAGCAGCAGGCAGGGCATGAACCAAATGGGGAACCGTGTGGGGCTGAGTGCACTCATGAAACTAGTCCTCTGCCCACTGATTCAGTCACTCATTCAACAACGAGGCACTGAGCATCCACTGGGCTCAAGTGCCAAGGCCAAAGACTTAGCACAGGTGTCCACAAACTTTTTCTGTAAGGGGCCGACGAGTAAGTATTTTCAGCTTGGTGGGCCAGAGGTCTCTGTTGCAGCTACTCAGCTCTGCCTTGTAGAGGGAAACAGCCACAGACAACATTGTGTTTCAGAAAAGGTATTTACAAAAAAGGGGGTGGGCCAGGTTTGGCCAGCTGTCCGGGTTGACCAACTCCTGACTTAGAGCATACAGTTGAAGAAAGTGATGGGAGAGAGATTAAGTAAAGCCTTGGGTACCAGCCAGAGAAAAATGAGTTTTTCTGAATGGCTGATGGAAATCTTGAAAGCTGTTTACACTGGAGAATGGGGAGATCCAGGCGAGGTGACAGAGGGATTGATTCAGCATCGGCCTCCTTGCCAGGCACTCCCAATCCTTCATTCATTCAGTGGATATGTCCTGAATGTCTCCCATGTCCAGGACCTGCTCTACGTGCAGGGGAAACAGCCAGGGGTAAGGCAGGCAAGATGCTTCCTGTCATGGGGCTTCTACTCTACCAAGCCTACAAGGCTCTTCATGGCCGAGCCCTCCGCCTCACCAGCCTTATTCCCTCCCACTCCCCACCTATTAAATCACTCAAAATTCTGGTTGTTCCTTCCTACTTCTACAGCTTCCCTGTTACCTCTTCCTGGAATGTGCTCACCCCCCTCACCCCCTGCAGAAGTCCTCGGAGCCCAGCTGAGCTGCTCCTCCTTGTGCAGACTTGGCCCTCCACCTGCCCCTTGATGTGAGGTTGGCCACGCCTCTCTTAGGTTTTCCCTTCCTTCTCCTAGATCTGTGGTAGGCAAACCGCGGCTCACAAGCCACATGCAGCTCTTTGGCCCCTTGAGTGTGGCTCTTCCTAAGCCTTAGGAGTACCCTAATTAAGTTAATAACAATGTACCTACCTATAGAGTTTAAGTTTAAAAAAATTTGGCTCTCAAAAGAAATTTCAATCGTTGTACTGTTGATATTTGGCTCTGTTGACTAATGAGTTTGCCGACCACTGTCCTAGATACATACCTCAGCTCTAGTGCTTCTCGTGAGGACTTGGAACTCTTTGCTCATAAGCCCCTCCTCTCTGTAGGACGGTCCCCAACGCTTGACCAAGGCCTGCCACACGGAGGGGTTCAAGGAATGTTTGTTGAATGAATGAAATAGCTTTGGACAAGAGGAGCGTTGTGCAGGGTGAGAAATGGGAAACACTCAAATCTGAGAAGAAGGCCGCTACTACCTTAGGGATCTAAACGCTCGGAAGATACAAGGCTTAAAACCGCTATCCCAAATTATTTGTTGAGTGTGAACAATAATAGTCTCCCTCTCTGAAACACCACGGTGAGGGCTCCTTCTTCTGATTAAGTGCTGTCGGGAGTGATTGATGGGCTCCCGTGGGACAGCTGAAACCTCTCTCTCCCTGGCATCGGCGAGCGACAGCCGAGTGGAAACTGACCCCAGCTGACACACTCGTCTTAAAATATCTCTGTGTCCCTGCGGCCTAGATAAAATAGCTGTCGCACTGGAAGTAGGGGCTCCACTCAGGGGGTGCTGGCTTCTCCAAGGGCTGGTGATGGAGGAGCCTGTGACGGCAGGTTCAGCTGAAGTCCAAAGCAAAAGGACCCTAAGAAACTGGCCCTGGATGACCTGCATTTGGGGAGCAGCTCAGTGTTGAGGCTCTCAAGGCTGGGCCAGGATGGGCAAGACCCGTCATCAGCAACATCAAGAAGCATTTATGCAGCACGTATTGGCACGTGGTGCTCGGTTCAGTTCAGATCAAAGAGAGCAATCTAGACACAGTCCTTTCCCAACAGTATCTTGCCACATACAAAGGATGATCATGATCCCAAATCAGTGCTGTGGATCCTTTTGGTTTACAAAGAGCTTTCAACAACACAGCGAAGTAGGTAGAACAGGTATGAAAAATCTTTCCACTTTAGAGGCAAAGAAACCAAGGCTCAGAGAGGTTACATGTCTTGCCCAAGGTCACACAGCTAGTAAGGATCAAAGCAGGGATCCATTTCGGAACAGGAAATGAATAGCATACTCAAAGGGGTAATGGAAGAGGGTTCAATGAAGGGATTCCTTTTATTTTTATTTTTTTGTATATATTTTGTTGATTTCAGAAAGGAAGGGAGAGGGAGATAGAAACATCAATGATGAGAGAGAATCATTGATTGGTTGCCTTCTGCACACCTGACCAGGAATCGAACCATGACCTCCTGATTTGTAGGTCGACACTCAACCACTGAGCCGCACCAGTTGGGCTGAAAGGATTCTTTAAAGAGATAGGGGTGGGGCTAAGGGAACCAAGGATGGACTAGGAAGCAACCTAGAGTGTTATGGATTGAACTGTGTCCCCAAAGATAATATGTTGAAGCCCTCACCCCCCAGTCCCTCAGAATGGGACCTTATTTGGAAACAGGTCATTACAGATGTAATTAGTAAAGATGAGATTATCCTGGGGAAGGGCAGGCCTTTAATCCAATACGACGCGTATCCTTGTAAGAAGAAAAGAGACACAGAGACACAAGGGGAGAACAGGGGTAACGGGGAGACAGACTGAAGTGCTACAGTGCACGCCAAGGAGCACCGTGGTCGCCAAACACCCCGCCGGAAGCTGGAAGAGGGGAGGATGTGTTCTCCCCGGGTTTCAGAGGCAGCTCGGCCAGCCATCACTTCGTTTTGGACTTCCAGCCTCCAGAGCTGTGAGAGGATGAATTTCAATTGTTTTTAGACACCTTGTTTGTGGTGTTTTGTTACATCAGCCACAAGAAACTAATACACTAAGGCAGTGATGGCGACTATGACACGCGTGTCAGAGGTGACACGCGAACTCATTTTTTGGGTTGATTTTTCTTTGTTAAATGGCATTTAAATATATAAAATAAATATCAAAAATATGTCGTTGTTTTACTATGGTTGCAAATATAAAAAAAATGTCTATATGTGACACGGCACCAGAGTTAAGTCAGGGTTTTTCAAAATGCTGACACGCCGAGCTCAAAAGGTTCGCCATCACTGGTCTAAGGTCACAATAGTGGGCACCCCTAGGCCTCTAGGGGCCCATGTTAGAGGAGTCCAGGGAAAGCAGGATCCACCAAACAGGGGCTGCCTGATGGACGTGGTGACCCAGCAGCTACTACTCACTGTCCCTCAAGAAGGAAGGTGAGCAATGAGTGAGTGCCCTGACCCCTCCCTTTCCCACCCCTCAGTCTCCCAACAGCTGAACCTATGGAGGAGCCAGTGGGCAGGAGAGCGAGGGTGATGCTGTTGGCAGCAGTGGGTGGGCTCCCTGGGTCTGAGGGGGGGGGGGGCGCGGAGGAGGGCGGGGAGGTAAAGAGGTACTGGAGACCAGCCAGCACAGACCAAACCCACATCCGGTGCTTGTCTCCCACCCACATGCTGGTTCAGGAAGGACCCAAAGAAGTGGAAGAAGAGTTTCTGCCCTTTGGTTTTATGCGGTGACTACAAATGCATGAAAACGGACAAGAGTATTTTAACACGTGCAACAAATACATGAGCGCACAGGAAAAGAATATACTGTTATCAGCCCGAGGCAGAGCGGCCAGGGACCCCTTCTCACCTTGCCTCACTCTGCACCTCCCGGTCCCCGGTGTTAGCTGGGAATATTCTTTCTTGCCAAGAAATGACTAGAGAGATGGTGGTTATAGAAACAGGCCAGCAGTCAGGATGGTCTGGGAAGGAGGACATGGATGGGATCGTGATCCATTGGCTTCAGACAGTCTGGTGCAGGCTGGAGAGAGAGAAGAAAATTCTCTCTCTGGGGGGAGATGGGGGCAGGCGGTGCCTGTGAGTAGGCCCTGGGGCAGGAAGCCTGCCTACGGAGCAGTGCACCTGAGCTGCGGGAGGCGGCTGCCCTGTTCCCTCCACCCAGCAGGCTCAGTGGAGGCCTGGGTTTGGTGGGGCTTCTGTGTGGGCCTAGAGCTTCCCTTCTCACCCTCTCATAGCTGCCCCACCGTCTGGAAGCTGGGGGAAACATCTTTGTCCACACTGCATTTCCAGGGCATAGTGAAGGTTTCCTGATAAATATTTAGTGAACAAATGAGAGAATCAGACCCAGAGAGACAGAGAGACCTTGCTGAGGCAGAGGTGCCTTCAGAGGAAGAAATCATGGGCCAGACACACGAGAGGGCCAGCTTGCAGGGGCTTCTGGGTAGAGCGAGGAGGCCTCTGCCTAGTGGCACCCCCTCCCTCTGCAGGCATGCCCCAGAGCCACAGGCAGACAAAACCAGACAGTAATCCTGTCCCCAGATCCAAGCCTCACTGTCCCCACTGCAGATTGCCTGAGCTCCCGGGGTGCAATCTGCCCCTGAGCACCCCCCCCCCCCGCAGGTGGCCTCGGGGGACCGCAGCAGGAGGCCCTGCATGGCCCCAGAGCAGATGCACACAGCTCCACAGGGTTCAGGGGATGGGCGATGGGTGGGACCCTCCTGCCAGGTCAGCAAAGGTCATGAGGACGGGGCTGCCTGCCCAAGCAGACAGACAGAGCCATGGGGAGAGGCCCCCAAAGACACGCGGAGGGGAAGGCGGGTCCTCACCAGCCTGCTGGGCTGGAAGACCGTCCTTCTCCGACCTGGACTTATGCTGGGGCTTTAATTATAGCTTGTCACTCAGGAGACTTCCCAGATGGCCGAGCCGGACAGCTACGGAAATGAAACTCTCGCTTCAGATGGCTCATTCTGTCTGTCAGGAAATTTCAAGCTCACAAACAATAATATCTTGAATTGTAGCAGCGCAGCCTCCTGAGGGCTCAGTGTGCTCCCCTGCCCCCTCCAGGCCCGGCCAATGAGCTCGTTCCTGTGACTGTGTGTGTGTGTGTGGGAGGGGGGGTATTGGGGGTGAGGCATCGAAAGAGGCCATTCCCACTCACAGGTGGAGAAACTCGATGATGCCAGCGAGGCAAAGTGACTGGCGCAAGGTCACCCGGTGGAGGGTTGGCTGGTGGGACAGGGAGACCCGTGCACATTGCTTTATTACAGGCTCCTTTCTATTTGACAATGTCCCAGAAAGGAAGGCTCCCGGCCACAGTAATACTAAGGGTTTGTTTAATCACCTCCTGGGGCCAGGAGTTGAGGCTCTGTATATAGACCACCCCACGTAATCCTCCTCACAGCAGCCCCAGTGAATTAGCTATAATTATTCTCTTCACGTTTCATAAGGAAGACTCAAGACCAGAGAGCTCATTCAAGGTTGCACAGCTGGAACCAGGACTTGAACCCAGAAAGCCCAACAGCAGAGCCTGCGTGCTCAGCTCCCAAGCTCTCTCCTTACGCTTGTCCCCGGAGAAGTGGGTGGAAGGCCTGAAGATCTTGCCCTTTGCCTCTGCCAGGAAACTCAGATTGTTTCTGGAAACATTCAACCAGAGGACACCACAGAGACAGGCTGCCCGTGAGCCCTGGCAGGTCAGCGGTGAGCATCGGGGTCCAGGGAAGGGGTGTCCTTGTATCTGTCCCACCAGGTTGGCCTGATGAAATGCTGACTGCAGGAGGGGGCTGTGCTCAGGCCTGGCTCCAGGCAGCTTGCATGAGACCTGGCGCTCTACTGGGCATCTTCACAACCTTGGCCCCTGAGTCTTGGGCTGGATGTCCAGAATGGAGTAAGGTTAGGCCCTTAAGGGGCTTGGAATGGGACCTCAGCTCCCTGAGGAAAGTGTGACCCAGAGGAGCATGGGGTGGTGACCTGCCACACAGGCTCCTTTCTGACAGCAGTGCCCAAAGCCCACTGGATTCTCCCAGAGCCATGCGGGATAGCGGCTTTGGATTCCCTGTGTGGCCAAGGTGTCCACCTGGTTTGGGAAAAGAGCAGAGTTTCAGCCTCAAGATGCTGCAGAGCAAGGGGAATAGAGTGTGGGGCTAAAGAGCCAAGTGCAGGGGCATCCTTGTTGGCCGTGGTCTAGAGTGAGAAGACCTGATCTAACGCCTGCTTCCCACTTCGCTAGCTATGGAACCCTAGGCAGTTCCCTAACCCCTGTGAGCCTCGGCTTCCCCATCTGGATATGGAGATGACAGCCCCTGCTTCAGGCGAGGAGGACTGAGCCGGCCGGAGCATCTAGAGACCATTAGAAGTGTGTATGGGGGAGGGGGGTGTGTGGCTGCTCTATAGCCCATCTTTAGGGAGCCTGTGCCTCTGGGTGGTGACCTTTCCACGTGCTTCTCAGTTTTTTCACTCCCTTACGTGGGACAGGAAGGGAGGGTGGGCTGAGTTGGGTATTTCCCTTCCCCCTAGGTCCCTCCGGCTCTGATGAAGCCCCAGAAGGTCAGGCTCTGGTTAACTAGTTTCTCTTGCGGGCAGGCCTTGTTAAGAAGAACAGAGTGTTCCCAAGTATTTCCAAATGCTTATCCTTTTTCCCCCCCGCCCGCTGCAGGAAGCCAGGGGGCGTCTTTCTCCCATCTCTACTGTAAGAACTTGGTAGAGCTCCTGGAGGTAAAACTCACACAAGTGTGGGGCCTATCTGACTGGGTTCCCTTGAAGAGTCTAGCCCAGCCATGGGCAAACTACGGCCCGCGGGCCGGATCCGGCCCATTTGAAATGAATAAAACTAAAAAAAAAAAAAAACCGTACCCTTTTATGTAATGATGTTTACTTTGAATTTATATTAGTTCACACAAACACTCCATCCATGCTTTAGTTCCGGCCCTCCAGTCTAGTTTAAGAACCCATTGTGGCCCTCGAGTCAAAAAGTTTGCCCACCCCTGATAGCCCTCTGGCTTGTCCCCATTAAGCCTCTAGCAATTCGTCAATTACATTTCCAATTTTCCTACCCAGCACTGGTTCCTGTGGAAGTTTCTGCTCTAGTAAGTTGTACTAGGACAGTGGTTCTCAACTTTCCTAATGCCGCGACCCTTTAATACAGTTCCTCATGTTGTGGTGACCCCCAACCATAAAATTATTTTCGTTGCTACTTCATAACTATAATTTTGCTACTGTTATGAATCGTAATGTAAATATCTGATATGCAGGATGTCTTTTCATTGTTACAAATTGAACATAATTAAAGCATAGTGATTAATCACAAAAACAATATGTAATTATCTATGTGTTTTCCGATGGTCTTAGGCGACCCCTGTGAAAGGGCCGTTCGACCCCCAAAGGGGTCGCGACCCACAGGTTGAGAACTGCTGTACTAGTATGTCTCTGTATCTGTATCTGCCTGTCTGTCTTTCCAATTTGGGGGTGCAGCAGTCTTCCCAGTGACCTCAGTTCTGTGGTGGATCTGAGAGGAGTTGTTGATTTCCGGTTTGTTCAGCTTTTCACTGTGGTTAGGACAATCTCCTCCCAGTCCATGTGTGCAGAAAGGCCCATAGATGTGTTGGCTCCATTTTACTCTGGTCTCTCAGTGAGCGCCTCTTTGAACCAGGTTCCCCTCAAGGTTTCCTGTTCTTCACCTTGCTTATTGCCCAGAAGGTCAGGTGTTACAAACGCTATTTTACAAACAAGGAAACTGAGGACCAGAGAAGTTAGGTCACACAGCTACCGGAGCAAAGGTGTGCCCAAGCCCAAAGGTTCCCCCAGTGGCCATGTGCTGCACCCACTCCTTCTAACATGCCACCCCAGTGCCCTCTGGGAAGCTGAGCACGGAGACCTGCTCCTGGCCCCATGAGAAGGCAGTGTAACAGCTCTATCTGCACTTGGGGGGAAGGGTTAAACCGCCCCTCCTAATGGAAGGAAAGGCTCAGACAGCCCTCCTTCTGCAGGGTCCGGGGATTGGGAAATATGCTCAAATGGTACATTATAGTTTTATGAACCCAGCTCTTTCTGTTGTCCTGATTGAAGTACAGAATGCCTGAGGCAGGCTGCCCTCCTTCCTACACCCATTTGTCATGGGAATTGATTAAGAAAAAATAAAAAGACAGGCTGATGGCTCGATTACATCTGTTTGCGGCCGGAGTGGGGGGCGGGGGAGGGGCCGCCACCTGTCTCAGCCATTCTTAGCTTGGCCAGACCAAAGGAACTGCTGGCTCTTTGTCCCCAACGCAGGAGCTCTCCAAGGAGCACCAGGGGATGCTGGGAGGAGCTGGGTAGGGGTCAAGATGGTGGGAAAGCAGAGTGTCCTGAGCATTCTCTTTGTATGAGAGGGATGTCAGGGAACAGCACCACAAGCTTAAAATCTTGATCTTGGCACGCTACATCGTGTGGCCTGTGTGAGTTGTATGTCCTTCCTGGGACATACAGAGGATCAGGCAACCGTCATCCTAGCAACTCGCCGCTTCACAAAATTGAAGTCTTCTAAAGAGCCGTGATAATGCCGGAGCAATGCTTTAAGAGGGAAGAACAGCACAGAGACAAATGATCTGTCTTACTTTTCTGCCAGCAAGGCAGTACCCATGACAGTGCAGGGCAGGGGCCTTGCCAAAAACGGATGGAAAACTACAGATACCACTTGAAATCCAAATTGGAAACCAACACCAGCATTTCAATACCTCCTGGTGATGGTGGGTTGGGCTTGGGGCTTGGTGTGTGTATGGAGTTGGGTACAGGCTGGGAGGATTTACATGTGACACTCCTTCACTGCCCAGGATAGGAGAGGATGACTCTCCCCCCCTCCCCCAGGGATGCTCTTGCTCCCACTCTCAACCTGAGTCTCCTTTTCTTGATTTGTAAAATGAAGGTGGCAAGTGAGTAGAATAGCACCTTTAGAACCAGTCTTTGGAACCAGTGCTACTTTTTCTTACTAGATGTGAGACCTCAGGCAAGTTATGTAACCTCTCTGTTTTCATTAGCTATTACTGTAAAACAAGCCACTTCAAAACTTAATGACTTAAAGCAACAATCAGTTATTATTTCTCATGAACCGATGAGTCAGTTATTATTTCTCATGAACCGATGAGTAGCCTGGGTGGTTCTGCTGATGTGAGCCAGGCTTGGCTGATCTTGGCCGGGATCACTCATGCATCTGTATGCAGCTGACAGTTCGGCTGGGGGCTGGTTAGTATAGGATGGTCTTGGCTGGCATAACTCGGTTCTGCTCCACATAGTCTCTAATCCCCCAGAAGGCGGGACCAGGCTTGTCCCCATGGCGGTGTTTAAGTCCAAGTGAGTGGAAATACATGCAGGCTTTTCCAAGCCTCTCCTTTAAGTTCGCCTCTGTCCCTTTGGCCAAAGAGTCATTTGGCCGAGGCCAGAGTCAGAATAGAAGAGGCCCATTGGTTATATGGCAGATGGTACAGACCAAGCATGTCAAACTCAAAGGCTAACAGGAGCCAAATAAATGAGGCATGTGGCCCACGGGCTGCGAGTTTGACATACTTGGTGTAGACACAGGGAAGAGAGTGATTCGTGTTGCCAATATAATCCATCTACCACACCCTCTAAACTGAGTTTCCTCTTTTTTTTTTCTAAATTGTGGTGAAATTCACATAAATAAAATTAGCCATTTTAAGTGAACAATTTAGTGGCATTTAGTACATTTACAGTCTTGTGCATTCATCATCTCTATCCAGTTCCAAAATGTTTTCATTACCCCAAAATAAAGCCCCATATCCTTTAAGGAATTATTTCCCAAGAACCCCAACCTCTAGCCCCTGACAACCACTACTCTGCTCTCTATTTCTATGGATTTCCCTATTCTGGACATTTCATATAAATGAAATACGTGACCTTTGTGCCTGGCTTCTTTGACTTGCAATGTTTCCGAAGTTCATTCATGTTGTAGCAGGTATCAGCACTTCATTCCTTTTTGTGGCTGAATAATATTCCATTGTATGAACAGACCACAATTTGTTTATTCACTCATGTAAGATGTCTTCACCTTTGAGTTATTGTGAATAGTGTTGCTGTAACGTTCATGTACAAATATTTGTTTTTAATGCCTTTGGAGTGAAAATGCTGGGCCTTCTATATTTATATTTAACTTTTGAGAAGCCCAATTTCCTTTATTTTTCCAATGGAGATAATGGAATCACTTTGCGGATGCTGGGAGGTTAAGAGAGTGCATGTAATGTATCTTGCACAGAGTACCATCTCAATAAATGGTTTATATAACTATTCTTTTTGTTCTTTAATTCAATAACCATTTATTGAGCCCAGGATCAGGAATGATGTGAAGAGCTGAATAGATATACAGATATATAAGATATAAAATGTCTATAAAACACATGTCTATGTTCATATAGACATATAAATCTATCCCCAGGGTCCCTTTCAGCTCAGACTCATAGTGGTTCCATCGTCTCTTCTTGCCTGGTGTGTCCTTCACAAACAGAAGACAAAAGGCTCTCTTTCTCCCTCCCTCCCTTCACCGGCTCCCAGGAGGCTGCTGGCTTCATCATTTCCCACCTGAATCAGTTCAGACCACCTATTTCAGATCTGTCGGCTCTTATAAATGTAGCCGCACACCCGCTAAGTGAGATAAAATGGCAATGTGATTAGTGTGTGTGTGTGTGTGTGTGTGTGTGTGTGTGTGTACACAAATGCTTATGTGTCCCTGTCTCATTCCTTTTGTACAGATTAATACATCAGAGCAAGTACTTAGGAAAGAATAAAAAAAACAACCACCACCAGGTCCAATTCTCCAGACATTCAATAACCAAATGTCACCCACATGGTAAGCAATAAAATGAAAATATACGCTTAGCGGAGGCAATATAAATATGATGTATATTTTGAAGTTGGATAACAGAACAGCGTCATAAAAATAATACCCGGTGGCAAATTCAGGAAAGCGACCTTTTTCAAACGCAGCCTTCCTCTGGGCTGCCATTCCTAAAATATCACAGCGTTTCGGGCAGTAAAGCAGAGCCTGGTTTTCAATCTGACAGCAGCGCCCAGTGTAATGAGGGCATGGAAATTCTCGCCAGCGTTCTGATGCCAAGGCCGCATCTTATTCCCCCTCTGCCCTCCCCACTCCGCCCACCCCTGAGAACCTCGCCTCCATCTGCCAGCTCCTTCCCCTTTTGCCTGTCCCCATAATCCCTCACTTTTCAAAACTCCTTTCCAGACATTGCTCCATTTGACCTTTATCATCTGCCTCTGAAGTTGGGGGGACAGGTATCATTATTGCCACTTTATGGACGACGAGGTGGAGACCACAAAAGTTGTGTGCAATCTAGGATTGCCCCTCCACCCTGGGAGAGAATGTCTCTCTCCTGTCTTAGAAACCTTCATTTCCTGGTCACACACGCACACCAAAAAAATCACTGAAAAGATTTTCATGCCAAAACGGACTCCTTTTGATGGCCCAGCACGAATCTAGGTTCCCAGTTACTATTGGTTAAGGGAATAGGAACCAATTTCTGTATCAGCAAACAGTTTTTTTTCCTAGTTGTCCCAACACCATTTATTTAAAAGTCCATCTTTTTCACAGTGGTTTGAGATGCTCCAATAACACACTGTTTTAATTATAGAGATTGTATAGCATGTTTGATATCTGTTAAGGCTAGATCTGTTCTTATTGTTCCTCTTTTCCAGGGCTCTCCTAGCATTTTTAAAAATTTGTTTTTAATTATAGTTGACATATATTCATTTCAGGTGTTCAGCATAGTGATGAGACATTTGTATACCATACTAAGTGATCATCGTGATAAGGCTAGTATCCACCTGACACCATACAGTTATTACAATGTTATTGACTATATTCCCTATACTATACAAACAAAATATTATTAGAAAGGTAAATCTGAGGGTGTATATGAAAACATCAAAATATATCAAAAATAGGTGCTGTACATTTCTGAAAACACACACATTTGCAACACTTAGTACTGAGATTCTAACTGGAAAATTGAGGTCAAAACATTTGAGCGATTTGTTCAAGGCCTCAAAATGGGAGCGCTGGGTTTGGAATGTGTATTATTGATGTCGAGAAGAGAGCAGCCAGCTGTGTGTCATTAACCAAGTCACTTAACCACTCTGATTTTTATTTTCCCCTTGATGGAATAAGTAGAAGTAGATAATCTCTAAGCTGCTTTCTAGCTCTGAAAATCCATAATTTTATCTCTAGAACAAAATATTCAAAGCCTTTCAAGGAAAGATCCTTGTTGCTCCCAGAGGGGTCACTAAAGAATCCCTGATGGAACCCCAACCTCTAATGCATTCATGAGGTGGGAGGGGAAAGATATGTCTTAGGAGCAAGAAGACTTGGGCCCTGGTCCTAGATCAGCCACTAACTCACTGTGTAACCTTGAGCTTCTCTGTTAAGTGAGGAATTTGGACTAAATGAGGATGGGAAATAAATTTTACATCACGTGCACTCTGGCCGATAGATGGTGGCTACCTAGAGTGTGGTATTCAGAAAAAAATATGAGTCTGCAACCAACTCACAATGGAAGAAGGCCAGGATTGATTAGTAATGTCTGCCATAGGACCTTTGCCATCCCTGGGGTAGATGCTTTCATAGGAGACGGTCTCTTCCGACTGGACACAAACCTCTGTGAATAGCGCACAGAAACTTGAAGGATTCAGAGTCATCGATGCCCAGGAAGCAGAACTCGGCTTGTTGAGCTGTTTTTATATTATCCATGGCTTGGGTTTGAATAATCTGTCCCCTGATACCACTGTATTTCAGAAATTACCACCTAAGGCAAATTCTCCACTTTTAAACTCATTTCCTGAGTCGGTCTTTTTAAACCCCACATTAAATATTGATCTGCCCCGGAGAGATCTAATTTATTTAGTAGAGACAGGTTTGACTCCACCAGAACTGTCAAACCAGAAATAGGGCCGTGGCCCTCCCGGAGCAATAGCCGTCCAGGATGGTGCCAGGCAAGCCAAGGACACCGGAACCAGCTTCCTGCTCTTCGCTATCTCGGGGACAGGCCCTGCTTCCTGGTCTCCCTTTCACCCCAGATGGTCAGAGCATCTTTGAGAACCTTTCCTATGAGGATGGATGTCTGAAAGTCAAGGTGTCCACTCCGTTAGCCGGACTCCGCACCCTGGGCCTCAAGCCCTGCTGGCCCACGAGGGTGCACCATGGAAACCTCTTCTGCTGCCCCTAACATGCTGTTGCTGGGACTCTCACTACCAAGCTTGGCAACTCACCCCTAAGCCCTGATTCTGGCCCCGGAGGGAGGCATTTCCACTTAGACTTGGTTTTCAAGCCAGCGCCAGTGAACTCTGGCTCACATGCTGGCTGTCTCCTAAATGAACCCCCAGTGTGTACCCAGTGGGACTCCAGTAAAGAAAGAGAAAGCGAGAAGTGAACCGGTGACCTCTTGGTTCCTGGGTCGACGCTCAATCGCTGAGCCACATCGGCCGGGTTCATTTCTTTTTTTATTGCCAAATAACATCCCGTTGTATGGATATGCCACATTTTATGCATCCTTTATCAGCTGATGGACATTTGGGTTGTGCCACGTTGGGGTCATCATGAATAATGCTGTGAACATTCATGTTTTGCGTGGATGTATGTTTTCAGTTCTCTTGGGCATACACCTGGGAGTAGAATCGCTGAGTCATGTGGTAAGTTTATGTTCAACACATTGAGACACTGCCAAACTGTTTACACAGGGGAAAAAAAAAAAAAGAACAAGGAAAGATCGACACCTGGTGAATTTCAGGCAAGTGCCCAAGGCTTGCAGCTCTCAGCACTCCAGAACTACCACATGGATTGGATCAGATCCGGAGGCAAAGTGCTGCGTAGAAAGAAGCCAGTTTCCAGACCCAAACCCTAGCTTCCCGCCCACATGGCCAGCTCCGCCCAGCCACGCGGTCCCTGAGCTCTCTTCCTGGCCCTGGGTGTCAGGTGGGTAGAAAAGGTGAGGCTGAACTGCTGCAGCTGAGGTTCCGTGTTCCCCACAACAGGTGCCTTGTGTTTGGCCACCTTGCTGCTCACCCAAGCGTCCCAGCTCACAGCAGAACAGGACTTGGGGGCCTGGGGAGCGCTCCCAGGGCCGCCGCGCGTTATTCTAAGATGAAGCCAGGTGTCTTCCATCTCAGCATCCCTCTGACTGCTGGGGGAGCTCAGAGGAGCAAGTAGAGCATGGCGGCTTGCAGAAAGCCTGTGTGAACTGTGGCGACTGGCAGGGGACAAAACCCCATCTGTTATTTTGCCTTCTATTTGCTTTAGAATTTCAAAGAAAGTGAGCAGTTGGGCTGCTCAACTTTATTGTTCACAGTTGGGGAGAGAAGAGTTGGAATGGAAACCCCATCTTCCCAAACTACAAAAAGCTATTTTTCTCTTGGGCTCTTTAATTGACCGTGGAATCCTCCGTCCTCCAGGACAAGGGTCTCAGCTGTGTGATGTGGCCTAATCAGAACTCCCAACTGCCCACACATGGGTCTCAGAAGTTGCCCAGAAAGGCCTAGCTCTCAAATCTCCTGGCCAATTGGAAGTGGTGGACAAGAACCTGAGGGTGGGGAGGAGAAATAAAGTTAAGAATAATCCACTCCTGCCCCAGCCGGTTTGCTCAGTGGATAGAGCATCATCCTGTGGACTGAAGAGTCTCAGGTTCGATTCTGGTCAAGGACACATACCTTTACCAATTGATGTGTTTCTCTCTGTGTGTGTGTGTCTCTCCCCCTCCCTTCCACTCTCTCTAAAAATCAATGGAAAAATATCCTCAGATGAGGATTGAAATAAATAAAACCCCTGCTTTAAAAAAAAAAAAGTAGAATAAGCCACTCCTGCCACAGAACGGGCAGGCCAGCTGCCTCTGGTTAAAAATAAAAGATGCGCCAATCTAGCAGAGGGGGCCACCACTTGTCCACGTGTCCTACCCTGACCCCCCTGTGACCCACCCTCCACAGCCTCACCTGGATCACCTAAAGGTGGTTTATGTCTAATGCAAGGTGACCAACTATCCCAGTGTGCCCAGGACTAAGAGGGTTCCTGGCATATGGGACTTGCACTTTCAAACAGAGACAATTCGTTAAATCAGGAGTCACTTACTCGATGGTGACGTGTGAATTACATCTCTAAAAGTGGCTGCCTATGTTAAAGACTGAGGGCTGCGAGTTCTCCCGGCACCCTTTGGGTCATCTTAAGCCTCTGACTTCAAGCGTGTGGGGCAGGTGAGGTAGAGCAAGTGAGAGCAATGGGTTTGCACCCACAGCACTAAAGTAGCTCCACACCTCCATCCAGCCCATCCCCCCAATTCCCAGACCTGAACCCATGCTTCCCTCGGTAAAGTAAGAGCTTCTCACACTGTCCAGGCATGCTATTCCCCAGCGCTCCTTCTACCTGGCCCCTGGTATCAAGTAGAAAAGCTAAGACTTAGGCTGTGGTAGCTGCGGTTGGTTACCTCCCAACAGCCAACCTCACTATTGGAACCTTGATTTTGTTCAGATCATGGGTAACTGAGGTGCCCAGCCCTAGAGAGTTGTGGCAATTGCTTTCCTCTCGGCTCATGATTGGTTTAGGGCAGTGGTCGGCAAACTGCGGCTCGCGAGCCACATGCGGCTCTTTGGCCCCTTGAGGGTGGCTCTTCCACAAAATACCACATGCGGGCGCACACGTACAGTGTGATTGAAACTTCGTGGCCCATGCACAGAAGTCGGTATTTTGTGGAAGAGCCACATGTGGCTCGCGAGCCGCAGTTTGCCGACCACTGGTTTAGGGTGAACAAGCTGGCCAGGTCTGGCCAAGGTGTCAAAGAAAATCTACTGGGGGGAATTCTGCAAAAGGGTTTAGGTCTGCCACTCCTTTTCTGCTTTGGAAGTCGCCCGAGCAAGGACACAAGTTTGGAACTCCTGCAGCCATCATCATGTGACCATTAGGGGACGCGGTGAGGGGGGAAGGAAAGAAGATGGGAGAGATGCCAACTCAGGGCCATGTCATTGTTGAACTACTGAACCAACCCTCTACTTCAGGTGTCTGATTATGTGAAAAGGTACACTCCTCAAAGAAGCCAGCGTGGCCTGTGGCTTGCAGCGAAGAGCCCCGGGTAGAGGAGGAGAACACTTGAAGCTCTCGCAGAGAAACCCACGGGGAGACGCCTAGCTCCAGGGAGGACACCTGTCTAACCCAACCTGGACAGATGTGCACCTGACTCCCCAAGTCAGGAAATTCACCAGCTTCCTGCCTCTTCCTCCTGCACTTCCTCCTCACGACCACTACAGGATGACTCACCTCCTTGGAACTGGAGGGCCTTGGGGTCACCCCCACGGGACCTTGAAGCAAAGAGGGCCAGCCCATCACACCAAGTCCCTTCCTTTGGAGTGGGTGGTGGTCGAGGGAGGGAGCTCTGGAGTCTGGCTGTGTAAGGCAAGTTATTTAACCTTCCCAGGCCTCAGTTCCTTCATCTGTCATGGGGACAATAGTGCCTAGCTCACAGGTTATTGTGAGGAGAGTAAGGATGGAAGGTCGGATGCATCTGGCACTGCCTCACAGGCTCCCAGGACCACCCTTTGGGGCATCTTAAGCTTCTCACAGTCTAAGAAAAGCTGTGATAGGCATGATTATTTTATTACAGCTGAAGGATGCAGCTTAAGATCAGCAAAAGGCAAAAGCAGCACAGGGCAGGGTCCAGCAGAGACCAGGCACAAGCTGCCAGGTGTCCTCTCCCAGTGGAATTGTGGGGAAAATTGATCAATTTTTCCAGCAACAACATGTAGCAACACATTGTACTGTCAACCGGGGAAGCCCACCTGGGTCTTGGTGTCCAGGGTTTTATTGGTGGTTCATAACTGGGCAGAGAGCACCTCCATGGCTGACCTTAGCTCCTCAATCTCCACTCCTCCGAAAGTCAAACTGATACAGCCTGGCCCAGGGTCCCCACCATAAATCACATTATTAGCAGAAACGACCTGGCTTGGCCCAAGGCCCCTGGTAAACGAAGACACTCTTATCAGGCAGCTCATTGCAAGGGCTTGGAGGCTATCTCCCAGGAGTTGGTCCGGAGCCAGACTTTTCTTTGAAATGTGCAAGATTTGAACATCCCACACTTGCTGAGTCAACCCTTTGCCGCACAGACACATAAGACGCACCCAGTGCTATTTTTGTTTCTTACATGGGGCTGAAATCTGCCGCCCGCCGGCATCCATCCTTGGTTGCTAGTACTACCCGAGAGAAGTATCTGGCTTCAGTCTAACCCTTTCTCCTCATCGTTGGGGGTGGACCCTCCTGGCCCATTCCTTCCATGACGGAGGGACCTCCACTCAGACAGCATCATGGGTCCTCCTTCCCCTCACTCCTGCCCCAGGGAAGGGGAGTGACTTTCTGATGAGGGGATTTGGAAGAAAGATCAGCTCTTGCACAGCCCACCCCATCCTCTCTCTCGAGCTGCCCCTCAGTAGAGAGGTCACACTGCCTGGCTTGCAGGGGCAGCTCCATCACGGCCGGCGCCTGTGCCTGGGGACTGCATCCGGCTCAGGCATGCGGTCTTAGCAAGCCCACGCAGCTCGCAGATTCTGAACCCCTTCTCAAGCAGCTTCGCTAGCCATCACGGTAGTATTTTGTTGTCCTTTGCCTGGTGCTTGTGTCTGTCCTTCAGCTGGCTCCTCATGGAGGCAGGGAAAAGAAGGGCAACATTTATTAGTCCCTCAAACCCCTAACACAACCAGGTCTTCCCGGGTTTGGAAGGTCATGATCCGGTCTCCCCCCAAACATCTCTGCCAAGGTCCCCAGGTCCTTCACTCATGCCCCCTCCTCAGCGTCCCCTGGCTTGCCCTGTCGTCTGGGGCACACTCCAGGCTGTAGGACCCTCTAAAGCAGTGGTTCTCAACCTTGGCTGCACATTAGAATCACCTGGGAATCTTTTTAAAATCCTGATTTCTGAGGCCCAGATTTAAAATCAGGATTTTAAAAAGGTTCCCAGGTGATTCTAATGTGCAGCCAAGGTTGAGAACCACTGCTCTAAAACATTGGTCCAGAACTAAGCACAGACACTCCAGGCATGGCCTGGGAGCACCAATCACAGGGCAGCAACTCTCAGCCTCTTCTCAGAGGCTGAGCAGTCATTCCATGCTGAGCCTGCAGGAGACACAATCCTTTCCCGGTGATTTAACTAAGCCGCTTTTATAGTTGGCCAATTAAGTGCTCCTTCTCAGATACATTTGTAAACACATTCACAGGCATCCCCTACAAGGGTATAGGAACCACACACACACACTGATCCTCCTCCCAGAGCTCACCTCACCAATTCGCTATGCTCCTATTTTATCTACCCAAGAAATATGTAGCAGATATTCATAAGGCTCCCCAAAACCCTACATCATGGTAAAGAGCACAGCCTCTGAAGTTAGACATTCCTAGGTTCAAATCACAGCTCTACCACTTATTAGCTGTGTGATCTTGGTCAAGTTGCTTAGCCTCTCTGAGCTTTTGTTTTCTCAGAATCCTAAAGTGAAGTTATAATAGTACCAACCTTTAAAGGGCCAAGCCTGATGCCTAGAATATATCATATTCTTGATAACTCTAACCTAGCAGTAATAGCAGCAGCAGCATTACTAGTATTAACATTATTATTATTACCACTTCAGCTAAACCTTCCAAAGTAGAAACGGCCTGAAGTTAGAATAGGGATGCAGCCCTTCAAGGGAGATGGTAATGGATGAATACGAAGGGCCACAGGGTCCTTTTGAGATGTTCAGCGGGGAGGGGGGGTGGTTTCCAGGTGTTCAAAGCTTGTTTGGAGAGATTCTATGAAAGGAAGTAGGGCGAATGGGCCTGACCTAGACTTCAGAGGAGATGGCGCGGCTGTGAGTCCTGAGCTAGAAGGACAGAGGCCCGCCTGCTTGGGTGCTGACTCTGGCCTCTAGGCACCTCGCTTCCGTTGCTGCAGGGAGATTCCCTGCCCTCCGGCAGTGTTTGGGGGGCCAAGGAGAGGATATGTGACTCAGTGAAACAGAAAGGCCCGTTGGAAATAAAGGCACAGTGGCAGCTAAGGAACCCTGGCCCCAAGCCACCTATGTGACAGTCTCAACCCTCTGTGAACAGCCCGATGTGGTTGTTTCCACAGGGGCAGCCAAATGGCAAGGGAGCACGGGTGACTTGGACTTGGACCTCGGTCCTGTACTTGCTGACATGGAGACATGGAGACCCCTGTAAAGGATGGACCCTCCCGGGGTCAGCTTTTCCCAACAGGGAGACAACACCTGCTTCCGAAGGTGCCTGTGGAAGTGGAGGGTGTTTTGGCGTTGCCTGGGAAATGTACACAAACGATTCCTGCTCCACAGGTCAAAGGTGAAAACCAGTTTCACTCTTCATAGTGCCACCTTACAGGTGTCCCACCACCCGTGGGCTGAGCTCATCTGACTCCAGCCCCTGGAGCCCCAAAAAGCTCTGTGAGTCCGATCGGCCAGTCTGCAGACTAACTAGAGGGGAGATAGATAGAGGTGGGCAAAGCCAGCGAGGATGTGACAGCCTAACAGTGAAAGCGGAAGAAAAGCCAGCTGGGCGAGGATAAGAGCTGCAAAAGTAAAGCAATCGGAGGCCATTTAGTGCCTGGGCGAGCGAGGGACCCCTCCCAGGAGACCGTGCATTAAGTAACAAGTCATGAAGAAAGGAAAGTCTGTTCAACACAATCCATTTAAGAAGATTAAAAACAAACATGTTATACATCGGAGCAATATTACCATTGCAAACAGGAAAACAGTTAGAAGGTGGAAACCACAGGCGTCTAAAGGACCTATATTGGGGCGCCTCCTCCTCTGATGATGCGGGACAAATGGAGCTCCACGGAAAGAACATACCGGGGTCCTTTGGCCTCTGAGCAAGGTATTATTTAGGTAGAAGGAAAGCAACAAAAATGGGGGAAGGGGAGCCAATGGATAAGGACTTAGGGTTTGTCCTTTCGTTTAAAAAATCTTCTACTCCTCGGCTAGAAGCACAGCTCCTACTTGGGGAGGCCTCAGTTTGCCTGGATCTTCTTGGGGAGGCCCAGCGCCTCGCGGCTCCTGCCCAACAGCATGCCCTCCAGCCGCTGGCAGTGCTCCCGGAGCTGCTTCTCGCGGGGCAGCAGGAAGGTGAGGACCTTGTTTCGCACGATGCCCCGGTCCTCCTCCTCCCTCAGTCGCTGCTTCACGCGGGCCGCCTGTTCCTCCTGCTGCACCAGGGCCCCGTTCATCTCACAGAAGGCGTCTTCCAGGTAATGGATGGCCTTCAGGGCCTCGTTCTTAAAGTCCTCCAGCTCCCGCTGTACCGCAGCCACCTTCTGCTGCAGGACCTCCAAGTCAGCTGACGGCAGGAGGCCAGAGGGCCACGACTGGGGGAGGGAAAAGTCCCCAGACTGGAGGCCGCTCTCCACCATCTTCTTCCCTTGTACAGTATTCACCTTCATGAGAATGGGCCCCGCCTGATAGAGTGGTTCCATAGTCTTCCCGTTTGGACAAAGAGAGGGAGCTAAAAGACCTGCCAAGTCAGTGAAGTTTTGGGAGGTGGGGTGGGGCGGGGGACGCTAGAGACAAGACACACGATCATTTGAAGTGGAGAAACCCACGTATTGTGACATCAGGGCCCCTTCAGCCAATCAGGAGGCAAAGCCACAATCCATTCATTTGCATATTATAGTTCCATTGGTTGGTTAACCAGAGCTTTGTGTGCTCATCCACCCAAGAGGTATTTAGTTGTCCCTCCTGAGATACGGGTTCTGATGAGCTCATCACCCTTCCAGAACCAGAGTTTAATCTCTCCCTTAACCTCAGAGACAGACCGAGGCCCAGAGCAGGGAAGTAAACCAGCCAAGGCAAAGCGGGCCAGGCCAGGCGCACTGGCTGCCAAGGCTGGGTGGTCTCCCACACCAGGAGGGGCCTAGAGGGTCTCAGAATGGTCTCTAGGCTTCAGTGCCTCATCAGTGAAACAAGCGCATCGTAAGAGATAATACCTAATCCGCTTCTAGCTCCAAAATGCTATAAAAAGGTAATTTCTGATTCCAATCCATACTCCTATAATGATATCAGAATTTTAGATAATGTTAGAAGCGACGAGAAATGCACTGAGGTTTGATGTATGGTCCACAGCAGTGTTGACTTGGGATGTGCAGGGTGAAAACGGGTCACATTCACTTATTCTGCAGGTACTCACTGAGTGCTCACTCTGCACCAGGACCAGGGCGCAAGGGTGGCGAGCGGGATAGTCCCACTCCCGGCCCTGCAGGGTCATTGCCCGAGTGCCAGCAGAGATGAGAAAAGAATGTAGAGGGGTGAATCGCACATGTCCTATCTGATTACTCTAAGAAAGGAAATGTTTCTAGCTGACCTACGTTTGGTTTCGTCAAGAACAAACCTCTGTCTTGCTCATCTCAATCTCTTGCCCAGATTTCTCTTCTGGTCTCCAAATCTAAACATCTCTCCAATGTGCCTCAAATGCGATCCAAAGCTGAACTGGTTATCATTTCGTTCAAACTGGTTGCCGTCTGGATAAGGACACCAGCCCGGGGCAGCACCCACGCCAGCATCCATGTGACAAGCCTGGGATCAATGTAGACCCCTCCACATCCAAGTGGCTCTGAGTCCTTTTGATGCCACCATCTCTGAGCACGCTAGTATCGTACCACCTGGGTTGGGGTGCAGCTCCACCACCTACAGCTGTGTCTCTTACCTTCCTGAGTCTCAGTTTCCTTATTTATACAGTCTGAACACTAATTCAATGGTGTGCAGGTCCCTAGGGGGAAAGAAAAGAAACAATAGCTCTGATTTATAGCTGTTGCCAATTTCCATAGTGTAAATATTCCCACCGTGGCTGATTTCAGGCTACCAACAGGATGTCTCTGGGAAGAGATACGCTCAATTGGCCCTCATGAACCTGAATGAGCCAACTCTGCAACCACAGGGCCCATGATGAGGGCAGCTGCCTTCCCCCACATGCAGATTGGCCTACCTAGCCTCTAGGTCCTAGAGTGCCTGCAGTGGGCATCAGAGAGGGCACTTTGCAGGGAAGTTCATGGCTAACCTAAGGTGTAATTTTGAATCTCAAGATGGGATAGCGAACCCAAATACTGAAACAGAATGTTTGGTGGAAAGAGCACTGTTCTAGGAGTCAGAAGATCTGATGTCTGGAATTGCCATGTGACCACAGGTGAGCCACCTCCCTTGTCTTGAGCCTATTCTCTCTGCTGTAATGTGAGAAAGTGGGAGGCAACTTCCCTGAGGTCTCTGTTGTTCTAAGAACCATACGGTCCTTCCTTTAAACCTCTCCCCGGGCACTTATCGCCTTCTCCCTCTTTTTGTGACCTAGGACCCGTCCTTCCAGGCCCCCCTGTAAGTTACATGGGGGCAGGGACTGCGCATCTCTCATCCTACGTACCCCCAGTGTCCTGCCTGGTGCCCTACCCGTAGGGCACTTAGAAAACAAGATGAAACAGAGGTTGTATTCATAGGTAGCTCTCAAATCCAGGGGCTCCCCTGGCTTTCCTTCTGATGTGATGACACCTACTGGTCTGTGTGGAAACAGCACCCTCTTGATTCCGAGACCTGAGATCCACAGGGGAACTGGGAAGATGATGTAAACAGCCTGCAGTCCTGTGGTGTATTATTAGGGGTGTGCAGGTCCAGCCCATAATAGGTTCCCAATAAATATGTTTTTGAATCAGCAAAAGAAAAAATGTGTCTCCGTCTTGTGGTTTATCTCATTCTTTGAGAGTCTCTCTCTCTCTCTCTCTCTCTCTCTCTCTCTCTCTCTCTCTCTCTCCATTTATTCTCAGCCTCTTTATCTCTCTCCCACAGAGAATGCTGGAAGTCAGAACCAGAGCTATGAAAGACAAGTAGCAAAAGTTAAAAAGGAATAGCAGTTCCTCAATTTCCCCGGTGCTTTTTAAAAATATATATATTATTATTATTGATTTTTTACAGAGAGGAAGGGAGAGGGATAGAGAGTTAGAAACATCGATCAGCTGCCTCCTGCACACCCCCCATTGGGGATGTGCCCGCAACCAAGGTACATGCCCTTGACCGGAATCGAACCTGGGACCCTTCAGTCCTCAGTCTGATGCTCTATCCACTGAGCCAAACCAGTTAGGGCTCCCTGATGCTTTTTAATGCGGTTTCAGTTCATTTCTCCTCAGAGCCACGGGGAGGACCGCGTTCCCCCTGAGCCTCTGTCAGCGGAGGAGCCAGGCTGGGCAGCTCCCGAACCTTGTGGGCGCCTCAGCAGGGGCAACTCGCCACTGGGCACGTGCTCTGCATGTCCACCTCCTAGAAGCTTCACAGTCCAGGCCTGTGCCTTCCTCACAAATTCCCTTCCATGGAACCCAGGAAAGAGCACGTCTGTTTGTTTGTGCTCTTCAAGGTGTCAAGAGAAAGGGATGCTGACATCTCCTGGCCGGCACCTGTCAGGAGGGTTTCTCTGTCCCTGGTCTATTCCCACAGTCCACAGGCCCCCTGTGTCTCAGGATAATGGGGGAGCAAGAAGAGCTATCAACCCCACAGAGATCCAGATCCCCCCCCTGAGAATCAGACCCCACCTGAGTGGGAAGGGTCCCGGGTTGGGGACACTCCTGCCCACATGGATCAGCACCCCTCCCAGGCCCATGCTGCCTCTGCATGTGAAGAAAAGGACACGCCATATGTGCACTCCTTCATGTGCCTCTTTAAAAGCGAGGGGAACCCTCGAAAGCTCCTCACCTCCCGTTTAGAATCACATTCACGGTCCTACGTCTAAGCCAAGTACTGGCCCGGGGGCTGGAGCTCCCATAGTCGGCTCTGACTCATCACGGGCCCTCCTGGGGCCAGGCCAGGCCTCCCCGAAGCACAGGCCTCCCCATGCAAGGACCAACTTGGGGTGCTTTTCCCAAGCAAGAAAGGGGAGGATAGACAACCGGCTGTGGCTTCTACAAAGTGTAGTTGTATCGGGAGAGAAAACACATGAAGGAACCAAGCTCACGCTCCAAAAATGAGCTGCTCATGTCAGCTTCCAAGCAGAGTCTTCTAGGAATCCCTTAAAACCAGTCCATCTGCCTCCACAGCCAAGAAAAGAACTATGAAAAGAACCTAAAAGTTCAGAGCAATCTCTCAGCAACACCAAAGAGTGTGTGGTTGGCTATTTCCAAAGCAGAGAAGGCAGTAGTTGGCCCTCCGCAGCATACTACTGTCTTCCCAGAATCCCCCGGGCCTGGGTCTGGGCCTGGGCCTCCCCAGGTGGCTGCTGGCCTGGGAGAGGATGCTCCACAGCCTGTGGCTCCCCAGATGTGCCCCTACCAACAAGAGCAATCTGGACACACGGCATCTTAAAATCCAAGCGCAGAGAGGGCTCCCTCCAGCCTTCACTCACCCATCCATCCAGTCGCATATTCAAGGGCATTGACTGAGCGTCTACCCTGTGCACACTGAGCTGGGCAACGGATTTAAGAGAGCAAACAAGAGAGAGGACCCCTGTTCTCAAGCCGCTGGCATTTCAGCAGAAGGAGACAGACAAAAAAGTGGAGCAATCAGCAAAGAAGGTGGCTGGGGCTGGTCTAAGTGCTCTGAAGGGAGTAAACAGGACAAGGTGATGGAGAGCCCGGGGCGGGAGGGGCACTCAGGGAAGGCCTTGTGAGGGGAGGGCACTTGGGGTGAGTCGGAACGATGAAGATACCTGGGAACAGCAAGTGGAGAGGCCTTGAGGCAGGAACAGGCCCAGAAGGAGGAAGGGAGGGGAAGGTACAGGGCCTGAGCCGTGGGGGACCTGGGATGGCATCCCCTGTGAATGCCCAGTGCCCTGTCAAGGGCGCCTCTAGCTGTATGAGACTTCCAGCTCTGCAGCTGGTTTTCCAGTCTGGGGAATGGGGACAAGGCTGGGGTGCAAGTGGGGACCAGGACCAAGAACCCAACTCGGTGCTGTTCAGCATGATTAATTAACCCAGAGCCTGGCCCAGGCACGGCGCTAAAAATACCTGCTTCCCGCCGCGGTGCGGCAGCTGCCACCCAGCAACTTTTCCCCGTCGCCATTTATCATAATTTGACACTGATAAGGAGTGTCCATGGAGCCGTGTGTCTGCAAGAATAGGACTCATCCGCAGCCCGCCAGCCAGCTGGCTTGTGGGAACCAGCCGTGGCGGTTCCCTACCTGAGCCCTCTCCCATCCCGGAGCCCCGCCTTGGCCACCCCTCGATGTGCCTGCCACCAGCCCCCCGCCCGTGGCTGGCCTCCCCTCCTGGAACGCTAGTGGGCCCGCCTGCAGGGTGCGAGCCAAAGCTTTCTGGAGAGCAGGGGCGCATGGTCGGATGCCATGTTTCACACCACTGCCACCCCGCAACTCGGCCGAGCGCCATCCACCAGAGGCCCTGCCAGCCAGGGCGGCACTTTAATTAAAATATGTAAAACATGCTGGGGGGAGTGGATCTGAAGACACAGGAGCGGTCCTTGGACACGAGCGGTACAGGCAGCCCCACCAGTGGGCTGGCCCTTCTCCAGCCCCAGAGGCCTAGCACTGCGCCAGGCCGGGGTCTCCAAGCAGGCAGGGGGGTGGGGGGGGAAGGCGAGGTGATGCCCTGCACCAACCACCTGCTCCACCTCCACCGGGCACGGAACTTCGCTGGGGCAGAACAGCCGCACGGGAGCGAGACTCCATAGCCAGCACGGTGACCCAGAGACCAGGCCAGGAAGGGCCTGGCATTGCCCCAGCTGGAATATTCTATCCCACTCTCAACACTAATTTTCTTAAATGACCCATCATGAAGCCGCTACCTGGACATTTATATTAACTCTTTAGCAAAGCCATTTCCATGGCCAAGACGAATGAGCTGCCCAAGGTTACTCTTCCTTCGACTGCCTTCTATGTGGACAGGAAGTGTGATCACACTGTTTAGGGCAGGACCAGGCAAATGTTTCTTTTTTAAAAAATTTTTTTTATTGATTTCAGAGAGAAAGGGAGAGGGGAGAGAAATAGAAACATCAATGATGAGAGTCATCCATCAGCTGCCTCCCCGCACGCCCTCTACAGGGGGTTGAGCCTGCAACCACGTGACTCTCAACCACTGAGACACACCAACTGGGCTGGGCAAAGGTCAAATCAGAAAAATTATAGGCCAAAATTTGTAATCCCAACCTTTTCTTAAAATCAGACAAGGCCATTGTTTTAAGCATCCTTCTCCCCCGCACCCCCCACCCCACCCCCATCATTGAAGGAATTTGTGATTTTTACCGAAACATCAGAACTCTGGGGTTCAGGCCTGTGACACTTTTTCTGTGCAATGACACAGACATGGGGAGTGTTGAGGGGTTTGGGGAGGAGAATTGAACCCTGAGCCCATCAGACACCAGGGACCCGTAAGAGCCCAGTGGGAGCTTCTGTTCCGGGGGAGCAGGGGGCAGGGGCAGGATCTGCAGGCAGGTGTCTGGGGACAGTAGACAGAGCTGCAGGAGGGTGATGGGGGCCCGGGTTGTGTGGGTGGCTGACTCTCTTTCCTACTCTCAGCCCTCCCGAGGGCAGCAGGGCAGGGAGGGCACCCACCGACTCTAAAATCACCCCGCAAAGCCAAGCTGCTTCTCCCTCAGGCCAACACCCCTCTAACCAGGAACAGAGCCAGAGCCGCTGCCTGCATGTCGGGGTGTCGAGCTGAATTATGCGAGCTTAAAAACCAAATCCCCTCCTTCCTGGGTTACTTAACTGTCTGCCTGGCGAGGCGGGGGGATTACTGGTGACAGACACCAGAGCCTGCCTGGCGGCTCCAGACAGAGAAGCTTTGATCACCTGGAAAACTCCAGACACCAGGACTCCTAATGATGAGTAATGAGCTCAAACCATCGGAAAGTTACCCAGAGCCGCCGTGGGGACACACACAGCTTCCCATGGAAGCCTGGAAGCCTGGGCCAGGGTGACAGGGCCCAGTCATCTAGTGCCCTGCGGGAGAGCAGAAGAGGGCGACCCTCTCCCACCCCCACCCAGGGCCCCACGCTCACTGAAGAGGTGGGCGGTTTCTAGGCTCTGGGCACTTGACTGCTACAGGGTTGGTTTGGGGTCTAGACGCCAGAAGTTGTTTTTTATGCAAGAGTGCAGCCTCCCTGTTCATTCAATCTTCATTCGTTTGTTCATTCATTCATTCATGTACCCAAAACACATTTAGCGAATGATTAAGATGAGCCAGCCTGGTGCTTGATGCTCAGGATACAAGACACCTGAGATGGGATTTCTGTCCTACCATGGTGACGGCCTAGCGGCCCTAGCCAGTCCAACAGCACGGCTCTGTGCTAAGGGGCCTGACAGAGGGCTGCAGGGCTCAAGACCACCCAGAGTGGGGACTCTAAGTTAGACGGTCCCTTCTCCTGCTGGGGACAAGGAGCAGGCTGGGGGTAGAATTAGGAGATCCCAGGCCCCTCCAGGCTTCAGCTCTGGGGTCACACCCATGCCCCTTCGCCTGGGATTTCCTGCTCTGAGGTTAGCTGGGAAGATGTCAACCTTGAGTCCCCTGTTTGGCTTCATGGAAACTGCGGCCCAGTGATCCTCAAACTCGGGCATACATTGTCATCATCTCGGGAGAGCGTTAAAGATCATTTCTAAGGTCAGGATTTCACCCTCAAGAGATTCTAACTCAGAAGGTCTTGGGAGACTGGACTTAGGGGACCAACCCTCTTGATTTGCCCTGAGCCAGGAGGGTGCCTGGGATATGCGACTTCCGGTTTTACAATGAGGACAGTCTCTGAAATCCCAGACAAGTCACCCTCGCCAGGCAGGCGCTGTCAGTCTCTGCCCCGTAGCATTCCTTCCTTCTTGGGTCACAGAATCAGGCAGCAGCATGCTCCGGGAGGGTGAGCCCTCACCCAGCCCCAGGTGGTGAACCTGGGTGCATCCCGTCATTCCACTCCCTGTTGCTATTGTCTCATTAAGGTGGGCCTGTAACCCACTTCACACCAATGAGCTGCAAAGGGAAGAGTCATGGAAAGGTTTTACATTTGATACAAGAGAATGAGACAAATAGAGGGAGAGAGGGAGCAAGGGAGAGAGAAAGAGAGCAGGGGAGAGAGGTGGGGGAGAGAGGGAATGAGAGAGCGATTCTGCCTCTTTTATGTCTTAGATGTAGTTGTGTGAGGACATTGTAGTTGGAACTGTGGCAGCCATTCTGCACTCATGAGGCAACAAACCTAAGAAAAATTTAGCTGTGCTAAGGATGCACCATTAGATCAAAAGAGCCTCCATTGTGTATCACATCACAGTCCCTCACTACACCGAATCTCAAATGATCCGTCTCCAGTCGAATTACGTGACTTAAATGCCTTTCTTGCTTAAACAACTTTCACCTGGTGTTCTATTAATTGCAGCCAAACACATCGTGACTGTAACAAAGGTCCTAGAAATTGGTATTTTAAACAAGACCCCTAAGTCCTTCTGATGCTCTCCATCCATCTAGCCAACACAATGGTTCTCAAAGTGTGTCTTCGGCCTGGCAGCAAGCAGTATGGACTGGAAACTTCTGAATCAGACACCCTGGGGGATGGGACCCAGCAGTTTCTGTTTTAACAAGCCTATCAGATGACTGACGATCACCCAAGTTTAACAATCATTGAGCTCATCAATACCTGAGACTCCCTGACTAACACCAGACCTCGGGAACTTCTGGATGAGGCTTTGAAACTTAACCCACGTCAAACCTGCTTCCTTTTATCACTTGAACAATAAAGCAGTTTGTCTCTTCACCTTCTGTCATTTTTCTCCCTCCTCCCTAGTCCCTTCCCCAGGTAAACTTGAGTTAATTGAATGCTTTGGTCGGATTTACGGGCCTGTTATTAAATAGACACATGGTGACCGGGGAGGGAGGGAGTTTTCGTGGGCAGGCGTGAACTCGCAGTGAAGGAGGGACAGTGGGTGTCCACCCCCTGCCCCAGAAATCCCTCCATGAGCTCCCACTCCTCCCACACATTGCATGGTGCTGGCCTAGGAAGGAAGGCGGAGGGAGGCCCGGGCAGCCCATCTTCTCTGCCTGCTAGGGAAGCTCTTCAGCTGGCCTTTTATATTCCAGGGAGCGCCCTACTTCTCCACGTAATGAGTTACTCAAAACCCCAGTGAGAGTCCCACAGGCAGAAACTGAACAATAGGCCTCAAGTTGCGAGGGGATCCGTTCTCAGTTAAGAAGGAAATTATAAATGCCCAATTACACATCCTCTTTCAAATACGTTTCCAGCATTCCATATGTGCTCCTGAATTTTGTGAGTCTTCACAACTGAGCGCACTGTCCAACGGCCATCCAGTAGCATCACATTATTAATAATAACTTACTAAAAATCGATAATAATAATAATAATTCCTGCCAGGAATGCAGTGCTTTCCAGTGCCTGGCCCAGGGGCTTTGTGTGCACTCTCCCTTTGAAACTAAAGAGCCTCCAGCCCAGGCATGAGCCCAAGGCTCATTTTGTCCTGGTTGGACTGGGCGTGAGTCCTGTAGCAGTAGCTTCCTGTTGTCCATCTTCCCCTCAGATCTATCCGATAAGCCAAAACGCCACAAAATAGTTAAACACGTGCACCACTTCCAGTGTGTGGTCTAAGCTGGCGGCATTGCGTAGACCACACATTGGCCAACAGCTACTCCCTCCCCACCCCCCCACCCGCCCGCCGCAGCCTGGGATGGCTGAGGGTCTATCAACCAAATCCAGCAGGTGGCAGGCATCGAGGGGCTTTGAAGTGCATTGTCAGGAACTGAGGGTTGTGCCCAAGCCCGCCTGGCCTCTTTCCTCTCAGGGTCCCTGTGTCTCTGGCTCCCACGCCCATGGGTCTCTCGGTGGGCGCATCTCTCACAGGGCCTGCTCACACCCACCGGCACATGCACTTTCTTCTCTCGGGAGGTCGGAAGCCCACACACTCCCTTGATTGATCTCGTGATCAACAGTTTACTCGGCTATAATCATTTGGTCGTTATGACAGCCAAGGCCTAGACCCCGAATGGTCCCCCTCGGTAGGACCATGACATGGGGTTGCTACTACGGACATGATAGTGGGGGTGAGCAATAATTGGAAACCTCTGAGGATATCTTATGGCCACCCCATGAAGGGGAGGCCACTGGGAAAGTGAGCCTGGAGAGCTAAGCAAAGAAGACCCAACCACTGCCAAGTTTGAGGTGTGCTTGCAGCCAAGCCACTGGGGCCCAGCAGGCTGCCTCCTCCCACACCCTGAGTGTGGACTGACAGTCCGTCTCACTCGGCACCCCCTTTCCTTCTGGCATCTCCCTGCAGCCACAGAAGCAAGTTTTTGCCATAAGCCTGGTAACTCCCAGCCACCCTGTGCCCATCCAGGGGATAGAGTTGAAAGGATGCGTGGGAGCCTGGCTGTTAAAGCCTCCTTGGTTTGATCCAGGGCACTTGGGTTAGGGAGGGATCAACATGATCTCATGGGTTGGGGAAGACACAGGTCAGCAGAGGTTGGCTAAGGCCCCAGAGGGAACTGCTTCTGAGATGCAGTGTTTTGGGGCAATGAAAAGGCTGGTCCACGGGAGAGGTGCTTGCTGTGAAACCCTGCTAGGCCAGGATGCTCCTCAGAGCCTAGGAACAGCAGCGAGGGTGGCTGGGCCTCCCCTGTGCGCCCCCCCCCCCCCCGCCCCTTCCCCCGCTGCCACACACGCCTTCTGAGTAACAAAGCCTTCAGGAATCAATCAGCTTTTCAGGATGCACCTTCCTGTCTGAACAGCTCCCTTTTCTCCCTCAGTTCTTGCCGGGGAGGTCAGAGTTCACATCAAATGTCATTAATCATCTTCTGGGGGCTGGAGGCTCATTGGACAGTCCTATTAATCAGAGGCCTATCACACCCGCAGCCTGGCTGGGTCGCCATTGTCCTGTTCCTCACCTATCATAGAAAGATTAGATTATCAGTGACAACTGAGACACCCTTTGAGTCACAGGGAAGCCGGAGAATGGGGTTGCTTTTATTTTTTTATTTATCCTCCCGATTCGAGGATGAGCTGTTTCTTGTCTTGTCACACTGCATCCTTTTCTTCAAAGAATCAGCTTTAAGAATCCAATTTGTCAAACTGGACAATCACTGACAAATCCAAAAAGAAAAAAAAAACCCGACAGCGACTTTGTCAACAAAGGTAAAATAAAGCAGAAGGTATTAAACGGAACCTGAAAGGATTAGAAAATAAGTTGTGTTTGACAACAATTAATCTGTGAAAAGCAGGGTCTTTGTAGAAAGAACCAGGCAGAGACGGGTCCCAAAGTGGTTTGGTGATTCACGCCGGGCCCAGCCAGGACCTAGATAGCCGCCCCGCTCCCAGGGGCAGGTCAAGTTGAGACCTGGTGCTGGAAAAGAATGAAAACAAATGTCTTCCCCTAACTTCCTGCTTCCCAGTAGCAACAGCAGCGACACAAAACAAAACAACCAAACCTACAGAATTTGATTAGCCAGCGCCACCCCAATACATTTAATTTAAAAGCTAATTTGATTCTCCAGAGACGTCTAAAACACAACAACAACCAGGGCACAGCAGCACAAAGCACACAGCTCCCCGCCTCTCCCACTTCCGTGACAGACTCTGTCACACAACCATGGAGCCCACCCACAGTGGCTGCTGCAGGGCTCAGAGGGAAGGGGGCGCGTTCCCGCCCTTTGGAGATGTAGAGACCAGCTGAGCACATGAAACCCCTGGACCACTTTATTTATTTTTTTTAATATATTTTTATTGATTTCAGAGAGGAAGGAAGAGGGAGAGATAGAAACATCAGGGATGAGAGAGAATCACTGATTGGCTGCCTCCTGCACACTCCCCACTGAGGATTAAGCCTGCAACCTGGGCATGTGCCTTGACTGGGAATCAAACCTCGACCTCCTGGTTCATAGGTCGACGACGCTCAACCACTGAGCCACGCCGGTTGGGCCACCTGGACCACGTTAGGTGGGACAGGGTCTTGGTGATGCAGAGTCCAGGGACTACAAACCCATGTACCTCGAGGGGCCGAGAAGACATAGGAACTAGGGAAGGGGGCTGAGTGTAAGTCCAGGAGGCCCCGCCCCCTACTCCTCATGCCCTGTAGGAAGGGGAGCTCAAATGCATCAGATCTTCCAGTTTTTTATGAGATCCTGGAGACCTGGGTTTTTATGTGAATACTCCCTATTTCAACTGTGGACAATTTTTCCAAATAAAAAGAAAAGCACTGTGCATACTTGACCCCCACGCCTGGGATTTGTGAAACTGTTCTGACCTACCATCCTCGGTGCAAATAAGAATTGCGAGGCCCAGAGAGGCTGGTCGCCTTTGCTGTATCTTTGATACTGTATTCACTTAATTTTCCTACCTGACAAACTAGCTCTGAGGGGTTATCTGTGTGGGTGCAATAGAGGCCTGGGACAGGAGCCCAGAGGGCTGTGAGTCTGTGTGAGTATAGTATCCGCTTCCCCACAGCAAAAAAAATAAACGGGGCTTGGGAGCCAAACTGCCCAGTTCGAATCCTGGTTGTGCCACTTACTAGCTGTGTGACCTCAGGCAAGTTACTCAACTTCTCTGGGCCGCCGTTTCCTCATTTTTAAATGGGAATGGTAATAATGTCCACCTCAGGAGGTTGCTGTGAAGATTAAAAATGGCATCGAACAGAGCCTGCCACGTGGCAAGGGCTCCATAAACTGTTCTTGTTGTTAGAATATGTAATCATATTTTATTTCATCCCCAATGGTGCCTGGTATTGAGACACAACATTATGGGGAGGCCGGGAAGAACATTAGAAACCATGCTAGTTTGATGATCTAATCTTGGAAAAAACTGAAGTACACAAATGGCAAAGCATTTCTTTTCTTTTTTAAAAAATATTTTTTATTGCCTTCGCCCGTGTGACTCAGTGGACAGAGCGTTGCTCTGTGGACTGAGGGCTCCCAGGTTCGATTCCAGTCAGGGGCGCATGCCCCAGTTGCGGGCTCTATCCCCAGTGGGAGGCGTGCAGGAGGCAGCCGATCGATGATTCTCTCTGATCATTGGTGTTTCTATCTCTCTCTCCCACTCCCTTCCTCTCTGAAATCAATAAACATATATTTAAAATATATATATGTTTTTTATTGATTTTACAGAGAGGAAGGGAGAGGGATAGAAAGTCAGAAACATCGATCAGCTGCCTCCTGTACACCCTCTACTGGGGATCGAGTCTGCAACCAAGGTACATGCCCTTGACCAGAATCGAACCAGGGACCCTCCAGTTCAACGGGCCTATGCTCTATCCAGCCGTGGGCAAACTACGGCCCGCGGGCCGGATCCGGCCCGTTTGAAATGAATAAAACTAAAAAAAAAAAAAGACCGTACCCTTTTATGTAATGATGTTTACTTTGAATTTATATTAGTTCACACAAACACTCCATCCATGCTTTGGTCCGGCCCTCCGGTCCAGTTTAAGAACCCATTGTGGCCCTCGAGTCAAAAAGTTCGCCCACCCCTGGTCTATCCACTGAGCCGAACCGGTTATGGTGCAAAGTATGTATTTTCTGCAGCAGGACACGGGGAGGCCTAGGCATTGCTACCTACAGCTCACTTTTGACCACGTCCATAGGTCTGTGCCAACCATTTTGCTTTCCTACGGTGACCTCATTGGAAATAAGAAAAGTTTCCATTATAAATGGGTTTAGGGCAAAGCCACACAAGCCTTTAAGCTCCCGAATATTTCATCAACATCAGCATAGTCAACTCCGAGTAACGCCTCCACCCCCGCGCTCATTACAGAAAGATTTGTGAGACATCCCGGGGCCGCCTTTGTCCACTGCAAGTTTGCAACCGGCTTCATTTTTAAAAGGGATTGTTCCCCAAGGCGGTTTGCGATCGTTAGTGAGAGGCTGAGCCTCACCGTGACTGCGGTGTTTTGGGGAAGACGCTGCGTTACGGTCCAGCCAGTTGATCATTTGTGAAAATCGAACACTTGAATGTGTTAACTCTTGACAAAAGCTGACAGGTACCATGCCCACCTCTATTCGGTGATTAATTAAAGGCTGCCGGAGGGGCTGTCCTGGCGTGGGAGGCCCGAGTTTGGTGCTAGATAGATCTGGGGACAGAGCTTGACTCCTCACTCGGCTCCGAAGCCGTGGGCTAGCTTCTTAAACTCTCTGAGTCCCCAGTTATTCATGTGTGAAATGAGGGTAATAAAACCTACTTCGTGGGACTCCGTGAGAATGAAACAGAACAAGGTATGCGCTCAGAAGCTGGGAGCGCCCTTCCATCCACTGTCTTCCCTGGAGAAGCAGAGCCGCTGCTCACAGGAAGACGAGGCAGGGTTATCTATCCCTGGACAGGTGCCCCTGAGTGACTCATATGGACCCTTGTTAAGTGCTGGGATGACTCAGCTCAGAGACAAATTCAGCTTCATTTTCAAATGAGAGGCCAAGGACAATGAACACATTCATGCTTCATGCTTCTGATTGGGTTTCTGACCTAAAGGCCAGTTGCTGGCTTGTTTAGATGAGAGTTTATACATTCCCGGAGCCGACCTGGAGTCTGACATCCGAGACCTGGCTGAATTTCAGTTTAAGCACACAATACTCGATGTATTGACCTTTCTACAATCTTCCACCACCCAAAGCAATCCACAGAGAGGAAGGAAGCACGGTGCCTCCCTAGGCATCCAGTGTAGAGTGAGGTGCTGGCCCCAAGAGGACGTCCTGGAGGGCACATGCCATGCAGCCCACTGGGACCTCGGGGCCATCCTTCCAGCTCTGGGGAAGAGTTCCCATCCACCTCCTCAGTTCAGAGATGGATGATAGCACCAAGTGGGACTCGAGAGACTAGGTGCCTAGAGTTCGAATCCTAAGCCAGAGGTAATCACGACAGCCAGTGTCTACTGAGCATGTGCTAGGAGCTTTACACCAGTATCGCATTCCACCCTCACATCAGCCCCATAGGGGAGGAGATCATTCTCACAGCTGAGAACACTAAGGAGTCAGCCCATTGCCCAAGGCCACATGGCTCCCACGGGCAGAGCCCTGATGGGAAAGCCAGATGGCAGCTCCTAACTGCTGGCCACAGGGCCCTTCAATGCTCTCCCAGGAACAGCCCGGCAGCCATGCCTGCACCCCAGCCCACTTCAGGGCAAGGCCTCCTTTCTGCCTGACAAAGTAACTATTTTTTTTAAATTTTTAAAATACACTTGACATATAATATTATATTAGTTTCGGGTGTACAACATAGTGACTAGCTATTTATATAACTTACGAGTGATCACCCCAATAAATCTAGTACCCATCTGACACCATACACAGTTATTACAACATTATTGACTATATTCCCTATGCTGTTTTTTATAACTGGCCGTTTGTACATCTTAATCTCTTTCTCACCCATCTCCCCAACCCCCTCCCATCTGGCAACCATCAATTTATTCTTCATATCTATGAGTTTATTTCTGCTTTGTTCGTTCATTTATTTTGTTCTTTAGGTTCCACATGTAAGTAAAATCATATGATATTTATCTCTGACTTATTTCACTTAGCATAATACTTTCTAGGTCCATCCATGTTGTTGCAAATGTTAAGCGTTCATTCTTTTTTATGGCTGACTGACATTCCATTGTATATATGTATGGCAGCGTCTTTATCCACTTGTCTACTGAGGGGCACTTAGGTTGCTTCCATATCTTGGCTATTTATAAATAACACTGCTATGAAATAGGGGTGCGTATATCTTTTCAAATTCGTGTTTTGGATTTCTTTGGATAAGTATCCAGAAGTGGAATTACTGGATCATATGGTAGTTCTATTTTTAATTTCTTTTTGTAGGAAACTCCATATCGTTTTCCGTAGTGGCTGCACCAATTTACAATCCCACCAACAGTACAGAGGGTTCCCTTTTCTCCACGTCCTCACCTACACTTGCTGTTTGTTGATTTATTGATGACAGTCACTCTGACAGGTGTGACAAAGTCCCTCTTATAAACAGAGGCCTCTGCATCCCACTGCGAGCCTTCTCTATGTACTGGGATGTCAGAGGTCACCAGGGCCTGGGTTCTCACCCTACAATCCCAACCCAGGCATCCTAAAGTGCAAATGTAATTCCTGATGCCCTGACCCCCCTGGGGGAGGCATGGTGGCCTCTCTTCTCATCCCCACCCAACCCCAGACCCATGCACAGGTCTGCCCCCTGCTGGGATGTTGAAGCCAAGGAGATGAGTTTACACCCTACACTCCTCCCCTTCTCCTCCCCCTCCCTCCCTGCTCCTCCTCCCCCCAACCCGCCCCAGCTTCTGTGCTGTCCTTGGCCTCTGTGTCCTTCCAAATCTCTTTCCTCACATGTTATCTAGGTCTGGGACCAAGAGGAATAGATGAGGCCTAAAATAAGTATATTAGCAACCAGGGGAGACAGTCTGGGCTCATAGAACCAAATGAAGAACCTGTAAGCTTTCAGCCTCCTGAAATTGTGGCGCTTTCCCCCCGCGTTTAATGCAAGCTGACAGCCCACATTGTTCTGCCAAGACAAGGAAGCCGGATCCCAGTGATAGGGGACCAGGCACCAGAGCTGAGGTGGAGGTGGGGGTGGGGGAATAAAGGGAGAGGGCCGGTGTGGGGGGAGGTTGATGCTTAATCGGGGGCCTGGCAGGAGACCCTGGGAACGGCGGCCCACTGACAGTGGAGACCAGGAGCTCCAGATGGCTTTTTGTCTCCACGCAGTAAAATATGTAATCTGACAGGCCCTGGGGTGGGACTCGGGAAACAAAAGTCTGCGGGGAGGGGGAGCAGGCGTGGGAGTGGGCCGGGTTAAAGGTATCAGAGTCTGAGGAAGACAAAAAGAAGCGACGGGCTGTCTCTTCAGGCAATTATGGGCTTTGCAAATGACATTTAATTCCAGAGGTGCGGGCCAGGGACACAGCCCGTTGTTTCCGGTCTTGGCAAGAGGAGAGACATTGGAAATGCACTGGACGTTTGGCCTCTGAGGAAAGGTGATAACTTTGCCAATTAACCACGGATGTGGGCTCTTTGTATCCACTCCCCCGAGTCGTGACGGGGGTGATAGAAAGATACAGGGCTTCCCGGCGCAGTTTCATTGCTCAGAGACGGAGAAGTGATGCGCTTCCCCATCGGACTGCACAGACGTCCTGCAGGAAAGCAGCTGCCGCATTCATGTGGCTTCTCGGAGGGGACACACCCCCAGCTGCTTCCCCGGGAACATCCAGACGCCCAGGGAGACAGTGGCACCTCTGTGGCCTCTGACGAGGCTGTCGCTTTTTATTAAGTAATCTCTGCCTTTCAAATCGCTGCATGTTTTCTTCCCAAAGGTCTCGGCTGCTGTGCAGGCCCAGCACACAGCAGGCTCCCGATGAATATTAAACAGTGGATGCTGGGGATGTCTCCAGATTTCATGGTGGGGGACAACTTGTCACCCAGGGGACAGACTCCACTCTAGGACTAACGCATGGTCACCGGGGCGAGAGCGAGGGAAACTTAAGGTGCGATGGTTTAAGGGTTCCAAGGCAGGAAAATGGGGCAGGAGGATTAGTGGATATTAGCAAGAGCCTGCTAAGCAACAAGGCTGAAGTTCTGGTGCAGATGCAGGGAAATGCATTCTTCTCACACAGAGGGAGGGAGGGAGAGAGAGAGAGAGAGAGAAGAAAGGCTTTTTCAAAAACAATGTGTCTACATTGATCAAAATGTTAATGGCCCCACCCTTTGACCCCTGGAATCGACCCCAGGGCAATATGACAGATGTGTGCGAGGTGGTAGGCATGGTGTTCATGGCAACAAGGCTCATAATAAAAAAGGAGAATCAACTTTAAATGCCCATCATTAGGGAAATCGATGGTACATCCATACGATGGAATACTCTGTAGTTATTTAAAAATAATGAAGGGAATCTACACCTACTGATGTGGTTAAGACGGTGTTTAAAAAAACTGGTTGAAAAACAATACATAAGCATGTATGTTTAAAAAAAAAAACACCTAAATACCTAATATGTGTACCACAAATGCTCAGACAGAGGTTACCTTTGGAGGGTTTAGGCAAAAGGAAAGATGTTTTGTGTGTAAGGTGGGATTCTTTCTGTTTTCTCTATATTTTTACTCTTTATTACTGGGTTGTTTTGGCTTCTAACCAAGAGGCAGGGCAGACCCTTTCAGAAGCTGATATCTCCCCATCATTGCTACTGGTCAAGGTCATCCTCAAAGGGCCCTAGACTGCAGAGGGGAGCCTGAGGGCCCCCCGGGGTGTTGGCTGAGCAGCTGCAAAGCCAAGAGCCTTCAAACCGCACAGGGCAGGGAGGCCAGGGTGTCTGTCGAATGGCTGAGTGATTCGGTTGCTAGAAGACCATCAGTGACCCATTCTTCTCATCTAAGCATCACAGAACCAAGACCATGGACTGCCGCTCGGCTGGCGGCCCCCTCCAGCTTGGAGCTTGCCAGGGCAGAGTCGAACCCCACAACCTCCTCCCAGCTCTGATGTCCTCCTCTCCACCTGAGGGGGTGATGGGTGAGGGTTAATTAATGTGGCTAACATGCTCAGAGATCCCTAAATGAGGGTGTTAGCCAAGGGCCAACATTATTAGAGTGATGATGGCTATTAGTATCACACTATTGTTATTATGTTTGCTCTCTCAACCCTTAAATCACACTCCATCTCTCAGTCGCTTGCATTTTATGTAATTATAGCTTATATAGGTAACAAATGGATATTTCTGCAAGCCTGGGAGAGAGCCTTCTGCATACATTAATTTACTTGATTAGTTTTCTATGTGGTATTCTTTGTTCCCCCAACCCTCCTTTCCTGCCCAGCTTCAACAGAAAATTAATGAGTTTTAACACCTTGCAAAAGTGGGCTGTGCCATGGGAATACCTCCAGTGTACTCTGGGTTTTAAATCCACACATTCAAAGGCTTCCTAAAGGTTACGCAAAGGTTAACAAACAATTAATATGTTGAATCAGTGTGCTAAATCTGTTTACCCAATCTTCGCATCTAAAGCCATTAGCCAGCAGCCTCCACATTTTAGATTGGTCTCTCTCTTTCCTAACCCACCCCCACTCTGTCCTCTGCATCATTTTGGGTGAAAAGGAGAAAGAAACAATTCTGAATTGAGAGCACTAACATCTCTGGAAAGGTGGGGCTGTGCTGCTACCTAAGGCTCTAAGCTTTGGGAGTCCTGAAAGACTTAACCAAGGGAGTCGAACATTTTAAGAAGATGACGCAAGAAGAGAGGCATTTCTGCCTTTTGAACAACGAGCAAAATGGGAGTTGGCCTTATAAATGGATGCTATATTGGGTTCATGTGTGATTTCCTCCCTGGTTTATAGGAAGAAGGGGGTGGAAAAGAAGTGTAAGGTAACTCCCACCTTGGGAACTAACAGGAAAGAGACCTCCAGCCACTCTGTCCTCTAAGGAGAAAGCATGGAGCCCAGAATGTTCCTTTCCTTCAGAGGCAAGAGGAAGAGGGTAAGGAAGAGCCACATGTAATCCAGGTGGTCCTCCCAGGAGTCCTCTAATTGCACAAAGAAACTCATCGTTCCCTTGTTTGAGGAGGCAGTTGTTGATGATGGTAACGCTAATCATGGTAACAATGAAGACAATGACCTTGATGAGATCAGCAAGGTTTACCATTAGCATCTAGGGCCCATGAGAAAAGCAACATGCTGTCCATCCCAGCCTGGCCCCTTTAAAAGAAGCTGCCCATATAATCCACCTCCTGCCTGGGCTCCACAGAAACAATCTCCCGCATGGACCCAGACCCCCACCCCCCACTCCTCCTCTGCCTGTTTCCAGCTCCCGCGGCTTGCCAGTCACGGTGTGTCCCTACCTAAGACGCCCTTTTGGGATTACCAGGCCCCACACAGACTGTCAGCTCTGGCCCTTTGGGGTGCTTTCTTAGACATGAGTTGTCAGTTGACTCTGGTCTCTGGAGAGCTGGTGTTTCCCAAGACCCCAAAAGAGAAACACACCTAAGGGACACCAGGTGACAACTGTCCCAGTCAACCAAGACCTAGCAGGCCCCTTAACACTGTCCCCCACTTTTCTCCACACTGAATAGAAGGCAGCCTGCCAAGTGGAGGAGGAGGGGAACAAGGGAGAAAACAAAGAAGGGGCTGACCACACCCTGAGCCCACAGGCCAAGCGTAGGGAGGGGAGATGCTACAAATTGCATGGGAGTCTGAGAGGAGACTGGACTTAACATTTTATTACCTGGAGAACTGAGACTCTTCATTCCTACCTGGGCGTATCCAAAAGGCAAGAGAAAGAAAACGAACCCACAGAGCCGGCGGCAGGGCCAGTGGGGGGAAGAAGAAAGCTGCTTTCTGCTTGCACCCTACCAAGCCCATCTCATTCAATCACCTGGTTACTCCATATTATCCGTTTTTTTCATGTTGAACTTGCTTGACTTATATAAAGACTAAAAAATAAACTCTTTAAAAAAGAGAGAGAGAGAGAGAAGAGCTCTGCCCTCTAAAACGCAAACTGCAAAGATGGATGAGAAAGTGCCCTGACAGGAGCCTGGACGGACCGGGGAGGAAGATGAGGTGACTCCTGGGACTTGGGAAGTCGTTGCCTGCAAGGTTCTGCATCTGAATAAGACCATAGATTTCAGCAAAAACACGTTAAGTAACGGGCTCTGAGAAGACATTAGGCACCCTGAACCAGGTGCAGAGTCAGAGCAGCTGGCACTTTGAGAATATTGAGAGTATTCTTCCAGCATAAACACATTATTTTTTCCTTGCAAATTCCTGAGAAATGCACGCTCAGCCTGCTCCCAGGCCGCCTTGGAGAGAGGCTTGGCGGAGGGAAGTGTTTGCAGCCAGGATGAGCGCCGCATGGAGACCCCAGGAGGGCCCCGGGCTTCTGACTGCAAGTCAAGGTTTCCGAGGCCATGTTTCATGTCTAAAGAAAGAAAACAGTTTCATTGTTTCAACAAATGCCAAGCAGATGATATGAAGGAAAAAATAGATAAGCTAGACTGTGCCCTCTGAATCACTAGGGCGTTTCATGCATAGATTTTTATCCTTAAAAACAGAGGCGGGCGTTAGGTTACGTTGGAGGGGGCTGAAACCCTTAGATCTGGCTCGCCCAGCGGGGAGCTCCTGACAAGCCTGCATATTGATTGTGGAGGCGGCAGCACCAGGGAACAGATCTTGTGAAGCGGGTCCAAAGCCACTCGCTCTGAGAGGTGGCCCATGGCTGACAGCACACCTGGCGGCTCTGAGGAGGGGCAGGCTGGCTCCTGGCTGCTGAGGGCCTGGTGCAAGGAGCCCACCCACCCGTCTCCAGCCTCCAGCCCTGGAGAGAGACACGCTCCTTGCTGCTGATTGGGGGGGGCGGGGGGGGTGTCTGTGCTCTGAGCTCTGTCCTCCCCATCTGAGCCTGCAAGTCCCGCCCCTCTGTTAGGTGCTGATGGTTTAATTTGGCCTCCTTCCATCCCAGATTTTACTCTGTTTGGGAGGATAAAAGAGAGACTTTCTGCAAAGACGATGCTTCTCATTCCTAATAAGTGGAAATGAGCCTGTCAGCCTCCTGCAGCCCAGGTTGGTGCAAGGATGGTGGGGAGGGAGGCTGATCACTTGCAAGCAGACGGGGAAAGATGCCGCCACACCTTCACCAAGAAGTGCTTCTGCCCCCAGACCCTGCTGGAAACGAAGATGGGTACACTCAGCTTGTCCACTGCAGCGTCTGTGACAAAGGAAGAAGCCCAGGCCCGAGACCGACGGGCAGGTCGCACCAGAGACTGCTGCCCACCAGCACCCCAGCCATTCGAGGGGTGTCCTGTCCAAGCCGGAGCCTTGGGGCACCTGGGTGTGCCCTCTCTGCACTCTTTCCCTGCCGCTGCCAACCTGGCAGCCCAGCCTCAACCCTGTAGACTACGCCAAGGCCTGAGGCAGGAACTCGGGTCCCTCTGACTGGATGGAGGGCTCACCTCAAACTGTGACATCACAGAGAAGTAAACGCTTATCGTATGTGAGCTATTCAATCCCCCTGGGCCTGGGCCTGGGCCTCTGGGTGGCCGCAGCCAGGCATTGCTTCTACCCAATGCACTCCTCATGCCCATCAGCCAAGCAGGCCGCAGCTCTCGCCTCCTCCACGGATCCTCGCAGGAGAAGGGCAGGACTGAGGTCTTTCGGAGGCAGAAACCACCACACAGGGAAGCTTGCCTCTGAGACTTCACCTAAGTGAGACCAGAGGTGAAGAACCAAACCCCAAGCCCCTCTTCTTCCTCCTCCTTTCTTAATTATAATCCCATTTGTCAGCCAACCCTGTCATTTTGTCTCCCTAATGGCTAGTTTCTATTCTGGGACTTTCTCCACCCTATTATCTTTTGCAATATTCAGGAGCTCGGGCGATGAAGGGGTAAGGCTGAGATTGCCCGTTCTTCTCTCTCTTTTTAAATATTTCAGATGCTCCCCATCCTTACTTTTGCATTTCGATTTCCTGTGGTACAGTGCATTTATCTTGGCCAGTCAATCTCTCCCCTCCCTTATCTGCCCTGCTCCCGGCTGCCTGAAAATACCTACATTATCTTTGCAGCCAATACGCCAGCTAGAGGAAAATCTACAGATTATCTTGATAGGGAGACGTCTGAGGGAAAACTGGGAAGTGCTGCACTTGTCAGGGGACAAGGGTGAAGTGTGTCACCTTCATCAGCGGCTTTCTTTCAAGGTTAACTGCACAGCGCAAGCCACTTCTTCTCCTCTTTGTTTAAGTTGGGAAGCAAACCTTCCACGGTGTCTGTGTCCACTCATGGAATGAGTTTACTGACCCTCTCACCCCCCTCACCTGGCCCCAGATAGCCTTGACCCTGAGTACCTGAGTCTCAGACTTCCCACTTATGATACCACCTGGCTGTGAACCTCATCTCTGAATGGCAGGCCTTACTGAGCAGCCTAAGCCCCCGCAGGGTTGGTGACAGGTGGGCTTTGTGTGTTGCTCATGTAATGGAAAGTGCATGGATGCTCCTCAACTGGGCCTCAGGCTGGGTTAGATTGGGCTTAATTGGCACCAAACTGTAACCTCACTATTAGTGGAAGGAAGGAAGGAAGGAAGGAAGGAAGGAAGGAAGGAAGGAAGGAAGGAAGGAAGGAAGGAAGGAAGGAAGGGAGGGAGGAAGGAGCAGAATAATTGATGGTCAGTCAACCCATACGGGTCTGGAACACATAACAACAGTCCTTTGTTTCAGGCTCCTGGTTGCCATCTAATCTGTTCAGAATCCATGAGTAATTTGGGGTCCTGCTCCTTCAAGCTCAGCTCTTGGCCTTGTGTGGCCGCCCCTCTCAAAGTTGGTAAGGACAACCCTGCCCTCCCCTTAGGGGCTCTTTCCTCTCCCCTTTTCGCCCATGTCCTTCCCCCTTTTCGCCCATTTCCTTCCCCTCGTCCTGGGTTCCACCTCTGTTCAGCCCCTGGCGCCTATTTTTATCATTTTTTCCCATCTCACCTGATTACTCTGGAACTTGGATCCTGCCAGGTGGACTCCTTCTAGCAGATCTCTTGTGTGTTATTAAGACCTGCAAACTACAGACCTTCTCCAGGCTTTAGCACTTGGGAACTGCGTTTCTCTTTCTGTAAGAGAGACCTGATCCATGAGGCCTAAACAAGGTAGAGATTTATATCTCTCTCATTTATTAAAACAAGAAGACGAAGGAAGACTCCGGCGTAAGGCAGCCCAGAGCTGATCTGGGAGCTCCTCCTGCGCTTCTGCTCGACCATCCTCAGCAGGTGGCTTCCATTCGAATCAGGGTATGTAAAGATGCAGGAACAGCCGGGGATCTACTCAGAGACAAGGAGAAAACCAGAAGGAGGATAAGGTCAAAGGCAAGGTCAGCCCGATCTACTGTAACATTTTTGTTTTTCAAGGAGAGTAGACTTGAGGGGTTAAAAACTCATTTTTTAACAGGGTGTATTGATTGCTGGAAAGAGTGTGGCATGTTTAACACTTTTATAGACTCCTAATAAAGTATGAATTGATATAACCATTTTGGAAAGCAATTTGGAGAAATACATGAAGAGCCTTAAATATGTTCATACTCTTGGCCTCTAATTCTACTTCTGGGACTTCATCCTAAGGCTATAAACTAAAATGTCAAAAAGCTTTATGCACACATATGTCGATTGTGATGTGACTCAGAGCAGCAAAAAGCTAGAGCCATTTAGATAGTCAGTCATATTGGGGTTAAAGAAATTATGGTACACCCTTATGATAGAATATTATATAGTAACTAGAGGCCCAGTGCACAAATTCATGCACAGGTGGGGTCCCTCGGCCTGGCTGGCGATTGAGGCCTATTGGGGGACCAGCCAGGGAGAGGTTGGCTGGCCGGGGGGGGGGGCGTGGGAGGTTGCCTGTGGGAGTGCACTGACCACCAGGGGGCAGCTCCTGTGTTGAGCATCTGCCCCCCTGGTGGTCAGTGCACGTCATAGCGACTGGTCAACCAGTCGTTCTGGTCGTTTGGTCGTAATGGTCACTTAGGCTTTTATATATAGAGATTAAAATGATGTTCACACAGAAATGTATAAGGAATTTGGGGGAAATCTAAGTAAATGAATAGTACACAAAATTAAGTGTCATTTCATCAAAGCTATATACACAAAAAATGTAACATTACCACCTGGGCATACCCAAATGTCACAGTAGTCATCGTTGGAGGAGTGGATTATTCATATTTCTATTCTGTATGCATATGCATAATTTTTTCTAGAACATGTTGGCTTTAATTTCATGTTCATCATCTTTAAACTGTAGGGGCTTTTGAAAGGTTCATCAGGAGCCAAGGGGATCAGAGATGCCGTAGGAGAAGAGAGGAGGAGCTGGCAGGAAATCACCTCATTTCTGTGGAGTCAGGAAAGCAAAGCAGAGGGAGGGGAGGGATTTACACTCTACCCAGCTGACAGGTCCCAAGCAAGCTCTATGCAGACAACGCAACCAGGTGCCATCTTCCCCTGCCCCCTGCCCTGCTGCTGAGAACCCCCTGGGCAGGGGCTGGAAGGGCTGGCCTCTCCCTTCTCTGAGGACTGAGGGTTCTGGCTCCTCCAGGAGCTGGGGCCGGGTTCATCGGCATCACCTCTGTGGGTGTCAGCTGAGAGGGAGGGAAGGCAGCGTTCAGGATGGACAGGAAGCTGGGGGGAGGGTGGGGAAATGTCCATTCATTTTTCCCTCGAGAGGCCTCTGAGTCACTGAGCTCCCTGCCTTCTGAATGTTTTCCGCTGGCACAGAGCCCCTGCCAGCTCTGAAACCTCCCTGCTGTTTTGTTTTCTCGTAGCAGTCACCATCTGTGGGGGCTCCTCTTCCCTTATCCTAAATGAAGACAGGAAAATAATATCCCAGCGGGGTCCTCAGTCCGTGCAGTGTTGTCGGAGGGTTCCAAAGGCCCAGGTCTTCTTGAAGGCAGGCAGTTAGGCACGGATATGGGAAACTCCTCAGAAAACAGCTACCGACTAGGCCCGTTCTGCAAATCGGAGCTCCTGGGCTTTGGAATCAGATAGAATAGGCCTCAGATCCTGGCTTTGCTCTGACTCAGATCCAAGACCTTGGACAAGATACCTACACTTCCGGAGCCCTGTTTGCCCTGAATATTAGGGTAGGAGAGTATCTCCCAATAAGTGTGGTTGCAAATAACAGAAATAATGTTTTTAAATGTGCCCCCATGCGATGAGCGGCACATAGTAGGTGCCCATAAAAGGTCATTCTTGTCTGTCAAATTATATTTCCTGGGCGTCCTGAAGATGTGAGAAGCAGTGCCCTGGAATCAGGCACTAATCAAGAAAAGAGGGTTCGTCCTGTATCTTTTCCAAAGCACAAAAGAAGCACGACTTCTCTTAATAATAGCTGATATACTCAGCCTTCAACTCAAATCCAGGCCTCCCTCCTCCCCCCTGCCCCAGTGCGGCCCTTCCTGACCGCATGGGTCTGCAGCACTCCTCTCCCCAAGCAGGAGAGCAATTACTGTCAGAGCCACTCAGCTGGTAATTAATCATGTAGGGACCTGTGCCATCTCTTCTGCTGTGGTGAAACCCTTCCTTACGCCGTTCCCTGGGCTGCTCTTCCCGTGTGTTTGCATCTCATCTCTCCAACTAGATGCCAAGCCCCTTGAGGGCGAGGCTGCTTCCTCTAGTTCGTGCTCTGTTTCTCCGTAGGCCATTGCTACTTACTTGTCCCACATTAGATTTTCTTTTTTTAGTTTCTTTAGGTTTAGCCCACAGGAAGCACAGCCAGGCTTAGCTGGTGTCAGGTAGAATATTTGTGTCTCTAAACACATCTGAGCAGCTCTGGGATTGGCTACTTCCGAAGGGGAACTGCAAAGTATCTGCAGCAGGAGGCAGCTTGCTATGGCCCTGAAGGGTGGCTCCTCTGGTTCTGAACAGATTCAGAGCAGGGTTGGGGGTGGGGACACAGGCAGTGCTGCCAAATCAAAGGCTAGATGTGTGTCTGGGGCCATGCCAGGACACCGGTTGCTTCCTGCCACCCACAGCTTCCGGGAATGCCGGGAGAGGCTGCTCTGGAGAAGCGGGACTCCCATCAGTAAGCCAGGGGCAAAGGCGCCACGTAGTCAAGCCAAATCTGGAATCATTTAGGAAGGGGCGTATCGGGTTCCTCCTCCTCCTCCTCTCATCTTCGCTCCCTGATCTGGGCTTGTGGGTCCCAGAAAAGCTAAGGAGCGGGAGCTCCCAGCGGGAGCAGCTGGGTCCCCGCCCTCCCTCTGCGGCCTGGGGCGCCTCTGCTCGGGGCAGGAGCAGTCACACGCAGCTGACAGCTGTGGCGGCGCCAGGGCTCGGGCGCCCACCACATGGCTTCCTTTTTCATTCCGGCCTCCCCTGGGCCGGCTGTTCGTCCCCTGCCATCAGCGCGGCAAATGGCCAGTGGGGTTTTCGGAGAAGGGCGCAGAGGAGGGTGGGGAAGGGTGAGCAGCACCTGCTCCCTCCTCGTCCTTCTTCCTGTGACATTCACTTCAAAGTCACAGGAGGCGCTTCCCTTTCTTTGTTGCATCCCTGCAGACCGGGGACTCTTTTTCCCAACGGGGATTTCGCATTTCAGCGCTTCCGGTGGTTGGGATCACAGGTGGAACTCGAGAGAGAAAGCCGGTGTTTGCTGAGTGCCTGCCACGCACCAGATGCCCGCCATTCCCGGCGCCCGGCTGCACACCAATGGGCTGGACTCCAGGGCAGAGCGGAGGGCCTTGGCTTGCGGGCCCCCTCCCCTCTGCCCCAGTATTTTTTTAAAATTTTGTTTTATTGCTTAAAATATTACAAAGAGTAGTACATATGTCTCCTCCCCCCCCCGCACCTTCCCCTACCTCCCCTACCCCCCAGTGTCTTGTGTCCATTGGTTATGCTTATCTGCATGCATGCAAGTCCTTTGGTTGATCTCTTACCCCCCGCCCCCCACCCTCCCCGGCCTTCCCGCTGTCGTTTGACAGTCTGTTCCATGCTGCTCTGCCTCTGTATCTATTTCTGCTCATCAGTTTATAATGGTCTTTATTATCCATAAATGAGTGAGACCAGTGTTTTAATATCAATACCCGCTGGCCAAGGGCCAGCACCTCCCACCTCTATCCCACCCCTTCGCCAGGGCCCTTCCCCGCGGCAGAGGTTTTCCGCGAACCGCCATAGAGAGGTTCTTCCTGCTCCCGGGAAATAGCTTTGCGAATGGCAGCAGAGATAAGCTCTGAGCGGGAAGGCGCCGCGGAGGGGAAAGGTTGGGGGCGTTGGGTGGGTGGGAGGCCTGCCTTCCTCTCCGCATCTCTGCGGCCAGGAGCTGCCGCGGTTCGTCCGCCTCTCGTGACAGAAGAGCGCCCCCTGCTGCCCGAGCCAGCCGGGTGTCGCGCCGCAGGTCGCCGGGAAGGGCTGTGTCCTGGCAGCGCGGGTCATCCTCGAGCAGAGGCCCCAGGCCTTGCAGAAGGAGGATGCCATACATCCGCCTGTGGCGCCCTCTGGAGGGCGGAGCGCGGGCAGTTGTCTGGGCGGCAGGTTAAGAGTGTGGGATCCGGTTCCCAACCTGGTTCCACAATACACTGCCTGCCAGACCCTGGGCATATATGATTTAACTTCTGAAGCTTCGGTTTCTTTCTCTTTTTTTTTTCCTTTTTAATCTTCACCTGAGAATATGTTTATTAATTTGAGAGAGAGGAAGAGAGAGGGAGAGACATTGATGTGAGAGAAACATCCATCCGTTGCTTCCTCTAGAAGCCTCAATTAGGCATATGTCCTCACGAGGAATCCAGCCCAGAACCTTTGGGTGTAGGGGACCACGCTCCCACCAACTGAGCCACACTGGCCAGGGCCAAGCTTTCGTTTCTTCATCATTAAAGAGAGATCATTAATAGTATGTATATCACAGAGATGCTTTGAGGAGATAATTCATGTAACGCACAGAGCAAGCTTTCAATAATAATAACTGTTATTATTGATTCAGCTGACACCTCTACAACTAAGTGATGAGAAAATAACTGACAAGATCCCACGGACAAAAGTCAAGGGATTTCTTTTTCCAAAGCATTTTCATCATTAAATGGATCTGATCCAATTCCATGGGCATATTTGAGAGCAACAACTTTGCCTAAAGGGGAAATAGATGCCAGAGACGTTCACAGAAACATCAACCACAAGCAATTACTAAGCACATTGATCAATGCTCCAAGCTGTGCAATAAAGAAAAGGGAAAAGAGTTATGTTGGGGGAGGTGCTGGCCTGCATTATCAATTTTTCCTACTTTGCTGGATTATATCCATTAACTACAAACATACTGAAATATCACCAATTAAAAACAGCAACAACAACAAGCCTAGCCAGTATGCTCAGTGGTTGAGCATCTACCTATGAACCAGGAGGGCACGATTCAATTCCCGGTCGGGGCACATGCCCGGGTTGCAGGCTCAATTCCCAGTGGAGGGCGTGCAGGAGACAGCCAGTCAATGATTCTCTCTCATCACTGATATTTCTATCTCTCTCTCCTTCTTCACTCCTCTCTGAAATTAATAAAAACATATTAAAAAAATTTTTTTAATGAAAATGAAATAAAGCCCTAACCGGTTTGGCTCAGTGGATAGAGCGTCAGCCTGCGGACTGAAAGGTCCCAGATTCGATTCCGGTCAAGGGCATGTACCTTGGTTTCGGGCACATCCCCAGTAGGAGGTGTGCAGGAGGCAGCTGATCGATGTTTCTCTCTCATCGATGTTTCTAACTCTCTATCCCTCTCCCTTCCTCTCTGTAAAAAATCAATAAAATATATTTAAAGAAAAAAAAGAAAATGAAATAAAGACTTTCACAGACGTATGAAAGCTGAGAGAAGTCGTCAGCAGCAAACACCAATACAATAAAATCTTGAAGTAGGTCCTTCAGGCAGAATGAAAATTATACCAAAAGAAAATCTGGATTTACACAAAGGAAGGATAAGCCCCAGAAATAGTAAATATGTGGATAAATAGAAAAGTCTTATTTTATTAGTACTTAAATTTTATAAAAAGCTAATTGATAGTTTAAAGCAAAAATAATAAAAAATAACCATGCATTGTAGAGCTTCTAATATATACAGGAGTAAAATGTATGACAATAGCACACAGGCCAAGAGGGGAGAAGTGGGAGCACAGTGTTACATGGTTCTTACACCATATGTGAAGTGGTGTAATATTTCTTGAAGGCACATTGTGATAAATTAAAGGTGTACATTCCAAATCCTGAAGCATCCACTAAAAGAACAAAGCAAAGAGATTTAGCTAATCCGTCAATAAAGGTGATGCAGGAAATAATAAAAAAGAGTATTTAATACAAAAGAAAGCATTAACATAGACATAAAGGACAAAGAATAGATGGCACAAATAGAAAGCAAACAGCAAAATCGTGTATTTAAACCTAACCACATCATTTAACACCCCCAATTAAAAGGCAGAGAGATTCAGATTGGATAGGAAAGCAAGACACAACCAAATGCTTCTTCTAAGGAATCCACTTCAAGTATAAAGAGCAGGTAGGTTAAACTTAAAAGGAGGGGAAAAGGTATACCACGCTAACACTAAGAGTTGCTCTAAACTGTCAGACAAAGTAGATTTCAGAGCAGGAATATTACCAGGGATAAGAGAAGGGTCATTTCATAATAATAAAGGAGTAAATTCATCAAGAGGACATAATAATCATAAATATTTATACACCTAACAAGAGAGCTTCAAAATGCATGAAGCATAATGCCATTATTCACAGTCAACATAATTGGGCACATAGAAAATAAAAAAAGATATCAAGGATGCTTTGGAATTAATAAGTAATTTGCCAAAGTCACTGGATACAAGGTCAACGTACAATCACACTGTAGTTTGAATTTGCATCTCCAGGATGCCATTTTAGGATATTTATTGGCTATTCAGACATGTTATTTTGCAATGTGCCTGTACAAGTCCTTCGCTCATTTCTGTTGGGTTGTCTGTCTTTTTGCTCTACTGATTTGGAGGCGTCCCTTATATAGCCTTCGTATGAGTCCTTTGACAGAGGTGCATACGGCAAACAGCTTCTTCCACTCTCCGCGGGTGCCTCTTCGCCTTGTTCCAGGTGTAAATTTACTACCTCGCTCTGCTTTGCTTTGTGACTCTGGAACTTTGTGACTCAGATAATATTTCTCCTTTGCCAGCTGGCTTGATAATATGCTTTGTCAGTGGAAGATACTGGAGGCCCACTGCAAGGCTGGATGAGAAAGGTATTTTTTTTCTTCTGTCGTTCTGTTTTTGCATGGAGCGGCAAATGGAGCTGTGTACAGGGACCCTGGCTGTGTTACCGCACAGGTGGGCTGCCCGTGCTGTTCATTGGGGGCGAGGACTCTCCGTCCATTTCCTTTGTCCCCGGAGTAGCAGACAGGGTGGCGGCCATGCCCCGTCCTCAGAGATCTGGGTCTCAGCCCTGCAGGGCTCCCCGTCTAACTTTTTAAGCTCCTTCCTTATTCAGTCTTCCCCCAGCCCTGGGAAAAGTAAATAGCTCAGCTTCCTGCAGTGTCTACCTTTATTATAACTTAGCATTCTTTTTTTTTTTTTTTTTTTTTTACCTTTTTAAATAGTGAATCGCCTTTGTTTATATTATAATAGTTCTTTGTGTTAAATTTCCCTGTTCACTTTATTGGTATAAATTCTGTCCCCTGACTGGATTCTGACTTACACTCTTGTGACTGTGGCCTTTGGTAAGTAAAAGCTCTCACTCCTAACATGCTTCGGCAGCTTGGTCGAGAATCAGTGGGTCGCATACGGATTAGTCTAGTTCCAGGCTTTCTGTTATGTTCCATTGACCTACACGGCTATCTTTACACCGGTCCCACACTGTATGGCTTACTGTGACCATACAGGAAGGTCTTAAAATCGGATCCTATAAGTTTTCCAACTTCTTTTTTTCCCCCCAAAGTTGTTTTGGCTATTCTAGGACCTTTGAATTTTTACATAAATTTTAGACACAGCTTGCTCATTTCTATAAAAATGTCTTCTGGGATTTTAATTAGGATTGTGTTGAATCTATAGATCAATCTGGGTTGAACTGGCATCTTAACAATACTGAGTCTTCTAATCCAGGAACATTGTGTTGATCCGTTTGGGCTGCCATAACAAGACAATAGGAGGCGGCTGGGAAGCCCAAGATCAAGGTACCAGCAAGGTAGGTTTCATCCTACGGCCTTCTCTCAGACTGTAAACAGCCGCCCTCTCTGTGTGCCCACATTTTCTTGTGTGCACACGAGAAAGGAGAGCGCACTCCAATGTCTCTTCCCATTTGGACACCAATCCTGTGGGATCAGAGCTCCGCCGTGATGAGCTCATTTTATCTTGACTACTTCCTAGGAGGCTCCACCTACAAATGTAGTCACACTAGGGGGTTAGGGTTTCAGCATATGAATTTTAGGGGGACACAACTTAGTCCATAGCAAACATCATCTATCTTCCATTTATTTAGATCTTTCTTTCTCTCAACAACTTTTAAAAATTTTTGGTGTCTTGCACATCTTTCATCAAATATATCCCTATGTATTTAATATTGTTGATGCTGTTGTAGATGACAGTTTTAAAGATTTTTGGTTTCTAATTGTTTGTTGGTAGTATACAGATATACAATTTATTTTTGTACATAATAGACCTTGTATACTGAAACGTTTCTGAACTCACTTATCAGTTCTTATAACTTTCATTAGGCTTTCCTATGTAAAAAAAAAAAAAAAAAAGAAAAATCATGTCATCTGTGAACAAAGATGGCTTATTTCTAACTTTCCGTCTGTGTGCATGTTTTCCCTTTTGTTTGTTTGCTTTGCCTTTTTGCACCCGCTAGAACCTTCAGTGCAATGTTGAGTAGATGTGGTGAGAGCATTCATCCTTGCCAATCTTAGGGAGAAAATACTCAATGTTTCACCATAAAGCATGAAGCCTGCTATAGGCTTTTCATAACTGCGTTGTATCAGGTTCAGGGAGTTTCCTTCTAAGTCATAGTTTGCTGAGTGTATCTATAATAAATAGAGAAATTTTTTTCAACTACATTTTTCTATTGAGATCACCAATGAATCTGTGTGGGCTTCTGAGTTTTCATTATAGGAAGATTTTTCAGATTATTAATTTAACTTCTTTATTAGAAATAAGTTTATTTGAATTTCCTGTTTCTTCTTGAGTCAGTTTTGGTCATTTGTGTCTTTGAAGAAATTAATACATCTCTCTTAAATTGTTGAATTTATTGACATAAACTTGTTCCTGTTATTTCCTTATTATCATTTTAATGTGTATAGGCTGTATAATGACATTGACTCTTTCATATTTGGTATTGGTGATTTGTGTCTGCTCACTGTTTTTCTTGATCATTCTAGCTAGAGGTTTGTTACTTTTATTTATTATTTTTTAAATGGCTTCTGTTTCCATTAATTTGATCTACCATTTTTTCTATTATATTAATTTCTGTACTCACCTTTACAATTTCTCCCTTCTACTTTTTAAAATTTATTTTGCTTTTATTTTTCTTCTCAAAGAGGCTTAAGTCCTTCATTTGAAACCTTTCTTATTTCTGTATAAACTGTGTTTTAGTTGAATCTCAGATTTTCTAATAAGTTGCTTTCATTACCACCCACCTCAAAATATCTGTGATTTCTTCTTTGACCCAAGGATTATCTAAGTGTTTAATTACCAAATATTGGGGAGATATTTGATACCTCCTATTATTAAAATCTACTTTAATTTTATTATGGTCAGATAACACACTCTATATTGTGTTAATCCTTTAAATTTATCAATTCCTGTTTTATTGCCCAGTATATGGTCAGTCTTGGTGAAGATCCCTGTGCACTCGGAAAGGTTGTCTCTGCCATCGTCCAGGATAGTGTTCTACAGTATCAGTTAGGTCATCAACTGGATGACAATGTTGCTCCAGTTTCTAGAACCTTGCTGACTGTCTATTTTTCCTATGAACAGTAATGCTGTTCCTTTACAAATCTAAAATATGTCCCCAATATTTATAAATCACTTTTCACACAGATACTTGGCCAGGCTTTCCTTTTGGTAGAACTCAACCTTAAGACAACATCCAAGTACCAACTTAAAGCATTACTCCACGTGATCCCTCCCTACTCTACCCACACAGCTATCTTCCAAACCCCAAAACACGGATGTGCCCAACTTCAAACAACTGGCCATCCAAACACCTCTGCTTGCACTAAAGGGATAATAGGGGTCTTTATTCGCCTCACAAAAGCATTCACAACAGGGTTCTCAATATAGGGAACTCCGCTGTGTGTTTAAAATAAAATTACAAAATTTTACCCCAAAAAAATGACCTGGAACAACTTTTCCAGAAATAACGTATCCTATATAAAATGCCCCATATAGCAACCCAATAGTCCCAGACTTTGAAATCTCTCTCTCTGTGTGTGAAAGTGGCTTTCTCCTAGGGCCCCCTGGTAAGTTTCCAACTCTTTTCCTGAGCCCCATGTCATACCCTGAAGGGAGTTGCCATGGTGACGGTGGGAGGGTGACCTCTGAAGTAACTCAGGTTCAGAAGAAAGGGTTTCTGCCAGTGTGGCTAAGAAGCAGGGGGCTGAGATGCAAATGGCATTCCCCTTGGTCCATCGGGCAGATATTTAACTAGTTGAGCCTTGGAGGCGTGCTGGAGTCGTGCAGAAAGGGCTCAAACAACTTCCCATGCAGGGGAGCTGACACTGGGCTCACCCAGCTGCTCGAGAGTAGAAGCCTTAACAATACACCTCGCCCCGGGCCTGGTTCAGACAGCTGCGTGCACCCAAAGAAAGGCTGTCTCGAGGGAAGCAGGTTGGGATTGAATGGCTCTAATTAATTTATTATGGGAGTTCACTGATATAAAGAGAGGGTCACTGCATATGTAAATGATGCTGTTTTATCCCAGGATCTAAATGCACTTAACCAAGGAAATGAAAACTATCTCACGTTTGTTTAATTAGCTCATTTGAATAGAAGAGAGGCCAGGAGGAACGTGTAGGCCTGAGCTCAGGAACCTGCCCACACGGATTATTTCTCAACCCCTTAACACCGAGACCCTGCTGAACTCTTTCTTCAGGGGAGCTGTACTTTTTAAAAAAAATGTTATTAATATTTGCAATGACAAAAGTCATTTGTGCTCATTGTAACGAGTCAAACAATGCAGAATTTTTAAGTAACTGTCTTTCCTTCAATTCCAGTCAGTTGAGGTAATCAATGTTAACATCCTAAAGTACAGATCGCCTTCTATTCCTTTTTCCCGATCATTTAAATATATAAACCATCCCCCTTTATGTTTCCCCCTCCTGTCACAGGCTTTAGCATCGCTCTTGCTACTTAACATTATATTATGGTGTCATGGGGATTCCTCCCAGGAAGATACATGGACCAAATTCTGTAATACCTCCATAATATCCTATATAATATTGCTCTATAACATTCTTTAATCGTATAATTTATTCAACATTCTCCTGTTGATGGACAATTCTGATTTGCTAATATAAATAGGGCCAATCTTATAAGAATATGTATATTATTGTATATACAATATTATATATCTAATTGTGTGTATATATATAGTATATGTGTTATACTGATGTTGTTATTTCTATAGGATACATTCTCAAAATTGGAATCAAAGGATGTGTTCATTTTTACTTCTAACAGCCACCTTGAAATTACTTTCCCAAAAGGGTTTAGCAATTTACAAACTTATCAGCGATGTGTGACAGGCCCTGTTTACCCACCCACTTGACAACACACTTATCCATCTTTAATTTTTGCCAATCTGATGAGTGAAAATGGTATTAATTGTTGTTTGATTTCTCATTTCCCTGACTGCAGGTAGAGCTGAGTGTCTTTTCATATGCTTATCAGCCATTTGTATTCTCTCATCTGTAAAATGCTTGTTCATATCCTTTGCCCATTTTTTTTTAAGTTTTGTCTTTTCCTTACCAGGTTATACATTAAGGATATTAATTATTGTCTGTCATAGGTAGTATCATTAGTCTTTTGACTTAGTGGGACTTGGTCATGTTTACCCTTTCCCTATCAGTTGCACTTGTGAATGTCAGCTTTCACTGTTTTTTTCCAAGTTCATGGGCAAAGGTGTGGGACTAAGAAAAAGCACACAGTGACTGTCAAACAGAAAAGAGATTCTGTCCTATTCGTGCTGGGAAGCCAGGAAAATGAAGTTGGGCAGCATTTAGCATCTATAATACTCTCGTCTGCTAGAGAAAGAGGTAGTAGCTTTTCCAGAATTCAATTTATTTTTTCTGCTTTACATGCTCCGCCTCCTCTTGGCATAGAACCCTTTCCACATCCCTTTGTCTAGCTCACTCCTACTCGTTCTTCAAAACTCAGCTCAAACATCACTTCCCCTGAAAGCCTTCCTTGATCCACCCACAGGCTGACCTAGAAGCCTTCCTGTGTATGATTCTATTCTAGCCTTGTCTTGTCATATCATAAGCCACGGTTTGCCTGTCAGACTCCCCCTCTAGCTGAGGGTTTCTTTTTAACAGGACTCACTTCAGAGCACATGTCCATTCCCTGGGATGAGAGTGCTCCATTTATCCAAAGAATGACTGGAACAATTTAGCAAACTTTTCTTTGTCACCACCGTTCCAGGCGCTATGGGGGTGACAGAAGATTTATAGCACATGATCCCTGATGTCAGAGTGATTAAAAACCAGAGACATAAGAACACACTAAAGTTAAAACAATAGCACACGGGAGCAGCTACGTAGCACAGGGCAGTAGACCGTTGTGTAATTGAGAATATCAGTGTGATAGGAGTCCCAGCGGAGGGGGTCAGGGAAGAATCATGGGGAACATGGGACTTGATCTTGATGTTGATGGGTGGGTGGGGTTTGGGTAGGGAGTAAGAAGAAACAAGGGCAGCCAGATAGGGGCAGCAATGGGCAAAGGTGTGGGACTGGAAAAGAGCCCACACCACACTATGGTGGTTATGGAACAGCGGGAGGCTAAACTGACCGCAGCAGGGAGTTGGTGTTGGGAGGAGGAGGGAAACCGAGTGAAACAACACCTAGCTTCCCAGCGAGGAATTTCTGGATTGTTATGAATACGCGTGCTGCCGCCCCAGATCTTGCTGGCTGGTCGTGGCACGCTGTCATACACTCCAAAGATGTGTTCACATGTCTGTCTCGCTAAATGGTAAGCTCCTGGTCTGGAGTGTGGTTTGCAGAATAATGCCCCGCCATCACCAAAAGATGCCCATGTCCTGATCCCCGAACCTGTGTGTTGCATTAAATGGCAAAGGGGAATTAAGGTTGCTGACCAACCTTAAAATAGGGAGAGCATCCTCCATAATCCAGGTGAGCCCAATGCCATCACATGGGTCCCTAACAGTGGAACAGGGAGACAGGAGAGGAGAGGCAGAGAGAGCTGTGACTACGAAAGAAGGTCAGAGAGATGCACTGTGAGAAGGATTCGGCTTTAAAGATGGAGGAAGGAGGCAACAAGCCAAGGAATGCGGGCAGGCTCTCGATGCTGGAAAAGGCAAGGAAACAGTTTCTCCCCTAGAGCTTCCAGAAAGGAACACAGCCCTGCTGATACACTGATTTTAGCCCAGTCAGACCCATTCCAGACTTCTGACCTGAGAACTATATGATAATAAATATGTATTGTTTAAGCCACTAAACTGGAGGTAAACTTGTTACAGCAGAAATAAGAAACTAGCCCAGGAGGGACCGTCTCGTCTGTATTTATATACACACAGAAGCTAGCTCCATCGTTTATGGTTCAATAAGTGCTTACTTCGTGAAACTGCATCAAGATTTCCTCGTGACCCAGCTTCCCTCCCAGAAAACACAAAGCAAACGCTATCAACACCCCTGGGCTTAGAGCCTCGCGCTCCAAGTCACTTTGCTCTCAGCACAGATTTTGCTTTTGCGATGATAAATAACACCAAAGCAAACATCTTTCTTCTGTTCTTGAAGCAATTTGCTTATCCTCAGCGAAATTCCTGGGTCAGAGGCGATGGGCATTTTTCATGGCTCTTGCCCCATTTTGCCAACCTAACTTTCCCGAGAGTTCAAGCTCATTTACACGCTCACTTGGAATCAAGCACCACCCTCTCCCGCAACCGAGCCCAGCAGGCCCTGTGCACCGCCCCCTCCCTGCACAGTAACCTCTACCCTGCTCTGCTATCAACTACATAAGTTCTGGCCCCTGAGACTAAGCAGGGCCTCCCACAAGGAGCGGGGATCCTGACCATTTTGCTACGGGGCCTTCGTGGTGGCAAGAACGACTTCTCCCCAGTCGTGAGGAACATTCCCGAGGGAGAATGCTGGTCCCGGAGGAAGGAACCTCACACATCCCTCGTTTATTTTTAGTCAGCAATGACAATGAGAGATTTCTAAAAAAGAAAAAAAGAGTTACAAGAAATGATCTGCCTGTGTTCAGGAAGCTGGTAATTTTCCAGTGTCCCCAAATAGGTAGCCTGGGAATTAGAGCTGACTGACCCCGAGGGAAAAGCTGCTTGATTTAAAGGCCTGGTTCTTTCTCCCCTTTGCAGCCTAGTGGTTATTGTTTGGGGTTTTGTTTTTGTTCTTAACGAGTCTTTTGTGGACTCTGCCACTAAGAGCATCATGGAAGCCAGAACAGGATTAGTCATTTTTGCACCTGCTTCCAGCCTGCAGGACAGAGACAGACCTACAGGCTGCATCTTCCCTTAGGAATGACTGTCTCCCCCTTTCGGGGAAGGAAAAAAAAATCCCTTTGCTTGCCTCTGCTTCCTCACTCACAAAAGTCATATTGATCTTGATGTGGGGAATATTCACGCACAGGGAGTGGGGAGGTGGCTAAAGGTAGGAGGGGGTTCACAGAGCTTCCTAAAGACTTTGGAATCAGAGGCTCCTGGCAAAGTGGGCCGTTCCTGTCTCAGCCTCTCTAATGTGGGCAGGCATGGTGGCTCTTCCTTCCCTTTTCTCTCTTGGCCCCCTGCCCTCTGCCCTTTCCCCTCCCCCCGCCCCGATCACAGATGAGTCCATGTGAAACAGGGCCCTGAGCTATGTCCTACTGCACCAGGGGCACAGTCTGGGACTCGGTTTTGCTTGTTCCGATGGGGAAAGCTTTGCAGATCTTCACTGTAGTCCTGGCTTCTTCCCAGACTTCCCTGGTGACTGTGGGCCTCAGTCCCCAAGTCCCCGGGTTCCCTCTCAGTGAAACGGCCAAACAATCCTGCTTCCCGGGGAGCGAGCGCGCCGTGTGCCTCAGGAGAAAAGAGCAACAAATATTTATGATTCCATCACTGAGGTGGCAGCTGAAACAGCTGAGAGAGCAAAGCCTGACCCAGGCAGGGCCCGGACCCTCCACGGGGCCTGCTTCCCGCCGCCTCCCACTCACACCCCGACAGAGCAGAGCTGACCCCCCGCCTCCCGGTGGGGTCCCAGGCGACTCCCCAGCCCGTGGATTTTCTTTGGCACTTTGAGGCTCCCCCAGGAGCTTCCTGAGACCGCAGCGGGAAATGAGGAGCGTATTTTTAAATCGGAAGGGGAAGCAATGTCTTTGTGTCAGTAAGTGGCTCGGAGCCAGGGCCGAGAGACTGGCGCGTTGCTCCTCGCAGACAGCAGGTGCTCCTCTAGGTGTGGTTATGGCAACAAAATAAATGACGGATAATTGCTTTTGTGACAACTTGCCAATTAAATTAGACTCAGCAGAATAACATAATGACAATTTGTTATGCTCCGGTGGGCACTAACATACCAATCATAATTAAATGCTATGACTGAAATAGAATACGGCTCAACGCAGGAATATATAACCCCAATTCCCTCTCCGTGAAACATTATAAGTTGAGGCTTGATTTTAATTTCGGGAAGATAATGGCATTAGTGCACATCCAAGTGGGTTTGTGGAGAAGCCTGTGGCGAGGGGAGGTGGGTCTGAGTGGGAAGGCTAGGCCTGCGAGGAAGTGCCCTGGGGGGGCTGAACGCCAAGGTCACGAGGAAGATTTGAGGAGCCCCCATAGTGAAGACAGCGCTCCATGGGCCGTGCCTGGTCCTGTCAGCCCAGCGGGGAGGGCAAGGAGGAGGCCTTTGTCAATGGCTTCTGTAGTAGCATGGCCTGTGCTGTGGCAACTCCAAGATCCCCACACCAGAATGTCCCAGGGGCACGATCTTGAACTTCATGATCAAGGGGCAGTACATGCTCAGGCAGGGATACTGAGAAACTCGAATGATCATGAACTTGAACTTCATGATCAAGGGGCGTTGAAGACCTACTTCGTGCCAAGCATGGACTTGGTACTCCTCATCCATAAGGCACTTTCTCTTCAGAGCTCTTAGCTAAAGTGAGGAACCAGCCTCAAAGATAAGGGACCCACTGAACATCACAGTCATTTCAAATCCAGATTGTCTGCCTTCAAGGCCCTTTCCTCTCCGTGTCCACCACGCTCTTCTCCCCACACACCTGCTGGCTGCATGACGCAGTTGTGTCAATAAACATAAGGGAAGGGAATGGAGAGAAGAACAGAAGCAGGCATACTAGAGCTAAAATGCCCAGTCCACACCCAGCCTCCTGGTCACAGCTGATTGGCCAGGAGGGAACAGCTGGCCCATCACAGGCCAATCAGATTCTCCCTCTGGGAATTTTGCCAGTGAGCTATTTCATTTCCTTACAATGGTCATAAACGTGCACATCTGTCTCAGTCCATTTGAGCTGAAGGACCTGGCAGGCTCGATGGAAATGGAGGTATCTGTGGTGGGAAAAGACAACATGGAGTTTCTGGCAAGGCCCAGGAAGAGAATATTCTCGGTTCCTATGGTTCTGAAGCCGGGCTCAACATCTGCAGGAAAAACTACACACCAGCTGAAAAGCAGCTCCCAGATGCTGCAGGACCCTGGTGCAGATGAAGTTTCTGGCCAAGTGATACCAAGTGGCCAGGTAACCAGAGCTGCCCATGATGAGCTGGTTTTTGTCAGATCCCCCCAGTCACAAGGACAGGCAGGACCAGCGGAGATCCGTCATAAGATGGGGGTGGTACATTCAAGATCAGCACAAGTGAGCTGCCGGAACAGTTAGCCCCGACGCCCATGTCACACTCCAGTGGTACCCCAGCCCTCTCCTCACACCTATGGCTGCATGAGGCCAGCTGACCGAGGGGGAGAAAATCCGAGACAAGTTCATAGAGGAGTCAGCTCAGTGCATGTCAGTGTGAGCAATGGCTGCTGGTTCTCGGAGACAGGGGAGAACACATTTGGCACCCAGATGATCCAGTGGGGGCATTTCTTGGTGTTTTCATACCCAGTTTTAACAATACATCGGCAGGTATAGCAGCCAAGGCTTGAAAAGTGCATGGTAGCCAAAGGTCAGAAGCCTCAGGAATGAGAGTCGGGGTCATCCCACCAAACAAGCCACTTAGACCAGCAGAAACACTGGCCCAGGGTAAGAAGAATCTAGTTCAGGTGATAGGGAAGGGGCATATTGATTATCAGAGTCTTGAGATCAGGAGCCGTAGTTTGTCCCACTAGCCCGTCTCTTACCAGTTTCCCTAGAAAACAATCCACAATCCTAGAGAAGCCAGTAGAGAGGGGGCAAGCTTACTATGAGAAGCAAGTGAATCTGAGCAGCTCAGAGGATGGTGTATCATGGATACTGTCTGCCAAGCTCCTACCCTTCGGGGCCACTCACCAGTCCCCCAGCTGCTGAGAATATCAGCTGCTGTTGGCTCAGGGCTTCATCCCTCACTGGACATCGCTTTAACCAAGATACATCCCCTCCCAGGGAGGGCTCTGGCCCATGACTGGCTGATGGGGGGATGCAAAGGCCCAGCTCACATACCTTGGGACAACTATGAAGGGCCATCCCACTTGCAGAGCTCCCTGCACAATTAGCTGAGGTCTCTATGGCAACCGCATTAGGGAGCATCTTCTCTCTCCACTCAGTCCTACTTTCCTTGTCCCCTTCCACTCCTAATTAAAGTTTTGCAAGCAGCTCTCCATGTCAGAGTCTTTTCCAGGGACCCAACCTAGAAAGGCATTCCCCCAAGCTCAGGCAGGGATACTGAGAAACTCGAATGATGCTGACTCAGTTCCTTGATGCAAGGAACCCCAACAGTTGAACAGCAACCTACCAATCATCAGTAAAGCCTTTTATTGATCTACTAGAGGCCCGATGCATGAAATTCGTGCAAGGAGCTCAGCCCTCACAGCCCCAGCTTCATCCGGACGGTCGTTCTGATGTTCGGTCTAATTAGCATATTAGCTCTTTATTATATAGGATCTTCAGTTTGGTTGTTTTCAACCTGTCCCTTCTCACCAGGGTTCAAGAAAATTACCCAAGGAAAAGGGAATGCAGCCTGAACCACACTTCATTGGTGACTTCCACTCATGCGCCCTTTTCCCTCACTTGAAATCATCTGACTTGGGAAATTTTTAAATAATAGCAAGACAAGGACAAATCCAGGGACCTCTACTAGGGAGCATGGCCAAGCTCGTCCTTCAAAAAGGAAAGGAAGAGAGATTAGCATTTATGATGTCTACAGGGGCTCAGCGTTGCACAGGAATATTTTTAGCAGATGACAGAGAAAAATGCAGGAAACAGGCTGATTGATTGACAGACAGCCCAATTTGTAATCTGGACATCTTTAATAAAGTCTGCAATGCAGGATTATCAATCTTTTCTCACCTCGATTTCTACCCTTCACAAGGAGATGGCCTTGATTTTGGAGGACGAAATAAGTGGCTTCTTTACCCAAAGGCTTGCTGTATATGGCCGAGCCCCAGCAGCCTGGGGTCAGTCCTTAGGAACCAAGTCTCATCAACTTCTTGCGAGAAGAGAGTTTTTCTGACTAGTTACACATAGGGAATCAAGCTCTTTACATAAAGCCTTCCTGTATTTAAATGCAAGCAAAATGCAGATGCCAACCTCATCTGGATGCTATAATGCTGCTCCAAGAAACTAAAGTCACAATGAGCTGCCAAAGCCGGTCTGGCTCAGTGGAAGGAGCGTCGGCCTGCGGACTGAAGGGTCCCGGGTTCGATTCCGGTCAAGGGCATGTACCTGGGTTGTGGGCACATCCCCGGTGGGAGATGTGCAGGAGGCGTCTCTATCTCTCTCCCTTCCTCTCTGTAAAAAAATCAATAAAATATATTTTTAAAAAAATAAAAAATAAAAAAAATAAAGTCACAATAAGCAAGTTTCATGTGTCAGCCAAATGCAAAGCTCTCTCTATCCAGGATCTCTGTTGACTTGGACAACCCCTTGAAGCAGGTGCAGTGCTATTCTTTTTTAAAAAATATATATTTTTATTGATTTCAGAGAGGAAGGGAGAGCGAGATAGAAATATCAACGATGAGAGAGCATCATTGATCAGCTGCCTCCTGCACACCCCCCACTGGGGATTGAGCCCGCAACCCTGGTATGTGCCCTTGACTGGAATCAAACCTGGGACCCTTCAGTCTGCAGGCTGACACTCCATCCACTGAGCCAAACCAGCCAGGGCATGCAGGGCTATTCTTATTCCCATTCTGCAGATGAGCAAGCTGAGGCTCTGAGAAGTTACATGATTTGCCTGAGATTAGAAAATGTTGTAAGTGTTGGAGCTCGAACCCCAACCCGGTCTGTCTGAGGAAGAGCCTGTTTTTAACTAGGACATTATACTCCGATATCCTAAAGATTTTTAACAATGTCATCTGTACATCCTTGCATCATAGCCCCTTATATTTCAGATTTTAAGACTTACGTATTAAACTTAATGTTTTCTATGATAATTTTTAAATGGGAGGCTGTATACCCCCACTTTTGCAGGATAGGGGTGTGGTATATTGCCTGTTGTCTATTTTTAAGATCTTTTAGTCAATTTGTCTAAAACTATTTCTTACTTCCATGTTAATAATAAAATTCAAATTATCCTATATAATAAAAGGGTATTATGCAAATAGACTGAACGGCAGAACAACTGAACAATCAAAGTGTAATATGCTAATGATATGCTAAGGCTGCTCAGCCACTTGCTATGATGTGCACTGACCACCAGGGGGCAGACAGTCAACTGGTCGACCAGTCGCCATGACGGGCACTGACCACCAGGAGGTAGGGCACTGACGACCAGTAGGTTAGCTTGCTTCTGGGGTCTGGGGTTGGGACTGAGCGAGATGGGCCAGACATGCCCTGGAGCCCTCTCGAGGCCCCTCCCGGGCCTGATCATGCACCAGTGGGGTCCCTCAGCCTGGCCTGCAACCTCTCACAATCTGAGACCCCAGGGGGATGTCAGAGAGCAGTTTCAGCCTGATCCTGCAGGCCGCTCCCCGTGGGAGGGCGCCATATGCAGGGCTCATGGCTGGCAAATGCTGCTATGGCAGCGCAAACCTCTCCGGATTGAGACTGACTGGGCACAAGCCCGCGGCAGGCACAGTGGGGCCGGGATGAGCGGGAGTGGCAGGTAGGAGCTGTAGGCAGCCTTTGACTACAGGGTTCAGCCCAATCCCTGCAGGCCACCCAGAGGGACCCCATCTGTGCACCGAGCCTCTCATAATTTTATAAACTCACAAATAAAAGCCGAAAGGAAATTCTATGACTGACATGCTTTGTTGAAAATAAACATATTGCAGCTAGAACAATGTCTTTTCTAGCTTGCCTAACACCAAGACAAGTGAGATTTCCACATGCAATTCTTCTGCCCAGAATTTCTCTCTTCTTTTGGGGAGAGGAGGGTGGGCTGGAAGGGGAGAACGGTGGCTAGATAGCTGCATATTTATCCTGTAACCGCTTCTTTTATAAAAAATATATTTTTATTGATTTCAGAGAGGAAGGCAGAGGGACAGAGAGATAGAAACATCAATGATGAGAGAGAATCATTGATCGGCTGCCTCCTGCATGCCTCACACTGGGGTATAGCCGACAACCCGGGCATGTGCCCTTGACCGGGAATCATACCGTGACCTCCAGGTTCATAGGTCGACGCTCAACCACTGAGCCACGCCAACCGAGCTGGTCTTTGCCACTTTTGCTCATGTTCCCAGATAGCCTGTTCTAGGGCAGGGCCCACAGGAGATGCTGATGGATAAACAGGCACCCCTAAATGCCTGACTTCATGAAGTCTCCCTTTTAATGTCCACCAGTGTCCTTCTGAGTTCAGGAGCTGACTCAGGCCTGGCCTATATGAAGAGCAGTTAACTTGTATTTCTGCATTCCCATTCAGCTCCCCTCTCCATGCCCACTTGGGTGGAAGAAGGCAGGCAGGGGCTACAGCAGCTCACAGACCCCAGGCAGGTTGAATGTGAAATGCACTTTACTAGGCTCCTGGGTCTTCCAATGCTGTCCTCACAGAGCCTGAGGCACCCTCTCCCAACACGTCGAGCTGCACAGGAAGTGGGGTGGGTAGAGGGAATACACGGAGTGGTTCATTCTCCTGCTCCAAAGGATCTTGGGTAATGCTGGGCCAGAGCTACTTGCCTCTCCCCCCGCAGCCCCATCCCACCCCCAGCAGCTAGACCAGTGGTCGGCAAACTGCGGCTTGCGAGCCACATGTGGCTCTTTGGCCCCTTGAATGTGGCTCTTCCTAAGCCTTAGGAGTACCCTAATTAAGTTAATAACAATGTACCTACCTATCTAGTTTAAGTTTAAAAAATCTGGCTCTCAAAAGAAATTTCAGTCATTGTACTGTTGATATTTGGCTCTGTTGACTAATGAGTTTGCCGACCACTGAGCTAGACCCTCATCAGGGTAGAGAAAGGGGATGCCTGGGCCTTCAGCACAGGAAACTAGCTTTATACCAGCCACCTGTTCCTGCTTAAAGTGAGAGGCAATGGGTCACGTGCAAACCTCTACCAAGAGCAGCTGAGTAGGAGAAGGGCGCGCAGTCTGCTCTTGTCGGGGCAGACCCTGGCAGACCCTGGGAGCCAGGCTGGCCCTTTTCCTCGGGCCCAGGGAGCTGTGATTGAAGCGGTGAGTACCGGATGGCCAGCTGGTCCAGTGGGTGCCCCCTCCGCCTCAACCAGGGCACCAGTCCTGCTCAGCTGGTTCTCCGTAGGGGAGGCCTAGGAGCCTGAAGACATCCTTCTCAGTGGGGGTGGGAAGCACTCGGCCAGGCCCCACCTTGAGACCTCGGGTGTCCCACACCACAGCTGTGCTGAGGGCAAGCTCATGCCCATGGTCTGGCCGGAGCCCGCATGGAGCAGGTTGAAGTGGGCAGAGCCGGTGAAGTAGAGCAGGGCGCACGCAAACTCGCTGTAGAGGACAGTGATGGTCCAGTCGTCGGTGCCGTACCAGGAATAACCCAGCCCTGGTCCTGGGAGCTGGCACACACCCAGGTACTTCTGCTGCTGACTATTTTCCTCCTGGCTCACCAAGTCATCAGGAGCCCTCGCTGCCACAGGCTGTCCAGGAAGCCCTGGTGAGACTGGCCATCCGGGTGAGTGACCGCACGTCCACATCACCACAGGTTGCTTTTCCCCATCGGTAGGAACGCCACACACAACGGCCCAGGGTTAAAGGCCTGAGCTGATTCCCGGACTTGTCTGCTCAATCTCGGTAGCCTCCTCCCTGGGCATGCATTCCAGAAAGTCATGGTAATGCTTCAGGCCGATGGCCTGCTGGGTAGTCGGGGAGGCCTGGTTGCGGATCTTTTCTAAGCTCCAGAAAGCTGGACAGTTTGGGTTCCAGCTCCCCAAATATTAGAGAAGAGTTCCCAGACAGGCATGCTGTCACTGATGTGGTCCAGCTTCCGGTGATGTCCACTTTCTAGGGTCGCTACAGTCTTCTCGGCCATCCGTTTCCCAATCCCAGGGACACTCTAGCTTCCTGGTAGGAGGTGACAGGCTTGTAGAAGCTCCTAAGGGCATTGGTGGCCTTGGCATAGCCACGGGCCCTCCACTCCTCTCCCTGAACATTGGAGGCTTTGGCCAGCACTTCCAGCTTTTCTGTGATGTGGCTGTTGTGGTTGGTCACCTTTTGCCTCGAAGGCTGTGCACAGACCCACTTATCCAGACCCTCAGGGGCTGGGCTAGGCTCACCATCTCCCTTAGGGGGGATGGGGCAGTGGCCACTGATCAGGGCTTCCAAATCAGCTGCGCTAACTTGGGTCTCTTTCCCATCACTGGTTTCATCATCAGAGCCAGGTGGGGCTTGGGTGTTTGGAGCTTCTTCTGTCCTCTGGGGAGGAGATACAGGTCTAGTGGGGGTAGGTTGTCCTGAGCAGAGCAGCACAGGCTCCATTTGAAGAGTCCTGGTCCGCCTTACTGAGCTGTGGTATGAAGATGCTGAATCCTGGTGTGTCCACTAGCCTTCTCTCCTGCAGGCACAAGCTCAGCCAGGCTGACTTTTCCTGCTGAGCACCCGAGGGCAGTCTAAGGGGGCAGAGGGCTCGCTCACAGTCCAGTCCATCATTCACCACCATGTGGGTGACCCCTGGGGCCTGAGCAGAATCTATTTGGCCACCATGTTGGACAATATGCTTCTCAAAGAGTTCTGCCTGGGCTCGCCCGATGACAGTGGGCACAACATGGGCCCTCAGGGAACTCAGCCACTCTTGCTTCTTCTCTGCCTTCCCTCTTGGGAATCTCTGCAAGTGCTTTTAATGATGGATTGGCATGGATTTTCTTCCGCTTGGGAAATGCCTTCAAGATGTCCCTGGGGTCCACTAAGGTATGGCTGGATCCCAGGCTTTTTAGGGCAGCCAATGAGAGCGGATGAAGAGCAGCTTCTTTTTTATTGTTTTCTGTTCTCTGCAGATAGCTTCAAGCTTTTTTTTTTTTTTAAATTTAAACATAATAAGAAAGAAATGCCATTTATTGTTTGTGGTCTGATGGTTTCAATATCTTAAGTCTCTGTAGATCCCGTTCTGTTGCCTGCTTTTGCTGGTTTTCACTCCTGGAGTGGGTTTCCTTGTGTGCCTGGTTATTGTTGACTATCATTCAGGTGTTTTTTTTGTTTTGTTTTGTTTTGTTTCTGTTCCAATAACACTTTATACACTTGGAAATTTGAATTGTATATAATTTTCACTTGACATAAAATACTGTTCTTCTTCTAATAGCATTTCAAAAATTTCAAAATCTAAAAATCATTCTGAATTTATGGGCCTTACAAAAACAAGTGACCCTGCAGATTCAACACAATACCTATCTAAATTCCAATTACTGTTCTTTCAGAAATTGAAAAGCTGATTCTAATTTCATATGGAAATTCAAGGGCCCCAAAATATCTAAAATAAATCTTGAAAACAACAAAGTTAAAGAACTCACATTTTTTTAATTTCAAAACTTACTAGGAAGTTACAGGGCTTTTTTTATTTTTCATTTTTTGTAATGTGCTTGTCTGTCCTTATGCCAAACAAGATTGTGTGGTATTGTCATAAGGACAAACACATTGCAAAAAAGAAAACTAAAGACCACTATCCCTCATGAATATAGGTTAGAAACATTTAAGAATAATGGCAAAGATAATTAAACATTGTATGAAAAGACTTAGCCACCATGACCAAGAGAGATTTATTATAGGAGTGTAAGACTGGTTCAATATTTAAAAAATTATCAATATAATTTTTCATATTAACAAAATAAAGAAAAAATCAGAGGATAACACCAACTGACACAAAAAAGTGATGAAATTCAACGCCTATTCATGATTTTAAAAAACACTCTCAGAAAAATAGAAGGAAACCTCCTCAACTTGTAAAGAGTATCTACAAAATACTTCCATCTAACATGATGCTTCGTGGTAGAAGACTGAATGCTTTCTCTATAAAATGAAGACCATTATTCTAATGGCTAATGACTTCAAACATTTTTTCATATACTTTTTTGCCATCTGCATATATCCTTTTTCATGACTTGTTCAAGTCTCTTGTGCATTTTCAAGTTGGGTTGTTTTCTTACTGTTGTGTTTTGAAAGTTCTTTACATATTCTGGATATAAATCCTTTGTTCAATATGTTATTTAAAAATATTTGCCCCAAGTCTGCTGCACACTTCTCAGAACAGTGCCCATGTCCAGGACCAAGGGGTGGGAGAACAGAGAGAGAAAAAACATTGGAAACTTTACCCCCTCTTGAGATCACAGCTCCTCTGATTAAAAAAATAAATCTCCCTGCCCTAGAGTTTTATTTATTTTATTTATAGGAATAATCTGAGGCCTAATGTAAAAGCACCTGTGCTCAGAGATGTGCTTCCCTAATGGAGCCATACCAGCCTGGGCCCGCCCTAACCCAAGTCCAGAGCCTGCTGTGTCCTGCACCAGGACAGGCGGGGTCAGCAGAACCTGGGCTGTAATTCTGCATGAAGGCTGCTCCACTTCCAGGCCACCCTCTTCTGAGGATATAGCCCCGGGGCCCCCGCTGACTGTAGCGAGGACCTCCCTCCCTGGGCTGGCTCCTGGCTTCCATTCTGCCTCCTCTTCCCAGCGGGCTGAACAGCTTGGGCTCAGTAGCGCTCGGGACCAAAGCAGCCTCTGGTCATTCCCCTCTCTGGTTCCTATTCTTTCCCCTGTTGACCTAGTCATTTCTTACTGTCTTGTCAGCAATTTCATACTATTTTAGAAGATTTCAAAAAACATTTTATGCAGCTTTTATAGTTGTTTCCAGTAGGAGAGTTGGTTCAAAGAGTTTAGCCTGTCATTGCTAAGAGGTCTCATCCTACAAGTTTCTCAAGAAATAATCGACTCAGACCAAATTTGGGAGCCTACTAATACTCGAAGTTTGATTTATGTGTCTTAAGACAAAATAATAGATTTTTCAGCAAACGTATCTTTAACTGTGCCCACTGAGGTCTGCAGTTCACAGAAGGCTGGGTTAGGGTCCTCAAACGAAGGGGGGACCTAGAGGTGGGAAGGGAAGATCATAAGAGTCACCCCAGCATCAGGCTCACTGGCTCTGCCAAGAGCGGCTGTACAACCTGGCCAATCATGCCAGCTCCTGGCTGGTTTTCTCAGCTGGAAAATGACAATAATAATAATAATGCCTGTCTCACAATGGTGTCGTATGGATTCAATGGGGCTAAATAATACATGCAGAGCCTTTAGCACAATGTTAAGCGTCTGATAAACAGGATGATTATTATTGTCCCTAAGATGCTGATGGCCTCAGACACACGCACACATGTTCACCAGACTGCCCCCTCTTCTCCACACATGCACGCGGACCTAGACGAGAACCATCCCCCCCTTAATGATGATTTGAATAAATCACTCCATTCCAATGGTCTGGCTGCTAAGGACATCATTCTGAAGAACTTAAAGGCAGGCCTCCTGGGTTTCTCTCCTTTTAACTCATTCTGTGACCTACAAATTGGAAGGAGGACAATAACTCAGATGTGGACCAGGCCTGGAGATCCTCCCCGATATAAGATAGCCCCGCAGCCACGGGGCAGGTCGTGCTGTTGGGATAAAGCAGAAGGCTGTTTGAAAATAATCAAAAATTCTCTCAGGAAGCCCAATTATATTTTTACATCAGGAATCAAAATGCTGGTGCCGCAGCCTTCAGCCTATCATTCACAGGCCTTTTATCCTGTAATTAAGCCAGATCTGCTGCTGGGCTAATTCTTCCCTGAATGACACCACCCTTTGAGCCAGCCCGTATGTCGGCAGAAGACTTCACTCTGATGATCTATTACACCAATACATCACCGCAGTGAGCTGCCTCCTTAATGATTTATCCATAACACATCATCAGAGTGAGGCGCACTCGTAATATATTGCTCAATAAGTCTGCGGTGGCCACGGGGAAAGCCATGAGCAGCAGCTGAGTCGGTGCCCTTACATGGCTGGTGTCAGCCCGCGGGGCCATGCTGGGCTCTCCCTCCCTAAACAAATGTTTATGTAGGTGGGAGGGCTCCCGTGCCAATAGCCTTTTAAAATATGAAGAACCATGACCTTAAGAAAGGCCTATAAATCCAGAGCAGAAAGGCCCGCAGTGGGTAGTGGAGTCCACCCCTCTCAGCCTGTCAAATAGGCAGAAAGCATTTTTCTTTTGGCTCTGACTTAGCAGAAGGCCAGGACCACTGCACCGCACAACCCCAAGGGGCGCCGTTGCATTGTGGTCTGTGCAGACGGTACCTCCTAGAGTTGTGCAATGTGCAGGCCGCGCTGCCTCACATGGCAGCCCTGTAGGAGGCCCTGGTCAACAGCAAGAGACTTCTGCCATCTGACTGCCTGTTCTAGGAATAACCCTATTCCGTGGGCTTGCTGTGAAATTGCACAAGGTCATGTAAGTAGAGCACCTATCACGTAGGAAGCATTCTGCAAATGCCAGGCACGACGGACAGCAACTTTAACAAATCCCAAGAGCCAGGAAAGCTGTAGGTCTAGGGCTGGTAGCAGGCAGACCTTGTGTATTGTGTTCTTCATCCTGTGGGGCCCTAATTTTTATGTATGTACTAGAGGTCTGGTGCACGAAATTTATGCACAGGTAGGGTCTCTTGGCCTGGCTGGCGATCAGGGCTGATCTGTGGAGCAACCGGCGGGGCGATCGGGGCCCCCACTCACACCTACCTTGACCTGGCACCACCCGCTCGCTGATCGCCCCGCTGGTTGACCCACAGATGGTGGCTGGCAGGGCAGTTCAGGGCCCTCGCTCACACCCACCTTAGCCTGGCGCCACCCGCTCACCTGTTCCACCATCCCGCTTCGGTCCCGCTTTCCACCAACCTCCCGTGTCCCCTGCCCCGCCCCTTCCACCCACTGGCCTGGCCCGATCGGCCCCCATTGGGGCCAGTCAGCCAAACCCCACCCATGCACGAATTCCTGCACTGGGCCTCTAGTTCAGCGGTCGCCAACTGGTGGTCTGTGAAGTCCGAAAGGTTGGCGGCCGCTGGTTTAAGGAAACCTTTGGAGCAGTGGTCACAAAAGGTTGGCGGCCACAGCTCTAGTAAATATATAACAATGATAGCTGGCTCTCTGACTGTATAACAATGCACTGGGCATGTTTTAAATGCTTTATGGCTACTAAATTATTTGATCTTCATTAGCTATCATTAGCCCCATTTTGGATATGAGGAAACTGAGGCAGAGAGAGGTTAAGTAATATGCCCAACATCACAGAACTAGTAGTCAGTGGCAGAGCTAGAGTTTGCACCCTGGTAGTCTGGCCCCAGGGCCATGCTTTTAAACACCACCTAATATCTATCTAGTCTTACAGTGGAATACTATACAGCAGTGAAAACAGATTAACTGAGTGCTGTGAGCTGCTCCAGCAAATTAACTGAACCTAGGGAGGGTGTCAGTGGAACCCCTGACCTATAGCCTGCAGGTCAGAAGCACCAGTGATGCCCTTGACTTCCAAGTGGCATCTACAGTGTGTCTGTGCATATCTGGGGGTGGGAGGGGGGGAGCAGTCTTGTGGGGCTGAGCCCTTAATCTGCAGGATCTCTGGATAGATGGTGTCAGAACTGAATTAAATTATAAGATACCCAGCTGGTGTCACAGAAATTTGCTTGTTGTGGGGGGAAATCCCCACACATCTGGTGACTGCAAGGAAAGTGCTGTATGTGAGTAGTAAAGGAGACTCACAGGGGAGAAACACACAGCAGGGAAGCTTGGATTATTCCTATAGAGGAAGGTAGAAAACTGAGTTTTTCCCTCACAGCAATGTTCCAGAGGAACCATACTAGCTCCCTAGGGCTGCCATAACCAATCGCCACAAATCGAGTAATTTATTCCTTCACAGTTCTGGAGGCCAGAAGTCTGGAATCCATGTTATCAGGTCCACTGTCTCGGCATCGCAGTGATTGTGTTCGGGTAACCTTTGTTTTACTTAATAATGCTACATTCACGTCACTTTTATTATAGTATAACTAGAGGCCTGGCGCACAAAATTCATGCAAGGGTACAGTCCCTAAGCCTGGCCTGTGATCAGGGCCATCTTTCCCAGCTGCCCGCATCAGCCCTGCCCACTGCCACCACCCACCCCCGGTTCCCCATTCGCCATCGGGTGATCGATGCCTGACAGCCAGGAGAAGAGACTGAGAGATTGGCTGTTCCCACCCACTCGCTGACCCAGCCCCGCCACGGGTCGCCCTCTGTGTGTGAGGCGACTGGCGGGGTGGGGCCTTGGCCTGGCGCCACCCATATCTCCCGCCACCCAACCCTGGTTCCCTGTTCACCATCAGGCAGTCGGAGCCTGCCGGCCAGGAAAAGGGACCAAGAGGTGGTCAATGTGCCTCATAGTGACTGGTCCAGCGGTCATTCTGGTTGTTCGCTGTTAGGGTCAATTTGCATATTTCCCTTTTATTATATAGGATAGAGGCCTGGTGCATGGGTGAGGGCCAGCTTGCCTGACCTGATGGGGGCCCCGGGTCAGGATGGGGGTCCCCACTGCGGGGAGGGGCTGGCCAGGGCGAGGGGCTATGAGAGGTTTGCAGGCTGGCCCCACCCCCAATCAGGGTGGGGGGTCCCCGCTGGGGGGTGGGGCCAGCCTGGGTGAGGGGCTGGTAGTTCTGGTCTCCGGTCATTCTAGTCGTTCCGCCGTTTTGGTTGCTGGGCTTTTATTATATAGGATTGTTGTTTATTATTAGTAGCTGTTGTTCATCTTTTAGTGTGCCTAATTTATAAGCTAAACTTTGCCATAGGTCTGTATGTATAGGAAAAAAACAGCACAGAGAGGGTTTGATAATATCCTTGGTTTCAGGCATCCTCTGGGGATTTAGAACATATCCCACAGATAAAGGGAGATGACTGTGGTTGGATGACTCCAATCTCTGCCTCTGTCTTCACGTGGCTGTCTTCCATCTTTGTGTGTGTGTGTGTGTGTGTGTGTGTGTGTTTCCAAATCTGTCTCTCTTTCTAAGGACTCTAGTTACTGGATTAGGGGCCCAGGCTAATCCAGTGTGACCTCATCTTAACTTGATTACATCTACAAAGACCCTATTGCCAAATAAGGTCACATTCAATTAGAACTTCAGCATATCTTTTGAGGGTGACACAATCCAGCCCAAAACAGAACCTCAATAAGTATTACTACACAGAGGAACTAGAGTGGGAGAGAGAATCTAAATTAGCTAAATCCTCATCTACCTTAGCAGAAAGCCAAGAGACAATGACTGCAGTTGGTAAAACAAGCATGGTGGTATAAGTGGGGATTATTTGTGTGAAGGTGATCACCAGAAGCACTAAAGACTGACATGGTTAACAGTGGTCAGCCCCAGGGACAGGCCTGCGGCAGGAAGATGTGGAGAGCCTGTTTAGGGGACTTTGGGGAAATTTGAATATGGACTGGTTATTAGGTGATATCACATAATTACTGTTCATTACCATTTTGTTAAGCTTTCTAATGGTATTATGTTGATGTAAGAAAAGGTCTTATTCTTCAGAGAAGCAGGTTGAAGCCTTGGGTGGGCTACACCTGCTTTAAAATCCTTCAGAAAAAATACAGATGAGCAGCAAAACATTAATAATGGTTAAGTCTAAATGAAGAACATCAGAACATCTGGAGGATCAGTTTATTTGCTCTACTTTTACAAGTGGTTCCACTATCAACATTTTAAAAGTGGAGAGATTTTAAATAAGTCTTGGAATGTGCTTGCTCTCCATACCCTTTCACTCTTCTTGAACCTGTGGACACAAAGAATAGGACCTCTGAGGTCTTGTAGTTCAATCCCCTTAGGTTACAAATGGCTAGAAAGGTGTTATGACAACCAAGTCACAAAGCCAATTAGTGGGTGAGCGGGGACCAGGGTCTCCAGGAGCCTCATCCAGGGCTCCATCTACTGTTCCATCCATTGCCTACTTCAGTTAGCAGCTAAATGAGCTATTTTTTAGGTCAGTAAGCAATGGTGGTAGCTTTTTTTTTTTCCTTAAATGCAGACATTGCCCATGGGTCCTTGTGTTCTTGTATATAAGAAATCTTGATTATACCCTGGAAGTTTTATTCTCTTCAACGTGCCAGTAAAGTATACTTGAGTCCTTTAGCTCTTAAATTAACCCCTTTGGGGTTTAGCAATGCGTGTCAGCTGAGCAATAAGCATCTATCATCTGTCTTTCATTAATATTCATCATAAGTGGCCAGCAGCTCACGGGAACTAAGTCCTGCAGATGAGATTTTTCCTAAATTTGAACTTCTTGACTTTACGGGTATTCAAAGTGCTTAAGAAGCCAGTCTAGACACTGCAGTCATCAAAAGGGAAGGAATAAGCAGTTGTGATCTTGAGAACACGCTGTATTGGAGGTTAACTGGTTGCCCAGAAAGCCAGGCAAGACACCGCTAGCATGTGCAGGGCTGTAGAACATTCTGGTGCCCTGTGTCTGTCTGCAGCTCAGGTTCCCAGACCCCTTCTACCCATCTGGCCTGTCTCCCACCGCCCTTTCTCCTCTCTCACATCCAAAAGTAAGAAGGTTAGGGATGTGGCAGGGTTGGCAAAGACAAGCTTTACCTTAGGATTTAAACTGGAATTTTCTTGTTCTAACAAGAGGCAGAGTATGACTGGACAGGGAAACCAGGAGACAGGACTCAGGCACACTCACCGAGGCGTGCCAGACACCGGTGTGGAGCCCTCCCTTTCCCCAGGCTGAAAAGGAGGACCAGCCTATGGGATCCTCAAAGGACGACCCAGCAGCAGTGGAAACCCAGCCATTGTCCCTGAATTATACCCTTAGGGAGCTAGAAGCCTTGGTGAATCAGTGACATAGAGGCCAGGGCAGGGGTGTGGTTCCAGTGGGAAGTCAGGCTGAAGGGCGAGGAGGCTGTGGCCCGCTGCTGAGCTGGAGCGGGGCTGTTACTTCACTCGGCAGGAGTCAGGGGAAGCTAGGGATCAAGTTCAGGATGTTCCTCTCTCCATGTTAGTACTCAGGAGATAAGCCTGAGCATGCTTAGGGTGGGAGCCTCCCATGTGATCAGAGGCAGGGGGGTCCACAGTCCACCTGCAGACAGACCAGGGTCAACTGGAGTGAGAGTGCACAGGACAGCGAGAAGGCCATGAACAGATCCTTCTGGCCCTCCAGACCGCTCTCCCACCCACCCACCCCTCACGAGGAGGACCAGAGGGAGTTCCAGAAACTCCTGCCCCAACTGCTGAGCAGCTGCGGGGTTCCAGGAACAATGTCTCTGAGGTTGGACCCATTTTCTTTATTGGGCCTCTAGGTAGTGACCCTCTCTCTCCTCTCCACAATCTGGGGTGCAGGGCGGAAGAAGAAAGGAGATAAGTTTACCATAAGGAGAGCAGGAAGAGCATCAATGAGGAAGAAAGAGACAGAAGGAATGTTATGAAGACACTTGGAGCCCAGTGCACAATTCGAAATCGCGCAGCACCGCCCACCCTCGAGTCGCAGGTCCGGCCCTGCCTCGCTCCCCGGGCCCCACAGCAGCCGGGGCCGCTGTTAATCAGGCCCTCCCCCAGCGCAGGCGCATGGAGGCCCCTGCCACCCCACCCCCATTATGGTGATTCAGTTAATTAGCATATTTCTCTATTGTATATATAGATTGGTTTCTACACACACACACACACAATCTGCCTAAGAAATCCTGTCCTATATAATAAAACCCCAATAAGCAAATCAACTGAACAGCTGAACGACCGGTCGCTATGACGCACACTGACCACCAGGGGGCAGATGCTCAATGCAAGAGCTGCCCCCTGGTGGTCAGTGCACTCCCACAGGGGGAGCTGCTCAGCCAGAAGCTGGGCTCACAGCTGGTGAGTGCAGCGGCAGTGGCGGGAGCCTCTCCTGTCTCCGTGGCAGCGCTAAGGACCCCGGGGAACAGGCTTAAGCCGGCAGATAGACATCCCCCACGGGTCCCAGACTGCAAGAGGGCACAGGCCAGGCTGAGGGGACCCCCCCCCCCCCCGCGCAGTGCACAAATGTCGTGCACCGGGCCTCTAGTAACTAAATAAAAGCAAATTTTTCAGTGAAAGCTAGCAGCATTGTAAGTTCCAATAATGAACAAGTTCCCAGGATGTTCTTTAGTTTCCTCTTTTGTCTTTTAAAAAAAAAAATTGATTGATTGATTGTTTTGGTGCTAGAAGGTTGGAGGAAGATAATGGAGAAAGCAACTACTTGTGGGGCGGGGATGAGAAAGGATAAGTGGTTAAACTAGTGACTGCTAAAAAGGTACACAGAGCCAGTTTTCCTTTCTTCTCTGTTTTAACCCAGTGCACACTCGCCCCCACCCCGTGGGTATCAACAGTTGCTGAACCCCTTCCAAGCACTGAGAGCAAAGACTGACTTGTGCCAAGAACTTTGCTCATGTTCTCACTGAGTCCCTAAGACAACTTGGTGAGGTAGATGTTGGTGTTCCGGTTTTACAGATAAGGAAATTGAGGCTCAAGTTCTTCACTCACTCACCTAATGTCACAAGACAAAGCAATCGATCGGGGTTTCTCTCCAAGGCCTGGGTTTTTTCCACTATTCCGCCCTGCCTCCCTCCCTCCGCCCTGCACAGCAAATTCGCAGATGTGTGTCAGTGCCGGGGGAAGGTAAGAAAACACTGCTCAGGGCAGTCTCCAGGGGCTCGGCACAGTTAGCGCCGTCCTCTCCAGCTCGTATTGTGATGCAAACAGGGCTGGTTCCCCTCCCCGCTGGCCCCCAGGCCTTTGTCATTTGTCCTGCAGCCGCCTAACCGCTCCCATCTCTACCCTATCCCACACACTCCAGGACCTCAGTTTCCTAAGTCTCAGCCGGAACATTATTTTACAAGGACATTCGCCAACCTTGAAAGACGAGGTACCCCGAGGCAAAGAAATAAAATTATTGTAGTTGAACAGCGTGATAATGCAGCGCCATCTAGTGGTGCTGGGGCCCACGGCCCAGGCCCTGACATTTTCAAACAATCAATACCTCATTATTAACCATAATCACGACCTGGTGTTTACTTTTGGAGAAATGTTCAGTAGCAAGGGATGCCCGTGCACTTTTCTGCATGTTTCAGAAGCCTGCGGTCCTAAATGCCACAATGACTGTTGCACAGGGTCCTGCCCCAGAGCAAACAGGAGGGAGCGGGAATTGATTGTCTATCTTTTTCATCTGAGCTGCTCACCAAAAACAAAGCATCCCTTGAAGCCACTGACCTTTCACTAACTGCTGGGAGGAAAATGCTTGATAAATAATAAAGAGCCCACTACTGGATGGTGCTTAGAAGCATCTTTTAATTAAAAGAACTGAGCCACGAGAAGGTCAGGTGACTGACATTTAAGTTCCAGTCCAGTAAAAGCATCCATCGAGGGTAAAACTAGACCCAAAATGTAATTGCATTGTCAGCTAGCATTCGACAAGAATCCCCTCTCTGTAATCTGCACAGATGGAGGGGGCCGTGGCTGCTACATTTTGTAGGGGACATAACACTTAACTTCCTGCCTCCTTTGCCTTCCCCTAGCAACCTTTTCATCTTCCTGCTGCAGCAATAACCACTTGTCTGGCTCAGCATCTCCACAGATGCTGCTCCAGGGCTGGGCTCATCCAATCAGAGACCCGCCTGCCACACTGAGCGCTACCCTAGCAGTGACATGAAAGCCATTTCTTGTCTTTTCCACAGGAGAGCAGGTGCCCTTCCTCCATCAGCCAAGGTGACCTCAACCAAGTTGCTCACTGAACCTGCTCAAGCATCCGTCTCGCTGAGCACCCTCACAGACTCAAAACACGCAGCTAAACTAGCTGGTCAGTCCTCCACTTTTTGGCTCTTCTGGAATAGAGTTCAGGAGCCCAGAGACCAGGAACAAAGTAATAACCCCACCCTCTTTACATGGCTCGCCTTCTCTTGTTCCTAGCTCTACAGCCCTCTAGCTGAGGCCAGCTTGTGTTAACTATCGCAGCCACATCACGTTACATACCCTTAGCTCCTATGCAGGCAGGAGAACTGCCAGCCCAGTCCTGAGTCAGGCATGGTCAGAGCTGAGAGCTGGGAAGGACGGATGAGGCCCTGCACTCCTGTTTGCCTCGTCCGGATTCCCAAGAGCAGAGGCAGGCACCCGTGCGAGCCTCCGAGAAAATCTTATCATCCCACTGGGATGACTTTATTTTAAAAAAGAATCCAGTGACTGTTTTTAATTAGTGAGCCATCATTTATTTAGAGAAAGGTATCATTTTAACAAAATCAGGAGTCCCTGGGAGGCACCGATCTTTTTTCTGTAATAACATTTTCATTATCTGAGAACACTAAGTATTGTACAAAATTCCAAAAAGAATTGGGCTTGCCTTTTAAGGACACACAAATCAAGGGTCAGGTCTATCCAGCAAAAGCAAAAAGAGAACTCTCTGAGAGCTGGAGCATCCAGGGCCACTTACATGGGCCTCGCCATTTAGACGATGGAAGATGTGGGACCTGTTCCCTTTGCTGGCTTTCTCATTCCTCCTGCCCTTTAACTGAGAGCATTCACCTGGCTCAGCCCCAACATCTGTGTCTCTCTACACTGCCCTTGGACAGCTCATTCATTCTCCTGGCTCCAATGCTTCCTCCCCTTCTCCCATCACCTGACCCATCTCACTGTCTGCCACTGGAACGTTGCTCCGTCACCTCTAACGCAGTAGGTGAAGTATTGGAGCTCTTCCCCACTTGTTTGTTAGTGATGCTATTGATCTGGTCACTCAGGCTTATAACCTTGGAATCTCTGTCTCCCACTGGAATGGCTGCTCAGAGAACAAAGTCTCTTCTTCTCGCCTTCATTGCCCACTCCCCCAACCACTTTCTTTATATCACATCTGGGCAAATCTTCCTTTGACCTGACACTGTTTTCACAACGGTACTTCCTCGTTCAAACTTTCTCACACCCAGCTGAATCCCTCTGTAGAGTTTCTGAGGCCACCATGATCAGATCCCATCCTACCTGGTCAAACCTGCTTTCCACTACTCCTCAAGAGTCAAAAAAGCACCTGTCACATATCTTACAAGTGGGCTTTGCACTCATTATACCCATTAATTCTCACGATACTAACTAGAAGCCCAAGAGACTGTGACACGCACAAGGCCACACCAGTAAAAAATGGAGTAGCCAGAACTAGAACCCAGATCTTCAGCCTCCTCTTGTGCAAATTTCACTGTAATCAGGACACATGCCCTTCAGCTCCGCAAACCCGCGTGGAGGGCCTACTCCTGAAAGGCTGTGCCATGACTCAGTGGGCTCAGTGGGTTAGAACTTCTGCCCTTGTTGACACTCTGACGTGGAAGAGAGTAGCTACATCTCTGAACGAAGACCAGGTAAATCGGGCAGGAGTCCAAACAGTGGGCCAGGTGTGCCGGCTGCAGGGCAGTGAGCGCAGTCTGGAAGGGGCTCGAGACGTGATGTGAACATTAGGTAATCTTCTGAGCGGAGATACCATTTGAAAAGGACAGTGAAGGCACAGTGGTGGCAGGGGGTTGCTCCTGGCAGCAGCAGCCACACACGCCACTTCAAACCCCCAAATTTCGCCCCCCCTTCAAGGCTCTCCGTGCAGTGTCCCCAGACTAGTCCATGGCCGACCTCTCCCCCTGACTCTCCACCACACTCTCATGATTATAAGGATTCCTGTTCATCTTATTATTTTGAAAGTCATGCTGGTCCTCCCAGTTAGATGTTAAGCTCCTTAAATGCAAGAATGAGGTTCCACTTCCATTCCGTCCAAAGGACAGAGTCCAGGACCCACAGTGGGAAGAGTTCAGAATTCAAGTGACTTCACACCTTTCACTGGGCTTCGGTCACTGGGCTTCAACAAAAGAAGGTTTGCTCTATTCGTAATGGCTGGTCTCTCCCCTTCTACCAGGCCCAGGCCTTCCTCGTGAGTCCCAGTCTGGCTTAACAAGATCCTGGTGAGTGGCCATTTTCATTCACGGCTAAGTGAAGGGAGGCTAAGTGAACAGTTTCCATGGAGGTAATAACAAAATTGAAGATGAGCTATCTCTTGACCCAGCAATACCACTAAGAATGCACCCCACAGCTATACCAGCCTATTTGCAGCACAAGAAAATATAAAAACAACTTTTGTCAACTGGGCTCTGATTGGGCCACACAAAGGATCTCTGAGACATATTAAGTGGAAAAGCAAGGTACAGGACAGTATGCATAGTGTCCCCATGTGTATGCCCAAAATATTTCTGAAAAGGGAATGGTGATAGCAGTGGCCTTGGGGAAGAAAAAAATGGGTGGCTGGGGAACAGGGGTGGGAGACTGGCTGTCGCCTTTAAAGTTTGAACCATTACATGTATAATTTTTGAAGAATTATGCAATAGCTTTTTAAAACTCTTCAACATTATAGAGAAACTGCTTTTTTTTTTTGTCTTATAATGTTTTGTACTTTTCACTGTACATTTCTCAGATTTATTCTTTTTTTAAAATATATTTGATTTTTCACAGAGAGGAAGGGAGAGGGATAGAGTTAGAAACATCGATGAGAGAGAAACATCGATCAGCTGCCTCCTGCATACCTCCTACTGGGGATGTGCCCGCAACCAAGATACATGCTCTTGGCCGGAATCGAACCTGGGACCTTTCAGTCCACAGGCCGACGCTCTATCCACTGAGCCAAACCGGTTAGGGCTCTCAGATTATTATATATTTCCTATTGATATTGTTACAAATGGTATTGCAGTTAATTTAAAAAATAAGAAACTGCCCATTAAGCCCCAGAATCATCAAGTTTAGAGAAGTAATGAGTGACCCCTGACTGTTCCTTTGAACAGAACCATCTCCTCCACCTGCTAAGTCCTCCTCCCAAGGTCTGGCCTGGCATTGAAACCAATGGCTGCCTGCTTTCGAATGGGTGAAATGTGCTGCCCCACCTAAAACTGAAGCATTCCCAAAGCAAGAAGAATTGCAGAGATAAAGGTTGGGGAAGGGGCAGTGGGGGAAGCAATGTGGCTGAAAATTGCTTTTGCCTCACGTAGTCACACTCACCTTCCATTATCTGAGCACCCATGTGCCAGGAGGTGTACAGGCTGAGATGTGTGCCCCACCCTTCGTCTACCAGGAGACAGAAGTGATTGTACACAAAGAACACAGGGTAGAAAATCTAAACAGGTTTTAAAATAAGAAATTGCTGAAGCAGTTTATTACTAGTAGCTGAAAACCACTTCTCCTACTCAGCTTGATCACAAATGCAAAGGGGACAATCTCAGAGCAATATGCCACTTACTATTTTTTACTTTTTCAGAGGAAGATAAAAACATCCATGATGAGAGAAAATCATCGATCAGCTGCCTCCCGCACGCCCCCCACCAGGGACTGAGCCCGAAACCCAGGCATGTGTCCCAACCGGGTTCATGGGTCAACACTCAACCACCGAGGCACACCAGCCGGGCTCCTTGACACCAGGGAGGCCGGTGGAGAGCATCATCTGAATTGGCTGGCTCCCTCTTGGCAATCCAAGAGACGCATCTGGATTCAGTCTTGAGCTGGATGTAATCATTCAACAAAGCCTACTATGTGTAGGCCTGTGCTAATTGTCTCCAGCAGAGCCAATCCATGAGATTAAAGTTATAGTTTTGGCCTTTGGCTATTTTCACTGATCGGTTCTCACTCTTACCACAAAGCATAAGTCAGGTTGGCCTCTCAAGTTGAAGGTCAATAGTTCCATAGCAGCAAGTACGAAGATTATCTGCACATAGAAACAACCGACCAAGAGCCACATTATATGTATAAGTAAAAGTCTGATGGATCCAGAGAAGAGAAACATACCAGAGAATAAGAAACAGCCAGCCCACATGTTGTTTTTTTAAAGATTTTTTTATTAACTTTTTGTGAGAGAGGAAGGGAGAGGGAGAGAAACATCGATGTGAGAGCAACACATGGAACGGCTGCCTTCTGCACACCCCCTAGGATCCCGGGGATCGAGCCCTGATCGGGAATCACACTGCCAAGCTTTCCATGCGCAGAATGATGCTCAACGGCGCTATACCAGCCAGGGCGCCAGCCACATGTTAACACTAAAACCCAAGCAAACCTGCTCAGCATGAGTCCCATTCAAACGGCGCTTATAAAGGTTTCTTAGTGCTATTTACAATGTTAAAGTAAATTTACATTATAAGCAGCTAAGGAATTCTTTATTGAAGAGCGTCCTAACATAAAAGTTCACATAACTGCTTCTTTCAAAGCATGATACTGAGCTTTATGACAATCTAGCAACAGGAACTAAAAGACGGCAAACATAATGCCTTCGAGATCCAGAAACATTTACACAGCTTAACTGTTGAAAACAGTTCAACATTCATCCAGTGAGCACAGTTTGTATGTCAGTACACGTGGTATACAAGTTCTTCAGGGAGGTGAGGGGCCTTTCGACTGCTCTTCTGGTGCCTCCAAATGCTGGTCCTGTTGCACTTCCTTCAGAGGCTGGATTTTTTCCAACAAAGTTTGGAGTTTGACACCCGTGGGTTCAGATTTCAAGGAAACGTGACTACTGTCCTGTTGCTTAGAAGACCAGACAGAAGTATGTCACAAAGATGTTATTTTCACTCAAGTATTTGGCTGAAGCTATATGATTTAGGCACATTCTATCACGACTCAAAAATTTAACATTAATATTTCAGGTCAGGGTGAGGGCAGGCTAGAAGAGGTCAATGGGGGGGAAGGGGGAGACATATATAATACTTTCAATAAAGATTTTTAAAAAAATAATATTTCAGGTCAAATTCTGTTCTAAACAAACAAAAACATGATAAAAATCTCTACAGAGGCACAATTTCAAAAGCCCTAATGACAACTCACTTGTTCCAAGTCTCAGTCATAACCACAAAACTCCAGTAGATTCTAAAAGTATTGGACCTGGAGTTCAGGAACATGAGCCGAGGTTGGGGAAAGAAAACCAAGCCTCCTTTTAACCTCTGACAAGAAGACAACTAATCCTCATAACAATTTTGATAATAAAATACTCACAGCCCTTGCTTCTCCTACTCGTCTTAAAATGACACCTTCTGCCAATAAAGCCTTCCCTGCTTCCACAAATAATTTCTCTTCATCTGTTTCTCCAAGTTTCTGTAGCTCTAAGTACTTCTCCACAAACCTGGAATTCCAAGCAGTCACGTCTTAGGTCTGTATACTGAGAGTTGTCAAAACATGCTGTTACTCAGTGTCAAGCATTCCCTTAACAGACCTCCTTATAGGAACATTATTCTCTATTACAGTTCAACAAAACTTCTCAAGCTGATAACTAAATTCTTAAAAATAAAAAAATAACTCCCCTAGGGTTTATAAAATGGCTTACCGTTGACAGGTAGACTTGAAGTTTGGGTTGAACAGATCAAAAGCTTTTTGACCAGATCCATAGGTTGAATAAAATTTCCTGGGAAACACAAACAGCACCATATAAGTCTCCAATTATAGATCATGGCCAAGAACAAACCAGGAAATAACTGCTAGGCCCTGAGGAGTTCATTATAACATCACCTACACAGCCCAAGCCTAACAATTTTTGGGTTTTGTCTTTAAGTGGTGCATGCACATGGTAAATACGCCAAATGTTACACAAAGGCATCCAGGGAAAAGGGACATTCCTCCTCACCTCTGCACCCCAACTCCCCAGTTCCCTTCCCAGGAAGTAACACTACCCAGCTGCTTGTGTATCCATCCAGGAATATTCCACTAATATACACGCATATAGGCATCTATCATTCCATTTCCAGCCACATTGTTTAACCTCAAGGATTGTAAGCACTATTTCCTATCTTGCCTTTTTTTAACTTAATATTTCTTAGAGGTCATTTTAAATCAATGCACGTAGATTATTTCTAGTCCTTTGCTATTCTAGACAGTACTGCAATTTATTTCTTAGTGCATTGTGCAAATAAGTTTGTGGAATAAATTCATAAACATGGTATTAGGTCAAAGTATGAGCAATTGCCAAAATGCTTTCCAAAGCATTTGTGCCAATTTACACTCACACCAGTAGTATATGACAATGCCTATTTCCCCTGACCAAATTATATTTTCCAACTTTATGGTCTTTGTCAATTTGATAGGTAAAAATTATAACTCATGGTAGTCTTGTCTTTTCTTGTGAAACAGACTGAGTATCTTGTCATGTTTAAAAGCAAACCCAATTTCCTTTTCTGCAACCTGTCCATGTCTTTGCTGATTTCCATTTGGTGGTCTTTTTCTTACTGACTTATATGCAAACTTTATAGCAGTAAAAATAAGATATTAGCCTTTTGTCATACATGCTGCAAATTTTTTCCCCAGTATATAGGCTGAGTTTTTTATTTTGCTTATGGTACATTCTTTATGCAGAAAATTTTAATATTTTCATTTATGGCTTCTGGGTTTTATGTCATTCTTAGAAAGGTCTTAATCACTCAGACTATTTGTAAAGTTCTCCCATGTTTTCTTCTAGTACTTTTGTGATTTCACTTTTTTACATCTAGGTTTTGATACCTCTAGAATTTATTTTGTTGTTATAAGTTCTTAAAAATATAAAACACAATCACCCCCCACCCAAAAGCCGCAAAGATAAATATTCAAAAACTATTTAAATACAAGGTGTTATTATTTTGGCATTGATAGTAGTAAGAGAGAGAGAGCTATAAAATATTCCACATTGTCCTATCACATAAATTATGTTCATGTATAAATGAACCTGGAAAGCATGCTGACCACGTGCATCCAATGCACCTGAGCAGAAAAAAATGTTGAAAAAGTACTTAATACCCCAAAGATCTTGTGGCCTATCCTGAAAATTTCCAAGTAGAACAAGAACATACTTGTTTTCCTACCTCAAAGGAGTGTTGTGTGGGGAGGAAAAACACCCTCAAATGAAAGGCGCCTGGACTTCCATAGAGAATATAACTATAAATTCTGTTTTTCTTACATCCAGGAATAGGGGTAAGGACAAGGAACATGTATTAACTTCAGTCAGGCACAACCTCTGATCTTAACATTCAACAGAAAAGAACCATACCAATCCCCGGCATAACACTAGCTGGCAAGTATTTGAGGGAAAGGGCTTTGTCAGTACCTCCCAGTTTGCTGCCTCTGTAAGGCTCAGAGGCCACGTGACTAAAACGGAGAGAAGGATGCCTGCCTTGCAGGGTTAGAGTCGGGCCAAGAAAGACGTTTGTTAAGTGCTTAGCAGGTGCCTGATGCAAAACAGATGTGCAGAAACGAGTAACTGCAACGATCAGGCAATGGCTGGACTCCATATTCTACTTCTCAGAGCTCCTGTCCCTCTCACATGGGGGAGGGAATTGATTCCCTCGTTGTGCTCAATGTACAAGACTTCCATAGGGCAAGCCCGCACTCACTGTCTAAACCTCTCCTCTCGCACCCCCCGCGCACCCTCTGGCTCACGCTCTAATCAGGTCCTCGTGGTAGAAGATGTCCTGGATGGGAGCTTTGGCTTTGCCGTATCGCAGGAGGGGCCTCCGGAAGACCGGCTCCCTCAGCGGGGGGAAGGCCTGATATATGTCGAACCAGAGGGGCTTCTCCTTCAGGACCCCAGCCCGCATGAGGTCCCGAGTCCTTAAGGAAGGAAAATAAGGAAGGTCAGCCCGTTACAACCGCCTCAATCAGTCTGGCCACAGCCTGGGAGGGACATCAGGAGATCACGGAGCCGAAAGGAGGCGGAGCAGGGTGTCCCCACCTACAGGTAAGGCAGTTCCATACTCCCAGCCGGCCTAACCGAGCTCGGGGGGGGGGAGGCCCTTCCTTCTACACCCGCGAGCGCGGCCCACTTCCTCGCCCCGTTGCCGTCACGTCACATACACAGACGGCTCAGCCAGACCCGGCCGCCTCTTCCCAGAGCCCTCCGCTCGGGGAAGGGAGCGGTGCGATCTTGAACGTGGAAGACAAGAAGGTCAAGGAGTGACATCCTCCACCACAACCGTTCGGAAGCAGGAGAGAGCACTGAAGGCCTCCCCCGCGCAGACACCGCACCCTGGAGCATGCCTCGCTCACACCCACCCAAGCGGAGCCCCCGCGCGGGGGTGGGGGGACACCCTCAGCCCATCCCGACTCCGAGCACGCACCGCGAGAAAATGCTGCCCACCGTTTCCAGCCGGCTGCCCGCCATGGCCGGAGCCTCCGACCCAGCGCGGTTAGCGGCTACCGGAACCGGAAGCGCCAGCCGCCGGCAAAGGAGGCGAAGTTGCTGGCCGAGCGGCGGATCTAGGGCGGAGCCAGGCAGAAGCAAAGGATTGGCCGAACTGGCGCGCTTCTCGGCTACTTGGCAGGTTCAGACAGGAGCACTCGACAGCCGAGCCGAAAGGGAGGGAGCGAGCCAAAGCCGGGCAGAAGCTGTAAATGACCGATCTAGGGTAGGGATTGACGCTAGTGCAGCGGTTCTCAACCTGTGGGTCGCGACCCCTTTGGCGGTCGATCGACCCTTTCACAGGGGTCGCCTAAGACCATCCTGCATATCAGATATTTACATGACGATTCATAATAGTAGCAACATTACAGTTATGAAGTAACAACGAAAATAATTTTATGGTTGGGTCACAACATGAGGAACTGTCTTTAAAGGGCCAGAAGGTTGAGAACCACTGCTAGTGGCTGCATTAGCCTGTCGGGCCAGGGAGGCCACTCCTCTTAGGTGGGACCCCGCAGTGGGCCGGTGTGAGGTGGGAGACGCAGCCCACATCCTAGGGGAGCCCCCAGGAGGTCTCCAGCACCAGGCCCCACCTGTGCCTGTTTTGGTTGAAGTCACAGACGACGCAAAAGGAAACCGAGGTCCCGGGAGGGGAGGCACTTGCCCAGGGTCACAGGGAGCCCAAGCCTCCGGCTCCTGTTGTTTAGCGCTCCCCACTGAACCCTTGGGCCCCGCGGCGCCACCTGCATCCGTGCTAATGAGGATGCTGACAGCAGCTAATGTTTCCACCCCCGGAGGAGGCGTTGCTACCTAGCTCCTCCTTGGAGCTTGAAAAGTAAGAGTGTGCGGAACAAATTCCAAGAAGGAAAATGAATAACCTGGGGAAAGTCACCTGTCAGGGTTATCTTTTGGCCCAATAACCATACTTTGGGTACAGCACCCCCATAGAAATTAAAGCACAATTTCATGGGGATATTTGTGCAGGGATCGTCATTTGCAGCATTGTTTGTGGTGGCAATCGTAATAAGTGTGGCTAATGGGAAATGGCTGGAAAATCATGCTTCATATATTCTATGGAATTCTATGCAGCTATTAAACGACTTAGTTTCATATATATTTACCTAGATCAGTGGTTCTCAACCTTCCTAATGCCGCGACCCTTTGATACAGTTCCTCATGTTGTGGTGACCCCCAACCATAAAATTATTTTCGTTGCTACTTCATAACTGTAATTTTGCTACTGTTATGAATCGTCATGTAAATATCTGATATGCAGGATGTACTTTCATTGTTACATACTGAACATAATTAAAGCATAGTGATGAATCACAAAAACAGTATGTAATTATCTATGTGTTTTCCGATGGTCTTAGGCGACCCCTATGAAAGGGTCGTTCGACCCCCAAAGGTGTCGGGACCCACAGGTTGAGAACCGCTGACCTAGATGCATGCCCATGATTTACAGTTAAATGAAAAAGGAAGTTTCAGAGAAACCCCTTTAGGGGGACCCTAACCTGTGAAAAGACAAAAGAAAATGCTTTGCAGTGTATGTGTTTGTAGGAGGATAGAAACGTGTGGAAGGTCACAGAAGGCTGTGAATTTTACTCCTAGTACAACTGCAGGAGGGGACGGGAGAATTTTTTTCTTTATTTATCCCTCAGAGCTTGACCTGTCAAGAGTTTGTAATTATATTTGAACCTTTGAGTCACATACACATAAGATGTCTCCCAGGAGCCCATCGTCTTTGTCAGCAAGAAAGGGCATCCGGTTATGCCAGTCTCCCTGCTCTGTGGGAGGCTGGCGAGGAGGAGGCAGGGAATGTGTGATGAGTAGTCAGTGCTGGTTGTGTTATCTTACTGAATCCACACACCCACCCGCTAGGTGGCTATTATCTTATTTATAGATTAGAAAGTGAAGCCTGAGGGAGTTAAGTCACTTGTCTGATAGGTAACTGACACAGCCAGGCTTCCAGCCCAGCCGGGGCCCTTCCCGGAGCTCCACACTGCCTCCTCAGCCAGGCCTCAAGCTGGAGACTGGTGGGCAGAGGAGATCAGGCAAAACTGACCCCAACAGCAGGGGACAGGGTGATGCGAGGCCCAGGACTGAACTGAGAGGTGTGTGTCACTGCTGCCTCACGGCCCTTTGGAACAGAGAAGAGAGAACACAGCTCTGGCCACTGGGCTGAGTGTGGAGCTCCCGTCCCCCAGTCCTGGGAGGGTCTAGAAGGCTGTGCTGGAGGGAGAGCAAGCACACTCCCAGCTAAATATAGTCTTCCCAGGCCTCATAACAACTTTCTAATTCCGTCCAAATCAGAGCTAGTTGTCAGCCCAGGCCACAGACACACTTCCCTTCTCCCACTCAGGCCTGCCCCCCGGAGGCCACTGCAGTTACCGCCGCTAAGGAATGAGAAGGGTTTATTCCATGTTCAGGGAGGAACCCCAAAGGCCCAAACCCTCAATAGGGGAGGAATTTCAAAGCAAGAATTTTCTCGAAAGATTCTGTCTCCAAACACAGTTACACCCTGAGGCGCTGGGGGCTAGGACTTCAACATGAGAATTTTTGAGGGGCGCCATTCAGCCCATAACATTGGAAAACCCATAACATTGGTAAGTTCATTCGCCCACCTAGATCCACAGGTACGCTGTACCCTTCTCCCTGTCCTGTGTCCCAGGAGGCTGACTTGTATGGACTGTATCCCCCAGCCCCTTGCCCTCTGTTTCTAGTTGAGTTCCAGTTGGTAGTGCCAGTGGGAGGCTTTGGCAGGGGACTGGAAGGAAGCAGGAGAGTGAAGCCAAAATCTGCTCCCCTGAACCCCTCCCCGCACAGTCCAGGAACACAAAGTCCCAGCTCCCACCACACAGCTCTCTCTCACCAGGTTCCAGTCACTGTTCCTCCCTTGTCCCTTCAGACTTAGACACAGCAAACTGTGCCCCTCCGTTACTAGCCTTGGAGTCTAGGCCATCCCTTGTGGCTTCCCTACACTCTGCCCACATCTTTGTAAATAATGCCCCTGGGAGTTTGTCTGACAAAAAGAGGAAGAGCATCCCCAATAGCAGAACAGCTTTGGTAAGTGGAAATCCCAGCATATTGATGAAATCATTAATATTGCTACTCGCCTTTGGCAGAAAGCCAGGATCAGGGGGAATCAGCTGTTGCTTTCAAAGAGGAGGGAAGCGATCGTATATATTCCACACAATCAAGGAACAGGAGGATTCGGGCAAGGAGGAAGGTATTCGGAAGGTATTTCACCTCCAGGCTGCAGACACTCAGCCAGACTGGGTGACTGTGTCCCCAGGACCTGCTCCCTCCCTCCCTCAGCTTATCTCTCTCACAATTTGGTGTTGTAACTGTTTACTTGTCTGCATCTATCTAACTGGGCCTCTCTGAGCGCAGGAATCAGGGCTCTTATCTCTGCCTCTCACACCCAGTCTGGTGCTTGGCTCAGAGCTGGCTCTTCGAAAGTGTTTTCTAGCGAACAGCATGGACGGAATAAAGCTAAATTAGAATAAATGAAGATGCAGCCAGCTCAGTTCTCCCTTGCTGCTTACTCACATCCAGCCCTCTTTCCTGGAGGTCTTACCCAAAGCTGTGATTGAATGGAAATAACCCTGCACGTGGGCATTTCCAGTTCTGGCTGTCCTCTGTGCCTCACTGATGGACAGATCTCTTTTACAAACCTCTGGGCCTCAACTTTGTCATCTGTAAAATGGGCATAATCATAGCACCCACCATATAGCCTTGGTGTGAGGCGTCAGTGGGTTAACACCTGCAGAGTGCTTAGAGCAGTGCTGCTGCATAGTAACTACTCAATAGGAGTGATAATGATTTCTGACCATTCCATGATGCTTAAGAGCAATAAATCACAATTTATTGAATCACACCTACAATTAAATCACACCTAGCAATTTGCAAGACATTTTCACATGGCTGCCCATTCATTTCTTCAGCAAACAGCAGCTCTGCCCCCAAGGAGAATGAGTTCAGGCAGAGGAGAGAGAGGCACGGTAGAGACCTACACCTGCCCTGGGAGGTCTGTATGCCTGTGACTCCTTTTGTAGCCAAGGAAACAGGAGCTGGAGTATCCCAGCTGGAGCAACACTCTGGCCTTTTATTATTGAAATCACTCTGCTGGAGTTTTCCCAGCGGGTGGGGACCCTTGAAGGCAGGCAGTTCTGGGCTGGTGTGGTGTGGGCCCTTCTTTTCTTGTGAAAGGCAAAGCAGCTCAATCTTTAATGTGCACCTGAACTTCCTGGGGTTCTTGGGAAACACAGATTCTGACTCAGTGGGTCTGGAGTAAGGACTGAAATCTGCATTTCTCCTTTTTAAAAAATATATGTTTTTATTGATTTCAGAGAGAGAAAGGGAGGAGAGGGAGAGAGAGAGGGAGAGAGGAAGGGAGAGAAAGAGAAATACTGATGAGAAACTTCTACCAGCTGCCTCCTACACACCCGCTACAGGGGATCAAGCCCAAACCCAGACCTGCGACCTCCTGGTGCATGAGACCACGCTCAACCAACTGAGCCACACGGGCCAAGCCGAACCCTGGCATTTCTAAGGTTAATGTCAATGGTGACCATATCCACAGACCACACTTTAAAAAGCAAGATTATAGCAAGGCAGACTCGTGCTGAGTTTGTACTGAGCTTCCCAGCTCTTTAGTTCAGAGTCCCTGGAATAATCCTTTTGACCTGATAAGGAATTGTGACCATCTACTCTCCAGAAATGACAAGCATGGGAAATGCTGGTTATGTGGGGCCTGAAGCTTGTATAATCTTAGTGGCCCTTTTAAGAAAAAAAAATCTTTGTTTTGCAAATTTTACAAAATATAAGACATGTGGACAGAGTAAATTCCCTTTGTTTGGCTCAGGCCAAAGAGGTACTCACATCTTCCTTCTGAAAAAAATGATGTTTGGCCTCTCAGTGGCCAGCGACTGACACTTGTGAGAGATAACCACCAGGTGGCAGTAGATTTACACAGTCCCCTCTACCCCCTCTCCTGCCTCACTCATCAGAAATTTCCAAATTTTCCTCCAGCTGCCCCAGCCAGCTAATCCAACAAATTAATCTATGCTGTGATAAAAGGGCAAAAGGAGTTCATGTGCTTCTCTTTCAGTAGCATATTTTCCATTTAATGGAAATGATAAGAGATTGTTTTCTAAACCAGATAAAGAATGATTAATAGGTGAGTTCCGGCCACACTAGGGTCATGTATCACTATGGAGATATGTTTAGACAGGGGGACCTTTCTGTGATCCACAAATTGCACCTATGCAGGCATTCTAGATCTTACCACCTGTTCCCCCACCCCAATATATAGTTTAGTGTTTAGGCACCAGTTCTAGAGTTCAGCTGCCAGGGTTCAAATCCAGGTACTACCACTTACCAAGGATGATGTTAACATTTCTGTGACTCAGTTTCCTGATCTGTGAAATGGGAGTAATACCATTGATTTTTATATAATCGATGGGGACTAGGGAAAATAACACTTAAAGCACCAGAAAAGTGACTAGCATACAGTAAGCACTCGTAATCGGCTCTCATCTTCATCATCCCACACTTTGCCTGCCTTTTACCAACCAAGTTCTTCTCCTGCCTTTCCTCCAACCTCAACCCCCTACCAGGTGCCTCAAAGAACAGCGGGAGGATTGAGACCCAAACCTGGTAATAACCACCAGGCCAGGTTTTCTGGGCACAGTGTTCTCCAGATTTCATGACCTCCCCTCAAGTTGGGGCTGAACCCTAGGGACAGCAAAGCATACAAAAGGGGAGGGACACCGGCTGGACCAGACTCCAGATCAGGGGTCCTCAAACTTTTTAAACAGGGGGCCAGTTCACTGTCCCTCAGACCGTTGGAGGACCGGACTATAGTTTAAAAAAAAACTATGAACAAATTCCTATGCACACTGCACATATCTTATTTTGAAGTAAAAAAACAAAATGGGAACAAATAAGATATTTGTATTTGCATGTGGCCCGTGGGCCGTAGTTTGAGGACCCCTGCTCCAGATAGCCTGGCTCAGCATTTTTGCAGGAGATAAATCGGTGAGTATCACCTTGTGCTTACCACGAGCCCGGGATCTGCAGGTGAGCATGGTGTGTGAGGGCAGATGGCTGGGTGGTCATCTGTCCCAGCCCAGCTCCTTCCTGGGACCTATACGCACTGCCCATCATGGACAGAGGCTTCCTCTCCTGCACTCCTGTTGGATTCGGTGAGCTTTCTTTGCCTTCTCTCCCTACGCCCTCCTCTGTGGTTCCAATCCAATCACTCTCATTCTCATCTACGCTAATAGGCAAATGGTGAGTGGTTCTCAAACTTTGCTGCATATTCGAATCATCTGAGAAGCTCTTCCAATCTGATTCCCAGGCTAAATCCCAAAGCAATTAAACCAGAGTCTCTGGGAATGGGCCCCACGTGTCAGAGGACCAGTGTTCTAGAATAGTGTTCCTCAAGTCTTGCTGCACGTGCAAGTCACCTGGTGAATTTTTGTTGAAATGCACATGCTAGTTCAGTAGGGTTGGGGTAGACTCTGCAATTCTGTGTTTCTAACAAGCTCCCGATGATACTGATCCTGCCGGTCCACAGACCAAGCTTTGAGTGGCAAGGCTGTAGAACTATGGTCCTCACACGTGAGCATGTAGCAGAGCCTGGGGAGGGCTTGTGAGGGTCCATCCCAGGTTCAGGTTCAGGCGCTCTGGCGTGGGGCCGGACTACATGCATGTCTAACAGCTCCCAGTGACGTCAGTGCTGCTGGCCCACAGGGCACACTTGGAACGGCAGAGGTGTAGGGGATGGAGCCAGGCCTAGGAATCTGCTTCCCACCTCGCTAGCTCTGGGATGTTGGGGAAGTTATTTAACCTTTCTGAACTGTCATTACGTCATCTGTAAAGCGGCCATTTACGGGGCAAGGTTAATTGGGCTAACACGAGACACCTAACGGACTGCTTAGTGCGCCGGTCCTCCAATTTGATGGCCAACCTGAATTGCTGGAGGAGTTTTCAAAGTGACTAACCCATGCTTGTCGATTTCACTGGTCTGGGGTACTGAGCATCAGGACTTTTTTTTTTTTTTTTTAATTACTCAGGCAATTCTATTGTGAAGCCAGTACTATCTCCTGGCCTGGCACCATGGCTCCCAAACTTTGTATACATTGCACCACCGGTTGTTGGGCTGCACGCCCAGAGTTGCTGGTTCGGTAGGACTGGGGTGGGACTGAGAACTGTCACTTCTAATACAGTCCTAGTGCTGCGGCTTTGTGGCAGGGATTACACTGGTCCCGGGCTATCAGCAACGAATGTACAGAGCTGAGGTTAGAGGGTAATCTTGGTTTGTCCAGATCCAAACAGCAGGTTTGGCCCGCCACCAGCTGCCCCGGTACACCAATCTACAAGCCCACCTCCGTCTAGGAGGGCGGGGGAGAACCTCTTTGTAGGGAGGGGAGGAGCCTGCGTGGTTTGTCCCGAAGGAGAGGGTGGGGTCACTCAGCTCAAACATGGCATCGGGGGAGAGTGGTGGCCTTGGCCTGGGGGACGGGGGCCCAGAAATAAGATGTGCAGGTGGAAGCCACGGGAGGCCTCTGGGCTCCACACGCGAAGAACTTTTTAACGCTGAGAACTGCCCCGTCCGGAAAGGCACCCGCCTCCTCCCTGGCGGTGAGCTCCCTGGCCTGGGAGCTGGTCCAGCTGAGCTGGGAGTGGGGGAAACGAGGTATTTGACCTGGAAGATGTCTGCGGGCGCTTTGAAGTCTGAGACTGAACATCCCTGCAGCCTCCAATCCGGCCTTTTCTCCAGCGTTCTGTTTATCTAAGGAGGTGACAAGCTGGCCTGTGGCTGGGGGCTGGCTTTCCTGTCGGTTTCCTTCGCCTATCAGCCAGCGGGTTGCTTTCCCGGCTGGGGAGGGCGGGGGAGGCCGCCTCGCAGAGCAAAGCCAGCGGGCGGCAAGTGTCACCTCGTGAGAGCAGTGCCGGGTCCGAGCCTTCAGCTCTTACAGACGCTGCGGCTTAACGGGCCCCAGGCAGACGGCGCACCGGCGCGACGCTCCCGGCCCAAACGCTGCGGGACGGGAAGAGAGGGTGCAGCGCACGTGGCCGGCCACATCAGAGCACCAAGAGAACACCGAGTCTTTATTACAGGAATTCTAAGAAACAGCCCCAAGAGAAAACCCACACGTAGGAAAAAAAGGAAAAGGAAAACACTAATAAAGCAACACACAGACGCGGGGCCGGAGCTCCCCCGCGGTGCGCAGGGTTCCAGCTCAGAGCGTGGCCAGGACCACAGCCCAGGGGCCCGCCTCAGCCCCTCGGGGTCAGGTTCGGGTCAGGTCCGGCTGGGGCGCGGGCTGCGGGGCCTGGGCGCCCTCGTCTGGGAAGGCTTGCACCCCAACTTCCAAACGTGGTCACGTGCAGCCGCGGTGGCGCGCCCGGCCCCTCCCGCACCTCGGGACGCGGAAGGAAAGGGGTGCGATGGCGGGTCGCCTCCGCCTGCGGTCCTGAGCGCCCGCCACGCCCTCACCATCTCGGGGTGACTTGAGGCCACCCGGCCCCGCAAAAGCTTGGCTCTCGCACTCCCAGCCCCCGCGCGGCTGGGCTGCTTCCACAGTCAGGGGCGGGGTGGGGAGAGGAGGTGACTCACACCCCGGGCTGCCCAGGATTCCCGTCTCCCCAGAGGAGAGGTCGGCGCGCTCTCATCCCTCCCATTGGCAGTGGTCGACGCCGGGTAAGGTTCGCAGAAGCGGAGTTCTCCTGTTCCTCCTGGGATCATTCACCTGGATCTTGGGCTCTCGACAAGGGGCACCCAGCAAGCCCTTCTGCCCCAGGCGCTCCCACCCGGACCGACAGCCTGGACCCCTTGCCCCACACTACTCCTGCCTAACCAGGGTCCTCCAGCTCCGGGGCGCCACCCTCCCCATCCCTGCTGGGGGTCGTGCCAGTCCCTAAGGAGGCAGCCTGAGGGGCCAGGCAGGGTAGTCAGCAGATGCCTCTCTTTAGTGGCTCATCACCCCTCAGAGGGGGCCCGGTGACTGCCCAGGGCTCTCCCTCCTGGCACCCTGTGCAGGGGCTGTGCCATAGAAGACAGTGGGACTGAAGGGCTCAAGTGCCCAGAGGGAGCTGGGGATGGGGTAGGGGATCAGGCAGTGTCTGTGGCCCAGCAGGGGTGACAGGAAAGGCTGGGAGGCGGGGGCTCCACCATCAGGCCCAAGAGCCTCTGGGAGGGTCATCCTGCCCTTTGTGGCGCTCCCACCTTTGCCTGTTTCTGGATTTTTTTTTTTTTTTTTAAAGAAGGGATTTGGATCCTGCATTTCCACTCATTGCCCATAGAACAGCCTGGCTACAAAAGGGGCCCTGGTTGGCCAATCACCACCCTCCCGTACCCGCCCCCCACCCCTCCTTCCAGGTCCTTCCTCCAATCACAGCATGCAACTCCGAAGTTCTAAGTCCCATTGAAAGTGGCAGTGGCTCGGCTGGACTGTGGCCGGAGAATCGCTGGGCCTCGGTACTCAAGCACCATCTGTCCGTCTGTCCGGCTGCAGCTAGGCTCTTCAACTGGGGGCCGGTATTGCTCTCCGGCTGACTCCACCGGTCAGATCATCTCCAGCGAGGAGGAACTGTCATCTGGTAAGGAGAAGGGATGGGGAAGCCTTTTCCGGTGAAGCCCCGTGGTCCTTCACCACTGGTTCCTGGAGAGATGGTTTTGGGCAGAAGCTACCAAAGACAGAAACCCTCTCCTTCCTCTGAGGACTGTGTCAGCCTTGGAACTCTGCCTGGACACACACACACACACACACACACACACATCCAAGCTCCTAGAAATGGTCCAACTGACAGAACACCAGGGACTCTGACAGCTAGAGATGGAGTGGGGGACTAGAATTCCGGGGGAAGCCGCTGAATGGGAGGGCTGAGAGGAGGTGAGGTGCCCAGCCCCCTGTGATATAGTAGGAGCTCAGATGAGCCAGACTAGAAGCCTCTGTAGCAGCAGAAAAGTAAATGGGGGTCAGAATTCAGAGGCCCCACATACCAGCCTGAGGAGTTCATAAACCTTTAGGACTCAGAAGACCCACGCAGAGAGCAAGGACAAATGAACTAAAGTGCTCCGGGATGGAGTGAACAGAGTAGGGGCGGTGAAGAGACCAGTGGCTGTTAGCCGGGTGATGAGAAGGAAAAAGTAAGAGAAATGACGTGGGGAAGTCAGGGGGAGAGATGGGCCTTCAGTGCGTGGACATCTAGAGCTAGAAAGACAATCGTGGGCATGGCTGGGATTACGGAGCTGAGATGGAGATTCAGATTTTGGAGCCAAATGCACAACAGCATTACTGTTACTGTGAAAGAGGGTGGTGGCCATGCCATGGCGAGTGAAAAGATTTCTCTCTCTCTCTCTTTCTCTCTCGTTAATCCTCACCCGAGTATATTTTTCCCATTGACTTTTAGAGAGAGTGTAAAGGAGGGAGGGAAAGAGAAACATCGATATGAGAGACACAATTGGTTGCCTCCTGCTCGCACCCCAACCAGGGCCAGGAATTGAACCCACAACTCGGGTATGTGCCCTTGATGGGGAATTGAACCTGGGACCCTTTGGTGTGTGAGGTCGATGCTCTGATTACTGAGCAACACTGGCCAGGGCAGGCGTGAGAAGATTTCAAAGAGGGTCAAGGGCAGAGCTACCAGGAGAGCTACGATTGAGGGAGTAGGAGGAGTAATGGGAGACGGAAAAGGACCCTGAGAAGATAGATCTCAGGGTTCTGGGGCCATGGGAACCAAGGGAGGGCAGTTTCAAGAAAGACGATGGGCACAGCTTGCAGAAGAGGGCACCAGAGGACCCAGCACAGGAGGAGGCCCGACCTGGCAGGTGCCATTCTAGGGAGTGGGAGGGCCTGCCAGCCTGCAGTGGGTGAAGGAGGACGCCACTCTTTTGCAAGTTGGGTGATTTTTAAGATGGGGAGGAGGAGGGCGCAGACTTGAGGAAGGAGCTGGAAAGGGAAAAGCTGGAAGACTCAGGAGAAAAATGATGGGCACGGTCCTGTGCGGGAGTGGCTTTGGGCTGTACGTGTTTTCCCCGGGGACCCATGGGAAGGAGACAGCAGCACTGAGGGGGGTGCGGGCCTTTCCCATGGCTTTATGGGAGCCTTCTGGAGAAGGGAGAAGTGTGGGTGCAGCAACGTGGGTGAGGAAAGCCTGAGGGAAGTGCCTGGTGGAGGGTGTGGTGGGGAGTCACTAAAGGTGATGTGGAGGCCAGGCGTCCAGGCTGCAGGGACAGGGCACTGGTAACTTCCTGGCTGTGTCCTCTGTGCACTGGTTTGCCTTGCCGCCTCCGCAACTATCCTGAGGGTAGCACGTATTCCTGCGAAGCCTAAAACAGCCATACCTGCCACACCGTCAGCTCAAGAAACAGGGGGACAGGACAGCAGCTGGGAGAAGGGGCTGGAAGAGGGACAGGTGCTCCTGAGTCCTGGAGGAAGTGACATTCCCTGCTTTCTCCCCCAGGGATGCACAGGAGGAGAGGAAGAAAAGCAGCCGGCGGCCAGGGCTCCAGCCAGAATCAGAGCTGACCTGAGAGGGGCTGTTTCCTCACCTGCTTGCGGCAAATGCTACCCCAGCAGCCATTGGGAGAGTTGTGTGTGTGCACGGCCAGGGTGGGGCCATCCCTGTCTTTTCTACACTGTCCTCTCAGTGTGCTGTGTGTGTCCTGGACTGTTTTCTCAACGAGGCTGTAAACTATTGGAGAGTAACGCTGATTTTTTTTTTTTTCCTGTCTCCAGCATCTGGCATTGGCAGGTATGATTATCTTTCATCCAATAAATAAATAAATAAATAAATAAATAAATAAATAAATAAATAAATAAATAAATAAATAAATAAAAGAAATGCAAAAGACTAGTGTCCGACAGAAGCTCGTGTCCCCTGCCACAACGAGGAGGGAAGAAACTCAGGGCCCGCCCCATCTAGTTTCCTGATGCCTCTGGACTCCTGCAAAGACAGCCAGGGTGAGGGGCGGGCAGCCCTGGGCAGCTGTGGCTCCAGGCCTTACCTCTTACTGTCCTTCCCTTAGGGCTTCCTCCACCTTGGGCACCTCCTGCCGCCTGCCCCGGAAGTCTTCATCTGAAAAGCAGAGGGAAGCTGCCTCATCCTCCACCCGCAGGTGCTTGCTCAGCCAGCAAGAGCACCCCCCTTGTTTGCAGGGGCACATGCTGACCCCTGGGGGAGGGGGATGTGTGGGTCTGGTGAGAAGGCAGCAGGGCACAGGGCAGAGGAGGACGCCGGTCTGCCAGCCTGGCTCCATCCCTGAGCTCCACGACCTTGGACAAGATTTTCCCTCAGTTTCCTCATCTATGAAGTGGGACTATCCAGTGACCTCCAAGGCCCCTCAAGCCCTCGTTTCTGGATGTCTCCTGACCACCGAAGGTCCCTCTCTCAGAGGCATAGTGGGCTCTGAGGCAGTGTCTTCTGTCCGTGTGGCCTCTGGGAGGGACTGGAAGAATGCTAAAGGCCTTGGGCCCAGAGACGGAACCTGCCCAGAGCTTGGTTCTCAAGTTGAAGCCTGTCTGCCCCCGACACTGCACCTGGCTCTCTGTGCTCCAGGTAGAGATCTAGGTGGAGGTGTGGCCGGGGCTCCCTTTCAGGGGTGGGAGGAAGGGAGAGGCAACATGGTCTAAGTGGGAGGACCCATTTCTTTGGGTCACCTGCGCCCCAAAATCCTTGGTGTGTCACCCATGAAACACCCAGACCCTCTTCTTGGAGGGCCACTGACCACAGGCAACTTCGAGATCAAGCCACCCTGCCCTCCGTGCCTACCACAGGTGTGGCCCTCCACGTCGTCCAGGAGATTGGCTGTTGACGCAGCAGCCCCCAGCCTGCCCGGCCATTCAGGAAAACTGCCCCAGGGATGGGTGGGCACTGCCATAGGACTCCAACTCCCTGCCCTTAGTCCTCCACCACCCGCTCCAAGCTCAGGAAGCTTCCACCACACCAGCCTTATCCCCCAACACCCCCCCCTCAAGGTCTCCCCCAGACTCCGTTCCTTTCAGCTGGGCAGCCAGGCCCTGACCCTCCCCTACCTCCCCTCTGGTAACAGGGAAGCGATTCGCTCCCTGTTCCCCTCTGGCTGTTCAGCTTCTAATATCCTGGGCCCTATTTGACAATCATGGATGGAAGCCTGGGTAAAAATGGGGAAATCCTTATCTTTACTCAAGGAAGTGAAAGTGAGAAAGCAGAGCCAACCTGCTTGGAATGAAGCAGAGAGATCTGGGGATCAGTTCAACTGGAGAAACTAGGGAAAGGTTTGCTGATTTCAGCGGAACCACCATGTTTTCTCCCAAGATGTCGTTTACTCCAGGCAAAAAGCACAAAAGCTGCAGGACAATTCTAAGCCTCCAGTAGGAGGGGGGGCGGGGGATGCTGGCCCTCTCCCCAGGCCTGGTCATGGTGGTGGCGATGGGCACAGAGAGAAGGGGCAGCAGGCTGGCAGCAGGACTCAGGGAGAGGGGAGGGCTGCAGAGCCCGGGCCCAGGACTGAGGGAATGTGCAGCCTCGGGGAGCCCAGCCCAGGGTCCCGGTGCCCTTAGGACCCACCACTCCTCCCCCAGGGCCAGGCCAGAAAGGATATGACTGATGCTTCAACAAGTGTTTCCTCTTTGACTTCCTCATCTTGGTCTTCTCCGAGAAGGCCCTGGCCAGTTCAAACAGCTTCCTCCGGGTGGCTGCGGGCAGAGAGACCTGTGAGCCAACAGCGGGAGCACCAGGGAGCTGCCCACCAGGGCTCGGGGCAGATGCGCAGGCTGGCCCAGGAGCCCAGGGAGCTGGGGAGGTGACGCCAGGCTGGTGCCCTCGGGGAGTGAGGCTGCTGTCCTGGGTTGGCCTGCAGGGGCAGCACAGGCTACGGGGAGCTGGACCAGGGACAGCTGGCAGCCCCAGATCTAGGTATTCCTTCTCAGCTTGACAAGCGGCAATGCCTCTTGGCTTTCTTTCCCGCCGCCTACCCCCTCCCCTTGCCACCTCCAGAGTTGGTTCTGGGATTTCCGTGACTAATCCCAGATTTTCCTTGAAATGGAGCCTGAGAGGATGGCAGCCTCATTCACACATGGGTGTGTGTCTGTGGAGCGGTGGGAGGGGCGGGCAGGGGAAGGCGAGCCCTGGCTGGCAGGACTTTGTGGGAAGAGGTCACGGACCCGCAGGCCTCTCGTCTGCAGAAAGTGGGCTTAGCAAAGACCGCCCCACTCAGGCCCGGCTAAGCCACTGGCCCGGCTAAGCCACAGAGAATAGTAAAACTTGGGGGAAGGGTGTGGGGGTGAGGGCGGGTGCAGCACATGATTTTTCTGCAGACAGCTCAAGAGGATTTAAAACCTAATTTGTATCCAGACTCAGCTGCAGAGGGAAATGAGGCAAGAAGGCTGAGGGAGCCAGCCTGCGATTAAAATGTCATTTGGGTTCACCAAGAGTCGGCTGCATTAAAAATTCCGGGTGGCTCCCTCCCACCCACGAGGCCACAGGGCCAGGGTGAGAAGATCGGAGAGGGGGACATGGGCTGGACTCACATTTGCCCATGTGTTTCAACTTGTCCCTGAATAAGGCATCTTCAGACACGGCGGGGTTGGCGTCATTGGTTCCTGGAAGGGGGAGGCACCTCTGAGGGCCAGCTAGAGAGAAGAGTGAAGGCCCCTGCCCTCCACCCTGCCGCTCGGCTAATCCGAGTCACATTGTTCCCTAAGTCCCCTGTGAGTCGTTCTGATCCATCTCAGCGGCCCTGGTGTCTATAGTTAATTCAGGATCAAGGACAGAGGCTGCTGTTAAAACCCTCAGATGCACATCTGGTGGGGCCTGAGCTCCAGCCTGTTGCTTATGAATCAGTTCCACAGGATTTTCTCCTGCGAGCCGGGATCGGCTGAGCTCCCCGCCCCCTGCTTCCCGCCCCCACTCCACCGCACCATGTAAGGTCTGTGGATTCTGTCTCTGAGGCGGGCAGCCTGTGTGTGTGTGGAGGGCTCTGGTTGGCAAAGGGCCACTCTGCACATATATTGGCAAAGTCCAGGTGCTGAGTGTGGAACAGGGGCCTCTGGGTCTCTCTGCCCCATGTTCCCAGCCTGACCTCGCTTGTGCATCCCAACAGGCTGCTGTCCGCCCCCGGCCCTCCTTCAGCCACTTAGGGCTCCTGGAGGCATCTGGCCCGCTCTTGAGGCAATTCTTGCTTCTCACCATCTTACACATGAAGCTCAAAATTCCCTTCCCCTAATACAACAGCAGGGTCGGGCCCATGGTAGATATTCCCCAACTACCAGATGAATGAATGAATAATGAGTGAGCAACCCCTTCCCTGACTGGTCCTGCCGTTCTCCTCCCGATGCATTTGCTATAATCAACAGAGTGTCCTTAGCTTTGCTGGTAGCTCTACCCATTTCTTAGATGTATCTCCACAAGCTCCCCCTGGGGCAGAGACCAGGGCTTGGAAGTCTCTTGAGTCCTTCTTGTCCCTCCTCCTCACATGGACATTATGTGTTGTGGCGTGTCCCATTCTTGCCCATGTTCCAGACACCTCTGAGGAGTTCAGCCAGGGCGTTAGCCAATCCCGGCTGTGGGCTCCAGCAGCTGCTGGTTATAAGAACTCAGGGCTGCTAAGTAGAGGGGCCATCTCACTCCACAGTGAGTGCAGTGGGGGGACAGCACCCTCCTGCCAGCCCACCTTGTCACCCTACCCCCAACTCCAAATATGCAAAGCACAGCGGGGGGCTTCTCTCCCAGGAAGGCAAGGTTACCTGGGGCAGGAGAGGGGAAGCCAAGGTCATTTCCCACAGCCACGCTGCTGGACTTGGACTTCTGGGACTCGTATTTCAATCGATCTGGAAAAGGACCACATTCAGGTCAGGGAAGTGAGCGCCTGGGCTGAGACCAAGGCGGTGGTTGGAGGCCAAACCCCTAGACTCGCACACAAGCACACACAAAAGATGTGCACACACGTCTGCCGGCTGTCAAGGAACCAGTGATATCACAGAAACTACTGCCCTGACAAGCACTGGAATGGTAGAGTGGCAGAACCAGGAGGACTCTGAAGATCGTATCATCTAACTCTAACCCCTTTGTTTAAAAGGAAATGCTCAAAGACCCCCAGCACTTTTGCTACAGAACTGGGGCCGGCCTTGGGCCTCTGTCTAGCCTACCCTTCTCCCTGCACACCTTGTTCCTCCCCTGTGACATGCTGTCAGTCACACACACACTTGCCACTGTGACCCATAAGACAGACCTGGCACAGCCCTCTCGTTGCACTCCACCCCAAATACACTCTCTCCCTGAAGGGAAAAGGCAGCCAGGCTGGAGAGCTGGGCCCCTGAGCCAAAGACAACCCAAACACCCCCAAAACTCCAGAGCCCCTGCTCCAACATCCTCCACTCGGGGAGGCTCCAACTCTGGCACCCACGGACCAGTCACTGTTCCTGGAGCTCCAGACACATCATGCCAAGGCCAGTGCATGGCACAGAGCAGATGTGTAGGGGAAAGAAGAGGGCACACCTCTCTTCCTCTGAATATGGGGGTGGGAGAAGGGGTAGCTGGTGATGCTGGTCCCCGTTTGGCAGGATTCTGGGGCTCCCCCAGGGATCATGTGGTGTGGGCCATGTCCCAGCCCTTGGCCTCCAGCCCCCTGCCTCGCCTGAGCCCCAAGGCTACAGCCAACATCAGCCACTTCTTCCGCCATGGAGAAGGGGCACAGCGCCCCACCCGGTGCACCACCTCTCTCCAGGGCCAGGAGGAAGTCTCTGTTGCGCTGCAGCTCCTTCATGAACTCCTCGTTCTGCAGGAAGAGCGCGATCCTCTCGTCCTCCAGGTACTGCTTCCAGCGGCTCTCCTGGTCCCGGGTCCCGGGCCCGGCCGCAGGGGGCAGGCCTCCCTCTCTGTTCATGGGCTTGGAGGCCCTGGGGTTGCCCTGAGGAGGAAAGTGAGCATGTTGAATGCCTAGTCACAAGGGCACCCGAGCATAAACATCCGTGCACACCTGGGTGAACACCTGTCCTGTCCAAGGATCTTCCAGCCGCACCCTGGGACCTGCACCTCCTTTCAGGACCCAGTCACAGGCCCAGATCCAACTGCACGGGCCACAGTCCTCTCTGCTAAGGAAGCAGCAAGGGCTTAACAATGACTTTTCCTCTCCTGGACCACCCCATGCCTTTCTCTACACCCTGAACAGTCCTGAAAAGTGATCTGCAAACTGCTCAATAGCCGACACACGATCCCCAAACTCAAAACTCTCGCTGCACCAGCGGTCTCAGGGTGCCACCCCCTCTGCAAGAGCCCTTAGGACATGCCCACCTCTGGGGAGAGGCGGCCTTGGCCCTTTCCCAGGAGAGGGAAGGAAGGTGCTCTGGCTCCCTGCCATTGGCTAGCCCCATGCCCACCTCCCTCAGGCCTGGGGTGATGGCTGCAGCCAGAGTGTCCTCAGGGCTGTCACCTTCCTGGGTGGAACAGGAAACCTCCCGGCCCAGACAGGAAACGAGGCTTTCGCTTCAGCATTCTTTCCCTGCAAACCCAGGGCAACAGAAACAGCTCTGCCCGGGCTTAAATATCAGAAAGTGAAACGGGCTGACCCAAACTGTGGGCAAGCGGAGAGGCTGTGCAGCAGGCGGGGCCTCCCTTCATACCTGCATGCTGTCCAGCTGCTGGGGCAGGATGCGGAGAAAGTCGTCAGGGAGGTTGCCCAGCAGTGGCGGGTTCCAGTTCCGATAGCGCCTCTGGCTGGAAGCGGGTGCGGAGTCCAGCACGTCGATGCTGGAGGGCGAGAGGTGACAATGAGGAGGGAACAGTCAGGCCCCAACACGGGTGTCCTGGTCCGTCCCTCACACCAGGATCCTGCTCAGAATGGCACTCCTCCTTCCCGTGGCCTCCGCTGCTTCCACTCACAGCTGTGCATGCACCACAGTGCCCTCGAGGCCTCTAAGCCTCTAGGGCAGTGGTTCTCAACCTTCCTAATGCCGCGACCCTTTAATACAGTTCCTCATGTTGTGACCCCAACCATAAAATTATTTTCGTTGCTACTTCATAACTGTAATTTTGCTACTGTTATGAATCATAATGTAAATATCTGATATGCAGGATGTATTTTCATTGTTACAAATTGAACATCATTAAAGCATAGTGATGAATCACAAAAACAATATGTAATTATATATGTGTTTTCCGATGGTCTTAGGCATTCGACCCCCAAAGGGGTCGCGACCCACAGGTTGAGAGCCGCTGCTCTAGAGCTCTCTATTTGTGGCGCTTGTGCTGGACGGTGTGGATGTAGACGTAGATGCTTATAAACATTCTCTAAAGCAGCAGGGGATCGTGTCCTTTTATGCTTCTATCCCTAGCACCCGGCGCCGTGTGGCTGCTGAGTAACAGGTGTGCTCCAAATGAACCAACAGCCCAGCCCGCCCCAGGCCTTTATGCATGTTATTACGCAGGGGGCGGGGGGAGGGTGCGGGCATGAGGACACCAGGACCCCTAGAGAGTAGAGCAAATCCCGGCTCCAGTTCTGGCACAGCCACAAGCCAGCAGGGTGGTCTTGGGGGAGACCTGCTCTCCTCTGAGAGTTTCTCTCATCTAGAAACTGCTGCCTCCCTGCCCGCGCGGTACAGCCCCACTCCGGGCTCTTGAACAGCGCTCGGAAAGGCACACTGAGCAGGAGGTTCTTGTTCCAGGGGGCGCTCGGGGCTGCTCCTCAGAGGCCAGGTGCCTGGCAGCCTGGCAGGAGGTCTGTGCCACGCAGAGGCCACAGCCAGAAGGGAAGGAGAGGAAGAAAGGCAGTAGCCGTGCCCTCCCCATTCCCGGGCTCCCGCCCTGCCGCCCTGGGCCTGAGGGCAGCCTGGGGCCCCGCCAGGAGCTCCCCACAGCTCCTCGGTGGCCTGCAGCGTGGCAACCGCAGTACACGTGTTCTGCTGAATCCGGGAGTGACACACGCAGGAGGCAGCCGGGGGCGGTGGGGGCCCCTTTGGCTCCAGGGCCTGGCTTTGATTTGGTCTCTAGCTCCAGGAATCCCGCGGCCCCCTCACTGGAGGGGAGCTTTTCCGGGCCAGGCTGCCGCTGCCTGTGGAAATAACTTCCTTTCCTTTTCTATTTTGGGCGGGTGGCCTGGCGGGGGCCAGGAGGAGGGGCGGGGGCGGCAGCAGACGGGATAACAAGCTGCTAAGTGCGCGGTGGGAGCGGCACAGGCAGACTGGAGCCAAGGGAACCCCAGCCTGCCTCCTCACCCCCTCATCTGGCTGCACGGAGGAGGGGACGGTCTGCAGAAGAGCTTGGCCGATTCCTAAGCAGCTTTGTGTCTACATCACTCTGCCTTCTGTCACTGTCGGAGGCTTCATTTTCTCTAAGGGCCTGAAAAGCAAGGGAGCGGGCACCCCATTGCTCGGGGGGGGGGGGGGGGGGCCTTGAAGACCAGCGTTGATGAATCCCAAGCAGAGAAATCCTCTCCAGAGTCAGCACCCTTCCTTGGGCTTCAGGGTCTTTATCTGGGACATGGGTGCCCACCCCAACACAACCACACCTCGAGCCACCCAGGAGAGCTGCGGCGGGCAAGCCCTGGAGTCCCACTGGACTCCTCTAGACATTTCACTGGAAAGCCCAGAGGGGAGGGGGACGAGGAGCGCCCGTCCTGTCCTCAGCTGAATCCCTGGCTGCCGGGCTCCAGGTCCTGGAGGAGGGGCAGGCCCCGCCCCCTCCTGGCCCCGGCACCCGCGGAGATGAGGTCAGCCCGTAGCTGTGAGAGACAGGGGGGCCCTGAGCCCAGGCAGCCCAGGCAACTCCACTGTGGTTGGAAAGGAATGTCAGAAATGAGCCGGGAGGCAAATAAAAAACTTCCAAGGCTGTACTTTCAAGGGGAAAACAGCAGGTGGCCTGTGCAGAGGGGTCCTCTGGTTTCAGGGCCTATCTTTTATTCAGAAGACAGGGAAGGACAGGCTGGGGAAGGGAAAGGAGAGAGAAGGCTGGGGAGGCTCCCCTGCCCTGAGCCTGCCCTTGGACCCCAACATTAGTACTCCACTCCCAATCAGACCTCCCGGTTTACCCAGGGAACAGACCCAGAAGGATTTCAGAGCCAAACCTTCCAGGCAGGATTTTTGGTAAAGCATGCACACTGAGGCCCAGCTGGGTCAGGCCCTCTCCTAGGGCACCCAGATCCTTCAGGCAGAACCTGGACCCAGGATCCAGGCATTCCAGGCACACTCCCCTGGGGTCACCTTGCCTGTCTGTGCCCCAGCAGGACAAGCTCCCTAACCCCTCCCCATCTGCAGTCTCACAGGCACCCTAGGCCATTCCTCCCCCAACTTCCTACCCAAATCTGATCTCCACCAGCAGCCAGAGGGGGATTCTAAAGCACTAACCACATCACAGCACTCCCCAGCTTAAACACCCCGGCTGCAGGATAAAGCACAGCCATGACCTGCTTGCCTCTCCAGCCTCACCCAGCCGTTCCATACACCCTGCAGTTCCCCGGATGATTCCCTCATCCCTGCCTCCAGGCCTTGGCGCATGCTGTTTCCTTTGCCCGGAATGCCCTCCTGTCCTCCGCTTCACCAGGTTGCAGCTTGGACATCAGCTCCTCAAGGCAACCCTGCCCCCCTGCCCCCAGGTCTGTGCCTCCCCCAGACTCTGATCTCCTTGCAGGGGGCAGGGGGAGGTGTCAAGGCAGTGCTGTGTTCATCGCTGCATCACACACATGGTTCGGCACCTACATACTGCGGGTGGCTCACTAAATGCTGGGTGGAGAGACTTGGGCTTAGTAGGGCCATCCTGGAGCAAAGGGGCACATGCTGGGAGGCTGGCACTGCCCCTTCTGAACACTGGCCTCTGAGGGAAGCCTCGCCACTGGTCTCAGTGTTCAGTGTTAGAGCTCAGAGGCCAGCCGTGCAGCGGGGGTGGGCAGAGCAGTGAACCGAGGATGGCAGTAGATCTGACCAGGCCTGGCACTCTGTGAGTGCTCCACCCACAACTCTCACTCAATCCTTCCAACAGCTCTGGGGCGGGATCAGCATTCCCATTTCACAGATGAGGCAAACGAAGCTCAGAGACATCAAGTAGTGAGCGAAGGGCCACAGAGCAAAGGCGCCTAAAAGATCAGAAGTCAGGCAGCTGGAGGAAGGGGGGAGAGAGAGAGCATTCTGCTCTAGCTGATTCCACAACCCAAGTTCTCTTCTCTGTATCCACCCCCAGCCTAGCAAAGCCTTCAGTTCTGGGTCAGAGACTTTTCAAAGCCACAGGGTCTGAACGAGGCCTCCTAAGCTTTGGTCTAGTGCTAAGGTCACCTCACCCCCAATTGGGGCTCCGACCGCTGGACTGCACCACCCCTGCTTCCAGCCCTACCCCACCCACTGCGGCTGAACACCCAGCCAGAGTAGGGCAGGGAGGACGTGGCCAGGATACCCACACCAGGTTTACACTGGGATCCTGTCTCTTACGGCCTGTTTTCCCTTCTGAAAAATGGGCAGAACCACTCTAACAGAAACTAGACCATCTGCAAAAACATCTTGGGATAAATGTTTTAAAAGTCAAAGGGAAATCATTTAGCCCCAATCCAGGCTGCAAGTCCTGCCAAGGTCTCACCCCAACCCACCTACTTACTCCCTGCCTCCCAGCCCATTACAGCCTCCTAGTCCCACTTGTGATAAAAGGGGCCCCGCTTTGCTCCTGTCCCTGCCTCAAAACATTGCTCTCCTCCCTCCCCCCATAATCTGTGAGGCCTCTCTCAGCTCCCCAAGATTCAATCACAGAGAATTTTCTCATCAGGGAGGCAACTGGACACAGCAATTAAGAGCATTGGTTTTGGAGTCAAAATGACCTGGGTTCAAATCCCAGCTCTGTAGTCTGGGGGTGATTATGAAACCTCTCTTAGGCTCAGTCTCTTCATCTGTAAAATGGGGATGACGGCTGTGCCCACCTCGGAAGTTGTTAGAGGATCTGAATGTGATGGCTTGCCAGTGCTTCATAAATAAATGGTAGCTGTTATTATTGTCTATACCTGGATGATAACAGAGTTCTCCACTGCCACCATCAGAGGCTCCCAAGATCCCCAGAAGAGAAGATCCACTAGGACAAGTCCCCTGTCCCATCATTTCCGCCACCCCTTACCACCCCAGGCCTGAGTCATTCTCAAATCTGATCTCAGGAACAGCAGCTTTCGGGCAAAGAGACACCTGGGCTCCAGCAAGCCCCACCCCAAACATGAAGTCCAGAAAAACAAGCACCTCAGTGACCCAGGGGACCCAGCTGACAGCCAGTTTCATGTTAAATTTCCAAATTACAGAGTCCCTCACCCGGAAGAAGTCTCCAAGGACCTAGCAGTCTACCCCCCTGCTTCCAGTTATTGAACTATCCTAGAAAAGGAGACTTACTTGCTCCCATTACTTTTAAAATCCCCCACAACATCCCTAGACCAGGGATGGCAAACACATATCATCCCATCAACTACTGGTGGCCGTCTGGGAGTACTATGGTGGGAGGATTCTGAGCAGGAACCAGCACAGTGATCAATCGTAACCTTTGCCACAGGCTGGAGAGGGGAAGTGTCAGTACACATTCCACGTGTTTGTCATTCCTGCTCTGCATCTCCATCGACTATCGGCCCTCAGAAAGCAGAGGCTGAGCCTTGACTCTGTCCCGTCCGGTGTCCGGCATAGCACTAGCCTGGAGTGGGAATTTAGTGAATGTTTGCTCTTGAAAGTTCTTCTTGGTATCTAGCGAAAATGGGTCTTGCTGCAGGAGAAGCCTGTTCTTGCTGAGGGGTCTAGCCAAGATTCCCACTGTGTTTGTACTCCGTCCCAACCCCCGGTCCCTTCCCCACTGCTCTGTGCGGGGACAGGAGCTGCATTCTCACCGGGGAGGTGGAGTGGGCGGAGCCAGAGGGTAAGGCCTGTCGAACATGTGCATGTGGTAGGCTGGTGGGGAGTACACGGGTGGGGGCTCTTCATCGGAGCTATCAGGTTCCAAAGTCCTTTCCAAGATCTGTATCAGAGAGAAGAAAGAAAGAAATATTAGCAGCTCTTCCTTGAACTTGAATAACATTTACACGTAATCAGGTGTGGGCGAGGATGTGTAGTAAGAGAACTCTGCGTTGCTGGTGGATATGTAAATTGTTACAACCAGCACTTTGCAAAAAACCAGTCTGGCTTTATGTACTGAAGCTAAACGCATGGCTGCCCCTGACCCTACAATTCCAACTTCCTCAACAGACAAGAAAGCACAAGTCCCCAAAAGAATGTTCAGAGCAGCATTATCCGCCCAAGTACGGTTCAGAAACAAGCAAAGCAAATCGCCGCGAGAGAAGTCAGAGCAGCGTGACCTCTGTGAGGGTGGGGAAGGCCAGAAAGGGGCGTGAGGGGGCTTCCGGGTTCCTTTGATGGGTCTTGATCTGACTGCTGGTGAAACGTCACTTATGATTCATGGACTCTTCTATACACGTGTTATTGCTGATAACTAACTTTAACATCAGCCACACCCTCTCTCAAAGTGCTTCCACATGGATTATTTAGCCTTAGCCTCAAACAACTTGGCAAGATAGATATGGATTGCTACCCCATTTTATAGATGAGGAAACTGAGACCCAGGCTGACTAAGTGACATGGCAAAAGCCACTCAAGTGTTTTTAGAACATGGTCTCCTCAGCAAAGGTCCCTCCTTCCTTCACAATGCCTGCATTCCCAGGGTGGATCCCCAGGGTGCTAAGTGGCAGGGGGTGTGTCGAGGGGGTGCCTCTCCCTCTTAGACTCTTGTCTTCATCCAAGAGCCAGAAAGAGGGGCAGGGAGAGGCCAAGGGGTGAGCAAAAGCTGGGGTTCTGGCTTGACCTGGACCCTTCCTCAAAGGCCCATAGAGGAGTCTAGGGCAGGAGGCAGCTCTCAGCCAGGAGATCCCAGGTCACACAACCCCAACCAGCCTATATCTTAGCCTCCTGCTTCCCTGTCCTCTCCTCCCCAGCTCTGTCCCCAACTCCCCTGAGACCAAAGAACATGGGAAGGGCTCGGGGGATGTCAATCAGCCACAGAGTCCCCAGGCCCCACATCTTAACCTCAAGTGAGTTTGCAGAAGTCACTGCTAAACTGACTCTGCTCTGCCTCTGCAAGCCTGGGCCAGGCTGGGCTGCAGAGGCTCGCAGGGACACCTGGCAGATGGGCAGGTGGTGAGTGAACACGCACACATGAGCACACACACACAAACACACACACGCACACGCTCTGTGCACACACTGCCAGCCTGACCCAAGGAGACCTCCCGCCCTGGAATGCACTGACGTTCTTTCCTTTGAGGCGGAAAGTATTTAAACAGATGCTTCTGCAGAAAAGGAGAATGTAGCTGCCTTTCAGGCTGCTACTCTGCCTACCCCAAATTTCCACAAGAAGAGAGAGAGAACACTGCGGGCTCCATTCCCATTCATGGGCGGACCCCCGGTACCTGGCACAGGGCAGCGGCTCAGCAACTACCTGGCACATCCGGAGTCCATGCTGCTGCTGTCCCCCAGCCCACATTCCCTGTTCCCCAGACCTCGCTGCTCTGAGGGACAGGGTTCCAGGCTGAGCCTCTCCTCCCTCAGTGGCTGGCCTGGTCTGTCCCCACTGAGGCTGGTGTGAGTGAGATAGGGGTGAGGAAGGGAGAGCTCAGTGGGAATCGTTCCCAGAGGGAAGCTGCTTGGGGTTTCCCATAACTGGTGTAGCAGTTGGACCCCAGATTCAGGGAGATCAGGCTTCCACAACTGCACCAGAAGGACCCCTCCTTTCTCAGCCTCTCCTGCGCCTCAGTGCGGCCTCCTGGGGCTGCGAGAACCAGGCGTTTATCAGAGGCTCCTGGAGCAGAACAAGGAAACGCCAAGGAGGCAGGCCGCGGGCCAGGCACGCTCCGGAAAGGCTGATCCCCCGTCTCTGGGGAGAGTAACCCCAGCCATGTTCCTACCCCCTCAACCCCCCACCCCTGCGGCCTTTCTCCCCCCAGCCTCACCAGCCACAATGAGATTGTTCTTCTGACTCTAAAGGTGTTGAAGTTTTCGGCTCTGCAGCCTCCTGACTTAATTCAGTGTGGGTGATGGATGCCTGCCAGGTGCTCTAAGGGTCAGGGTCTGGCCATTTATCTGACAGAAGATGTTTCTCTGTGGCCAGGGTACCCCTCTGGCCAGCCCACCATCCATCAGCCCTCAGAGAGGGGGCCTTTTCCAGTCAGCAGTTATTGTCATTCCAGCTGCTGCTCATAAATTTTCCGAAGCACTTTCCGCTGGCTCAGGAACTGCCTGCCGGTGGGCCCCAGCTGAGCTCCACACGTGGGGGGTTGGGGAAACAGCCCGGGGGGGGGGAGGGGGCCGAGAAGGGGCTCAATCTGGAAAGCAAGATTCTTAGAAAAACAGAAGCCCCCACAGTGCAGACCTATGCAGAGGATGCTGAAGCCGTGCGGAGGTTCTCGGGGCTGTGGGTGCCGTGAACAAGGAGGAAATAGCATCCCACCTGCCAGACCGTCAGAACAAATGAGACTACAGGGTCAGAGTTCACAGAGAGCCTTCCTTCCAGCTCACGCTTAAAGGATGTATCTGTAAACACATGTGTGCGCGCGCACACACACACACACACACACACTCGCCGTCATGCATGCACTCACCCCTCTTTTTCACAAAGAAGATCTCTATGTTCTAATACTCCCTCCACTTGCTAATCCAGGCAGGTCAAAGGAGTGGTCTCCAGGGGAAAGAGACTAAAGAAAACTAGGTAAAGACGGCAGCACCATTTATTCGTTCGACAATATTCCCCGAGTGCCTGCTCTGTGCTAGGGCTGTCCCGGGTGCGAGAGGAGACACCAGGATGAGCCAGATGTCATTGCCCACAGAGCTGGTCCTCTGCCTGGGGAGAGGAAGCCCAGGCAGCACCCGTTCAGGGAGGCTTTGCCCTGCAGGGTGACTCTGATTGGTGGACGGCGGCTGCCTGCAGGGCTGTGTTGAGTAGGATCTGAGGCCATGTCTAGGTCTAGGTTTTCTCACTGTAAATGAGGGCAATAATAACGCCACCTCACAAAGCTTGTGAAGACTAGAAGAGAGGCGACATCTAAAGCACGAGGATGTGCCTGGCACAGGTTGCGACTCAGTGAAGAGCAGAGTTAAGTCCCCTCCGCTGGGTCCTTCCGTCTTTGGCTGCGTGTCCCACATGCCCCTGCAGGCAGTGACCCTCTCGCTGAAAGACTGTGAGCCCGTTCTACACCCAGCGCTGCAGGTCTTGTGGCGACTGGGGCCAAAGGTATACTGAACTCTGGGATGGGGCCAGGAGATTGGCCACATCCTGCAAGTGGGTTGGTGGCATCTCCCCCATCTAAAGTTTGAAGATTGCGGAACCGGTTTGGCTCAGCGGATAGAGCGTCGGCCTGCGGACTCAAGGGTCCCAGGTTTGATTCCGGTCAAGGGCATGTACCTTGATTGTGGGCACATCCCCAGTGGGGGGTGTGCAGGAGGCAGCTGATCAATCTCTCTCATTGATGTTTCTAACTCTCTGTTCCCCTCCCTTCTTCTCTGTAAAAAAATCAATAAAATATATTTAAAAAAATAATAAAGTTTGAAGATTTAGGAGAGAAGGGCTCACTACTGTCTCCATCATGCCTCAGTCAGATGAAGTCTGATGTCACTCCTCTTCTATGGCTCCCTATGCTCTGGGGACACAGCCCCACTCTCTCCAAGTAAGGCCTCCTCAACCTCCTGGTCTCCACTCACTCAAGGATCCTGACAGATGGTCCGGCTGTCAGTCCCCCAGCGCCTCATGCTCTATTTCACCTCCGAGCTTTTGCCCAAGCTGCTCCCTCTGCCTGCACACCTTTGCCCTCATTCTTCACTCTTCTTTGGGGTCTCAGCTTAGCCATCCCTCCTCCAGGAAACCATACCCTCCCGTCCTGCTTCCGTTTCTCCCATCATAGCTCTCATCACTCTGGGCTGTCCTTGCCTGGTTCTTGTCCCCATGTTCCACTGTGCCGTGAACTCTGTGAGGGCAGAATCTTTGACTTGATCAAGGTGGATACCCAGAGGCTCAAGAGTCGAATTTCTTGAAAAATACAGACTAGCGGGCTCCAGCCTTGGATTGACATTCCCTGTGTTGGAGGGGGCCCAGGTGTCTGCATTTTTAACAAGCTCCTTGATTCTGATGACCCCTGACCCCGGGTCTAATACCATGCCTGGCATACCACTGAGCAGGTGCTCAGAGCTTGTTGAATGACTGCATGATTTTCTGCCCATCCAATAAGGCCGCTGACCGACTTGAGTACCGTTTCCCTAGGAAAAAGAAGGCTGCTCGCTAGTTCGAACCCAGGCAGGGGTAGAACCCAAGTCCTCTAAGGTTCAAACAGCGCTGGAGCTCCTGGTGCATTACCAGGCCGCGCCCCTACCTCCGGGGGAATGCTGTCCTCCGAGTCCGAGCTGTCTTCATAGACGCCGCCGCCACCCCCCTCCAGGTTCATCTGCAGCAGCTGGTCGATGGTGGCGTCCACGGCGCCGCTGTTGGCGCGCAGCACGCACTCGATGATGTCGTAATCCATGTTGGGGAACATGGTCTTGAAGTCGTCCATGGCCTGGTTGAACTCCAGGCGGCGCACCTGGCGGGCGGGCCGGCTGTTGTTGAGCTCCTGGGCGGTGGGCGTGGCGCTGCCCCCGGCCCCGCGCGCCCCGGCGGAGCCGCCCCCGCCGCCGCCACCACCGCCACCACCGCCGCCACTGCTGCTCCGGCGGAACAGGCTGGTCATTTTGCCGAGCCTTTGGGCGAAGGTGCTGCCCGGCGGCGCCAAGCCCTTTTCCCCAGATCCCTGCGCCGTCTCGCGCGCTTGGCGGGCTCGGGAAGCTACTCCCGCGCCTTGCCCGGCCGCTGGGCGACCAGATGGGGACCGGACGGGCGGGGTCCCCGGGTCAGGAAACTAGGTGGTCCTCTGGGAGTGGTCTTCGTGGGGCGGCGGCATCCGGGCCTGGGCCGTGGGAGGCTCGATGGCTGGTCATCCACACCCCCAGAGCATCCTGGGGCCAGCTCCACGGACGGTCCCACCTGGAAAGGAGGAAGACAGAGTCAGGGGCAGAATGCAACAAACTGATGGCCAAGGGGGACCCCTGCCACGCCCACGGGGGAACTGCCTCCTGCGCTTTCCCCAGCTGCAATAATGAAACAGCCACAGCTCGTCACTCACAGGGAGGGCTATACTAGTTGGCAAGGGCTTACTCTGTGCCAGGCACCATCCTGTGTTCTGTGTGGCCAAACTCAAGACCCCACTGAGGCAGGTGCTAGTATCCCCATTTTGGAGACGGGAAAACGGAGGCATAGGCACTGAGAAAGTAGAGGAGCTTCAATGAGAATTCAACAAGGTGATCCTCAGCCCAGTGCCTGGAACAGGGTTAGCTCTGTGATTGCTGCTGCCACTGCCCCAGAAGGCTAAGGAAGAAGCAGGAACCGTCACTATACTGGCCCCACTGCCACCAGAGTAGATGGGGCGGGGGATTCTAAGGGATCCTTCCCCACTATTTGGATGTCAACCCCCGGAATTCCCTCTAGAAGGAGATACTGGTCCTCAGAGCGCCAGGGGATGTCTGGCTGGCCTGGACAGCTGGAGACCCGACAGGTCAAGAAGCCTCTTCCATTAACCCCGGTGCAAAGCCTTGGTAAAGTATTTTGTGTGTGTGCCGTGACATATGAAAGGCTGACAACTCTAAGCCAGCCCCACACCCTGCTCTATAATGCAGATGAAGAGATGAGGCCCAAGACGAGGGGGGAGTTGCCCCAGGACACAGAGCCAGTAGAGGCAAAGCCCAGACTTCTCCATCAAAGGGTGGTCCTGCGCATGAGGAGAGAGTGGCTCAGAAATGGTCCTGGGAAATGCAGGGGGAAAGGAGCTGATGTATAGAAATACCATGTTCACGGGGCTCTGCAAGGACTCCCAAGCCAGGCTGCCTGTAATTAGCACCCGGTCGGGCTTAAGGCCCCCATCTCTCAGAGGACTGTCCCCCGCCTCCTCTCACTAAACTCAAGTGCAATCTGAGGCCAGGGCTGAGGTGTGGCTATCATGATTGGGAGCAGAGAGAAGGATGGTCCTCAGGGTCACAGTCATCGATCTGTCCTAAGCTGCCTTTGCAACCAGCACGGCTCAAATGAAGAGCAATTTAAAACACACGAAAGAATTAAGGCAGGATTTAGGTTTATGAGCTGTGCCAGGCACTTTCACATTTAATCTTTTTTAAAAAAACATATTTTTATTGATTTCAAAGAGGAAAGGAGAGGGAGAGAGATAGAAGCATAAATGATGAGGGAGAATCATTGATGGCTGCCGCCTGCACGCCCCACACGGGGGATCGAGCCCACAACCCAGACATATGCCCTGACCGAAACTGAACCGTGACCTCCTGGTTCAGAGGTCGATGCTCAATCGCTGAGCCACACCGGCCTGGCTTCACATTTCATCTTGATTACAACTTCAGAGATAGATGTTATCATCTCTCCTTTTCATAGGTGGAAACCAGTTCAGAGAAGTTAAGTAACACGGGCAAAGTCACACAACCAGTACACAGAGGGGCCAAAATTAGGAACCCACTACCTAAGAACCAAAACTGCCAAGTCAGGCTTGCAGGGCTAAGAGCCAAGGAGCCTCGGAAATGCAGCCATGTGTGCCCCAGGCCCAGAGACTGGGCACAGCCTGGCCGACATTCCAGCAGAGGAAATGTGACCCAGACAGCAGTGGGGAAGGAAGGGGAGGAGGGGTGTCTGTTGGCTGTGCCCCAAAGCTGGCTCTGTGACCTTGGGGAAACCACTTCACCCCTCTGAACCCCAGCTGCTGGGCACTGGCAGGGCAATAGCTAGCCCTGCCCGGCTTCTGAAAAAGGAAGTGAATCAAACCCGCTGAGCCCGTTAAACGTCCTGAAGGCTGACTCAAAGGCTTCCTGAACTCATCGTTGTCAGTGACCTGGGGATCGGAAAGCAGACATCACACACCTGTCCTCCCCCAGGTCCCAGGGAGCCAGGCCTTTCACTTCCCAGTAAAAGAATCCAGGCCTGGCAGGGGGTGGCAAGCGGCCAACCTTCACTCCAAGCCTGAGTAGACAGCCAAGGCCTGAGTCACTCCCTCCTGGCCCAGAGAGGGAGGCAAGCTGCCCCAGTGTTGTTCTCTTGACCTTGCCCAACATCATCCCAGACCGTCTCCCGAAAGGCCAGGGAGGGTCCACAAAGGGCATGTGAGAGCCCAGGAGCCAGAGTCCTTGGGTCCCATCCTGATGGGGCCAAATAACATTATGTCACGTGGAGAAATTATTTCACTTCTCTGAACCTCAGCTTCCTCCCTTGCAAAAATAGGGATGATAGCCCTAACCGGTTTGGCTCAGTGGATAGAGCGTCGGCCTGCGGAATGAAAGGTCCCAAGTTCGATTCCGGCCAAGGGCATGTACCTTGGTTGCGGGCACATACCCAGTGGGAGGCGTGCAGGAGGCAGCTGATCGATGTTTCCCTCCCATCGATGTTTCTAACTCTCTATTCCTCTCCCTTCCTCTCTGTAAAAAATCAATAAAATATATTTTAAAAAAAAAATAGGGATGATACCCACCTGGCAGAGGTGTTGTGATAGGACTTATAAGGGTGCCTGGAGCATAGTAAGCACCCAATGAGAGAGGTTGGCGTGGCCTCGGTCTCAGGCCTTAGCCCTTTTCCTGCACTACACTCACACCCTGAGCGATCTTATCCAGTCCCATGGCTTTAAATTCCATCTTCATGCTGGATACTGGCCCCTAAATTCTCTCGCCCTGAGGTCTCCTGGAACACACCCTTCAACTCCACACTTGCCCACCCACCTACTGCCTCCATTTGCATGTCCAATAGCAGCTCCAACATAACAGGCCATCCGCCTTTGTGGTTTCTTCCCGCCGCAGCCTGCTGCTCCTCGCCTTCTCCATCTCTGTTAATGGCAACTCCATGTGGCTCAGGCCAAACACTTGGGAGTCATTCTTAAGTGCTCACATTCTCTTATACCCCACACCAACTGCAGCAAATCCAGTCTTCCCTGTGTTCAAAATGGTTCCAGAATCTACGCCTCCGCCCCTCCCCCCCCAGCACCTCCACTGCTACCATCCCTAGTCTGTCTCCCTACCTCCCCCATTGCCTCATGTCATTCCTCTGCCTCAAACCCAGTGGGTCCTCATGTTCTCGGATGGGCCTTATTGTGGCCCATGGGTGTGCACATGCCTGCATCACCTCTCCAACTTTGCCATCAAACCATGCACACATGTGTGCACGCGCGCACACACACACGCACGCACGCACACACAGCCTCACTTCCTCCCTCCCCCTCACTAACTCTGGCCACCAACAAGCCTTGCATCTCCCACCCAGGAGCCTCTGCACTTTCTCTTCCCACCGTCTGCTACGTCCTTCCCACAGATATCTACATGGCTGCGTCCCTCCCTTCCTTCTGGCCCCCACTCAAGCATCACCCTGTCAGCGAGGCAATACTGCCTACCCCATCTGCCAGTGTTCCCTAACCCTTCACCCTCAGGAAACAGGTCCCCGGAGAGATTTCATATTTAACTGTCACTGGCCATCTTCCCCACTTGAATGTAAGCCCCGTGAGGGCAAGGTCATGGCTTTACTCACTGTGGCATCCCCAGTGCCTAAAGAGTGCCTGGCCCTGTCAGTGGGCATTTGTTTGGTGGACAAGAAGGGAGGGAGAGACTCAGGAGCACAACTGGACCATCTTCCCTTCCCTTCCTCCTTGGGCTCATGGCTGTGGTGGTGGAGCCTTTTCACTTCCAAAGCCCTTTCTTCTGTATGTTCTCAGGCCGTCCTCACAACAAACCATTTCATAGGGGCATGCCTGACTGTCCATCCCCCTTCACAGACCAAGCTACTGAAGCCAAGGCAGTCCAGTGACACGGTTCAGGTGCCATGAGCCTTCGTCGCCCGGCCTGAGGGTGGCAGCCAGGCTGATGTCAGGCTGGTCCCTTTTCTAGCCCAGCATCAGCTCCAGGGGGCAGGAGGTCGACTCCCTTCAAGGTTTGACTCGACATTCCACTGCCCCCCCACATGAGGACCAGGACTCACCTCTGAAAGGTGGGGGGGGTCACAGGGAGTGGGGCTGGAAGGCCAGAGGTCCCCACTGACAGCACTTCCCTGCCCTTCCCTTTCTCTTCTGAAGACAGATGGGACTGCCCCAGGCCAGCTTTGTGCCTACACACCCCTGGCCTCCCTCTCTGAAAACCTGCCAGGGATAGAGACAAGGGACAGATAGGATCTGGTGATCCATCTGTGATTGCTTTGATCACAGCCTGGAGAGGGACTCGCTCTCTCTGGTCCAAGATCTGGGCCCAGCCCAGTGCCACCACCGCAGGCCACTAGGTGGTGTCCCAGGGCTCGGGCCACGGCTGCTCCTAAGAAAGGGCAAACAGAGCGGCTCCTCTCTCAGAATCCAAGAATCTGCCCCGCCCCCACCCTTGGACTGACTAAAAGGGAAAGGAACCACCCAACCACCCCAGGGGTCTTAGAATCCAAGATCCGAGAGTGTCAGGATGATGTACTCCTAAGGTGGGAAATACGAGGTACACACGCCACCAGTTCGTTTCCTGCGTCCCTGGCAGACATCACTAATCCATCCCAGTATTGTTGTCCTCAGAACCATTTTTTGTTTTTTTAACAACGCGCTCTGGGCAGGCCACTACCAAGTGATTAGAACTGGCAAGCAAGACACAACCTGCTTGCCAGCCCTTTCACTTCCCGTACAAGAAGGGTAGGCCCGGGCTAACTTTGGCCCATCAGGAATCCAGGCTGCAAAAGCCGGCAGGGCCAGAATGAGGTCATAGGACCCCTGGGACGCTTGTGTAACCGTGGCTAAGTTCTGGGGAAACCTCAAGTGGGTAACGGCAGCGTTAATGGAGAGGCTGCTGGGCCGGGGCAGCTGCATCCTTGTCCAATTGTCACCTCAGACGTGGTGGGGGCGGGGCGCGGGGAAGTCTGCCCAGCTTCTTGGCTTCTGAGCTGGAGAGGCCCCAGAAGGGGGAGAAATGAAGGGAGAGTGGGCCAGGAGACAGAGGGAGGCTCTCGGGTCTGCGTGTGCGTGTGCGTGCGTGTGTGTGCGTGCGTGTGTGTGTGTGTTTGTGGGTACGCGTGTGAGCTTCCAGCGGGAGGAGCAGGGCGCAGCCCTGACAGAGGCGTCTTGTCCTCCTGCCCCTGCACAGGCTTGTTTTCTTCCCGAGCTATTAATGTCGCTGCAGCTTCAAAAGCCGGGTGACCTTTAAATGCCGAGCCTCCTGCTCCTGCCCAAGGCTCGGAAATGGCTTAATGGAAACTCAAACGGCCACAGCTGCTGAGGCGGCAACAAAGCCCGCCTCCTTCCCTAGGTGCCTGGCGCTCCTGGGCAGCCACACTGTGCCCCTCTCTGGGGTGGGGGTGGGAGTCGGGAAGGGCAGAGAGGACCCTTGGGCATAGCCACTGGGGAAAGGAGGCCTGGGTGGACCTGAGAGGAGGAGGAGGAAGAGTGGGAGAGACAGACTCAGCTCTGCCATGCCCTGCTGTGTGATCGTGGGTGAGCCATCCACCTCTCTGGACCATTCCCCATCATTCAGTCTAATCTAAGGGTGGGGCAGAAAATATAATCTTCCTCCCCTGAAAAAGTATTTTAAAATCTGTAGAATTTTTTTTAAAGGGGAGGCAGGAGAGAAGACACTCTCTCTCTTAATTTTTCTCTCTCTCTTAGCCCAACTTCTGTAGCCCAAGTCTGTAGCCACGGGGTGGGGGGGAGGGGCTGTGGGGCAAGGACTAGGGCACTAGTTGTCAAATGAAGGTAACAAGGTCCTTCCCTGAGGCCTCAGTCCCCAGGGACACTTTCATTCATGTCTGCTCCTGAGGCCCAACTACCAGGCGTGGCTGCCATAAGAGGCCCAATCAAGAAGCCAACCCTGCCTGCCAGTTCAAAAGATGCAAGACGAAGCTCCTCGGGCATGAGCACATGGCATTTGTTTGGTTCACCTTGGTAGCTAATGGCAAGAATAGTAATAATGATAGCATGGCACCAATGCCTGCTTCCTGACGTGCCAGCCACGAGTCCGAGGGCATTATGCATGTTAACTCTTTGCATCCTCTCTACAGCCTATGAGGCCTGTATTACCACTGCTATTTCCACTTTACAGCTAGAAAACGGAGGCACAAAGAGGCAAGGCACTTGTGTAAGGTCACACAGCCAAATGGCCAAGCTGACATTTGAGCCGAGAAAGTCGGATTCCAGAGTCTTAATCCATGGGCTTGCCCACCCGTCCGTATTCCCTGGAGCTGAGCCCAGAGCTGGGCACACAGCAACAGCTCAGTAACTGTGAACCGAGTCCTAACGGGGCATAGAGGCTGGGGGCACGAGGGGGAGTGTGCAGGCAAAGCCTCACCAGGAAGGAAAGAACCCCACCGTTTCCTTACAGAAACCTTTTCCCCACCCCAACAAAGCTATCAAGTTGCCCTGGCAACCAATTATTTTCCACCTCTACCTGAGATGGTTGGGACTCTTGTCATAACAATCCCTCTCTCCACCAACAAACATTACCCCCTCCGCCAAGACACTCAACCCAGGCGCCTGGGAGGAGATCAAACCTCACCGCCCCACCTAGAAGCCCGAGGTCTGAGCACGACCACTGGGCTGGCCTGAATGTGCACGTGGGACTGAGTGCAGTGGCCCACACTGGGAGATGGGAGCCACTGGCAGCTCAAGTGCATGGCGGTGAAGCTGGGCTGGCCCAAGTCCAGCCCCTGGGAAAGAGGAGGCAGCTGCCCTCCCACCCCCCGGGCCTCTCCTTCAGGCAGTTAGGGTGAGGGCCCCTCCACAGGTGGGCCTGCGTGGTCTGGGGCTGAGCCCCAAAGTCTGGGCAGCCATAGGAGGAGTCTCTGGGCCCCTGGGACAGGTGGTCAGTCAACACCACCACATTTAGTATTTAATTTTGTATCTGAGCATGCTCAGGTATCCAGGCCAAAGAACCAAGATTAGGATTGGGGTGCTCAGGGTGATTGATCAGTGGAGGGTCCTGGGACCAGAAGTCCCAGCTCCTGCCCCTTTCCCCCGACACTAACACACACTTCTTTGCTCCCACCCACTGATCCTAATTCCACTTCGATGGAATTCACATAATATATACAATCGAATACCATACAATGGGAAACAAATATGAGGCGTCTCTATATGTCCCTGAGACTTATCGATGAGGGGAACGACGCAAAGCATAAAACATGAGCATAGTCACTACAGGGAAACCTCGGGGAGGCTACAGGGAAACCTCGGGGAGGTTCCAGACCACTGTAGTCAAGTATCGCAATTAAGCAAGTCATCATCTCTTTGCTGGTGGAGGGTCTTGCTTTCGATGCAACCTCTGCGAAGTGCAATAGAGTGAAGTACCATAAAACAAGATACGCCTGTGTGCTGCAGTGCACTGTGGTGCGTGTGTGTCTGCATGTATGGAGAGAGCACTCTGAAAAGAGTCAGAAGAAACGCATCGTATACTTTCCTTGTATGTCGTTTAAGTTTCACTTCATGTTCATTTGTTCTTTTTAAAATAAAACACGTAAATTACCTATAAAGAATATAAAAGGGACAGCCTGGCCAATGGTTTTCACGTTTTTTGCACCTGTGTACTATCTCCAATGGACATGAATTACTTTTTAATAATAATTACAGCAAATATCTATGAGCACTGACTATGTGCCCTATACTTTCCAAGCACTTGGCGCATATAATCTCATCAAAGCCTCGCAGTAAAGTAATTCTTATACCCACTTTACAGAAAAGGAAACCAAGGCTCAGAGAGTTTAAATAACTCGTGTAGGGTCAGCACAAAGCCAAAATCTGAATCCCAACAGTCTGCCCCATAGTCCATGCTCTTCTTAACCTCCACCTTATACTGTCTCTCTAATTAAAAAAACACAACTAATGATGGTGGGGGGAAAAAATCTTAAGAAAAAAGTGAACCATACAGCCTCCAGGGCTTTAAAACTTTTTTTAATCCTTAGAATCCCAACCCAATCCTTCCTGCCTCCACTTCTCTCAGAGGCCGTCTCCAGTCCAGCCTCAGTGGAACCAGCACGGCTCCTCCCCTGGTGCGCCCCCTCTTCTTGGTGCACCCCATCCCTTGTGGTCAGGGACCCGCCAATTCCTGGTTCTACCAGGGAGAACAAGGCCAAATGGGCAAGATGATGGCCGGGGCCACAGCCCCAGATGGAGGGCCCACTGGGACAGAGCAGGGTCGGGTCTGGCCAGGGAGCTCCTCGTGGAGGAGGTGGTTTTACTGGGGCTGAGTCTGGGGTAAGAGGCCACAGAGCACAGCAGTTAAGGTGGGGCCAAGCTCAGCCTACACCCTTATCTCCAGCCCATGGTGGAGGGTGAGTGGACTTCTAGGAGTGAGTTTCCTCATCTGTAGAACGGAATGCCTACACCTCCTCGGATGGGCTCCTGAGGGGAAGTCATGGGCACACACAGGCTCATACCTGGATGCAAGCCCTCAGGCCACATGGTTCTCAGGGCTGAGTGTAGAGGAGTCAGGCCTGGGATTAGGATCTTCACTCCGGACCTGAAGGGGGAGCATGTGCAGCACAAAGGCCCTCCCTCAGGGGCCTCCAGGACCTCAGGCTGGGGGCTCGGGGGCTCCTGAGTGGAGCAGGAACCCTCCACTCCTGCCTGACTCTGCCCCCAGAGAAACTTCCTAGGGAAAGAGAAGTGACTGGGATCCCACACGGGCCCTGGGTTGCCCAGGCCTCCCTCTCCTGCTCGGCTGGAGGAATGGGGGTGTCATAGGCGAGAGGCTCCCTGGACCCGGCACAGGAGCCTGGCCACAGGCAGAGTGGCCTTTTCAGGAGAGCTGCCTGCAGCCGCTGAGGAATGCAAGCCCAGGGCTGGGGGCAGAGGGGTGGCTGGCCCTGAGCTTCAAAAGTGCAGGCGGCAGCTGTGGCTGGGAGGGCCCTGGCCCCCCTCGGGTGGACATCATCAGAAATTCCACCCCAGAGAGAAGGGCCCAGCCCAGACAGCAGATGAGATTGTTTGGAGCCACTTACCAGGCCAGCTTCTCCCTCCACCCACAGGCTGCTCCCTCCTCCTCGCCTCCGCCCCTTCTCCGCACGTGTAGCAGCAAAGGTCCCTTTCACAGCGGCACCGGAGGTGCCCAGAGGCCAGCTGCCAGGCTTCCTCTCCCCCCGGAGCCCTCCCTCGTCCCCATGGCCTCACCTCTACATACCTACGCGCCCACACATGCCCTCTGGAGAGGCCATGGTTAGGAAGAAACCTCATGTTCTCACTTCCTCTGGTGCGTGTTGCCAAAGGTCAGAGAACTCAGCCACCGAGCTGGGATCTGAACGCTGATCTCGAGACTCCTGGGCCAGTGCTCTCTCCCTGCGTGGGCACACACAGTAGCACACTCCAAGCCAGCTCATGTGTCTGCGTGTGCCCCGAGTACGCTCACTCAAACACATTCACACACTCACAGGACACAGACACCTGCTCTAGATTTCTCCCGAACGCTCCCATCCAGCCCACCTCTCTCCCCACCCAACTCTGAAGCTGTGCTTTTAAAATTACAGCCAGTCTCCTAAACCCTCACTAATGTGCACTAAGAGCACCCTCGCCCTTCCCACAGCACCCCCTGCAAGCCACTCCCTTCTCTCTGCTGCCGGCAGGGCCAGAACGGTCTTCACAGCGTCTGGTACAGCGACATTGAGGTCGGGGCAACCTGACTTGCAGCAAAACTGGCTGGAGCTGGGAAGTGGGACACCTTAGCCAAGGCACCGGCTTCCTGCTTGCCTGCAGGACCAGGTCCTGGGAGGGAGTGAAGGTAGGGCCTCAGGCCAGCTGGGGCTGGTAGGCCTACCCCTAAAACCTGACAGTCAGTGGGAGGAGGCAGGAGCTCCTCGGGGTCCTGTAACCTGCCTCTTTACCTCCAGAGGGCCTCAGTCTCCACCTCCAGAAAATGGGGAGAAATAGTCCCTACTCGGTCTGACCTTTCCCATCACTGAAACCTCCCAGAGATGCAAGGACATGGGTGGGGATGGGAGGATGGGTCAGGGTAGGAGAAAGGCACCACTGTCCCAGACATAGACCATGGGGACGCCTCGGCAGGGGGAGGTGGCTGCACCCCAGCCCCCCAGGGCAGGAAGGCTACAGAACCAGACCCCTTTCCTGAAATGAAGTCCTCGGCAGAAGCCCATTCTATAAAGACACGAAGCAGAAGCCTGCCCTCCCCGCTTCCTCCAGCAATTATGTGTAATCAGAGAGCCTGCCATTTACTGAGTGCTGGGCAGTGTTCCTGGGCGTGATGTCAGTTCATCCTCAGGATAACCCAGGGCTGCAGATTATCACCGTCTATCTTTATCGGAGCCATTTTACAGGGAGGGACACTGAGTGATGTGAGGCCTAGAGGCTGTCCAGGACTGCGCCACATCCAAACTGACACAGCAGTGACTTGTAAGTGTTTGAAAACCTGGATTGAACCCCACATGCTCTCATCTCGCCAAGCTGTTTGTCCCCCCTGCCTGTTTCCCCACTGCTCTTTGCACGATAGCCTTGTAGCTCACAGAGAGGTGAGACGTCATCCACTCCCTTGAGGTGTCTGCTAACACATATTCTCCATCTCACTATTCAATCAGAATCTCTGGGGGTGTGGCCTAGGAATACGCATGCTAACAAGCTCCTCAGGTTACTCTGATGCCCAGGAAAGTGTGAGGACCATGCCCAGGCGATGCAGTTCAGAGCCCGGATTCTGATTATTGCTCCATCACAAACCAGCCAACGTTTGCAAGTCATTTTACCTCCTGGACCTGCAGGTTCCCATCTGAATGGGCAGGGAGGACGATACAATCTTGAAGACCCCTCCCACCCCTGCCATCCCCTGGTCTGACCTGAGTCCCCAGATGGTCCATAGGTGTATGAACTGAGTTTCATGGACTATTCAGTTCCGATAGCTGCCAGTATACACTGAAGGCTCACAATAAAGAGAGTTCCTAACTGATTGAGGGAGACCAGCAAAAATACCTTGTCTCTGGCTCCGGGCCCTAAACAAATGCCGTTTGGATTATCCATGACACCCCCTCCCCCATCCCACCCCACTAACCCGGGGCCCCATGAATACCTATTTTCTTCATTCCAGACTGAGCCGGCCAGATTCTGTAAACATTGGATCCCACACCTGAGCTTAGTCAACAGTCACCAAACAAAGACACTGCCAAGTCGCCCTACAAGCCCGCACTCGCCCAGCGCTGTCTGTCACAGGGGAGCAGCAGCCTGGGATGTGGGGACCCTGTCCCTTCCTTCCGTCACAGAATGGGCACGAGGAGCAGGTCAGACAGAGGGTGTAGCCCAAATGGCTCCGGCCTACAAATGGGTCACAAGGTTATCCAGACTGAAGGGGAAGGAGGCGAGGGCATGGGAAGCGTTCGGCAGCAGCTGGGATCTTCCAAAGGCAGCTAGACATCCCTCATTTCCTTGGCCCCTTGATAGCACCATTAAAACACAAGTTCAGCGAGTGCTCAAGCGTTGCTTGCTAGTGGCAAACATATGACTCACTCATCCCTCAAGGTCTATGAATCCTTGAGCGTGGAATGTGGGGGTTATCGGACCCACAGCCCATGGACAGGGGGTGAATCCTGATTCGTGCTACCTTTGTGAATGGCAAACCTGTGCGCGCTTGGGCGTGCACAAACTAACCAAAGGGGAAGGACGGACAGTGGGAAACACCTGTGAACTGTGCCCAGGGTCTGCTCACCCTAGTCATGTAAGAATCCTGAAATAGATCGTTCTCTCACTGTCAGTGTACTGCAGGGGTGGGCAAACTTTTTGACTCGAGGGCCACAGTGGGTTCTTAAACTGGACCGGAGGGCCGGAACAAAAGCATGGATGGAGTGTTTGTGTGAACTAATATAAATTCAAAGTAAACATCATTACATAAAAGGGTACGGTCTTTTTTTTCAATAGTTTTATTCATTTCAAACGGGCCGAATCCGGCCCGCGGGCCGTAGCTTACCCACGGCTGGGGTACTGACTGCCCCAAATGATGGCATTGCACAGTGTACAGTGCTGGGGAAGTGTCCACAGGCCCTTTCCATTCCGCCAGGCTCGAGGCTGGGCCTGTGCCCCAGAGCAGGGGACTCACCCTGGTATTATGCAGGGCACTTTGCCTCCAGGGAACCCTCACAGCAGAACTTCGAGGTAGGAAGTGCTGCTTTGCAATGAGGAAATTGAGGCACAGAGGAATTAACTCGCCTGAGGCCTGACAGCCAGGAAGTGGTGAAGTCAGGATTCTACCCCAGAGCCCACACTCCCAACCACTCACCGCACCGTCACCCCACTTAACAGTGGTGAGCCTCTGCATGGGGCAAAGAGAGAAACTGAGGCTCCAGAAGGGCTGGGGACACAGAGTCAGCCTGGCAATGGTCCCGCCTCCAGGCAGCTGGGAACAGGGAGATGGGAAAAAAGTGGGTGCACCCGGCTCAGAGCCGGGCAGGCAGTCCAGCCACATGCCTCCTCAGCACCACAGCCGTCCCAGGCCCAGACGGGACCGCTCCGGGCCCCCACTCCCGCCCCAGCAGGGCCTCCCGGTCCTAATCTGGGCTCTGGTCAAGTTGTGTTTCCATCTCAACCACAACCGCAGCGGCCTGAGTGAGTCAAGGCCTGGCAGGAGGAAGTGGCCTCACTTGAAAATCATTAACATGCAAGGGCCGAGCTTGGGGCCTTTGTTCTTGAGCAAGGACTGTAGCATTTCACTTTCAGGAAGGAGCCGGGAGGGTGGGGCAGGTTCAGAATTGCACAACCAGAGGCACAGGCTCAGACATACACGCAGGTCCCACGTGGAACTCCTCTTCAACAACCCTGAGGGGAAGCACCAGCAAACCCACTGCCCTCCCACCCGGTGGGTCCACAGAGAGAGAGAGCGGGCAGGCCACCCTGCTCCACCGCTTTCAAAGCAGAGAGGCGTCCCCAGGAGGCACGGGGCTCTGTGGTCAGTGCACTTCCAAGTCAGGGAAGCCAAGCAACGGGAGGACGCAGAAAGGCCGCGGAGGGAGAGCGGGACCTCAGGCTCCGGTACCACAACCGTGATGGGAACCACAGGTCCCAGAGATGAAAAACGCCCCCCACATCCGGCTGGGAGGGGCAACCCCAGCTCTGGGAAGACTGCCTTCCTGCACTCCACCCCCCACCCTCTCAAAAGATGGCTCCCCTCTTCCAATCATGCAGGTGCTGCGTATCCCCGCAGTCTCCCAGATGCAAGGCAAGAGCAGGGAACAGCCCCCACAGGCACCCCCTGTGGCCCGGAAACACTGTGTCCAAGGCAATGTTTTTTAGGGAAAAATCTGTTTTTAAAAATACAATACAAACGATAAGAATTAAACAGGCTTTGAGCGAGCCCACAGGCCCTTGGAACTGGGACTGTCCCTAGATCCCAGGGACTGGGTCCTGCTCCCCTCCCCACTTCTCGGGTCAGAGGCCGAGGGTTCACGCTGCCCGCCTCCTGCACCTCATTAGAGCTTAACCTCCAGTCCCTTGAGGAAACTGGAAGAAATGGGACTCTTGTCCTTTGTCCATTACAAAGTAAACAGCTCTCTGGAGGACTGCCCTCTTTTGGGGGGGTCTTCTCACACTCTCAGACCCTTCCTGCCCACCTTCCCCAAGCTCCACGGTCAGTGGCGGCCTGTTCGGGGGAGCTGCCCTTCCCATCTGTGTTGTGGGACCTCTGCCTGGCAGGGGCCAGGCCACCCACAGGTCCCACTCACCCCCCTCAAAGCCTCTCTGTTTGTAAAGGGCTTTCGGGGACAGGAAGCAATAAACAGAGTCAGGTGGCCAAGACGCAGGGGCTGATTATGCAGTTTATGGATTTTCCAGGCCTCTTTGTACTCTCCCACCAGCTGCCCGGGGCTCTGCAGAGAAGTGCTGGCGAAAGACAGGCTTGAACGGTGGCCTTTTGACAGGACTAAGCTGGGTCTTTCTGAGCACATGTGAGGGGCCTGAATGCCTTGCTACTTCCACAAGCACCTTCTCATAGCCTCAAAGAGAAACCCCTGAACCAGAGCTCAGCCTGCTTTAATAGCTACCTCCCCTCTCCCCCCTCTCTCTCTTGTCTCTCCCCAGCGCCTGCTCACCTCTCCACTCAGCTCTAAATTACTTCCGAGGAGGCTGACTCCCAGAGGGCAGGGCGGGCGTGCCTGGCCAGGTTGCCAGCTAGCTCAGGCCAGGTGGGTGGCCCACCTTTACAAAGAGGCTCACAGCTCAGCTTAGTTCAGCTGCTCTGGGAGTGGAGCACACCTTGGGAAAAGTTGAGACTGGTAGAGAAGGAGGTTCTGAGCTGCATTGCCCCCACCGCCCCCACCGCCCCCCCAATTGCCAGGTTCAGCTCACATTCCCCAAAGGGGCTGCGAGCTGGGGAATCGGCGGCCCACATGCGCAAAGCCAGGAGTGCACAGCGATTGGTGACGGCAACAAAAAGGCATGCTCCTTCCTGTCTCTCAACACCAGTAACCAATAAATAACACCAGGTCCGTCCACTACATGGAAAGGCATGCAGCCAAGACCTTGAATGACATGAAAAACCAAGTCGCAGAGCCACATGTACATGCTTAAGCATTCTTGTATATTTGGATATGCACAGGAAGACGGAGATGTCTGAATGGAAACACAACAGATAACAAGTGGCAGTTATCTAAGGAGAAGGGTTGCGAGCTGTTTACTTCACGCACCTCTGCATCCTTTGAAGTTTTTACAAAAACGTGCATTATTTCTGTAGCTTAAAATTAAGAATTTTTAAAAAGGGTATATTTCTGGTGGGAATGTGAAATGGCACAGCTGCTGTGGAAAACAGTTGGGTGGTTCCTCAAAAAGGGAAACCTAGAATTACCTTATGACCCAGCAATTCCACTCCTAAGTATATACCCAAAAGAACTGAAAGCAGAGATTCAAACAGATATCTGTACACCCATGATCATCGCAATATTATTCGCAATAACACAAGTGTCAGTCAAAATGTGGCATAAACGGGCAATAGGATATTTTTCTACCATAAAAAGGAATGAAATTCTGGCGTTACCATGGAAGAGCCTTGAAAACATACCAAATGATATAAGCAGACACAAAAGAACAAATACTGTATGATTCCACTTTAATGAAGTCCCCCAAATAGGCAAATTCCTGGAGACAGAAATTAGAAGTGACCAGGGCCTGAGGAGACAGGGGAGTGGAGAATTCTCGTTTAATGGGCACAGAGTTTCTGCTTGGGATGATGAGCAGGTTCTAGCAATGGGTAGTGGTGACGATTGTACAATATTATAAATATACATGCCACTGAACTGCCACTTGGTTAAAATGGTAAATTTTTCTGTATTTTACCACAATAAAAACAAATAAAAAGAAATCAGGCAGGATGAGGCACTGGGTTGCAGAAGAGACTGTGAATCTCCGGGCAGAAGGGGGCATTGCTTGGTCTATTCAGAGAGACGGCAACCAGCACACAGGAAATCCTGCCTGCACAGAGGAGCTCTGTCCCCATCTGCGAGGAGTGGGCCAGGGACAATGACAGCCCTGTTGATGAGGACTGCTCACATGGCCTGCAGAGTCACACATGCCACGAGGCTGGGGGAGATGGTGGTGCAGGGGTACTTTCTGAGGCATGTGGAGTGGTTGGGCTATGATACATGAGAAAAGGTTAGCGTGCCAGAAAATGAAGCATGCATAGATCCATACCAGATCCTTTCTTCCAAAGAGGAAAAAGAAGGGGAGATGGTGTGTCTATACTTCAGGGGGATAGGATCGGAGAGGGTGGGGGAGGGAGGAGAGGGAGAGAGAGAGAGAGAGAGAGAGAGAGAGAGAGAGAGAGAGAGAGAGAGAGAGAGAGAAGAGAGAATAAGCAGAGGTCTGTCCTAGAGGGTGCTCTGGCAGGCAGAAATCTCATTCATTCATCCATCATTCAGTAAACATCACAGAGCATCCCAGGTGCTAGGCAATGGGAAAGTGGGGGTGGGGAGGATAGGAGGACCCATCCATCTGGTAAATTACCTTAGTGTCCTTTCAGTCCCACCTCCCACCCTACTCAAAAAAGAAATATATATGTGCAAAAAGAAACCAAAAGCTGCCCCTGCCTCCACTTCTCGCAGAACCCCTCTTACCAAAGGCCAAGCATTTCCATCCAGAATAGGAAATAAGATCAAAACTGCCAGCGTGGGCTGGCCTCCCTGCTGACTGGGCCTTATTCACACAGGCCTGCCTGCCCACCAGCTACCAGGCATCGATCGATACCAGATGCTTTCTTCCCAAAGGGAAAAGCAAAGAGAGGAGCATGCCAGGTGGGACACAGGTTTGGAGGCTGTGACAGGTGAATTCTGACTTCTCAGGCACATGGTTTCCCAAGGTCTGACCCTGTGCGTCTCCAACTGTGCACGGACAGAGGCACTGTGCATGGGGCACATCTGTGTTCAGAGCAGCTCTGCCTCCCTCGAGATAAGAATATGTAAACAGTGGCTCTGCTGTAAAAGGACCTTGTATCCGGGGACTGCGTGGAATGTGCAATGTGTGTGTATGTGTGCATTGGAAAAGGAGGCAGGCAGCTCCAAAACACTTCGACTCGGCCACTTACGGCCTTCGCAGAGACCCACTCTTAGAACTGTACACGTGTGGCAATATTAATTTAAATTAATTAAAATAAGATTTAAAATTCCGGTCCTCAGTGACATCACCACATTTGAAGTGCTCAATAGCTACCGAGGCTAAAAGGCCATCATATTGAACAGTACATTTCTCGCATCGCAGGAAACTATCAGATGGTGCTGTTCTAGAACCCAAAAGGAGGCCCTCCTCCTCACCAGTGTGAAGACTGGAGGGCTTCACTGCAATTATCTGGGGGAGACCAAGGACTGTGCACAATTGATCCCCAGCTGAGGAAGAGTGGGTAAGTGCAAAGACCTCTTCTCCTGGACAGGCAGCTAGGGTGAGCAGTAGGCCCTCTTCATCCAGATCAAAGCTTCGGCCTGGTTCTGTGAAATCTGACACCCCAGCCAGAGAGAAGCAGAAGTCCAGCCAGGAGCCCAAGTTCTGGTTTCAACATGCACTCGTTCCAAGATCCTCCAATTTGCTTTGCCAGGAAAAAGGGGGTGCTTAACATTGTCAGGGCTCATCCACTGTCCGCATTCTCGTGTGCCCCATGATGGTGGTGGCACTGCCTCCTTGGGGTTCTCCAGAGCCATGGGAAGGGGTCAGGGGAAAAGGGCAGCTGAGGCAGAGTGTGTGTGTGTGTGTGTGTGTGTGTGCGCGCACCGGGGGTGGGGGCAGTGCTTAGTGAAGAAAAATATATCATTTTGAGAAACCTGATAGGTCAGCTAAGAAAATGAATGGAAAGGGATTCTGAGGATGCAAATGATGACTGGGTGTTTGGACCTGTGTCTCTGAACTAACCAGAGAGAGAAAAATGGGTCAAGGCACCTCCCACCTACCCACCACATACAATGATATGAAATGGCTGAGACACCTTCACTCCTGACTTAATCAGTCTCCTAAAGAACTTCCCCATTTGAGTCAAAGGGGCATCACCATCGCCCCCTCCAGTTGTCTAACCAAAATGAGCTGTAAATCTGCAGTGTTTCTGGCAAACCCCAGATTCGGGGCTGGGGGCTGGGAGGGGAGGGAGGTGGGAACAACGGGAAATGAAAACCCGGGGGGAGAAGCTGGGAACCTGGGTTCTGGTCCTGGCTCTGCCCCATGGATCCTTGAGCAAGTTCCTTTTTCCTTTTAACCTTTTAAAAAAGTAATAATAATAAAAATAACACAGATACAGAAAACTGCACAAAACGCCCCCTGCCACAGCTGATTTTTGTAGTAATCACTTCCTTGCGTTTATCACTCAAATGTACATCTCTGGCCACTAGAGTCTTGAATGTTGTTTGTCTTTTAAGTCTATTTTAATCTACAGATTCCCCCTTCATCCCTTTTTCCCCTTATAATTTATGAGTTGAAGAGCCCCGGCCGTTTGACTATACACAGACTTGCCCACTGTCTGAAGTTCATAGAGCTTTAGTTTCCTTTTCTCTCTGATCCTTAGTTACTTCTTCCTGACCTGTCCAATTTATGGGGCTCCTGTGACAATAAAAGAGACAGCCTGAAAGCTCATCAGGAGACACTTATTTGGTCAAGCAAAGAATGCAGGGTGCAAACTGATACATACGGTGTGCCTTCAACCACACAAAGAAAAATGCATAGGAAAAAGGACCAGAATGAAAGAGGCCAATATATCAACAGTTGACTGATGGCGGAATTCTGCGTGCTCCCCTTTCTTCTTTCTTATATTTTCCCACAGTTAGCATATACCAATGTGATAGGGGACAGGTCATTTTTAAACATTTTCAGGAAAACAGTGCTCTTAAAGTGTGGCACGAGATCCGTGTGTCACCAAGCTCGTCCACTCTCCCTTCACCGGCCACCTGGCCCACTCTCTGTTCCACGGCCACCACCATCCAGCTGAGATGCTCCGCATCCCAGGCCTGCTGCCTTGATGTCTCCTAGCTTGTCTCCCTCCTGCCTTCCATCTGTGCCACCAACAGAAATTTAAAGCAAGCCAGGTCACTTCCCAGCCCCTCAGTCTCTCATATGAAGATCAATCACCCCCCTTTTTTTTCCCCTACATCAGTGGTCACCACACTGGAGCCTGAGGGTGACCTGTGGGGCTTGTTAGACACACATGGTTAGGCTCCAACCCCAAAGCTCCTGGTTTCCAAAGGTCTTGCCCCAGATTGTTCATATCTAACAAGTTCTCAGGTGATGCTGATGCAAGCAGGAGGTTTGCAGCGGGGGGAGGGGGTCAGGGACCACACCGTCCTCATAAACAAGCCCTATCCAGCTTTCAGACCTAGCTCGAGTTCCCCCTTTCCACGAGGCAGCCTCTGGAAACTTCAGCCAGTATTGATCCCTCTCTGCTCTTCCAGACCTCCTCGAGCACTTGAAGTGGTCTGGTGGTCTGAAAGAGGAGAGAGAGCACTTAGTGGCCATCGTGATGGCCAGTGTGGCACTTCATCATTTGCTGTCTCCCTCCATCAAATCAGTTCTGAAAGGCAGAGGCACACGCCAGTGACCCCGCATTATCCGGGAGGTATTCTGCGTGTCCTAGGTGACCTGGATCTATTTCATTCATAGGCCTCCCGGTGACATCCACACAGACTTGTAATTAATTATTCACTCATTCATTCACTGTCAATTACAAAACACTTAGTGAGCACCTACGGTATGTCAGAATGCACAAGATAAAAATCTCTTTTCTTCACAGAGACTAAGAATGAATGACAACAGAAGCCTGCAGAATGGGCTCTGGGACGGACCCTACCAACTGCAGCCAAACGCCACCACCGCTCCGGCCCCAGAGACCGCTACACACACACAACCTTGGCTGAGATGCAGGTGTGGGTGCCCGCCAGCAGGCACACACAGTTGTGGTCACACCCTCGTGTAGCCATGGTGAAGGTTTGGCCGCCTGTCGCAGCTTTCGTTGTTCCCCAGCGAAGCCACCCTGAACTCAGGGATGGGACTTTTGGGCAGATGTTGTCAGGAGAACAGACGTTCAGGCAAGAAGGCAGAGGAGCAGGAAAATGGCTGTGACTGTGCAGGCCTGGACCCCCCAGAGGGAGACAAGAAGACACCGTCTCTTAATGACTAGGCGGTAAGAGTGAGGAGCAGAGCCCTGCCCCATTTCCTCAAACACCTGGAGCTCTGGACACTGAGGCCTCTGCAAGACAGTTTGAACAAGCTGAGGAGACCATGGCTTCTCCAGGGCCTCAGGCAACTTTTACTTCTCTGTGCCCCAGCTTCACTATCTAATATCTTTTTTAAAAGTCATAAAGCCAGCCCAGCCGGCATGGCTCAGTGATAGAGCACTGACCTATGAACCAGGAGGTCACAGTTCCATCCCAGGTCAGGGCATATGCCTGGGGTTGCAGGCTCGATCCACAGTGTGGAGCATGCAGGAGGCAGCTGATCGATGGTTCTCCCACATCATTGAAGTTTCTCTCTCTCTCCCTCTCCCTTTCTCTCTCTGAAATCAATAAAAACAAATTTTTAAAAAATAAAAGCAGCCCTAACCGGCTTGGCTTAGTGGATAGAGCGTCGGCCTGCAGACTGAAGGGTCCCAGGTTTGATTCCGGTCAAGGGCATGTACCTTGGTTGCAGGCACATCCCCAGTAGGGGGTGTACAGGAGGCAGCTGATCAATGTTTCTCTCTCATCGATGTTTCTAACTCTCTATCCCTCTCCCTTCCTCTCTGTAAAAAATTAATAAAATATATTTAAAAAGAAAAAAAAAGCAGTAAAGCCAAAGAATGAGATGATGGAGATGCCCTTTGGAAGAATAGAAGGCGACAACAAAGAACTCTAATGCCAATAAAAAAACGAATGTCAATAAAAAACAAAGAGCAATAATGCCTCTCTGCAAAAGTAAAAGAAAGAAACTGCAAGGAGCCCAACGCCTGGTGGGGAAGCCTGGAATGTACACGGGCTCCCAGGAGCATGGACCTCCGCTGGAGGCTACAGCAGGATCTCTGGGAAGTGTTTGCAAGAGCTCCCCGCTGAACCAGCATCTGCTGGTGCACACAATCCTCCTCCACGCCCAAGACGTCAAAGAGGTTCGAGTATTCTGGGTCACTCCTACCTAAGACACACTACCCCAGAGGTGGGTAGCAAATCATCATCTAAGAGGGAAGGAGGGCGAGGCAGTGGCCACAGGGGCTGAAAAGTGCCCAGAGACCAGCTGGGGAGGAGAACATCAGCCTTGACTGCTTCAGCACTCCCTGCTCCTCCCTGCGGCCAGCACCACACCCAGCACAGCTCACTGCTCCCGCACACTAATGCCTCGGCCCCGGCAGCCCTCCCTGACCGACTGTGACTCTTTATTTCAGGGTTCAGGCTTCAGACCTCCTCCTCCAGGAAGCCTTGCCAGATACACTCCTTGGCACACCCCCACAGAGCCTCGACCTGTTAGATTCTTACTGCTCCTGCACAAACAATATGGCAGCACTAGTCATGTGATATCCTATTTACTAATGTGCCAGTTGGTGGCCCCAACAGACAGTGCCCACCTGGAGGGCAGGGTTTGTTTTGTCTCCTTCAGCTCTCTGTCCCTAAGGCCTAGCTCAGAACCTACCATAGAGCAGGCAAGCAATATGCATATTTATGCTGCTCAGGAGAAAGGGAGGAGAAGAAATTTTAAATCAAACAGCTCCACTAGGCAACTTCTCCAGAACTCTAGGGAAATTACAGCAAATATTTCTTTAAAGCACTTCCCCTGTGCCAGAGAGAAGAGTGAGACATGGGGAGATAAGCGTGCCCACAGTGGCAGAGCTGGGCAAGAAGCAGGCAGTTTGGCTCCATAATCCTTGCACTCAACCACTCTGCTCTGGTATCTGGCTCAAAAGGAAGAAAGGTTGTTTGTTTGTTTTTTAATTTGGAAAAAGATAGCTACCTCTGAAGTCCTTGTTCTCTGTGGCTTTGGGGTCACAGTGACTCCATACTTGACCCTTCAGCAAAGCACTGATCCAGGTGGCTGTCCACAGGAGCAAGAGCAGTTTCTCTCTGCCACAGCTCCCCCTCACTGAGGTACCACGGACATTGTTGCATCCATCTGGGGAAGCCCGGGGGCCAGTGGTCCCAGCTGGGAGCTCTTGGAGGTCAGGGTAGAAGCAGGGACAAGGATGACGCTATCCAGGACCTTGGCACTTCTCTCCCGTGCCCAAGTCTCCTGGTCCGCTGGTTAGGGAGCAGCAGGGGGGTGTGGCTTGCACCTGCCCCACTGGCCTCTCTGGGCCCAGGAACAGGCCAGCAAGGAGGATGTCCCACTAGCCCAGGGGGCTTTACTCAGAAGGAGCTGTGAACCAAAGCAGGAACCCCGAGTGGCACAAAAGTAGGCGGGAAATAAAATGTATTCCGAGTCAACCAGAGTAATTGAAAACGAACCATATGCCAGGCACTTGGCAAGGCACCACCCCATAGTCTTTATTTAATTTTCACATCAGCCCAATGAAGTAGCTACTTTTCTCCTTGTCTTACCAACAGGAAAGGCGGGCACTGTTCTGCTGAAAGCAGGAAAAGCAAGGAGGCCACCCTCAAAGACTGGAAGTGTTTGGCCGAGCCTGAGGAGTTAAGGGTCTCTGAGTCATCATGCATTAAAGATAATTGCTCTTTGTCCTTGATCTTTCTTAAAGACAGACAAAATAAAATGGGATTTAGGTTAGATTCCAGAAGAAACTTCTCAACTGTAAAGAGACATTCCCAGGACAGATCCTCCAAAATGGCAGACCCATCTAGTGCCCATTCTGCAGGCAGGAGACTGGTCAACTTGACCTTGACCACCACGAGAGCATTACCTAACATGCTCAGAGGTCTCCTCAGGCAGCTTGGCTCCAGCGCCAGTCTCGAGGGAGGCTTTTAAACAATGCAAAATCTGAGGCTAAACACACCCTTTGCTAAATTTAACAAGCAGATGGGTCTAGAGAATTCAGATATTGAAATGAAGCATGGGGTTTGTGGATTTACTCAGTGAGTTTAATGTGACTGCGTTAAAGTTAGCACAAGTGCTAAAAGTCTCCTGTTTCCCTGTTGGATAACGTAGTTTGTCAAGCCAGCAGTAACGGAGATGACCACAGGAAGTGTGGCCGGCAAACAGCTCAGGCAGAAAACTGCTGCTTGGCTTCGGGAGGCCCCATCCTGAGTGGGCTGCCCTCGCCCACTTGCTGCTGGAACAGTGGGAGGCCCGTGAGGACAGAGGCAGATCTGGGCTGCCCCAGGGCGGCTCGGGCCAACACTTCTGCTTTGGCCTGGAACGTAGAACAGCCTGGGCAGAGGGAGGGGGCCCCTGGGGGACCAGATCATTAGCAAGATGCTCCGTCTAAAGGGCGGTGCCTGTTTCTGAATGCTTCATATCAAACCAGGCTTCACTGGTTTGAATCCAACACAGGATTTACTATTATTCAGCATAGAACAGTCATGTGACAATAACTTTGCAGAGTACCCAGATGTGGGGTTTCTTTAAGGTAAAAGGAGTCACATTACCAATGAGGTTCAAAACCTTTCACTCCTGCAGGAGAAACCAAGGCCCAGAAAGGTTAAAGGCCTCACCCTCAAGGTCCCACCAAAGAATCAGAGCTGGTGTACAGCTCTCCGACCCAGTGTCCCACCGCAGGTGGCCAGCAGCTGCCCTGAGAATGTGGTGGGGCCCAGGCAGGGCTGGGAGTGTCAGTAAACCGCTGCACACTTTGCTCCATCCGAGGGCCTCATGATGCACCAGGCGTGACCACATAGGCCAGGCCAGGCCAGGCACCACGCCACGAGGTCCCTGGCTGGACACGACCATAGCTCCACACCCAGGGTGTGCCAGGCCACCACAAGGCCTCCTGTCAATCCCTGCACTGCCCCCACCTCCCCCTTTGATCCCCCAAAAGGGGAGGGGCTGGAGAGCAAAGAAAGACCTTCACTGGGCATCGATTTGCCCAAAGCAAAGGCAACACAAAGGCTGCACCTGTTTCCATGGAGACATGATTGGCTGAGCAAAGGAACAGAGAGAGAAACACAAGCCTGTCACCACCTTCCGGGCCAGCGTGATGGATGTTGGCGGGCCAGAGCCCTGACAGGAAGACAGCGGGAAGATTAAAGGTAATCAGAAGATCTAGAAGCCATACCGGGAGCCCTTTCAGTTAGTAGCGAGGGTGGCCCCCACTCTTGAGAAAGATCCTGAGCAACAACAACAACAAATATCCCAAAGAGAAATCCAGTGTGAGTGATTATTCACTTTACAAAAGGATTCTTGGCTTGACAAAAGGATTCCTTGAAACACCAAAACCCCGTGGTGCATTGGAGTGCTGGTTTTGTTTCATTATTTGCTCCTCTGAGGCTGAGGAGGACAGGGGAGTAACTTCCAATGGAAAGTTTGTAAAAAAAGATGACAAAATTCCTATGGGGGAAGGAGGAGAGGTGGGGATAAGACATCTGTTTATTAGACATCTGTTGGGAGTGGCCCGTAAGAAACGGAGACCGGGCAGCTTTAAAACAGAAAGAGGAGTGAGCTGCGTGCTGTGTCCAGTCACACAGAGGCACCGGAACCCGGGTTATGCGGAGGAGGCTGGGTAGCACCAGGTTTCCAACAGGTCCCTGGCGGGCAAGGCCCCCAAAGCCATTAGGCTGAGAGCAAATGTGGGGAGCAAAAGGGGCAACCCTCATCCCCCCAGGGCATCAAGAAGGCCAGAGGCTTGAAATGCTCCTGGATGGAACCTGAGGAAAATGCAACATCAGGCTCAGCAGCCCCGGGGCGCGAGAGCAGCAATGGGAGCCTCCTGGCTTGCTCCTGCCGCTCATCAGGTGACATGTATTAAGCGCCTCTTTGCACATGTTGTCATCCTGGGAACGAGGCCACACACCCGCCCCACAGCGCTGCCCTTGGAGCATCTCGACCAGGCTCTTACTCCACTGTCTCTTCCTGACTATAATTCCTACAGAGAACAAAAAGCAAGCATAACAACCTAATATTTACTGAGCCTGGTGTATGGGCCAGACACTAAATAGCCACTGTGTCATGTATCCTCCAGCCAGCCCAGGAGGGACGATTCTTATCGCCATTTACCCATGGGGGAGACAGGCACAGAGAGGAAGTCATTTGCCCAAAGGCAAGCAGCTAGTACTCAAACAGCTAGGTCTGCCCAACTGCAAAGCCTGTGAACGCTAGGCTAAATGCCTGCCACATCAGCCCGCTTAACAGATAGAGATGCTGAGGATGAAAGCATGCAAGCAACTTGCACTGAGGCCCAGGCCGGATTCTAAAGCCTGCTCCCCTGACCCACCCAAGATTTTGTGTGTGTGTGTGTCTTTGATGCCTCCCCTGGGAAGGCATTCTTGGTGGGATACATGGACTGCTGTGGCCATGAAGCCACTCTCCTGATCTGGACCCTGTTTTCCTGGGACAAGGAGGCATTATTATCGTGTGAGCCTCCACCATCTCACTGAGAGAGGAGGAGCTGGGAAGAAACACAGTGCATCCAAGGTGTCACCAGGGAGCCCTTGGGAGGAACAAGCTCAGCCTTAGTTCTAGCAGGAGTCCCAAAGATCCACAAGCTCTGGAGTGAGACAAGAGCAAAAACCCTGGGGGGGGGGGCGGGCATCTCCAGGAGGCACCTGGTTCAATGGTCTTCCCACCGGGTACACTGGGGAAACCTGGGAACTTTCTGGGGTGTCTGACATGGTTGGCTTTTAGGAAATCAATTTCCAAAACCTCCACTTCCACATGGAGTCCTTCCTTAAATTGAGATGCTGGGAACCATCTGGTCTACCAGTTCCCCTTTCCCAATGGCCCTCCTAAATCCTTCCAAAGGAAAGGCCCATCCCTAGCCATCCCACTGTCCCCTCATGCTCTGCCCTGAGTGTAAAAGCCACCAAACAAAGAGACACTGGAGAACACAGCACTCCCGGGAGCAGGGGGTGGGAGTGGACATGGAGAAGGGGGCCTTATCTATCTTATCTACCCATCTGTTTATTTTAGGATTGGAATTAGGAAGCAAGGAAGCTGCCACAGGGACACCTTTTTAACACATTTGCTGGAATCAAAAAAAGGAGTAGGTTTGACTTTTTCTGACGCAAAGTATGATTTAGCTGATGGCTCTGACAACGAGGTCCAGCTTTGCCAATGAGGAATTAGGGCGGGCAGGCAGATTCCATAACTACATGGGCTGAGTTTGCCATTCGAAGGCTGGGACTAAAATAGACTTTACGCAAGAATATGACATATAGTAAGCCTGCAAATACATCCTACTTAAAGTTATGATAAAAATTTTTATATGTGAATTTTAAAATGTGTAAGAGGATACAGTTATTTGAAATTCTTTTGACAGGTGTGGGAGCAAAAAAATGTTTGAAACCTGTTGCATCACTTCCCTGGAGCCACGCTCAGAGGTTGTAGCTTCCACGCCACCCACAGACCCACGGGCCACAGACATGTTCTCAGGAGAAGGCAGCCGCAGTGCCTGTGACAAGCACTAGACCTCGAGCCTGGTGTCAGTTTTTTTCTGCTCCTTAGCTGTGTGGGTCTGGCTAAGTCACCCAAACTCCCTGAGCCTCGGTTTCCCCACAAGTAAAAGGGAATGCTACCATAGAAGGCATATTAAAAATCCTGAGGATGACGATATCAAATGAATAATGGAGACGTGCATCAGCACAGATAGCACCAAAGAGTAGCCAACCAGCGAGCATTTTCTGTTGGGCCTGGACCAATTTATGGTATCTTTTTTCTAGATGAAGCTAATAACTGATATTTATTGAGCCTTCACTACGTGCCAGGCACCGGTCTAAATGCTTCACAGACCCCAGCTCATTTGTTCTCACAACAATCCTACGGGTAAGGTGTCATTCTTATCCCTGATTTACCAGGATATTTCTATTTCGTACTTGCCCAGCTCAGTCTGCTGGCAACAAAAAGCCCAGGGGTCTGTTTGAGTCCAAAGCCCATGCTCTAAATCCTCCTACGCAGGGTGTGGCCTGCAGGCAGCATCTGCACCAAGGGCGACCTTATCAGAAAGGTAGTGTCCTAGGACCCACTCCAACCTACAGAATCGGAATCTGCGTTTTAGCAACAGCCCCGGGTGATTCCCACGCACATCCAAATTGGAGGGTCACCGCCCCGGGCCACGTGTGAGGCTGGTTTACCATCCCGGTTTTACCTTGCTGAAGGAGATAGTAGAATGTTTGCTTTCTCCACGCACACACACAGCCGGCAATGAAAGCGAGCAAGACGGTTGGGGATTATAATAATCCATCAGTCACACACACGGAATGCATTTTGTTAAAAAGAGCTCGGAAGATTCACCCCGAGCTGTCACCTGGGGTTACCTCTGAAGAGTGGAGTGGGATGGGGGGAGGGGGTGGTCAAAGGGGCTTTCTACTTGTATTATTTGAAATCTTTAATAAATACAAATAATGCCATTGGTTGTTGGTTATATAATTAAAAAGGAAAGCATGTTTTAAAATGCAGGTACAGGTCACTGGAAATTGATTGTACTTGATGAGCCACGTCTATCCAAAGCTATTGACAAAGCCCTGCAAGGTCTAGAGAGGGAGTTAACAGGGAAGGGTGGATGACACAAAGAGAGTGCTGTGCTTCGAGTCAGAAGACCCAGATTAGCCCAATCGATGTGGCTCAATGGTTGAGTATCGACCTATGAACCAAGAGATCACAGTCGATTCCTGGTCAGGGCACATGCCCAGGTTGTGGGCTTGATCCCCAGTAGGGGGTGTGCAGGAGGCAGCCAATCAATGATTCTCTCTCATCATTGATGTTTCTCTCTCTCTCACTCTTCCTTCCTCTCTGAAATCAATAAAAAATATTTTTAAAAGACTCAGATTCAAGTTCAGGCTCTGCCCTAATTTTCTGAGGGACCTCAAGGCTCTCACTTAGCACGTGGGTGCCTGTGTTTCCTTTGCTATAAAACGGGTGTCACCCCACACACCCTTCCAGCCCCATAGCGTTGGTGCGGGGCCTAACCACACAGAGCAGTGCATTAAAGGTCCCTGTGAACTGCAAGGTGCTGTGCAACGCAAGGGCAAGTGTTTTCTTAAAAAGAAAAGCGATGAAAAAAAGCAGTGAAACATTCTCCCTCACTCATTCCATTCCCTAAACACAGATAGTCCATGACTTTATAAGGAAGATATACAAAGCAACCTGGATTTAGATTCTGTGAGCCTCGGGCTGATTTTCAAATCCTTATTCGAACTTAGAAGTTAGGCTTGGACGTGGTTCAAACAGGAAAAGAAAGGGCTATTTCTCTGTCTGGCCCATTTTCTCTGCGCTTGTCGCTGGCTTTCTCTGCAGGCTCCCAACTCCCAAGAGGTGGTTTCAGGGTTCTGTGGACTTCCTGTCTGGGCCCAGCTGCTGCACTCCGCTGTGCTTTCTATGACTCTACGGCAGCCACCCCAGCGCTGCCTCCCAGCTGCTCTTAGCACCAAAGACTTGGGGTTCACTGTTTGGCTTGCTTCTGGCCAATGCCTTAGTTTCCCCACTTTTATCTTACAGTTCAGATGTGCAGAACTGGAAAGAGCAGTAAGAGTCACCCCTTGCTCCTCTGGGGAGTGTGGAGCTTGGGCACAGAGAAATACAGTGACTTGCTCAAACTACATAGCTAGTTGCAAATAAATAGAGCCGGGTCAGGTGTCTATGACCTTTGGAAATACGGTAGATTGCTCTGCCATTTGTTTGCAACTTGTCTGTCACTGACCTTGCTCCTCTGTCTCTTCATTCTAGGAGACATGGGAATCTGAGCACTAAAAGCCACCGTGACCCTGGCTGGGTGACTCAGTTGGTTGGAGCATCATCCCGCATACCAAAAAGGTCGTGGGTTCTATTCCTGGTCAGGGCACATACCTATTTGGAACAGGTATGGCAGGCAACCAATCGATGTCTCCCTCGCTCTGTCTTTTTCTCTAGCTCCCTTCCTCTCTCTCTAAAAATCCTTAAACATATCCTTGGGTGAGGGTAAAAAATAAAATAAAAGCTGCTGTCACAGGATTTTCGTCACACTCAATGATCCTAAAACCTTGAAACTGAGCCAGGAAAGGATCCCCTGCCAGATTCTCCCAGGAGAACCAGGCCCTTCTAAACCACTATAAGCTTCAGTTACAGAAGCCTCAGGCCAGACAGTTCCAGCCCCACTGCTGACATGTAAGACCATGAGAGCCGTACCACCTTTCAGGTTTGGAAAGAAGATTCTAGATAAGAATAAAGCCCTTCGTGCAGAGTAGGAGCCCTAACAGCAATTATTACCATCATGATTATCCTCATTCGGGACCATCCAGCCCAAAGATAAGAGTCTAAATCCAGATGCACATTAGAATCACCTAGGAAAGGTTTTTCTTTTTTTTTAATACTAATGCCCAGACCTTATCCTCAGTGATTCTGATTCAGTGATCTAGGGTGGGACCTAGGGAATCAGTACAGTTTTTTCTTTGTAAAATAACTATTTTTATTGAGATATAATTCACATATCATACAATTCAGTCATTTAAAGTGTATACATCAATGGTTTCTAGTATATTCATATTCGTAATCATTTCCACAGTCAATTTTAGAATAGTCATCCCCTCAAAAAATAAAACCCATACCTATTAGCTATCACCCACCTTACTGTGGTATATATTTTTAAATCCTATCAATTCTTAGTGTAAGGTGTTTTTTATTATGATAACAATGTTTTCTATTTCTGCGTCTACTGACATGTTATTGTTCTTTTAACCTGTAGAGATAGGAAATTACATTGACAAATTCTTGCACTACTGGATAAACACGGTTTAGCTATGAGGTGCTACTTTATACACAGTTGAATTTGCTTTTTAAAATATGCTAGAAGGAAAGAGAAAAGCACACTGAAACTCAGAGGAGGTGCGGAAGTAAAGTGCAGAGGTACGGAGGCGCACGCGGCAAGGGCCGGCAACTGAGGATGCGGCTGTCTTTTTGAATCGGGAGGGAGTCACAAGACCCCAACTGCTCTGAACTCCAGTTCCGGGTGAGTCTCTGGGGACCTAGACTCATACGGTGAGAAACTGGACTATCTGGCAGCGGGCAGAACTCGGAACTCGAGGGCGGCCTGGTTGGTATGGCTCAGTGGTTGAGCGGCAGCCCATGAACCAGGAGGTCAGGGCACATGCCAGGGTTGCGGGCTCGATCCCTAGTAGGGGGCATACAGGAGGCAGCCAATAGATGATACTCTCTCATCATTGATGTTTCTATCCCTCTTTCCCTCTTCCTCTCCCTGAAATCAATTTTTCAGGCCTCAGGACCGTCCGTGGACAAAAGAAAGACCCCGCTCCTGCAGCTGCATTCTGGCTGCATTTTGCTTTCCTTACACTGTCCCTGCCTGGCGGTGGCATCAAGTATACTTTCAATAGCTCTCCAGGTGATTCTAGTGTGGGCCTCTGGCTGAGGACTGTGCTCTACATCAGTGCTTCTCAGCCTCTAACATGCATACAAGTCTCCTAAGAATCTTGCTAAAATCCAAGTTCTGACTCAGTAGGCCTGGTGTGAGGCCCAAGATGCTGCATTCCCAACGAGTTCCAAGGGGAGGCCCATGCAGCTGGTCCATGACCTCAGGAGGAACGGCACCCAAAACCCCAGGTCTTGGGCAGAGGGCTGGAAAGTTTATACGATTCTTATAAAGACAGTCTCAAAGGCTAGCTCTGTCTAGCCAGGTTCCTGGAAGCAGACAGGCAACTATATGACCTCAGACTGGGGCACAAGGACCCAGAACCAAAGCCTGTCCCCAGATGACTCTCTCCTTGGCTTCCCGTTGGCGTCTTGCGTTCTCACAAGAGCCTGCAGACAAGTATGGCCACAAAGACTCGCTAGCAAATTAATCATGACACCACACCCTGCATTCACGTGGAGTGGCCTTCTCAACACTGTCCAAGGGAAAGCCAGAAGGAAAGGGCCTTCATTACTTTCACTTGGATGAGCAGGGGGTGTAGGAGAACAGGGCCCAACTTGGCAGGACGTCCCAGCCAAAAGGAGCTGAAAACAATAGCAGCTCTCGTCAGTCAGACTCCTCTGATCAGCCAAGCAGGAAGGCTTCCTGCCTGGAGCTGGCTAGGTAAGTGCACGGTTGAAGGGACTCCAGGAAACGTGAGCAGGGAGGGGGCTGGGCGGGCAAGTCCCTGCTGGCTCTGAGGTTGGCCCATTTTGTGACCCCGCATCACATCACAAAACAACACTGACTGGGTGCCTACTGGGTGCCAGGGAATTTACAGAAATACCCTCATTTGATCCTCACCTCAACTTTGCAAGTCGGGCAGTATTGTTTTTATTGGATAACTGAGAAAACGGAGGCTCAGTGGGTAAGTGACAATGGAACTTACAGAGGACAGAGCCAGGATTGGAACCCAAACTTGGCTAATCCTTCCCAATTCCTTACATTGCCGCTCAAAACTCTTAAATCTCTCGATGCCTCAATTTACCCTTTCACTAGGGCCAGGAAGAAAGGAAAAAGGATAAATCAAAAGAACTCAAAGTGGCTTTGGGTCTCCAAGAACAAAGGAACATGCTTATGATCATTATACTGGTTATTCATCATTATCATCATTAGACGTGTAATTAAGAGACACTGGGAAAAAGAATGGTCTCTCTCCTGACTTTTAGCAAAGCACTGGCCCCAGGCAGTTCCTAGCAGTCCAGGTCACTGCAGTCCCCAGTCCGGCTGAGAAAGGGTGAAAAGCACCTGATGACTCCAGCGTGAATACCCAGGAGCCTTTGGGGGAAGGCTCTGTCTCTGGGATAGAGCGACTCCAAAGCCCAACAGCTCAAGGAAGGAAACCAAACTGGGTCACAGCAGTATGTTCCTGGCAACTGGGTCACCATGCCAGGCCTGAGGCTGAAAATGAGGTTCAACCAATGCATCAATGGACCCTGAGAGTGAACCTGAACCAGCATCCCACCGCCTCACCCCTGCATAAGCCACAAGAAGCTTCTTGAAGCAACCGAAGGCCACTCTGAAGTGAGTGCCTCACTTTCAGGACTACGGACCTGAAGAATGAAGATGCCATGCTAAGAAGCCCCAGACCTACCCCATAGCCAGGCCCCTTCTTGCCAAGGCATTGGCCTTGGCAGAGGCTCTGGTCTGGATTAACTTAATACCAAGAGAACCCAAATAAACGGCTCCTGACTGTCATGCTCCACAAAGTCCTGAGACTTAAAGACGAGTTGGGGAGGGGGTGGCCAACAATAGGGAAACGCTCAGGTAAGCAATGGTACACTATAGCCAATATTTCACTGGATAAAATAGTATACAGCCATTTAAAATGAGGCTTTAAAACCATACGATTTCATTAAAACTGCTACTTATGCAGCATTACATGAAAAAGCTATATACAAAGGGACATCATCAGTAAGGTCACAACTAATTTTTCTAAAATCTATGCACCTAAAGAAAGAACAGAAGGAAATACAACCAAATGCTATCAGTGGCAGTTTTTAAATGATCAGAATGGTCATTTGGTGTTGGAAAAAATTTCATTTTTCTTTAATGAACATGTAAACTACATGTTCAAGGTTAACACATTCTGACTGAACTCAGCAGGTATGAGAAGTTGGGGTGAAGACCTGCTGTGATGGCATCCACCCCACGCCCACCCCAGGCAGCCCACAGCAATGGGAACAGACACAGCTGCATCCAGAGGCCTTCGGACAAGCAAGCCAGTGGGGAACCCTTTCCAAGGGGCTGGGAACATAAAAATCCCACGAGCCCTGAAAGTACTCTAAAGGATTTGGGGGGAAGATGCCAAAGTGAAACAGCCCCAGTCAGGGGCTCTGCCCCAGGCAGAGACAGAAGACAGCTGCTATTGTGGGGTCCAATGTCCCTCAGAGACCTCAAGCAGATGAGGATTCCTGCCCACTGTCCCCTTTTCCCCCCAGCACAAGGATATAAAAGGGACAAGCTTCACCATATGAGGCTCCGGGACCACTTGGGAATGTCAGTGAGGGAGAATGGCAGGTCCCTAAGCCATGTGCAAATGTGAAGAAGGAAGAGGGTTTAAGGCACTGCACCAGCTGTCTCTAAAAGAAAACTAATTACAGAGGCTGCTCCGCCTGAACAAGGCCTGATACTGCAGGCAGAGATCCTCCCCGGGGCCCAGCAGTCGCCCAGCTGCCTGTGCCTGTGTGTGGCTGCCTGTGGCTGGCCCAGAGGCGTGAGGCAGGAGTCTGGTTGGGGCGACAGGCCTGCGCCTCCCCGAGCTGGACAGGGAAGCCCAGGTCCGCCAAGCAGCTTCCACAAGTCCTGCTTACAAGAGAAGTCTGCAGCATATGGTCAGGAGGCCTGTATCCTGTGCCAGGCTGGAGACACTGGAATGTGGAGAGGACAAGAAATTTCCTTCTCTGGAAACTCTGAAGACCTAAGCATCTGGAATAGTTCAACTCTAAAGTGGGGGTGATGGGAGGGAGTGATGTCCTCGTCCCTTGAAGCTGGGCAAGGGGAGAGTCAAACAGAGAGACTGAAAATGCAAGTTCTCAGGGTCCCTCACTCCGGGCCCAGGGCAAAGAGCTCAAGTTCGCCATCACTGACGGGGCCCCTCTCGAATGTCCTCCTGCTGCTGGCATTTCTGCTGAGACACTGGGGAGGACCGAAAAAGGCCCACTCGTGAAGCCCAGGAGGCGGGAAGGGCTGGGAGTCAGACGGGGTCTTGTCCCTGTTCTGTGGCTCCTGGCTGGGGGGCTGGGGCAAGTCCCTTGCTCCTCTGAGGTACCGGTGGTACCGATCCTAGCTGCTGCATGAAAAACGCCTGCAGAAAAGTGTATGGGAGAGTCCTACAAACGATCCAATTCTAAACAAACGGAAGGTGTCACTATGATTAGTGGGGTGTCATTATGATTAGTGGGGTGTCATTATAAAGTGGGAGCACTTTGCTGCTCTTTCATGACAACATGCAAATGAGAAGCAAGATCAGATGAGCACATTAATTTTTTTTTTTTTTCAAACCATCCACTGATCCGCTCTAAAACGGGATTGGCTAGGGCTGCCTCGGCAACATATGAAATGGGACTCAGAGGCTGCGGGCCACACGGGGCCTCCCAAACCAGGGGAGAGGAACAGCTCAGGAGGGAAAGGGGGGAAAAGGAGTAAACAAAACCAATGAAACCAGGGAAGAAGTAAGAAGGTTAGAACAGAGATTCCACCCTCCTGGGAGTGAGCCACATCCCTGAGAAAGAGGCCGAGATGAAAGGGAGGCGCAGCTGGGGGAAAACAGGCCTCGAGAACAGACGGGCAATTGTTCCCCAGGACAGGCCGGGCACTGCACTGAGCAGCCGCCCGCACTGCCGCTTTGTGCCTTAATGTAATTAAGGGCCCGGTGGGGGCCAATGTTTGGAATCCTTTAACTCCTCGCAGTTCTCACACCACAGCTGAGCCCGTGCGTAGTGCGTGCGGCTGTCACTGGGAGCGGCCCGCGCCCTCCGGTTTCCAGGCAGCTCAGCTAACAGGGGGCAGCGAGGGGCAGGAGGGCCAGGGCGGCGAGGGAGTGGCACTTCCTTCTGGGCACTGTCCCCAGGAGTTCCCTGAAGCTCTGCCACTGCCCTGACCCCAGTTAACTCGCCCACTAATTGCTGGGGTTGCAGAGAACCAGAAAGCCCGAGGAGCAAAAGAGCCAGAGTTAATTAAGGAGAGAGAAAAAAACCACCCTGCTTCTCTGTTTTTCATTTCCCTCCTCCCCACGGGCGATGGGTTGGGCGTCTAGTTTCAGAGAAGCTCCCGAGGCAGGAATCTCCACGCCCGGAGCCAAAGCCAACAACAGCACATGGAAATTACTGAACAGGAGCAGCTGGAACCAGGGGGCTCCTAAGAGTCTTGCTCCAGAGCTCTCCAAGCTCCAGATTCCCAGAGGGATGGCCAAGGGGTCTGCTGCCCGCCCCCCCCCCCGCCCCCCAGACCCAAAGGAAGGCCTCACATTCTCAGGGGGCGATGGGCTTTCTGAAGGCTAAACAATAATAATGCAACGCAAGCATCTGACAAATATAACTTCATCAAATCTCACAACGACCCCAATGAGGTAGGTACTGTTCTTATCCTCACTTTGTCGATGGGGAGAGTGAGACTTAGGTAAGTACTTACCCAAGGTCAGCAAGCTAGCAAACAGCAGAGGACTGACTCAGACCCCTGGCATCCTGACTCCAAACCCTGTGCATTGACTCCCTACCATGCTGAGGGTCGTTCAGGTATTCTAGGGCACCAGACGCAGCCTGCTGGAGCTTACAACCTGACAGGAGGTCTTAGCCAAGGGTCCTTGAGGTTTTCATGAGGTCCATGGACTGCCCCTCCCCCAAGATAAAACGCACGGCTTGATGTGTTTGTATGTGCATGCACTTTTCAGGGTGCGAGGGGAATGTCCAAGTTCTCTTTTGATTATCAAAGGGGTCTGGGACCCAAAAGGAGGCTAAGAACCATGGCCCAATAAGGTTTGCCAAGTTGACTCTAGAACACAGACCTTCTGAATTGAGTCCTCTATTGTTTCACTTCACCTCCTTGCTTTGAAGAAACAGCCAAGAGGGCAGGCAGCCTGAATTTCTCCAGAAAGGGAGGATGTGCTGGAAGTTTAGAATTTGACAACTTGGCACTAAAAACCCACCCAGCCTGCTTGGGCGAGAGGGTGCAGGGGGGTGGGGTGCAGGGGGGTTGTACCAGTAGATACTCTGTGGGGGGGGGGGGGAGAGAAAGGGTTAACAGCTGGGCCCTACAGGATCAAAGGGATTTCCTGCAGCGTTCATTACTTCTCTGCATCACTCAAAAACAAGTTCCAACACTGTCCCAATTCTGATCCTGGATTTTGCTGGGATCCACATAGCGAGACGTTCTTTACCAGAACCCCCAAATGATCAGCAATTAGCAGGGTGGGAAAGTTTCTCTTCCAAACGAATTTGCTACATTTTTAAAGACCACTGTCTGTCTTAAAACAAAGGTATCCTTCAACTGGGGCCACCGTCCTCATTTTCAGAGGCTCCAAGACAGCAAACAATAGCGACGGTGCTGCTGCCCGCATCTGACAGCCGGATTATCGAGTGCGCACTCTGTGCGCTGGGCTCCGTGCTGTACCCACGTTTATCTCAAAATCCTCATCTCAGCTAGGAGGTAGGGGCATTATTATCTCCGACTTCCAGATGACAAAATTAAGGCTCAGAGAAGTCAAGCAGCTGCCCAAGAACACACAGCAAGTAAGCGACAGAGCCAGGATTCAAGCCCAGGTCTACCTGATCCCAAAAGATGGGGTTCTAGATCACAGCCACAAAGAGCGGGTTCACAGACCATCCGCACAGCATCAGTTAGGGGTCCTTCGGGTACAGAAAAACGAAGGACAGATGTAGAACTCTTCTAGCAACTTGACATTGCTATGGCATCTGAGCACGTGATCACAGACTGGCTTCCTCTTCGCACAGGGTATGTGCAGGCCAGTTCAGTCACTGTCACCCTTGTGCAGGCTGCTCATGCTCACTGGGACCACATATGAAAATTCACCCCCAATGAATGAAAAACAACAACGACCTGTCCTTCATTCACTCCAGGCAGTTTGAGAAGGATTCTGCAGAGACGGGGGCATAGGTGACACTCAGACGAGGCCTCCAGCATGCAGTTTTCTAGCCCAGAGCTTCTCAGACTTGAATGTGCACACAAACCACCGGGGATTTTGTTAAAATGCAGGCTGCCATGGGCCTGAGACCCATTTCCAACCCGGTGAGGTCAGTATGGCTGGTCTGGGATCAGACTACGAGGAGTAAGGCTCTAATTGGACAAAGGCACTGGGGCAGATGAGGCCAGAAACTCCGCCTGCCAAGGCCTGCCAGAGCCCAGCAAAGGGCCCAAGAGCACGCTCACCACTCGGACTGGCTGTGAGGAGGGCAGAAGACCTTGCAACACACCTTTCCCCACTCCAGCCTGAGCCTGGGATACCCAAGGGCCCTTTATTCCTCAGGTGAAGAAACAGAAGCCCTTTCTGTCCCAAGGGCTTGACAGAAGGCCGAGAAGAGCAGCTCAGAAGCCTTTGCAAACATTCAGAGGAATCTACCTACAGCCAGACCCAAGGAGCAGCGATGTTCTGTGCACCGGTCTTGACTGCTCGCGCTAGACTGCAGCGGGACCTTGGACAGTGATGCCCTGGGAGGCTTACCGCACACATGTGTTAGCACTGCACTTCTTACCTCTTAATAAAGGAGGGCTAAAAAAATCTAAGCGCTAGAAACCTCTGAGGAAGGCGCATAATGTGGGTCACGCCAGGAGGGCATAAATGGCCCCTTGGTGGCCATTCCCGCAGCCAGAAAGGGCCCCGGGCAGCTCACCTCCAAAGTGAACAGTCCCTGCTTCCCTCGGGGAACCCTCAGGTTACCTGTCCTGTTCCTTGGACATTCTTGACAGTAGAGACCTTCATCCTTATTACCCATCTCAGTCTCTCCAAACTTATTGGCACAAGGACTGAAGGACTATGTACGTACTAAAGAGGCAATTCCCAGGAAAAGCTCCTGTTCATTCAGGGGGTTCACTCAGCCATTCATTTATGGAGCAAGTGCCACCTGCCAGGCACCATCAGGAAGTGGGCATACCGCCTGGACTCATAAGCCCAGGGCCCTTTCCTCCCCCTCCTCTGAGAAGCAGGGAAAACACGATAGAAGAGGCCAGAGAGCTGTTAACTAAGGCAAAGGGCACGGCCTATTCCTGGAGCCCAAGGGAAAGTGAGTGCACATAGGCACTGACTCAGGGAAAGTCGGCCCCGGGGTGAGAATGGGCGTTTGAAGTGGATGGTACTTGACAGGGGCTCCTCACTTGAGTCACACAAGGCGAAGAAAGGCCTGCGGGTTCCTGACTACACAGACAGCAAGCACAGTCAGAGGGGCTGGATGGGATGCCAGCCCACCTCCAGGGAGCACCAGGCTGAGAGCCTCCTCCGTATCTCAGATGACGCCCATGAAACCACAACCCTTCTCCTTTGCAAAAACCAAATCACACGTTCCTACCTCCAAACCCCACCCTGTGCTATTTCCCTCCATGATGAGCCCACCAGCTTCTCTCCACCCAACTATGTCCTTCCCTCTCCCAGAACTGTGTTTAAAACAAATCTCCAGGCACTAAAGCAGTGTTTCTCAGCATTCAGGGCCTGATAATTCTCTGTCTTGGGGGGGTGTTGTCTATTGGAAGATGTTTAGCATCATCCTTGGCCTCTACCCAAAAAATGCCAGTAGCACCACCATGCTCAGCTGTGACAACCAAAAATGTCTCCAGACACTGTCAGTGTCTCCAGGGGGACAAAATCATCCCCCTCTGGGATGATTTAGGGAGCACTGCACTAGCGGGATGGCCCACAACCCTGGCTGCACCTGAGAAATACCTGGGGAGCTTGTAAAACTCACCCTGCCTGGGCCCCACACACATTCTGATTCTGGTCTAAATGCCATAAGTAAACAAGAATGTCTGTCACTTTAGAAGCCCTTAGTGTTCCTTTAATGTGTTGGCTGGGTCACCCCAGAAGCATGAGCTATAGCTTTTCCTTCCTCTCTCCACAAAGTTCCAGGCAGAGCTCCAGGTTTCTCCTGTTTTATGCTAATCAGGAAAGTTTGGAAAGTTAGTGAGCCTCCTTCACCCCTACGTCAGATGAAGAAGCCACTTTGTAAAATAGCCCCAATTCAACAGCATATGACAAGGAAGAATTTACAAACTTCCAAACTTCCAGAGGAGGTGGAGGGAACAGAATGTAGCCACCTGATCTGGGTCCTGGTGACCCCCTTCAGGCTCTGCCTTGGGTGGGAGGAAGCTGTCTAGTGGCCAGGGTGCCAGCTATGTATACTCAAGTTTCCAGCAGGCGTGAGGCTGGGGGTCAGCAGCAGCGGTAGGAACTCCCGTCTACCAGACGGAACGCTGCTGGTCCCGTCAGGCTGACAGCGATTAGAGAATCAGCTCCTTTCTGAGCCGGAAAGTCTAGGATCTTTTCCCACACCTTCCTTACAAATCCCCAGGAGGCTCTGGAGAGCTGACTGGGAAGGGCCTGGCCAGTGTTACCAGATGTAGTCAGGCCTGTGTCCTGCCTCCGCTCCTCCCCACACCTGAGGCTGCCCCCACCGGCCACCTCTTCAGGCAAAGACAAAGAGGAATGCAATTTCAAGGGGGAAGAGCTGGTTATTAATCTCTATCATCTTCCCTAAGAAGTGGAAACACATTCAGCGCTCACTCATTCAGGAACAAACACAGAGCGAATACCTTCTGAGTGATCTAAGCGCTCAGAGAGAGAGTGGCCATGCCATCTTTCCTGAGGTTTATACTTGAGTCAGCTCAAAGATGGGAGGGGACTCCAGGGACCACGCTCCCCCAAAGACAGCCGAGGCGATTCAAGCTCCCAGGTCAGCTTTCTCACTAAAATTCATGGGCTAACGTGTAAGAATGCAAATTGCCAATGTGGTTACATTACATTCAGTGAATAATTTAGAGTTTTCTTCTGAGATTTTACTTGCTTGATCTTCATTGCCAACAGGATGAGCAAGCCTTAGTGATCGGCTTCAGGTGGCCCTGGCCAGCTTGTTAAAATCTGTCGAGGGCGCTGAGGCCTTCCATTCTGAGGTGGCCAGCGGGACAGAGATTTTTTCCAAGCTTCCTCCCCTCCCTCTGTTACACACATACACACACCCGGTTGCCTAGAGACTGAACACATTCCTGATGCTTACTCTTCTTTTCATGCTCCAGAAGCTAGAGCTTTGGAAACGGGGCCTCCAGGAAGCGTGCGGAGGCAGGGGAGAGTAGGGGAACCCGGAGTGGCATTTCCTCACACAGTCCCGCCCCTCCCCACTGCCCCCCCCTTTCTCCCCAGATTTGAAAGCCCCAGCAAGCTGGCACTGAAGGGCTCCCACAGGGAACAAGGCCCCCTTTGAAAGCTGTGTTTACCCCAACCCAGGGCTGGGGTTGCCATGGCCACGGGCCACCTTAGCAGCCCAGAGCAGGCCTCAGGCCAGGAACTCGCCCTGACCTCCTTCTAGGGGACCCTACTGCCCCCAACACCCTTTTCCTGAGCCCCCACTGCTGCTAAAAATGCTGATTTTCTTTTTTTATTATGTCCTTTATTTTATTTTTAATGTCCTAAATTATTATGTCCTAAATTTTATTTATTGAATTTATTGGGGTGACATTGGTTAATAAAATTATATAGGTTTCAGGTGGACAGTTCTATAATCCATCATCTGTATACTGTATTGCTGGAAATGCTGATTTTCATCAAGTCCTCGGCTGAAAACAGAATCCTGAAGGGAACCACGGAGGATGAAAGCTCCTCCCAGACAATCCAAGCAGCTCCCCTGAAAAGGGCCAGCGCCTTGGCCTGCCTGCTGCCTGTGGGCTGGAGAGAGGTGGCCCAGCCCGGCTACACCCGCCTCCCGCTGCCCTGCCCCCTTGTCCTCCGACCCCTCCGGCTGCTAATGGCATGACTTATTTATGTAATTCATTATCGCCTCATCCGGGAGCCAAGCAGGGCCAGTGAGAGGAGGGAGGGCAGGAGGAGCCGCCCTAGGGCTGCGGGCAGCCACCACCGTGTGGCCCAAGGACAAAGGCAGAGGACCAGGCCTGACAGCGTCTCCCTGGCCCGGGAACTTCAACCCTCGCCAGTCCCGCATTCCTCCATTGTCCCTTCCCCAGAAGCCAGAGGGAGCCGAGCCTCTAAATAATTCAGCCCTCAAATTGTTCTGTGGTCAGGAAGGTTCCTTCATTTATTTTTTAACTCTCCAGGCTCTGCAGTTTCACAACGGAAAGTACTTGAATCCCAAACCTGGACCTGGTTTTAGCCCAGGACCGAAGTGAAGGAGCCACTAAACTTCTAGATTTCTACAGTCATCCGGTTTCAACAAATTGCTGGGCCCCACCCACGGTGGCTAGGAAGCAGGGTGAGGAGGGGCGCAGGCACTCCAGGGGCTCTGTCTGCACCAGGTTGCCCCTCTTAGTGCTGGCAGAACTGAATGAATAGAAAGACCCAGGACAGCCTGCTAGACTTGCCTCTGTCAGCAGTCTCCCCCACCTCCGGCCTCCTAGCCTCTCTCAGGCCTCTTCTTGCACCATCACCCACCCCTATCCAGCCCTCATGTTCATTCTCACTCTTATGGGGCCTGGGCACACACAGCTGTAGGGCCCTGTAATTGGCCAGCTTTGCCTTTTATTAATAATCTGATGGCCAATTAGTTGATATTTTATTGAGCACTCCTTTCATGTAATCCTCACAATAACCATATGAGGCAGGTACTACAAATACCCGCATTTCACAAGTGAGGGAACCGAGACTCAAGGAAGTTAAGAAATTTCCCCAGGTCATTCACCTAGCAAGTGAAGAACAAGGTCTCAGACCCAGCTGTCTAATTCCAGACTCCATGCCTCAACCCCCACATTACATGGACATACGCACATGCTGCACACACAGAATCTTCAAAGAGCAGAACTAACTAAGCACAGAGAGGTAGAGTGACTTGCCCATATTCACACAGCTAGCTGGGGCAGCCAGTTGTACAAGGATCAAAGTGCCACAATCAGGGCCAACATCCTTTTCATATCACACAGTTTCAACTACAGAAGCATCCATATGTGCCCACGTGAGAGCAGACTCTAGGTACTCTCTGTTTTGCACCATAATGGTCTAATGGCCTGTAAACCTAGCCTGACCACTGGCAATGCTCCATGCTGGCCCAGCCCCCTCTTTCCTCTCTCTTAGATCCCTGCTCCATGATCTTCCAACAAACAGCTCCCCTGCCTCCACCAAGACTTTTAAATTCTCTCACACAGCATTAGAATCTCTCCCATCCCCCTTCAGGGCAGTGCAGCCTCCACGATTCATAACAAGAAACCCCATACCACCACACCAACTCGCATTTATGCAGCACTTCACAGTTCTCAAAGCTTTCTTGCAGATAGTATACTGGTGACTCTAGGTAAGCTTGGCACCTATTTGAGGACTGCCTGCAGCCCCATTCACAGGGAAGGCTCCCCCAAGCCTCGGAGGAGCTGTCCTCCAGGCTACAGCTGATTGGACCAGCGGGAGACCGCTCACACAAATGGGCCAATCAGGTTCTTTCCCCAGGAATTTGAATCAACGTTCTGGGATACACTCAGTCTGGAATAAGGCAGGTATAGCTGGAAGCTGATCACCGTGCTATCGGGCACACGTGGACAGAAGCAGTGGCACTCTCTGGTTCTAGGCACTTAGGAGGTCAGCCATATTTCTGCCCTTGATCCTTCCATTCCCTTGTGGCTTCAAATAGCTCAAGTTGGTTTCTGTTACTTGCAATCAGTTGAATCTGAACTAAAAGATGGGTTGGATTATGATCCTCCTTTTATAGCTGAGGAAAGAGGCTCACAGAGGTGAAGGGACTACATGAATGTCACATGGCCAACATGTCATAAAGGAGAGCATAATCCCTGCTATGTGACTTTCCTTCAGTGCCATCCCATGCCTGCTTCCCCTGGTTAAAGGAAGTGGCAGGTGTTCCCTTCCTGTAAGTGTGAAAAGGTGGTAACTGAGGATCAATGATTAGGTCAGAGGTACTCCAAAAGACTAAAGCCAGGGACAAAAATACAAAACTCTCTCCATGAAGATAGCCCTTTGCCGGCCCCTCTACATTTCCCAGTCTCCAGTGCAGTTAGGTTGGAGCCATGTGACTAGTTCTGGCCAATGAAATGGAAGTGACAGCTGTTAGTTCCTTGCCAAGACAGTCAAAAGCCAGGGGCTGCCTTCATCTCTCTCTTCCCCTCGTGTGGTAACCTTGAAGGCCCCTATTCCAGATGGTGTGGCTACAGGTGGAGAAGGACGGCCTAACCCACATCAGACCTTCCACGAGTGCAAATTTAATCTAGATTGTGTCAAGCCACTGGGATGTTAGGATTTGACTATTAACAGCATCATCTAGCCTCTCCTGACTGAAGCGGACTGATGATTCAACCTGGGCCCTTTAGCACATTGCTCCGGTATGCAGGATGCTACATCTATTTGTTCAAAATTCATTTAGCAAATATTTCTAGAGCACCAATGTCAGATGCTGTAATGGGTACAGCCAAGAGCACAAGAGTAAAGAAGACCCAATCCCTCCCCATAAGAAGCTCCCTATCTGATGACCCCCAGGCACCGCTTTAGGACTAAAAGGTACATTGTACAGGTGTGAAAGCAGGACCTCCCACCCTGCCACTGGCTGAACTGAGCCTGGAGGAAAGGTAAGCTGCCAGGAGGCAAAGACCGTTTGTCCCAGACACTCCAGGAGGGTGGCAGCCAAGAGTGCATTCATACCAGGCTTTCACACCCTGGGCTCGACCCTCCTGCCAGCTTCATGGCCACACACAAGTGTTTCCCTTGCCCTGGGCACAGAACAGAGGAGAGAAGGCATCAAGGAGGGGTCATCAAGACAGCAAATAGCTGTAGAAATAGAAATAGCAAAAGATACAGCTCAGCTGCCCTCATCGTCCTCTGCAGCAGAAGTCTCCCCTCTGGAAATCACCCCTCCACTTCATTTATTTTAGCCTCAAAAGTCCCCAACAACTGAGCTTTACTCCCCTTACCCCCCAGAAATCATCAGTCTGTCATGAACTGGTGTCTCGCTATACCCTCCTGTGGGCACAAGAAGTCACCATATACAGCTGTGTGGGCTGTTCACTGTACAAGGTGCCCATCCAAAGGGGTGAATGGCTGGTTCCAGCCTATGCTCTGCTTACCAAGCTCTGCATCCGGGGGAAAGGGTCCCTTTTCATTCAAACAAAGATATCAGCTCTATGCTGTTGCCATAGAAACACTGAAGCTGGAGCTTCCCCATAAGAAGTGAAGTTTGGGGATGGGTGCCTGGGAATTTGCTATACTAACCTCTCTACTTTCCTGTATGTTTGAAAATTTTCACGAATAACAGGTTAAATAAAAAAGAAATGAAATGTTACTCGGGTGAGTTATAGGTGGTCCTCTAATAACACTGTCATTTTATTCAATGTTTCGTTATAACGTTGATGAGATGCCGGAGGAACTTAACTCTATATCAATTAGCCCAGTGGTCGGCAAACTCATTAGTCAACAGAGCCAAATATCAACAGTACTTCTTCAAAATAGACTCGCCCAGGCCGAAAACCAACTTCTGCGCATGGGCCACGAAGTTTCAATCACACTGTACGTGCGCCTGCACGTGGTATTTTGTGGAAGAGCCACACTCAAGGGGCCAAAGAGCCGCATGTGGCTCGCGAGCCGCAGTTTGCCGACCACTGAATTAGCCTACGCGAAGACTGGTCTCGTTATATGTTGTTCTGCCACAGTTCCAAGAACCTGTAGATGACGTTAGAAGTGAAGACTTACAGTGTTTTACCCCTTAGCCCGCAGCCTCAGTTCCCACATCTCATCCCTGGCTCACAGGGTTGGCATAAAGGCTCAATTCAATTAAGTGAACTGCTTGACAGAGAGCAAGTTCCCTTACAAATGGGAGCTATTAACAGTAGCTGCTGCAGGAAGGAAATCGAGGCAAAAGGGGGGCACAGGGGCATGGCTGAGAAAAGCAAATGCTCTGGGAAATGTGTGCCAAGAAGCCAGAGAGAGTCTGAAAACACAACCACCCTATTAACGTGCCTGCCTGTGGCTTCCAGGGGGCTGGGCAGATGGAGGGAGTTTCCTTGCAACCTCTCCCTCTAAGGCCAACTTCACATTCCTCTGGGGATGCCAGGCTCAGCTCAGAATCCGAATGGAGGTCCACAGAAAGGTCACAAAGAGGGGCTCAGGAAAGGATGTGCTCCCCAGCCTCCCGGCAAACTCAGAGCACAGGGGAACTGGTAGGTGGGGCTTGGCGGGCAGGCGGCACGCCCTCCGGAAGGCTCCTTTCTGGAGTCCTAGAAGTGAACCAGAGGTCCCCAAGGTGTCCCGGGGGTCAAGCATTAGCACAGGGAGGGCCCAGCCAACTGCACCAGCCAGAGTAGGAATCGCTATTCACATCCCTGAAGGTCAAAAGCTATTTTTGAATTGTCTAGTTTTATGTAATAAATTATGTGAATGTCTTCAACATTATCACTGCTGGGTGTGAATGTTCCCAGTGGTTTGTTATTAGAAAATGACACTTACGCCCCCTGTTCGTTTCCCCTCAAGGTTCATGCCCCGAGCCTCCCAGGATGGAGAGGGCTGAGGGTGGCGGTGACAGGGAGCTGGGAACCATTCCCAAAGCCCCTGGCGGGACCTCACCCTTGGCACCAACCACCAAGGCCCTGTGTGTCCGCCTGGCCTCTGCCCTGGGAGACCAACACAGAGGCTTCTTCTGGTTTCAGTCAAATGCCATCTCACTCACCCTCGCCTTTCTTTTTTCTTTTACAAAATGAAAGCTAATAGGATGATTCATTCTCTTATTAAGTCGACTCATGAGAAAAATTTGAGAAGTCTTATGGTTCAGCATCACCCAAGTTCCCAACCCTCTCTCAGTTGAACACAGCCTCTCCGTGGCTCATCCCCATACCCACTTCATAGAGAGGCAAGAACAGAAAGTCCACTAAAGAAGCCCATCCTTCACCTTCCCTTTCGTGCCTCAAGAATGCACCGTGCTGGGCAGTTTCCTACGTTCCCAAAACTGTCACAACTGAGGGCTGAGTTGGGATCTAAAGACAGGCTTTGCAAATAAAACGTGATAGGAGAGGGAGGAGACACGTGGCCCTTCAGTCCGCAGACGGCGCAGTCCCTCAGAGCAGATAGTAAAAATCCACCCAGGAAACGTCCTTCGCTGTCCCTGCTGGCTCTCTTCAGCTCTGTCCCAAACTTAGAAACAGCTGCTTCCCTATAACTCCAAAAAAAGCTCTCCTATGCTCCGTCTCCTCATTCTTTCCAAAGCTGTGATCTGTACACTTAATCTACCTCCAGGCTCAGCTATCCCTCCTTCCTCAGCTTGTCAAGTAAGAAGGCGAACAGTCAGAGAATCAGAAGCACAACACGACAACGTTAGAAAGCCCTCTATAAACTCCTTGTACGGGCTCAGCAGTCCGGCTATCTGAGTTTGGATCCCAGCTCCTCAACTCACTGGCTGGTGGCCTTGGGCAAGTTGATGTCACTCTGTGTGTCTTGGTGTCCTCATATGGAAAGTGGTGATAATACTATATCCATAGGGTTGACTCAATAAATTAATCCTCTGAAAATGCTAGAAAGGTTTCTGGCGTGCAGTAAGCACCTACTAAATGTTGGCTATTACTAGACCATCACAATCCTGTGCATGGCGAGTGATTATTACCAGCTTCATTTAACTGATGTGTCCAACAGCCACTTCTTATTGTGCGTATAATAGCAGATTAACCTCGAGAAAAGTACAAATTAAGAAGTAACCTGTTCAGAATGACACAGTCCATACGTGTCCGAGCTAAGACTGAATCTCTGGTCTTGAACTCCACATGCACACGCACACGCACACGCGCGCACACACACACACACACACACACACACACATTTCACACTCGGGCATGGAAACTTGCAAAATCCCGTGGTTCAGCATCAAAAATGGATTTCAGCCGAAACCGGTTTGGCTCAGTGGATAGAGCGTCGGCCTGCGGACTGAAGGGTCCCGGGTTCGATTCTGGTCAAGGGCATGTACCTGGGTTGTGGGCGCTTCCCCAGTGGGGGATGTGCAGGAGGCGGCTGATCGATGTTTCTCTCTCATCGATGTTTCTAACTCTCTATCTCTCTCTCTTCCTCTCTGTAAAAAATCAATAAAATATATTTTTTTAAAAAAATGGATTTCAATTCTCCCCCCACCCCCCAGAGAGTGGCAGTTTCTCAAGGGAGTGTCGCAGGATTTGCTAAATAAAATTAATTTCCATTTGTTTTCAGATAAAAAAAATAACAAAAAAACAGACCAAGGTGGCCATACAGAAGAGGGTGCCACCCGTCCAAGGTGTCAAAAGACCCCACTGGCCTCAACAACGTTTCAGACTAAAAGGGCTCCCTTGGGAGGCTCCAAGGCTGTCAGCGATTTGCAAAAAGGTCAGTGCAAATCATCAGGGAACACACTGTGCAGGCACGGTCGGAGACATGTGGACTTCTGCCAAGCCCATATTTTTTTAAAACATGCACTGTCTTCACCCTTGATAAATAGCAGCCAGGCTACAGAAATATTTCCAATAGACCCCAAAGCCAGCGTGCCTCCACAACTCACTGAAGTGGACGCTTCCAATGTGAGGAGAACTCCTCAATAAAAACATCTAAAGACACCGCGACCTCCCCCGCAGAGGTAACCAACCTGGCGTTTAGGAAAGTTCTAAACACCAACAGCTGACACTTGCGGAAACAAATGGTTTGGTAAACATACGGCCTCATGCCCACATTTTAATTATAGCTAATAAATGGATTAAGCCCATCTTCTTGCTCTATTATGAACATTCATTAGAAGCTTTCAGCCCTGGCTGGGTAGCTCAGTTGGTTACAGCGTCATCCTGTTATGTTAAGGCTGCAAGTTTGATCCCTGGTCAGGGCACATACAAGAATCAACCAATGAATGTATAAATAAGTAGAACAACAAATTGATCTCTCTCTCTCTCTCTTTCTCTCTCTCTCTCCCCCCTTTCCTCTCTCTAAAAATTAACCAATCAATAAATTTTTTTTTAAAAAGGAGATTTCTACATAAGCACTTTCATAAGTGCTCTTCTTATGAAATCACCTCTGGCATGGCCATGAACTAGGAACAAAAAGAGTCTGGCATTGTAGCCCTGGCTCTACCACTCACTAGCCACATGCTTGTGTGAAATAACAACAACGGTAATAATAATAAAACAATAATAACAACAGCAGCAGTCGCTAACATTTATGGAGCACTTACATCTGCTAAACATTGTGCCCAGGGCTTTGTAAGTATTGGATCCTCATTAGCAACCATTAGGGACTATGATTACTCCCTTTGCCCAGATCAGGAAACTCAGACTGAGGGAACTTGAGTAACTGCCACCAGAACACAGCGCCAACTAGAAGAGTCGGACTTGATGTTCTGAGTCACATACCCTATGTCTTTTCAAGGAGCTTAACAACCTAGGACTCAGGACCACAGACTCCTCTAGGAGACATCTGGATGCTCTTCGAAATCCTTTCTAGCTTTAAAATTCAATGATTCTCTCTTTTAGAAATAAATTGAATTTATGGCTGTGAGAAATAAAATACAGCGATGCTCTGGCACTGCTAAGGTGGAGTGAACATCTGTGTATGCCTCATCCAGATGCAGTCGGCGGGGCAGGGGTGGGGGTGAGGATAAGAACTGCTGATTTCCTAGGATAATGACGCCCTGTGATACAGCCAGACTGGCCCCAAACCATCTCGTGAAAAATGACCACTTGAGGTTCTTAGAGGATGCACCGACTTGCAAAAGTCTGCAAGTTCTCAACTATCATCAGCTCTCAAACCTTAATTTGACCTTTTTTTTTTTCTTTAAGAAAAGTCAAATGCAAGAAAATTCTGCACAGTGGGGGGTGAGTGTAGGCCTTGTGCCATACTTAACACTCTGCTTGCCTCTGGGTCTCCACCTGCTCATGGAAAACTCACCTCATCCAGGTAGTCTGTGCTTTACGGCTTCCCTATGTCCTCCTAGCCCGTGGCTCAGTAGCCCTGTATTGGCACAGGGCTTTGTCCTAACTAGCTGGTATCTTCATGCACTCCCTCCCTCACCACCCAGCCCAGTCTCCAGACACACACTCAGTGGGCTGCCTTCCCTGACTCCATCTCTGACTTATCCTCTTGCTCACCCTGCTCAGCATAGGAGTTCCCTGCCCACCCACCGTGCCACTAGCTGATACAGCCAATGGTGAAACTCTCTCCCAGCTCACACTCCTCTCACTCTCCCCAGTTCACTCTCTCAGCTCCTGGTACAGCCTGAAACCGAAACTAATCTCAGATCTGAACAAAGTGACATCATTTCCTATGCCTGATCATCCTACATAACCACAGAGAATCTTCTCCTCAAAAGAGTTCCAAATCCAGCTTGCTGGTCACCCAAAGAAACAGAGTTCTGTAGGTGACCCCCTGAATCTAATACTTCCTTTTCTTAAATATATTTCGATTGATTTCAGAGAGGAAGGGAAAGGGAGAGAGAGATAGAAACATCAATTATGAGAATCATCAATCGGCTGCACGCCCCACACTGGGGATCGAGCCCAAAACCAGGGCATGTGCCCTGACTGGGAATTGAACCGTGATCTCCTGGTTCAAAGGTCGATGCTCAACCACTGAGCCACGCCAGCTGGACAAACGCTTCCTTAATGAATAGGGGATGACAGGGTTAGAGGAGGAAGCAAGAGTTCAGGCCATAGTGTTGTCTGCTGTTGCTTCTCTTCAGTTTGCACAAGTGGATTTAAATTCACCCTAGGAACTACAGCTCACCACCGGATATTTTAAACTCATTGTCCAGCATCAGTTCATATTTGGCTCATTCTTAATAAGATCCTCTTCTCAGAGCAAGCCTTGTTCTCTTTGGCGGTCTCTACAGCCACCTTGCTGAATGCAGCTTAGATTGCTATACCACCTGCTTGTCCTAAATTTGAAAAATGCAGCCTTTACTTCTGTGCAAGGAACAACAACAAAACTAAAACGGACAAATAAAGCAAGTCAATATAAATGAACATGTCATCCCATGATGATCTTTCAAAGAACTGTACATTTTGGGAAAGGTCTTAATCCGTGTTTTGTAGATTACCCCTGCTCCCAGCACAATGGTGGGTGCCTTTCTCTGTGGCTGGGGGCATATTATATAATGATAATACTTAGGTCTTCAGCGAAACAGAATTGGAAGGGTAAATGTATTTATTGGCCCAACAAGTGGAGGGTAAAAGAGCAATAGCGTTCGCATTGTCTGCTACTTACCCTTCATTCAACAAAGGTTACTGGGGGCCCCACACATATGCCTGAAGCTCCTCTAGGTGCTGGGCCAGCAGGGTGAGTAAGATGACCTGCTGGCTCCAGCTGGGCATACCATTCCCAGGAACATCTGAATAGGAGCTGACGCTTTCTCTAGTTTCAACAGCCAGACAAGCGGTCAGTACTTAGAGGTTTTCTGCAGACCTCTTCGCAAAGCTTGGTTGGGCTCCAGGGCTGCGGGGCACTCCCGGGAAGCATGCCCTCTGACCGGGACCAGTGCAGGGCAACCCCCTCCCTGGGTTGGTAGATATGGCTTGTGTCTTGGCTCACTAATGAATGGGTGAGCTGGTCAATGTTACTGGGCATTCTTTAGTCACTTCAACAGTAAAATGAAGAGTTAGGCCAGATATCAGCAACCTTCTAGCTCAAAAATTCCAGCTCCTTTGACCCTCCTATCACGAAGCTGACATAGACCTCTCGGGGCCTCTATTTCATCTTCCTGTCTCCAGAGGAAACCTCTTAAACCACAAAGACAAATGGAACTGGTTCCCATTTCTAAAGACCTTCGGGGGGGGCCATTCCCCTCCGCTCCTGTGAGTCACTTGTTCTCACATCCTATCTGGAACGTTGTCCTCGTACCTTACTTGAATCCTTCCTCCGCAGCTTGGATTCATTTGCCTCTGGTTCTGCTTCTAAGTACGCAAACAAGAGTGAATCACTGTGTTCTGAGCGGTAACTCTTACGAGATTTTTTATTTCTTCTTCAGTAAGTTCACTGCAGGCATTGCAGGTGGCGACTATTAAAAACCACAAAGACATCAAGGAAGCCAATCACACTTCCCAGTCCCTGCCTGATCCTGGCAAAGGTGTTGCAGGATCCAGAAAATGTGACCTTCAGTTAAACTCCCGGTTCACAGAGTAGAAGAAGGAGGACGTCACCACTCCATGGCCAGATCAAAAGCCCCAGAAACAGCAGCCACCTTGAGGGTGGCTCAGGGCCACAGCAGCTTGAGGGCCCCTCTTCCAGGAAGCCTTCCCTGCCCCAACTCCTCTTCTAGATGGTGAAGCACCCCTTTCTTCAGTGCTTTGCCTCATCGCAGCATTTGCAATGGCAACTGGAGTTCTAGGCTAATGTATTTGTCTCCCCTGCTGGACTGTAAGCATCCTGCAGACAAGGACCACATCTTAGTGAACCTTGGTACTCAGGGACAGGCTCTAGTAGAGTGTCTGGCACTTGGCTAGGGATTCTCAACAGACTGTGCTAGCTTGAACCCTCCAGACACGTTCCAATGATGCTTGAACATTGGCAGTCCTTCAAGCAGAGCATAAAACCCCTCCAATTTCCCCCCAGGTCAGTAGGGGTCTCTCTAAGAATTTCTCTAAGGATCTAAACTCTATAGCATGGGCCTCTTAGGTTCAAATCCTGGCTCTGCTACTTTCTAACCATGCAATCTTGGGCAAGTTATTTAACCTCTTTATGTCTCCATGTCTTGGCTGAAAAATAGAGATAGCCCAGCTGGAATGGCTCAGTGGTCGAGCATCGACCTATGAATCAGGAGGTCACGATTCAATTCCCCACCAGGGCACATGCCTGGGTTGCAGGCTTGATCCCCAGTGGGAGGAGAGGTGATGCAGGATGCAGCCGATTAATGATACTCTCTCATCATTGATGTTTCTATCTCTCCCTCTCCCTTCCTCTCTGAAATCAATTAAAAAAGAGAGAGAGATAACATCTCAGAGGATCATGTGAGGATTAAATGAGCTGATCCATGAGAAACATTTGGAACAGGGTCTGACCTATAGCAAGTGCTCAGTGAGTGTTGGAAAGATCATTTCCCAAGCTTCTTACTTCACAGAACCGCCCTAAACCTACAGCTTCAACTCTTCTCTATATATTGCCCCCCACACATACTAGACTCTCTTCCTCCAGGACAAAGGTTAGCATTAACATAAAAAGTCATTCTCACCCTAGCCGGTTTGGCTCACTGGATAGAGCGTCGGCCTGGGGACTGAAGGGTCCCGGGTTCGATTCCGGTCAAGGGCATGTACCTTGGTTGCAGGCACATCCCCAGTGGGGGGTGTGCAGGAGGCAGCTGGTCAATGATTCTCTCTCATCGATGTTTCTAGCTCTCTATCCCTCTCCCTTCCTCTCTGTAAAAAATCAATAAAATATATATATATTTTTTAAAAAGTCATTCACGCTTCCTCATTGATTATGATCCTCCCCCACCCCACCTCCACCAGCTTATAAGGCAAATTCTCCCAAGAAAAGGGAGAAAAGTTGGTTCCACAGCAGTACTACAAATGCTGAGACATTCTGTCTCCAACTACACTTCTCTATCCATCACCCTTGACATCTCAGGCTCCCCAGTTCCCCACTGCGCGGTCCCTTATGCTCATAATTTAAGAGCCTCACCCCACCCATCCCACCCTCTAAAAGCCAGCCTCAGCCTCTATAGTTCTTATCAAAGGTTTGTCTTAACAATAAGAAACGGCAGAACATTAGCACCATGTGCAGAAATAATCATAGTAGTGTCTACTTTAAAAATGTTCACTCTTGGTTGCCAAATGGGAAGGGATTTGAGGGTCTGGGTGACAAAGGCGAAAGGATTAAGGGGTGCAAATTGGCAGCTATAAACTAGTACAGCATAGGGAATACAGTCAATAATATTTTGATAACTATATATGGTGTCAGGTGGGTGCAAGACTTATTGGGGGGATCACTTTATAAGTTATACAGATGTCCAATCATCATGTTGTACCTAAAATTAATATAATATTGTATGTCAACTGTAATTGAAAAATAGGTACAATTTTTTAAAAAGAATGCTTACTCTTTCTCTGTATACATGTTAGATCTCCTTTCACTCTTTTTAGAGCTGAGAAACTGAGGCACTTACAGAGTCATAGAGAAGATGGAGAGCTGGGCTTCTGACTGGGGATGTGTAACCTCAGACCCTATACTCGAAACCACTCCAGTGGTCGGCAAACTGCGGCTCGCGAGCCACATGCGGCTCTTTGGCCCCTTGAGTGTGACTCTTCCACAAAATACCGACTTCTGCGCATGGGCCACGAAGTTTCAATCACACTGTACATGTGCGCCTGCACGTGGTATTTTGTGGAAGAGCCACACTCAAGGGGCCAAAGAGCCGCATGTGGCTCGCGAGCCGCAGTTTGCCGACCACTTTACTAAGCTATGTGGGAATGGGCACAAAGTGGCCGGATTGCTTCCTGGGGGTGGAGTTAGACCAATGGAGCTGAAACTTTTTATCCCACCATAAATTACACTTAGTGCCATTTAACAAAAGTAAAATGGTCAGTTTTTATGAAAAGGGAGTTTATGTTCACAGGCATTGTTATCGTATTTACCATTAAGCCCTGTTTTAAAGAAAACAACAATGGCTGCATTGTGAGGAGTCCATATATTGCTCTGACACATCAGAGGTACTCACTGGGAGGCTGGAAGCAGAGGGGATCAGGGAAGCGCTGAGTCAGCCAACACAAACTCACCAACTTGTGGCAGCCAGGGCAGCAGCAGACAGAAAAGTCCTGGCCACTGAGGAATGTGAATCTTTAGTCACTGCCACCGGACCTTTACCTACCACCAAGACAACTTCCCAGTCACAAGGCAGGGACCGCTGGATCACAGCATCTCCAAGGCCCTCTATGGCTCTTACTTCCCATAAGTGTAAGAGCCAACAAAACAGGCAGTGCCTCCTCCAGGCCACCTGGTATAGTCGGAGGTGATCCCTGTCTGCGTCCCAGCATCCTGCCTCCCAGGCCCTAGAATACTCCTGCCTGCGTTGCTTATTGCCAAGATGGGAATAATCCACCAGCGAGAGTAAATGCAGGGAGCTCTGAAGGAAGAAACAAGTGTGAGTGCCAATCACTGGGCTCGCTGTTTCAACAAAGTCCCTATGAGCTACCGCTGCCTGGGGGCACGCGAGCAGAAGAAGGGCTTCTCAATACCAAGGCAAAGAGGTCGTAGATGGCAGATTCTCCCAAAGGCTCTTCCAGATCCCAGCAAGTGGAGAAGCCACTAACACCTGAGCGGCACCAGGGCCCTGTGAGCTTTGGCTGAGAAACAGAAGACAGGCCAGGCCTCCTCGGGGATGCATTGGGGATGGGGACAGCCATCTCCTCCAACTCGCACATGCCGTTTCCAGTCCAGAGGGATCCCAGGAACCTACACTACGTAGGCCCTGGTCTTGAACAGCTCTACCCCGGTCTCCTCAGGAGGAGCATCTTTCACATTGAATTCCACCGAAGCACATTCTCCCACCTCACCCCCATTTTCCTGAGGATGAGCTGGGGCTCCTCAAGCACCTGGCTCCTATACGCAGTTGAAATACCAGCATCCCCATCCCTTAACATCCCGTATTCACCTCTAATCTAATAGCCCTGTGGCCCGGCCCAGTACCCAGAGCCTTCCCACCACAGAGACAGCAAAATCATCCCTGGAGAAGGGCCCCCATCTGTCCCATCCTCTGGCTAGCTGTGAGGGAGCTAGCATCTGGTCCCGAGTTTACAGGTTTCCATGGCCCCAAGCCCAAAGGGGCATGAGCAGGTCATGAGAAAAGACCACCTGACAGGTCTACTCTTCACAACCCGGCCACAAAGGAGGGAACTGTTCTGATGGCCGAGGCTAGACCACAGACTCTAGATCAGGGATCTTCATAGGGTCCCAGTTCTATCGGGCATAGTAACCCTCTGATATCGCACACAGAATGTGTCCCTGCACATGTGCACGTTGTTGGGGGCGGAAGGGTGGGAAGGAGTTAGAAGTTTTATCTGATTCTCAAAGGGGCCCATGTTCCTCCCTATTCATCATCCCTAGGCCATCCTAGCTAGCCATCCAAGGTCTCTCTCCAACTCAAGGATGTGCCCAGGCCCGTGGCATCACTCCTGTTCTCTTGTCTCCTGCCCCTTCCAGCTGCAAAAAGTAGACAGGGCGTTTCAAACACAACCCTCCTGCGCACAGCCTTCAGCTTCCTGGTGACCTGCACCAGGTTTCTCTCTCCATCCCAGAGATGCCACTCTCCATTCAAAGAGGTCCCAGCAGCATAGAGAGCCCGACTTAATCCCACAGGAGCCAAATCTCATGAGATGACTTCCTCCCCGAGGGAGGTCCTGGGGTCCCGCCCTTCCTTCGGCACACCTCGCTAACCCCGCCCAGGCTCTAAAGATGAGCATGCTGGGCAAAGAAAAGCAATGAACGGCCAGAAAATCTTCCTGAGTCCTTTCTCTTGGGCCAGGCGGTCCAGGGTGTGGCAGGGTAACCAACAGGAAGGCTTGTTCCCGCACCCCATCAGCCAGCATCTTTGCTGATGTTCCTGCCTGAGAGTCAGGTGTGGAATGCGATGGATGGTCTTCCTGATCCTGTGTCACCTCTACTCCACCTTATTTCTAAACGCCCTGTCATTCCCCTCACACTCCACTCTCACCCCAAAAAAAGGAGGAAAGAAAAATCTAAAACCTCTCTCCCCCTAAAACAAACTCCTCTCCAGGAATTTAATTTCAGTATCCATTTCTTGGAGCTAAAACTTCTTTTAAGGGGAAAAGAAATGGGCAAGCCATCCCTAGGCGTAAGGCAACCATGCCAGGAGAACATGAAGAGGAAAGAATGAATTGAGGCAACACCCCCTCCCCACTCCTCACCCCCCACTCCTCACCTCCCCCCCCCCCCGCCCCCGCCCCGGCCAACACACACCCCAGATCTTAGAGCCCGGGACACAGAGCCCAGGGGCGGGGAGCAGGGGCGGGGACAGTGCTTTCTGAACTTTCCCCAGCCAGGACGCCGGGAGGTGCAGCTCCCAGGGGACCGGGTGGGACCAGACCAGGCTGGGGAGACCTGTGACATCGGCGGGGGCAGGAAGTGAACCTCCCATCCTCCTAAAAGGAGCTCTGCCCCCAGCCGGCGCCCCGGCCAGCCGTCACCAACCTGCCAGCGCCCCCAGCCCGGGGCAACGCGGGGAGGGGCGCGCACACAAAAGGGGGAGCGGCCGCGTAAGGGACTCCGGGCGGCGCCTGCTGGGGGAGGCCTCGCTGCCCTGCCCGGCGCCGCCCGCCCGCGCCCACCCCTCCATCGTGCGCCCCGCTCCCAGTCCCCGATGCCCGCGCGCCCCGCGCGCCCACGGCCGGGAAGGAGGTGGGGGCTCGGGAGGGAAGCGAGGCCGAGCCCTGCCGCACGCGGCCGAGCGGCGAGAGCTCCGGGGAAGCCGCGGCGACAACGCGGGGAATCAAACTCGCGCCGGCCCGGCCCTCCCGGCGGGGGCTCGGCGATCGCGATCGGTGCCCGAGAAGGTGGGGCCGCCGGGCCGGGGCCGAGCCCGGGATGGCGCAAGGGGCGGCCAGCGACGGCCGCGCCCGGGGACGAGCGGGAGGTCTTACCGAGCAGCCGCCACGCGCGTCCGCGCCCCGCGGGCCGGTGGGGCCGGCGGGCTGGGGGAGGGGCGGCGATCCCGCGGCGGCGGGCCCGGCGCGGCGGCGCGGCTGGGGCGCGGGAGGCGGAGAAAGCGAGGCGAGGCCAGCTTCCTAGCGGCGGGCGGCGAGAAATGCAGCTGTCCTCGCGCGCCTGCCGGCGGGGCCACAAGTGGGGCCGCGCGGGGAGGAGCGGGGCTGCGGCGGGGTGGGGGCCCGTGGCGGAGCCCCCAGACCCTCTCCGACGCCCGATCCCTTTCTGGAGCGCAGGGCCGCAGGCACGGGCGTGCAGCCGGGGAGCCACGCGGGGGCGGGCGCGGGGGTCGGCGGGTGAAGATCAGGAAATCCTCGCCTTGCCCTCTGCCCTCGCCCCAGCCGCGGTGACTCCCGGGCTGAGGGGCAGGATGGCACGAGCCAGGAGCCTGGGGATCCCGGGCGAAGCTGGTGCGGGGCGTCCTGCCTCTCCAGGCTCCGGGACAGGCGCCGGGAAGGCGCATCCGGGAGAGGATGGGGCGGGGAGACCCGAGACCTTAGCTCCGAGGGGAACCGAAGAGCAGGGCTGCCCCGAGAAGGTTCGGGATGTGGACCCACACCCGGGGCCTGGGACAGCTGGGGGGTGGGAGCGGGACGGCCGCCGGGAAGTTAGGGCTCGGGAAAGGAAACAAAATTAAATGCCGAGGTCAGAGGAGATGGTGGAAGGAGGTCGGGAAATCAGAGACTATTCCCCACTCACCCATCGGCTACCACCTGCCATCTCCCCATCTCCTCCTCAACATCCCTGGCCATCTCAGGGGTTTCTGAGACCTGCGAAGATTTCCCACAGACCTTGTCAATAAATGGGAACTCAACTTTGGCTGATATTTTTCCATGTGGTTTGGTTTCAAACTCCACTTCGGGGGTTGGTAGGGTGGGGCAGGTGGTGATCACCAAGCAGCTGGTGGGAAGAGGAGCTACCTAGGCCCTACCGTCTCCGGAACCACATGCGGCTCTTTGGCCCCTTGAGTGTGGCTCTTCCTAAGCCTTAGGCGTACCCTAATTAAGTTAATAACAATGTACCTACCTATATAGTTTAAGTTTAAAAAATTTGGCTCTCTAAAGAAATTTCAATCGTTGTACTGTTGATATTTGGCTCTGTTGACTAATGAGTTTGCCGACCACTGAAGGGGATCTGAGGAGGGGGACGGCCAGAACGCAGTTCCAGCTCTGCCCTCCTGGACAAGCCTGCCTTAGAGACCCACTGACCAATCTGGCCCAGACCCCAACCAAGGAGGATCCCCTGTCCCCTCCACCTCTGAGGGCTTACAGTCCCCTAGCTCCGCTGAGAGACATCAACGTTCCTCAGCGACAGCTGATGGTAAAAACCACAAACCAAAGCGCCCAGACACCAACGTGTTCCCCTCATTTGCATGCCAAGGGAAACTTTCTTAAGCAAATTGGGAACCTGAGAGGGGGAGAAACCTCAGAACCGTACCCTCCTTCGGGAGACCCCACAAGAGGTTAGTATGTTGAGTGGAGTTCCAGGACTGGGTCCCAGACCCCTCCGGCCACCTCCTCTCTCCCATCCCTTCTCCCCATGCTCCTTCACTTGAAACCCCAGGAGTGATCCCATCAACCCCCGGTTAAAGATTTTTCATCTAGAGCAGTGGTTCTCAACCTTGGCTGCATATTGGAATCACCGGGGAGTCAGCATGGAGGCATGGGCCAGTTCCTCTAGAGCAGTGGTTCTCAACCTTGGCTGCACATTAGAATCACCGGGGAGTCAGCATGGAGGCATGGGCCAGTTCCTCTAGGGCAGTGGTTCTCAACCTTGGCTGCACATTAGAATCACCGGGGAGTCAGCATGGAGGCATGGGCCAGTTCCTCTAGAGCAGTGGTTCTCAACCTTGGCTGCACATTAGAATCACCGGGGAGTCAGCATGGAGGCATGGGCCAGTTCCTCTAGATCAGTGGTTCTCAACCTTGGCTGCACATTAGAATCACCGGGGAATCTTTTTTAAATCCTGATTTCTGGGCCACATCCTCCGAAAATTCTGTTTCTTTGTTATGGGGTGAGGCCACAACATTAGTAACAAAGAAACAGAATTTCCGGAGGATGAGGCCCAGAAATCAGGGTTTTAAAAAGATTGCCAGGTGATTCTAATGTGCAGCCAAGGTTGAGAACCACTGATCTAGAGGAACTGGCCCATGCCTCCATGCTGACTCCTGGCTGCTGTCCTGAGATTGTGACTGAGAGCTCAGGATTTGTCCTGCCTGCTGGCCGTCTAGATGAAGTTATCATGTGTGCCACCTTACACTTGCCCACAGGGCAGTTCATCTGCCCCTTTTCTGCTTACTGGCATCATCTTCCCGGTCACCTTGGCATTTCCGGGGCCAGGAAAAGGCATCTGCAAACATGGAGATGTTTGTACTCCACTCTGAGCGCTCATAAAAGCATTTAGTTCATTACTGATACAGTTACCAAATGAAACCAGTCACTGTAATGGACGCTCTTCCTTGAAGAACTCTTCCTTTCAGAGCCGTCTTCCTAGAAGCTTTCTTCAGACCCCTTTCCTGCCTTTGAGACCCCTGGGTAACCTCCCTACCTCCCACCAGGGCCTCGGAGCTGAGTTCTCCAGGGTCCCAGGCCAGACCGCCCTCCTGCGTGCCAGCCCCTCACGCACAGGGGCCTCCAGAGGCTCTTCCCCTGCAGGTTCTTCAGACCCCTCACTGCAGAGACTAAAAGTGAACTCCAGCTCACAGCCCTTCCCTCCCCAAGTCTCCTCCTCATCCTCTGGCTTAGCAGCTGGAAACCTTAGTCCTCCTGTCCCTTTCCCTTGATTCTACTGGTTACCAAGTTCCATGTATTCCTCCTTCACTCATCCAACAATTGTTAACAAATGGTACACAAGAGCATGCGCCTGAAGCTTAAGAACTAGCCACATTGTCCCAGCCCCAGGTGACCTCCTCTCCTCCTCCAACCACAAAAGGCAGTTTAACAAGACCCAAGGTGGAAAAGAAAGTGGGGTAGACATCCAGACAGTTAGGGTAACCCTATTCCTTTCTCCAGTCTCACTGAATTGACCGAGAAACTGAGGAAACTTTGAAAAAAATTGCCCTGGCTGGCTTGGCTCAGTGGATAGAGCGTCAGCCTGCGGACTGAAGGGTCCCAGGTTCGATTCCGGCCAAGGGCACATGCCTGGGTTGCGGGCTCGTTCCCCAGTGAGGGGTGTGCAGGAGGCAGTCAATCAATGATTCTCTCTCATCATTGATGTTTCTATCTCTCTCTCCTTCTCCCTTCCTCTCTGAAATCAATAAAGAAATATATTTTTTTAAAAAATTGGTGCTATTACTTGGGGGTTTTGAAAGAAAACATGGGTGAAGGTGAAAGCAGTGACCCCCCCAAAAAAGTGACCCCCTTCTGGGACAATAACTAGATGGATGCCTGTGGGATTGCCAATCTCCACCCCATTTTAGAGAAGGCTCTCTGGAGCCCTCACCCCTTCCCAGAGTGGGTGCCAATGTCATGCCTGTGGCACTTTCTTCGGACCTTTCTATTCTTGCATAACAAACTGCCTTCTTGCAGTCCCTTTGTCCATCCGGCCAGCCTATCTATACAGCACATGGTGTTGTGGCTGGTCTCTGTGTGTGCCAGGGAGGTAGGGGCTGTCTTCTCTCTCAGCGCCTGAACCTCCCAGCCCAAGGCCTAGCTGGCCCAGGAGTGAGTCAATATTTGCCGAAGGGCTGACTTCTGACAGGTGGGCGAGATATGCCTGGCTTGTCCTCAGAAACCACGTGTCTTCCCTGCACTGGTAATCCTTTGTGAGGCTCCAGGGGTCCTGCCCTCTGTACAGAGGCCACCCGCTGGTCTTGTACAAGGTGGTGAGGTGGAGAGCAGGCACAGATAAATGGAATTCCATGTAACCACTAAACTTGCTTTTAAAGTATATTTAATGCCTATAAAAATGTTACGATGTTATGAGAAAGGGAGGCTATAAACCAGTACATATGCAATATGAGCCAATTTATTTTTATTTAGTTATAAACATAGAAGAAAATATGCCAACATGTTAACAATTGTTAGATGAGTGTTTTTATAGATAACTTTTATTTTGTTATTAGTATTTTTCCAGATTTCTTTCAAATTTCCTCCATTGGCCATAACATTCCTTTAAATCAAGCATGTCAAACTCAAAAGCTAACACGGGCCAAATAAACGAGGCATGCAGCCCACGGGCCACGAGTTTGACATGCTTGCTTTAAATGGTGTGTGTATATATGTGCCTACATTTAGCCTTCAAGATCTATATGATTAGAAGGAAGTTAAACATAACTAACTTTCCTCCATGATTATGCTTAACTTGGGCTATTTCGGTCCAGTTCCATGACCATCCCCAAAGATGAACAATATGTACTCCTCTTCGTCCCCCAAGTCTAAGGGGAAGGGAGATGTGGAACAGCTAGCAGGTAATACAAGGCTGAGTGTGACAGTTACTGAAATCAAGGTGTATGCAGAGGGCTCCAGGGAGGAAGTGGTTAATTCTCATGGGTGGCGGGGTCAGAGAGGGCACCTTTGAACAGCTTGCTTTTGAGCTGTGCCTTGAGAGATGAACCCTTTCGCTGGGGTGAAGGGCATTCCCATCTGGGGCACAGCAAAAGCTACGGCATGCTTAGATGTGGGTGAATATCCACTGTGGCCAGAGTGTGGGGTGGATGGCAGCAGTGGGAGTAGGGGGCTCAGACAGCAAGATGAGGCTGGAAAGGCAAGGCGGCTGTGACCATGAGTGGCCTGGATCACCAAACTAAGGGGTCTGCAAAGAAGGAGTATTTGCAGGCTCCAACCTGAATTTCATAGAATATTAACATTAACTTTGACTTTCCTGACAACGCCTAGAGTTGAGGCAGTAAGCTCTCTTGCTGCTGCACCTGACCAGCTCCTGGGGGAAGCCAGCCTGGAGTTAAGCATTCGCTACAAATAATCCACAGAGGTTTAAAGGTTCAAGCCCAGCTTGGAGCAGCAGAGTTTAGCTCCTCCTAAACCCCCTCTGCCCAGTATGTATAGTGTAGTGGCTAAATGCCAGTCGGGCCAGCAGATGACTAAACCCCTGCTACACCCGCTTACAATCTGGGGGACTTTTCGTGAACCCCTGGGCCTCTCTGAGTTTCCGTCTCCTCCTCTCTAAAATGATGATAAGAATCATTTACCTTTCTCCTCACTAGATAAAAAAAAATAATAGAAAATGATAAGCCTGGCCGGTTTGGCTCAGTGGATAGAGCGTCAGTCTGTGGAAACTGAAATGCAGAGAGCTCAAAAATCTTGCCCAAGGCCCGACAATAAGTGGTAGAACAAGCTACAAACCCAGCGCATGCCTGGCTGGCGTGGCTCAGTGGCTGAGCATTGACCTATGAACCAGGAGGTCACAGTTTGGTTCTGGGTCAGGGAACATGCCCAGGTTTCAAGGCTCGATCCCCAATGTGGGGTGTGCAAGAGGCAGCTAATCAATGATTCTCTCTCATCATTGATGTTTCTCTCTCTCTCCCCCTTTCTCTTCCTCTCTGAAATCAATAGGAATATATTTAAAAAAAAAAACACAACATACCCAACCCATGATTCTAACACACAATGCTCACAATATGCTCGTAATATTTACATTGTTAATTCATTTATTCCTCACTGACCCTGTGGTAGGTGCTACCAAAAGGCCTTGTCTACACATAGGAAACTGAGGCCCAAGTTCCTTCGAAGAGCCAGGGTAGGAACTTGGGCGGTTTGGCTGCAGTGTCCACTCCTCCTCACTCTAATACACTTAATGAATGATGCCTGTTTTATTTATTGTCATTTTTATCATTCCAGGGAGGACTGTCTGGAATTAATTTGGTCCAGATGTTCAGATCTGGTTCTTTTCAGGAATGAAGATCCATGGAGGAGGTTGGGGTGGGGCAGGATAAATATTCCCGAGGGGGACTTAGGGAGCAAGGCCACAGGTGGAGAAGCCTCTGGGCTTGGGTGTACTGGGAGGGCTCCTTCCTGTTTAGAGGGAGGACCCCTTTGCGGGTCAGTAAACGGCTAGGGAAGGAAGGAGAGGAAGCCAGTACGACCTCATTGGACTGGTCCCTGAGTGGGGCTCAGGGCACTATTGGAAATGGCCAAGTATCTTATTCTTTGGCAGAAGAGCATCCCTGGGACTGCCTGGTAGCCAGTTCCAGGGTGAGGGTGGTAGACAAAGGACCCAGAGAACTGAGTGATGTCTTTGAGGGAACTTTCACATACTGGATGTGTCTCTAATAGAGAAAACAGATCTCTCTCCCTGAGGAGGACTGAGCCTGGTGGGGCAAGAGGAGCCTGAGGCTATGACAGGACTGGGTTCTCGGGGTCCAGAGCCTCAGCCCCAGGTCTCACACTTGAGCCTATAGGGCTTGCTCCCTTCGGGGCCGGGGAAGGTAGATTCAGGGCTCAGTGAAGCTCCATTCCCTAGTCAGGGAAGTGTCACATGATGGGGGCTGGTCAGAGTTGAGACGCAGCTAGTATAATAGCATAGAGGGGTACAGCTACCACTGCAGGGCTAGGTCACCAGAAGGCTGACCTGAGACTGAAAGGAGGAGGAAAATTACAGTCATTCATTTATTTATGTATTCGTGGATTATTACTTTCCTTCAGTAGCTTATAATTTATTATCATCGTGATTTCTTTTGATGCTTAGATTGTTCCAGATCTGGCCACTTGCTCCCTTGCTGGCTCCCGTGTTCCTCTAATACATTCCCACCCTTACTTTCTTGTGCAATGAGACCTTTTCACCATCATGGTAAAGATTGCATTAGATCACCAATGGATACTAAATCTAGGGGGAAATTTTGATGGGGAGTAAGATATTTGAATGGCCTTAAAAGTATTTTAAGACTTCTTATTAGTTTTCCAGGGGTGGGGGGAGAGGGGGGTAACTATACAATAGAGAAATTGGGCAACACCTAGACTGGGTGATCTAAATTAGCATCATTTACAAGTGATAGGGGAACATCTGTGCCTCCAGATATGATATCCTGCAGACACATTGCCTCAGCAGTTTTCCAGCTGAGAATGCATAATCTCACTTTAATCATGGGGAAACATCAGACAAACACAAAATGAAAAATATTCTATTTTTTTAAAGAAAATTTTAATTTTTAAAAAGCCAGCTATGTGAATGTTCCAAGAGACTAAAGCAAATGCAATGCTAGACCATGTACTGGAGAGAAGAAAATTAGATCAACTCACAAAATTAGAATATGGATGCTAGAATAAATAAAAGTATCATACAAATGTAAATGTATAAAGTTCATAACCGGGCTGTGGTGTAAGAACATATCTCTATTTTTAGGAAATACACACAAAAATACTTAGTGGTAAGGGTTATGTATAAAACCCTGAAATGGTTCAGGGGGGAAATATAGAAAGATAGAGAGGGAGAGCTCATATGTGATCAAGCAAGGGATAAAATGTTAACAATAACTGAATCTGGCTAAAGGGTATAGAAGTGTTTCTTGTACGATTTTTTCATCTTTGCAACTTTTTGTAACTTTGCAATTATTTCCAAATAAAAAGTTTTTCACTTTGTGTTTTTCCTGCCCAAACCCTGCAATTAGCTTTTCCTCCAGAGGATCCTATGGAGCAGGAGCATTTAACCACATTAAAAAAAGAAGAAGAAGAAGGAGAAGAAGAAGAAGAAGAAGAAGAAGAAGAAGAAGAAGAAGAAGAAGAAGAAGAAGAAGAAGAAGAAGAAGAAGAAGAAGAAGAAGGTGAATGAAAAGGCATTCCTAGCATGTGGAACAGCAAGGGAATGTGAAATACTGTATAAGTGTAGATGACAGAAAGGACAGATTCTAGCAAAAGTGGGTCTTCTGAAAGGCAACTGTGGGCTCTCCCAGGGATGTGAAACGCAGCCCCCAACAGCTTCCCACAAACCTCTCCCCATTCACCCACACATACGTGATTTTGATATAGGGTACAATAAGCTGACAGATTCGGCTATACTTCAGAGAGCCAACACTGTACTCGGGGGCACGTCATCTGTGGATACCATAGAACTGAATTTTATCTGTTTACATAGAATACGCAAAAATATTGTGCAGAGTTTAGAAAGTAAAGCCGCATTCGAGATGGAAACTTCAGCGGGAGGCTAGCAATGCTCACCCGACCAATCAGAACACAGGAGATATCGACCAATCACAGCTCGCCAATGCTCTAGTCGGGGCGGGGCCATCACGCCCGGAATTTTTCGTTTGCTGAGGTCCCTACGCGTCCAGCTCTAACTCGAGCCTACCCTGGGGGGGAATCGCGAACCGGAGGCGGCAAAGTAGATGAGGCTAAAGGTTGGAGGTTCCCATCCCGCCTAGGTAGGTGGTGGCGCTCCCTGTGCTCTCGGCAAGGCAGGAGGTCAGGCCTGTGCCAGGCTTGCAGCAAGCCCTAAGAGCTAACTTCCTGAGAGGATGGCGAGATTGCAGAGGGAAGCAGTGCAGGTGCCTTCTCTGGATACAGCGCATGTGGGGGAATGAAGCTGGAAGAAACGACTTGTCTGAAGCAGGGTGCACCATCCTCAGATAGGCACCTTCTCCAGGTCTCGCAGCTTGGCAGTTCTTCCCTACGTCTAATCTGAACCCTTGCTGCCACATCTCTGGCCAGCTGCCTTTGAGATATGTGGTGGTGGTGGTGTTTTTTATTTAAATCCTCACCTAAGGACATTTTCATTGTTTTTTTTAGAGGAGGAAATGAGGGGGGAGAGGGGAAAGAGGAGAGAGGAGAAAGAGAAGAATGAGAATCAATTGGTTGCCTCCCACACATGCCTGGGCCGGGAAACTCGCCAGGCATCAACCTAGGTATGTGCCCTGGAATCAAACCTTTTGGTGTAGGGGAGGACACTCCTACCAACTGAGCCACACCAGCCAGGACTGGGATGTGTCTTCCATCTAACTTTCTCATTCCTGAGATGAGGATCTGGTTCCCATGCTGGACACCCATCCTCAAAATCTCAGTGTGAGGTGGGGAAGCATGCAGGAAGGCATTCGGTTCCTTTGCAGGTCTTTCAGAGAAAGTAGTTGGTGCCTCTGAGCCAAACGATGGTTGCTCTTACTGAGATAGGAACTAGGAGGACCAGATGGAGGTGGGGTATATTGAATCTGCAGCTCCTTTCTCCACACTAGGCTCTGTGCTAAGCACTTTCTATGACCTAGATTCTCAAAAACTTTACTAGGTTGGGACCATTATCATTCTTGCTTTATAGCCGAGGAAACGGAGGCCAGAGAGGTTATGTATCTTGCCAAGTCACACAGCTCCAGGTGATAGAGCCTGGATTTACACCCAGGCCTGTCTGATTCCAAGCCTCTGCTCTCGATTCCAACCGTGTATCGGAGCACCTCCTAGCTGGCTGGCCCTTATGCCCGGTCCCACCCTAGGTACTCTGGGGGGTCCTCCCAGACCTGTTGCTGCTATATCTGGCCTTGGTGCTTGGATCTTGTTGTGTTTCAAGCTTCCTGAAGGAAAGTCAGTAAAAACCACAGGCTGCTATGGCCCCATTAATTTGGAACCAGAGATTTACGGGATGTGGCTAAACATTTGGAACTAGTATAGTCCAACTTAGAAACTAGCCTCCCTTCTGGGGCTGCTGGACTGCCATTTTATTTGGATATCTACTAACTCCTCAAGGAGGAATCAACCAACTGCCTAAAGTTATGGGGAAAGTCTCAGAGGGATCAACATTTAAATTGGACTTTGCAGGACATCTAGGGGTTCACTATGGAGAAAATGTGTTGGAGGTCATTCTAGGCTTAGGGAACAGCATATACAAAGACCCTGTGTCTCCTTTCTCTCTCTCTTTCCCCAACCTGTCCCTTTCTTCTCCCTCCGAGATCCCCGACAGCCACAGAGCTTCTAGGGTTGACAAAGTTGCAGAACTTCCCTTAGACAGGCCACCAGGGAACCAAGGCCCACTCTCTTGGGATGAAGCTCCGAGATTCCAGGAAGGGGAGCCCCTACCTCTTTAGCTGGAAGGGGTTCATGGGTCCCCACCAAAGGGGCGATTTCCTACTAATCACCTGAATCTTACCTGTTTCTTCAGCTATTGATAGTGTCCTTCTTCTGGCTAAGAAGAACACATCTTTTCTCCCGCCCATTGACTGAAGCTGAAGTTATTACAGCTGGCTCGGACTAGCAGCCTGGAGTCCTCTGAGTAATCGTGTCCAGCACAGGGCGGATGCACCGAGAGGAGGGAAGGGCGTCAGCATGGGGGTTACACCACAGGAAATACAAGGATATTTTCTCCAAAATCTCTTCCTTTCCTGGGCCTCTTCCCAACTTCCCTCTTTCCCTGCTCCCTCTGCCCCCATAAACACAGGTGATTTCTCTCTGGCTCTTTACCCACCATTTTCAAAGCTAGGAATTTCTTGGCTCATGAGCAGCTAGGGACCTTGGGGACCCAAGCTTCTTCAAGCCAGATCTGAGTGCATTTCGGCTGACGCTGTAGTTTGTGGCTTTGGTGGTTCCTAGTCCCCCTAAGACTGACAAACGAATTAGCTTCCCATCCCAGTCTCCAAGGCTGCCTCCCCTTGAATTGACACATCTGCTCCCAGCATTGGACCTGAGCACTCACGGCCAGACAGAGCTGCTGGACCATTCTCTTGGTCTTCTCGCCCTTTTCAGCTGCCACGACAAAGGAATAGCTCACCTGCAGAACAGAATATAGTCCTCAAATGCCCATCTTTAGCCTAGCAGTTCTTGTTCCAGGCTCTTTATAGGTGTCTTTAGGAAAAAGTGGCATTCAGGTAACAGCTGAGGCAGTCAAATGCAGGTGACTTCACTTTGAGAAAACTCCATAAACAATGTGAATTTACCTAAATATCCCGGAGAATTCTTCCTGCATAGTTGGCAGCTACATACATCAGAAAGAATTTACTTCTATAAGGATAGCGATTTTAAGTTCTTATTTTATGCACTCTTCAAAGAGATATTGAGGTGTTGGAAGTGAGATGTCGAGATAATCAGGGATGAAGAAATTTCTGAAATTATGATGCAAGTCAGTGGTGATACAGAATCTGAAGTGAAAACCTGTCCCCTTCCCATGATAGGGCAGTTTTTGTAATGTGAAGTATACTTGACCCTCATGGTCCAGGGCCAAGATCTGGGTCAAGTGCCTGTCTCAGGAAGAGGAAAGCTAACTAGCCCACCCCTGACGGGCTGATCCAAGGAGAGGGCTGGATTACACAGTCCGAAGCAAAGCCCTTGACCCTCCCTCCATTCCTTTCTTGGGAACTTAAATGGGCCTTAGATTGCCAAAAAGTGGGCAGTCAAGAAAAACTGGAGTCCAGACCTTAGTAAGTGTTCAGCCCTGAACCTGCCTGCCTGCTACTTTTATAGAACAGGGGAAGATCAGCCAGTAATCTGCCAGGGTCAGACCAGCTGTGGGGGAGATTTATAGGCCCAAAAGGGATCAAATGGTATTCTTTCAGGCTACAACACTCTTTAAGAAGGAAATGGAAAGAGTGCAGGACTGAGGGCCAGTTTTATTAGGGCAGGGAGGGGAAAGTGACTATCATCCCATGAACATATTGGACTGCCTTTTAGTCCAACAAACCTTGAGGACTACAGAAAAAACTTCCACGATCCCATCTATTTCCCAAACCCAGGTCTCTCCAGAGAGGACCAAACTACAGGGCCCTTGAGAAGAGCAGGGACACCTGGACAGCCAGGACTGGAAAGATTAACTAGCAACTCGGTGAAGCAACACTTCCTGTCCCCAGACAAAAGCACCACCAGGAACCCTTTCCCCAGCTGTTTTCACTGGCTCAACAAAGAGACTAAAGCAATTATCAGAGGAAGTTTGGGAAGCTTCAGTTCTGTAGAGAACAGATGTAGGTATCCACAACTTGTTCGTTAAGTGACGCGTGTCAGATCAATCCATCTTCATTTGCTGTCTGGTGATACTCTCACTTGGGTACTTGTCATCTCTCTCAGCAGCCTCTCTGTCTTCATCCCCTTTAGTACTTACTAGTTCCTGACATATTATTGGTACTCAGTAAACAAATGATGGATCTAGTTAAACACAAATGGAATAAGGACCCAGCCTAAAGCCCCTTTAAGAAACTGGGTTCTAGAACATGATAAATGTTTTAAGCCCATCTTCTCTTTTGGGTAGGACAGGGGACGCAAGGCCTGGCTTCCTGGGATTTTACTCAAGTTGATTGGCAGGGCTACCTCTCCTGCAGTCAGCCTGGTGCATGTCCACCCTCCCATGGTATCTCAATACCAATCAGTCTGACAGTCCCTCCCCTAGACCAACTCTGTCATGTGTACACCTGGAGAAGCAGTGCTTGAAAATTTCCTCTATCATCATAGTGAATTGGTGAAGCTTCTAAGGTATTAAGCAATCCATCATAACATTTGTGACTGGTTAACTTTAATTTGTCAAAATAAATCTGCAGTATTTTGCATGTTAGTAATACAGTGCTGGTATTGACAGGAAAAATCATCATCTGCTTACAAAGAAACCTTCATTTAGGAGCACACCTTAGGAGGGAAATGAATACACAATAAAAGGCAAATGCAGGCCAAGCAGTGAGCCCTAGAGCATTAACAGGCTGTCAGATTTGAGGATTATCTAATACAACTGTTTAGCTGCTAATCTGATAAAGGGGAAGCTCTCAACCAGGTTACAACCAGAAGGAAAAAACAAAATCTCTGCTTTTTCGTAGAGCGGTGGCCGTTGTGCCTTCAACACTTGGTTAAATCAGTTCATCAGCATCAAAACTCAATTCCAGTTCCAAGACACAGGAGAATTTCACCATACAACCTACTAGGTCCCCCTTTCAGTGGCCCATGCCAACCCCGTCCTGCCAACTCTCTCCCTCCCAAAAGAAGACACAACGTGGTTTCATTATTGCGGACAAGCTTCTTAAGTGAATAAAGAATGCATACAAAACAGCATTTTAACTGAAGTCATACAATGAAGTCTCATTCCTGTTTATTATACAATTAATTGATAAAACAATCATTTCTAGTATATATCTTTTTTTAATTTTTTAAAAAGAACTAATACTTGCAGGGTTCTGACAACCACACTCTAGCCTGGGGGGAGGGTCCACACCTGCCCTCACTGAGTACTGCTCCTCGGGCCACTGTGGAGGAAGCCTGGGCTGTTTGAATCATGGAGGATCGTGATTACCAGCCTCATCAGAACTGACAGGTCCCAGCAGGCAGACCCAGAACCTGGTCCTGGGGCTGCATGCCAGGAAATGTGGGCTTCCTCCAAATGTGGCCACCACCTGCCCAGTCCAAGCCTCAGCAGGGCCATGCCTGGACCTTCCCTACGAGTCCTTCCAGTAGTCCACACATAATGCTCTACATATTAAAAACAAACCATTTTTGTACTGTGGATAGGAACAGTTATAACAAAGTCATAGCTACATATTTTTCTCTACATTTTGTTTATTGAGACAAACTAATTAAAAGGCACAAACATAGGGCATGTTTACATGGACATTATAACAAACATATACATTAAAAGTGTAGGAATGTGTTGCCTTCCTGCTAAACAGAAAGTTCCTAAGCTTTTATATATACAAAAGTTGTACAATTTAATGTCCTAAAGTACAAAAGATCATTTATAAAATTATTTTACACTAAGTACTATTTATTTTACTTTTTTACTATGTAGTTCAACCCCCTCGAACTGTTTGTATAATGACACACAGATACCTATCCCTGATGTAGGAAGTCGGCCTTAGATACAAGTTATTTTGATGCTTGAACTGACACAGCGGGGTATAAACGGAAGTCATCCAGTTTGATAGTCCTGAAAACATTCTGCAAGATTACCACACTAATTTCCATTTCTCTGAACTGCAAGATTAAGGAAAAAAACAAACAAAACCCAAAACATATTGCAACTTAAAAATCACAGCGTCTTGGTTTTAGTAACTATTTTTAAAACACAATGCTTTAAAAACATTAACGTGTGGCATGATGGTGTATCTGTTTCCCTCGCTTTTGGTTTCTACTTTATGTACAGAGATAAAATATTCTGCTAATAAAAAGCACATGTCTTAATGTGCACAACCATCGCTGGTTTCTACAGGGAATGCAGACAGCTAGCTGTCTCCCTGAAAACACCACAAAGCTGATACAAGTGTTTTCTCAAAGGAAAAAAAAAGTGATGTCCATATTTACAAAGTTGAATAAATCTGCACAATAACTTGATTAAGAAATGAAAGGAGAAATGAAAAAAAACACACTCTGCTTGTTCTGAAGGGGCATACTACCTAGTTAGTGGTTAGAATAAAAACTGTATACAATTTAATATAAGACATAAACTCTAGTGAGCAACTAACATATCTTTCCCTGTTGTAACATCAACAGGCTCTGATTGGGAGAGAGGGGCATATCACATCCCAGTGCCTCCAGCGTCTTCCAATTTAAAGCAATAATTTTAAATGTCCCAAAGTATTCCTTGGCTCCTGAAAAGGAGTCCCATTGGCCTCCATTTGTTAGGAGTCTGCCTGTCCACACGCTTGATTTCTCCTCTGTCGGTTGCGGTCTTTTCTTACCAAAACACAATTTGTATATTTTGGTATTTTTTTGTGTGTGTTTTTTTTTTAATTTTTTAAAAAAGTCAACTACAGTGCTATATTCCATCAGGATTAATATGCTTAGCAATATTTACATCTCCAAATATCAGGTCACAATCCCTATTATATGTTGAAGTTAGAATGATAAATTATCATATGCTTTGCATATCAGAGCTGGTATCACCTTTCCCATAGGGAATGCTGCCTGAAATTAACATATTCCCAAAGGTAAAATGCATATTCTCTGAAATGCATTTTATTATGACAATGCATGTTTTACTCATAAAAACAATAAACACAGACAATTCTACACTAGCTCTCAATCCGTGGATTTAGAACTTCAGGTTAAAATAAGCCATCCACGTTATAGTGAGAGAAGAATTCTGCTAGTGTTTAGAATAAAATGATTTATTGGGATTAGAAACTAATGCTGTTTTTAAATTTTGAAATGAGTTTTGTTTTTTTATGATTGGTTTTAATTCTGCCATTTCATCTTGTCAACTACTATCCTGTTTAAGCAATGCTGTCAGCTAAAAGGAATTTCTGATTAAACTAAAGTGGTCCAGTGATAAGTTATACATACACCCTACTTTGAACAATCCCAGCCAAATTGGAGAAAAATGCTACTACACTATTACTAACTAATGTAATAAAATCTCCCAATTTCATGGTTTACTTTTTACTTTACTAAAAGTTGCTGGTAAATATTTACTTTAAGCCATATTTTGATTTTATAATACTGTTTACCAAGGTGGTGACGTAGGCAAAGCCTGGGGTAAGAAAGGCATGCTCTCTACAGGCCTCATTGCTATATTGAGAGGGGCGGCTAACGTCATAGGCGTGGGCAGGTTCATTGGAGATGTGATTGTGACAGGGTGTGCTATATTCACTGGAGCAGTGACAGGAGTGGGAAGGTTGACTGGGGTAGTGAGTGTTAAAGGAGAGGTCATGGATAATGGACTGGTTATAGTTACAGGGTGCCCTATGTTCATTGGGCTGGTTATGTTAACTGCACTTGAAACATTTACTGGACTTCTCATGCTCATTGCAGCTGCCACTGTGACTGGGTTTGACATAGTCCCAGACGACACAGAGGACGTTATATTGAATGGAGTAGTGAGAGTCACAGGTGTCGTAGCAGCCGTAGAGGTTTGGCACAGGTTAGCAGCTTCTAAAATAAGAAGACAAAAGGGCCTTTAGATTTTCAAAACAGGGAACAAAATTCACTAACAGCGTTTGAATCAACTTCTTTTAATTAAAAAGAACAAACATTTAATAAATTAAATTAGATTTCTATCAAGTAGTGAATAGGAAGGAAGGATCCTTCTGAGCACCAGACTGGGGGCCAGGAATCCCAGTGTGTGCAAATCTCTTTTCTGATTGCTATACCTCCCTCAAGAACCGACTTAGGCAACTTGTTTAACCCTGGCAGTTTTGATTTAAAGTTTAGATTTACTTACCTACCTCACAGTAATACTGGGAAGATGAGTTAATTTCTGTAAGGCACTGGGGGGAAGTGGGGCAGAGAGATCAAGGATGGCTAAAGTATTCTCATTATCACTTCATGCCCTTCCTCTGAGTTCTAAAGACTTTCTTGGGAAAAGCCAACCACCAGCAGGCCAGGCAACAAGAGCTGTTTATACAGCGCTGGGCCAGTGGTTACACAGTAACAGTTAATCAGAAAAATCTTCTCATAAGGCACATTGTACCTAGCAGAGGGAAATGTGTGTCCTCAATGCTATATTTACTCTCAGAGGTGAAGCCACATTCTGTTAAGGTTTTAAAAATCCAGAAGTAGAGATTGATAAACAGTCCTAGAAAAATCATTTTAGTTCAATGACATAATCATCTACTTTATGCCTTGAGTCATTTACCTACACATATTATACACACCACCAACCATACCAGCGAGGACTTAACCAGGCAAGAAGACCCTGCAGTGAGTTAGGAGGACCTGGTCCTTGTTATCCAGCAAAACCTTAAAGAAAACTTCCTTTAAAGATGACACCCCCACCGCTCAACAAAATTCAGTACCACTTGCTAGTGTGTCACAAAAGAGTAGTAAGACTGTGATTTGGCTGTCAAAATGAAAAAAAAAAAAAAATGTATTTGAGCCTAAAGATGGAGGTCTGCACACACTTCTCAAGTGGGTCAAATAACCTCAGATAGACACTTGAGTCAATGAGCAGCCCTTCCTTGATCAGTATGCTGTAACTTTGGCATACTTCTGTACACCGTTATCAGGAATTCCCAAATCTGGACCATGCTCACAATCATTTAGGGAGCTTTTTAAAAAATGATTTCCCAGGAAATCTAATAGTGAGATTTAGATGGAACCTGGGAAATCTGCAAAGATGATGACCTGTCTTCCAAATTTGGGAACATTATTTAAGCCCAATATTTAAAAAGGATATGCTGACTCAAGTTTAAGTTTTCAGGTCAGGAGTCTCTCCCCCAAAATGTGACTTTACTAACATGAATACAGAAGTTTCTAACATTAGTGGTCATTTCCAGAGAGATTCATGATACAAATGGGAATACAATCACATTCTGTTTCATGGAGGTCAGAAGATGAGCTAAACAATTGAGTCTTATTGTGCAAGCAAATTGAAATACAATACCAAATAGAAGAGTGCAGAAAGAAAGAAAGAGAATGAAAGAGAAAACCAACTCACTTTTGAGGTGATGGTACCATTGCTAAGGATATTCTCCTGTTTTCACCAAAGGAGTTTTTACTCTCCCATTTGCCATCTCCCCACCTCCTCCCCATGTTTTCTTTTTAATCTAATAGTGTCCTTTTCCATGACTTAAAACACTTTCACTCCTTCTCTAAGTAAAACATTCTTCATAATATGCTTTCAACTTACTATGCTATTATCATAGCATATACACACATGTACATTTTTCTGTCCCTTCTCCCCCCCAAACTCCCCCCACAAAACATTTTATCAAAGTAATGACAAATCTTCAATTGGGAGACAGGAACAAGCAGCACCTGAGGAAGGGTGGAAAGCCTATCTGGACTGCTGCATTCTTTTCCTCCAATGCCAGTAGATGTATGAAAACGATGCTATTCCTTTTATCTTTATCCAAGTACAGAGTGTTTAGAGGGGATCTGAGGAAGGGAACAGCCACACCACATGAAAGCAAAGGATGGAAGAAACTACACAGCAAAGGAATTACAGGGGAGCCCACATGCAGAAGATTCCTCATGAATTTAAAATAAAACGGTAAGACATGGTAAGGGTGGGAATTTAGGAATTTGTCCTGTGGCTGATGGTACGCTGACAAAATGATTTACTTGAAATGGCTGCACAATAGTCCAGAAGTCAAACCTACAATTGGTACATTAAAAAGCTGTATTAAAAATGGATATTTCAAATGATTCTTAGACATATCTAAGAGAAAAGCAGACCATTCTCAATTACAGCAATGTCTCTAACAACTGAAGTACATACATGTGAAGCCAATGCCAGCCCCAACAGACTGAATGACACTAAGGGTGAGACCAAGAGAAAAGACATCAGCATTATAGAGTCTGAAACATAATAAATAAAACAATACAGAAAAAAACACTAAACTGCAGAAAATAGCATTGCTGTAAGAAAATGAATGTATATTCACATAAGGATATTTCATCTACCTCTATAAGTGGGAATATTTTAGAAAAAAAGGGAGCTCCCTAATGCATGGAGGTTGACATAAAAATGGACTGTGACCAGCCCAGCCAGTGTGGCTCAGTGGTTCAGCGTCGACCTATAAACCAGAAGGTCTTGGTTCGATTCCCAGTCAGGGCACATGCAGGCCCAATCCCCCAGTAGGGGGCATGCAGGAGGTAGTCAATCAATGATTCTCTTTCACCATTGATGTTTCTACTTCTCTCCCTCTCTGAAATCAATCAATAAATAAATATATATATTTTAAATAGACTCTGAGCATACACAGCAAAGGACCAAATTTGAGTCTAGATTTGTAACAAAAAGTAAACAAAAAGAAAGAACTTAAGAAATAGTGGGAATTTTTATTTCCTAGTAAAAAACTTATCTGGAAGCTTGAAAGCTTTGTTGCCAATAACTTATCTTCCCAGCATATAATATTTCCATAAAGTTGGACTCCCTAAGCTATGACTCCTTTACTTTGATCACTGGGCAGACTGGATGAAAATACTTCTCTAGCCACACTTTAGCACTAGACGCCTCACCTTTCTTACCTTTCTTTCTTGCTTTGACAGCTTCTTCCCACAGTCTCAGTGTCTCCACCTGTTTCCCGGGCCAGCTTGTCACGTGTTGTTGCTGTTGCTGCTGTTGTTGCTGTTGCTGCTGCTTCTGGTTGCTGGTCTCTTCATTCATGCATGCTACTCCAAAGACAAACCAGAAACACTACATTTACCTTGAAAAACTGTGGTTATTTTTTTCAAAATCTAAAACTTAGATACTTTGGCTCTATGATGTTTGTCATTTGATTTGATAGTTTTTACTACAGTGCATCTTTTTTGCTACTTATGACTATATTGGTCAAAATAGACAATGAATAAAAACACTGGAGCGCTAGAGAAAACCAATATAAAAGAGAAAAGGATGTTTTGCTATATTAAAAAGCAAGTTTTAGAATGGAACTTGGGTAATATTAGCATGGACTAACTAATACTCATCAAAATACCTAAAATACTTGGTTACTTGACCACAGTGATGTACACTAAAAGTAAATTTTTATAAAGTTAACAAAGAATGACATGCTACTTACATGTACTTACAAATAAGCAAATGTACTTACAAAGAAGCAAAAATGGATAATAAAACACATTAAGTGTTCTTTCCTATTCACTTCTGTCCACCTATTTTGAGAATTGATGTTTTCTGCTGCATAGAGTACATATATAACAGAATACATAAAGTAGTAGAATATATAACAGAATAGAATTAGGCAAATAGTTTTTTCTGATAGTTCAGGAGATCTTAAAGAAAAAGCCTGGGTAAATGAAAATATTGGATTTTATCTACAAGTCTCTGGGATATTCTATCTTCAACTCTGAATTTGAGGTAAGCAAAGCACTTAAACCTTAAAATGGATTTGCTATCCCATTTCTCTACAGATTTGGGTTTGAAAAGCAAACTAATTAACACTGTTTTCATCTTTCAGGTTATTAAGGATATGTTATTAATACCATCAGGAGTTAGGAGCCACTGATTCTTGGGAATCTTCCTAATGGTAAATAAAAACAAGTAAAATTGCCTCGATATGATGCAACTTCCTACTGTGGCTTTTGCTGCCACAATTCTAAATACTAGAGCTTTTTATTCAAACCCCAAAGAAGAAGGGACACATTGAAAAATAGCTGAGGGAAATTATGGTCTTCTAACATGGGTGTTATTAGATAAGCACAGGAATGAAAGCAAAATCAGTGCTGCTTGTACACATGCATATGATGTATATTTCCAATACTAATATACACTCTTCATTATTGTGTGTTTGCACACTTTAATAATAGCAGGAAACATGCAACACAGTCTTGAAAGTACAATAAAAAATACCTTTGATACATTATAAAAATCTAGATTTCATCAATTGAAAAGAAATACAATTTGAAGCATCACTTACTTTTAGTGATGCCTTGTTTACATGTATTACAGTTGATACTTTGGCTCTGCCCATGCGTCTTTAAGTGGCTGGTGATGTATGCTGCGCTCAGGAGCTTCCCACAGATGTTACAGGATACCTTGCCTTCGTGGCGCACCATGTGTGTCCGCAGTCTGTCTTTGGTGGCAAAGGCAGCTGTGCACGTCTGCATGAGGGAGGAAAACTTTTTTTAAATATAGACTATCCTGTTCTACTCATTTAAAAGTACGTTATATTCTAAGCATTACCCTACGCATATCGGCAAACTGAGTTAGTTGAATTTTAATTGTATGTGTTACTCAGACTCAGAATCATAATTAAACACTTGATGAATTTTAGACCCTTACATTTTAAGGGAAGAAAAAATATCAACAACAACAACAAAAAAAGAAAAAATATCAACATAGAGTAGTGAGAAGATGTGAGCATGAGGATCAGTTAAACCTGGATTTAAATCCAGCTCCCCAATTCATTAAACAGTGTAACATTGAGCATTGAGCAGTGTATCATTGAGTTAGTGAACCTATCTGAATTTCTTTATCTGTAAAATGATAATACCTACCTCACAAAATTACTGGTGGAGTAAGAGCCTGACCCAAGGTCTTGCACATAGAAGACACTCACTCAAAATGATTACTAGCTTCCTTTCTCCAATTGGACATTTCTTAGAATTCAAATAATTTACTTAATAAAACCAGTCATTAACAAATTTAATGGAAAGGAACACACACAAAAAAACTTCCAGCAACATATTAGAATTACTGATACATAAAACAGTAATTTAATTTAGCAAGATTCTTAATCTTTTCATTATCACAATTCATGCTGAATAAAATCATTAACATGAATAGATTTTCAAATAACTAGAAAATGCTCCAATTTGGCAATAGCCGACACAAATCCAATAAGTGATAACTTTTGGAGGAAAAATCATATTTTCTTCTATTACAGTTAAAACGACCCCAACCATCAACCCAGAAAAAATTTAAAGCACTTCATTCATTTATTCATTTCAATACACAAACTCTGCAAGACTATAATTTTTTTCTTATAACAATAAATGCTGTTGCCCAAGGAAAAGGGAAATGTGGCTTAACAAAAACAACACATTTACATTTTCAAGTGATCTTGCCCCACAGAAATAGAAGCTGTCATTTATATTTTATAAAACTAGAATTCAAATGGATCACATTTACTCAAGTCAGTGATTTTTAAGACTATTCAAGAACAGTGAGATGTGACTGGCTCAGACCTTCTGGATAATGTGCACTAAGTGCTATACTAAGGATAAGTCATTTTAACTCTTACTTGGCATTTGAAGGGTCTTTCTGTTGAATGGACATGTTTTACGTGACAGCTTAAATGGTCAGGCCTGTGAAAGAGAGAGTTTCAACAGAAGATATAATGGAACACACATAGAAAAATGCTACTTACTGTGATGTTTACATACTTGGCAGATTTGGGTGGGAGACATTTTAAAGAAAGCTAGCAGAATGAACAACTCCCCTGCCCCCCGATGCAAGCCTCCTTACCTCTCTTACCAGAAACAAAAGTTTTACCTGTTTTCTCTCCTAGTCAACATCAAATCGTATTAGATCTTGATTCTTTACAATTACAAAATACCCAAAGTTTTAGTACTAATACTTGCCAGAAGCAGCTACTACTATGTATACTTTACATTTTTAAAGCCTTTAAAAATGAAAATGAGTGAAATGTTAGTAAGCACAGAAAAATAGAAAAACATTCTCCTAAAAGTTTTATTGAGAGTATCCAAGGTCATCCCAACTTCCAGAAAATAAGTTTCTTTGATTTACACAGTGAACCTCATGGCTAGTCACCCAACTGAATTGGAATCTGGTTGTTTCTCAGTGATAAGAAGTATCAATGTGCCAAATGAAGGCCTGCATCCATTAAGGTACTTATTAAATGAAATAAGTTAATCACTACGTCACCACTTGTCAACCACACCAAACTGAAATTCGAGCTGGAGGTATAACACTTTATCTATCACCAATCTCCTCTAATAGCACAGGCCTACCCACATCTATTCTCACATAAACATCTAGAGCACACAGAAACTGAAGTTCACGGAATACCATAATGAAAAAAAGCAAAGCAAAATGCAGTACCTCGAGAAGCCTTTCCCACAAACACTGCAAGTATAGGGTTTGGTGATGCCTCCTTCATGAGACCTCACATGGTAAGTCATCCGGTCCTTCCTCTTGAAGCGCTGATTACAAATAGGGCACTCGAAGGGCTTTTCGTCTGAGTGGGAGAGCTTGTGCCGATTGAGGTGGTACACATCGCGGAAGGCCTTCCCACACATCTCACAAGCATGGTTTTTCTTGACAGGCTTACTGGGTTTCTTGACAGACTGGGTCACAGGCATAGCTGTGGTGCTGGCACTGCTGCTGGGGTTGGTGCCCGAGGAAGATGTAGTGACTGTGGACAAGATGCCTGCAATGGTTGAGACCAGCGAAGTTCGGCTGCTGTCCCCAGCGATGGTGGAGATAAGAGGAACCACTGTCGTGGGGGTTTTCTTTGCCCGGGACACCAACTTGATCCCTGTATGGCAGGACTCGTGGCGCCTCAGGTGATAGCTGTCCCTGAAAGCTTTACTGCAGTAAGTGCACACAAATGAAGTTTTGGGTTTTTCTTTTTTAATTCCAATGGCATCCTTTAATGTTTCTGGTGCGGCCTGAGGTTTCTGAGTTATTGGTATTGGAAGTAATGGTTTCTGATCAGGGGGCTCCACAGCAGAGCTCAGGAGGGGCAGCAGGCTGTTTTGTGCTGCCTGCTGTTGGTGATGAGAGCCTTCATGGGTCTAAAACCAAACATTTACACTTCAGAAACGCAGCCTCTCATAATGACCTTCAAAATTCAACATGCTCCAAACAACAGAGACCAGAAGAAACAATCAAAGAGCCTGTAAGCAGCTCTCTACAGCAGAGATCCAGCAATCACCTAGTTACTCGGAAGAGCTCCCAAGACAAAACATGAAAATCACTGTGCAGACCCAAAACTTTGGCCACTAAGTTGCTGGCAGTGATCTTGCTTTCAAACAGCTGACTAAACTACACACCACCCTGGTTCATAAGGGACACACCAGCTGATGAAATTAGTTTGCATTAGTCTGTCAGTGCTGAAACCAAGTTTAAATAACTTTTCAAAAAAATTACACTCCAGACGTATTTAACAGTACCTTACCGTGGTAATGCACAAAACACACGTACATAGTCTCTCTCTGTCTCTCTCTCTCTCTCTCTCTCTCTCTAACCATCTACTTGTCTGTTACCTAGAAAAAGAAAGGCATTATGTCTCTCCCTTTCAATCAGAAAAATCTTAGTGATTGAGGAAGGAGGATGTTGCTAGGTGATAAAAGGAATCTAACTCTCTGAATACATATGCTATTTAAGTTTACTTTTTAAATTTTCACCTAATTCTACTAAAGATTTGGTTGAAATAAAACCTGCTATTAATCAACCTGGAAGGCATCTGTGAAGATAGCCCACAGCAAAACACCTGTCAGTTATTTCTCAGTTCATAGAAGTCTGCATCCTTTAGCAACACTCATTTTTCAAACCCTAAGCTCTCGAAGACAGACTAAGAGAAAACAAACTATAAATAATTAAAATTCCTTTCATTTTCATCTTCTTCCAACAGTTGTAGGTTTTGTGCAAGTATTAGACATTTGCTGTTAAAATGTGCTTCTGCACTCCAAAACTGGGGGCTGGCCATTGTCTGGAAATTTACTTTAGCTGCACTGAAACCAAAATTTCATCATAGATCAGGTTCTTGGTATTTATGACTAATTATTCTCTTGGTTTTGATTCTTTCAAAATTCTCCATACCTCCATCCTGATAAACATTTAGGAAATGATGGAAAAAAATTCCTGAAATAGTTCTTCCTAATATGTTGTACTTTACCAACATTATTTTTGAAACTCTTGACAGTGAGCCCAAGCCCCTATGCTGGAGTTTTGTAATCCTAAACGGATACATGCACTCAGAGGTTCATAGTTCCAAATACTTTAAGCATATAACATCCTAGCAAGAGCCCATCCCATCATCTTAGATACTCCAGACACTTATTTACCCTTCTCATTGTATAACCACTAGTCCAACAGCTAACTTGATTGAGGGGGGAAAAAAAGAGAAAGACACACACTCTCTCACAGAGCTCCTCCCCATGGGTAAGAACATCCATCATTGCTCCGTATTTACTTGATGGCAGCACAACAGCTAAGCTCCAGCTCCCCCCAATCACTGGGAGGTATGGTATCCAAAGGTACCAATTTCAATTTAATAATTTTGCTTGCATCTCCCTTTGAGTCCTAGAACTGTTCATAGAAATTGTGTATTTACTTATGAGTATCTTTTTGGACTTAGTGATCTTACTGAATTATAGTCCACTTTTGGAGCTCGTGTAAATGTCAGTGTTTACCCTGATAACATTAGTAGAAACTACAGAATCTGAACACTAATCTTACCCCTTTTCCAACCTGGCTGTAGGATACCCAACTTTCCATACAGTATACAAACGGTTAATAGCTGAAGATAGCTCAAGATATACAATTTCAAAGGCAACAGATCAGATAATAGGGAATGCAAATCTTCTGGGCAAAGTTCAGACTTACAGTGTTTAGAGGGCATTTTTCGATTCTAAACAACTATTAGTTTGATGGAGTACTAAAAGCACTTACTGCCATTTTACCAACTCAGATGTCTGTGGCAACATAAAGTATTTTTACAGCATTGCTGAAGCTCACTCTCACAAGAGGGTCACACCAGGTCCCTGCTTCTTGGTGAAATGCTGTAGAATGCCTCGACCACTACGGAAATCTCTCTCTGAGGATTCCTAGGATCCCCACACTTCTACATGAAGCCTTCTAAGAGGGGAAGTGGGTTTCCCCAACTTGCTCTCTCCGGGAGAGGCAGTGAAATAACCACCACCCCCTGCCTTTAGTTAAGTGATTTAAAATATATGCATAACTTCTGGGTAGACTTTTATTTTGCTAGTATCATCAAATCAAAGGCTTTTTAAACTCTCCCAAGCCTTCCTTTTTCTGGGACTGGCAAAAAAACAAAACAGAAATGTTATTTCATCACCCAGGTGGTAGGATATGGCACCATGAAATCTCCAGTGCCAGAGGGTAAAAGATTTTGTACTGAAACAAATTAGCATCAGTGAGTCATATCTTGAATGTCCTGTTAGAAGAATCATCCATCAAACATTTTAATAAGTATGGCTTTCACTTTCCACCAGGTTATCTGGAAAGCAAGCATGTATTCAATTGTTTTAAACTATAAATTCAATAGACTGCTCCAGGAAACAAAACAAGAGAGTTTAAGTCTCCATTTTCCCAGTGAAAATTACTTAAAACTGGAACTAAGTCTATTCATACCTTTCCATAATATTCATACCTTTCCATAGAAAAGACTGAAATATTCTCTTTACCCATCCAACTGTCCTCAGCTCTAAATTATAAGTTTTCCAACAATTTTCACTGCACACATTGCCAAGCCCAGGATCAAATATGAGCTTTCACACTTCTCCATCAGGTGGAAAAAATGATTTTAATAGCTGAAAAAAATTAAATAATATAAAATCGAATTAAACAGTTTATCAATAATAAATGCTTGGCATTTGCTTTATCCAGGAAAAGAATAATGAAAATATTCCAAACAATTTTTCAACTAGCTTTCCAACCATTAGTATGGGTTTTTCCTTTACATAAAGAACTCCTGTTATGTTTCAATCTCCATTAAGTTTATAGACAGCACGTTTAATATGGTAAATTTAATTCATTCCTCACATTAAAATCACTTCAATAGCCTGTTAATCCCATATTTTAAAGTGATCATTTGAAAGCTTTTCCTACAGAAGGCATTTGCCACCTTTACACCAACCTGGATGGCAGCTAGCTCTATGTCAATTATTTTCCAACGCATTTTTAAGTTCGTTTAACACCAATTATCAAGCTCGGGTAAAACAATACTACATAAGAATAAGAAAGTGGGGAAGTCTGTGAGTCCCCCACTTTTTTGAGTGTCTTCAATTTTAAGAAGCCTGAATTTGTTTCAACAACTGCTTAAAAATCAAACTACTCACATTCGAAAGACTACATGTCTGAAATTAATCCAGCAGCACTACACAATGGGTAATGTTTGCATTCTCCAATGTCCTACATTAGCTCTACGGAGATGGGTCCAGTGGCTGGGAGAAGTTTCTACAAATTCTGCATCCGTTCCTGGTTAGTTCCAAGAGGTCTCAAGAGCGTTTGGGATTTCACTAAGTTACTCAAAGTAGGAAAATAACTCCGAGAGGCGGGAAGAACGCACTTAAAGTGACGAGCTTCCTAACCTCCCCCGGTGCCGAAGTTTCTCGGTGAGCTCAGCACTACTGCCCACTAAGTGTTTCGTTTGCAAACAGAAACGAAGCAAGAAAAATGTAAGTTCCAGCCCACGTCTTCCAAATCGGGGTCCCCCACCTAAAGCGGGCTGGCGAGAGGCTGGCCAACGTACGGGCTGCCGTCACTGTGAAGCTTCTTGCAAAAAGTGAAGATCAACACCCCAAAGAATGACTCATCGGGGGCTTTGTAAGCGGACTTTGTTTGCTCTCCCCGCTTTCTGTCTCCCCCACTTGGTCGGGGGAAACGTCCGAGGTGGAACGAGAGAGAAAAGCGCTCCGGGAGGAGGTCTGGCCTCCGGAGTCCCGGCCCTCACCGCCCCCGCCCGGCCCGGCCCGGCCCGGCCCGGCCGGGGATTCCCCGGGCTGAGCGGGACGGCGGCTGAGCTGGACAGAGGGAGCGGGTGTCAACTGCCAAGACTCGGCAGAGGCTTGGGAAAGAAAACATGTAAATCCAATGAAAAAGTTTGGGGAAGGCATGCACACAGCACCCCGCAAGCGGGTAAACACGAGGTGGGGCGGCGGGAAAGGGGAGTGGCGGGGAACCCCGGGATACCCGCTATTCGTGGGGGGGGGGGGGGTCAGAAAGTCACCATAAACAAAAAGAGAACAGGGAGCCGAGAAAGGAGAGCGAGCGAAAGATGAAGAGTGTGCGTGTGTGTGCGCGTCTTGGGGGAAACACGACGGAGAGTGGAGCCTGGGACCGCCTTCACCCGCGGTGCGGCCCGGCCCGGCCCGGCCCGGCGCGCAGTGGCCGAACAGCCCGCGCTCTGCAGCGGCCCGGCGCCCTCCTTTCTCTGGGCCGCGGGTGGTGACAGCGACCGGCCTCCTCCCTTCCCCTTCGGGGCGGGAGGGAAGGGTGTGTGCGTGTGCGTGAGAGTGCTGGGGGGGCCGGGGTTCACCCCGAGGCCTGCTCTCTCCCCCGCACCCCTGAGGCCGCCTCCTTTCACCTCAGCAGCCCCGCTCCGCCGGGCGGGCGGGCAGAAAAACAAAGGGGGATTAAGGCCGGGCCGGAGCGCGGAGCCGGGAGGGAGGGGAGGAGCGCCCGCCCGCCAGCCCGGGGCCCGGCCCCCCTGTCCCCCCCGTACCCCCTGGGAGGGCCCCCACTACCTGGAACAGGAACGTGGTCCAGTTGGCCTCCATGGCTGTGGCGGCCGACCCCCCTCCTCCCCACTCCCCCCGCTCGGGGAGCCTCCTCAGCCGGAGGAGGCGACAACAAAGCGGCGGCGGCGGCGGCGGCAGCGGCAGCGGCGGCTCCTCAACATGGCAGCGCCGAGCGCGGCCACTTCCGGTAACCTCCGGGACGCACCACCGCCGCGGCGAGCGCGGGCGGGGGGGGAGCCCCGACCCGGCGGCCGCCGCCCCCAGCTGCCCCGACCCCTCCTGGGCGTCCCCGCTGCCGGCTCGCCGCCTCGGAGCTCCACCAGTGCCTGCGGGCGGTGGGGTCAGGGCCCCCGCGGGAGGGTTGGGGTGGGGCCGGGGGCGGGGATGGGGCGCGGCGTCCCCCCCCGCGGGGGTGTGTGGTGCTGCGGTCCGTGGCTCCGGCAGCTGGAGCAGGGGGAGCTCAGGAGAGAAGATGGAGGACGCCAGGGTCTGGCGCTGGCTGGCTGGGCACCGCTGGGCCGCCGCCCGTCACTCAGACTCGGTGTCCGGCGGTGTCGCGTACCTCAGACCCGCAGCGGAAGGCTCAGCCACCGGGGCCACCGGCTCCCCAGTCCCTTAGGCGCAGCACACTCCCCGCCTCCAAAGTGGGGGAAGCCCCTTGCACCGTCTCCCCTGCGGTGTCCTCAGCGAGCTGAACCCCGCACTCGCTGTGATACGCATCTACTCTGCGCGGCCTTCCAGCTCAGGCAGGGACTCCCACGGGTGCAGCCTCAAATCCTCCCGGTGCTGAAGGAAACGCTTCCCACGCGGAGATGTCATAACTGGGTTATTCTTGGGTGAAGGGCTGAGCTTCCCAACCTCCCCTTTACTCAAGATAGGATGTGAAACTCAACCCCCCCCCCCCACCTCTCCCGCCAAAAAATAAAAATAAAAACAAGTGAGAAACTGCAGTCAAGAAATTATTTTAATCCGTTAGTACAGTCAGCTTCCTCACCCCTCAAAACAAAAATCGAACTTCTGGTTGGACAGCGTCAGATGTCACTGAGGTGACCCCAGCATCTGTTTGCAGTTCCAAGTCTTCCGTGTAGGCGTCACTGCTACTGGTACTGGATGATGATGTCTGAACGTTTTCTATCCTTTCCTCACATAGAGGTAGCTACGGGGAATAGACAAGCTATTAAACAAGTGTCTCCAGCCCTAGAAGTCTCCTGTGGCAGGAACTGAGGGGGCAGGCCATATCAGTGATATTTCTATGAACTCTGGTTTACAAAAAATTTCTCACTATTCAAGACTTCAACATCTTTCGTAACCAACTGTCTCCTATCATCCTCTCCAGACACATTCTAATCAAGGTCACCATCTCCAACTTTTCCCATAAATACACAATTGGTTACTGCTTGCAGGCCTCGGGGAGGAATGAGTTCTGCAGTTTGGATCAGTAGCAGAAGCAGATAAACACATCCAGGAACCACTCAGCCTAAGACAGGAGGGGACAGAAAATGAAGTTTCTGATACATTCCTTCAGCTAAACTGCTCCCATGTCCCTTGTCTCCTATAAATGTCCATTAGTCTCCTTTGGAAAGAAAAAGGAATTAGGAAGCCTAAAGTTTATGTATGCATGCAAGATAGGGAGGGAATTAAGATACCTAAGGAATTAACTAGTTTAAGACCTTTTTGCTCTGGTCTTGGACATTACATGTTCTTTCATTTTCATTCAGTAAAGAAGATGGGCTTCTTTCTGGCCTCTGGAGTTCATCTCATTTCCTCCTCCCCTCTGTAGCCTCTTGGTTGCCTTTCAAACTGTGGTGAAAGTGAGCTTCAAGATTGTGAAAATTCGTATTTAATGAAGACCATTATTCTAATGACAATATTGCGGGACTCTTGAATACCTTATCCTGGGATCTAGAAAACTTTCTCCATCAACTTTCTCCCAGCACTGCTGGAGAGGGTTTCCCACTAACAGGAAGTAGAGGTCAAGTGAAAACAGTTCAGTTCTCATTATTGAAGAGCTGGGATTCAGAAGTATCACACTTTTCTTAAGGAAAATGTCTAATTTTATCTCTGTCCATAGGTGAAACCAGAATTCCTGATTGCTCCCCAAGCCCTCCCTTAAAAAGGAAATCTAACCACTTATTAAATTAAGATGAAGTTTTAAACCTAAGAACAATTATGCAAAAACAATCAGCTCCAACTGTTTTGAGGAATATAATGAAACCAGTAAGATCAAAGACTGTTTTTTTAGAAGGGGCATTTCTGCTTATCCTTAGGAGAGACAATATCTTTAATCACAAACAAAATGAGCCCCTCCACAGACCATACTGGGGTCCAGTAAAAAGACTAAGGATGGGGGAAAAAAGAGACTAGGGATGTCTCAAGACAGTAAATTTACCTTGATTATTGTAAACAGCGTTCAGTGAGTGAATAAAGAGTATTACCCTCAGATATGATGAATAACTAAAATGTTTGGTGCCTAAGCAAAAAATACACTGTGCCTACATTCACCCAAATAATACTCAAGATTCCCTCCCTATCCTCTTTACCACCCTTATCCCCCTGCCTCAGCTTGTATAACCTGTCAACCTTTTAAGGCCTCAGTTTCCTCATCTGGAAAATGAGGACAAAGTAAATACCTATCTTATACAGGTGATTTTTGGATTAAATGAGAAATATATGTAAAATGCTTAAGAGTATTTCCTAGAATATAACAGAAGCTCAGTAAATGTTTTTATTGGTGTTATTGAGTGGTTCCCCATTAACAGCTGCATAAGAGCCAATTAATTAATCCTTTCTTTTAAAAATCCTCACCCAAGGAGTGAGGATATTTTTTCCATTGATTTTAAAAAGTGGAAGGGAGAAGGGAGGAGGGGAGAGGAACTTCGATGTGACAGACACATGAATTGGATGCCTTCCACCCCAATGGGGAGCAGAGATCAGACCTGCAACCCAGGTATGTGTCCTTGACAACCTTGCCCTGGAATCAAACCTCAGACCCTCCAGTGTGCAGGCCTATGCTCTAACCAGTGAGCTTGCTGGCCAGGGCTATTCCTCTTCCTTTGAAAGTGACAAATTTTTCATCATGCCCTATCCCTCTCCTTCAAGAGCCCTAAGGGTAAGTGGCTAAAAGGCTAATGACACATGACAAAGGAAGATGCCTATTAAGATTAGCTTTTCTAAAGACAATTTTTAGCAGACATTAAAAAGCCACAGGATATTTCCTTCCTATATTGAAGAGGACTTTTAAATCCTATGAGTACATTAAGGATTAGGATTAGATTTAGAATCCTAGGAATAGAAAGCATCTCTGCTTCATTACCTGTCCCCACATAAGACCACTCAACAAACCAAAAACAAATCAAATCCAAACTTTCAGTAGAGAAGATCTAGTTAGAAGAAGCTTCAAACTATCAAGATACTGGACTAACTCATGAAAAAAAGTGACGACTGACAATTCACAAATCTAGTAAAAATCAAGACTGCAATATTTAGAAATACCAAAAAAGTGACCAGAAATGTTATCCTTCATTTCCAGCCTCAATGCAATTGAGAAAAGGAAGCACACTTTACACCGGACCAAAGGGAAACCCCTCTCCTCCAAACAAAAACAACCAAATCTCCTTGAGAGGAATGCAGAAGTACTCTTCCCACCCCCTCCACTCTACCCAAGCTCCATAAACACACTTGAGGGCTTAAGCCAAATGTCTGTGGCCCATGTGGTCAGAAGTTGGGTTTTTGTTTCAATTATACTACCTAAAGTGGCATCACCAGTTATTTTTGTTTTAACTGTGAAGGTGAGGAAGGGGAAACAATAAAGATCTTCCTTCTTCCCTCCCCTTCCCCCATAACTATTAAGTTCCTTGAGAGCTGGAAAATAATCACAGAGAACAAAAGAACAGGGAACAAATCTACCCATTTTCCTAGTTCAACTAGTAGTTGAGGGTTCTTCAATACTCTACTGTTTCTAAGAAGGGCACACACCCAATATACCAAAAACAAGTCTAAAGCCATGGAAACACATTTATCACCTTAACGCTTCTTGAAAGAAGCTACCATAAATCAATGCTAAGCCTATCAGTTACATCCAGAAAGCATTTGATCAGAAATACTGACATTTTACAGCTCCTAAATAGTAAGCAAAATAGTATAGGACACAAGAAGGAAAGAAACTAAGGTCAAAAATACACCAAGTAAGAAATTCAATACAACTGGAAAACATACTCTCAGGCACCAACATTTCTCCTTTGGACACCTGTTCCTCCCTGCCCTCAAATGCCCCAAGCCCAGGGTAAAGGCTGAACTTGAAAAAGTTGATACTTAAAACGTCACTCAATTTGGTGGGTCTGAACTGAACTACAAAGTTTAGCTCAGTTTGCCCTAGCTGGTTTGGCTCAGTGGATAGAGCGTCGGCCTACAGACTGAAGGATCCCAGGTTCAATCCCCTACAGCACATGCCCAGGTTGCAGGCGTGCAGGAGGCAGCTGATCAATGATTCTCTCTCATCATTGATGTTTCTAGCTCTCTCTCCCTCTCCCCTCCTCTGAAATAAAAAACCAAAAATCGGCTAATTGTAAAAAATAACTTAAATCCTTATATAAAGTTATTCTGGTACAGAAGTAAAGCTTTTTACAGTATAGCTAAAGCCTCCAACTCATTCCACTGGTTAAGAGGGATGTAATGACACTAACCAGTATTGTGCTATCCATCTACATTACCAGAAAAATGCTATTCATTGGCAAAAAAAACCCCACTTTTTTTTAAATTACTACTTGTAAATGCTCTTGTGAAGTGTAGGTAGGGGGAGAGCAAAACCATAGATATATCAAGTGAATCCTCTTTACCCAAACTCCAGTAGAAACAGCTATTCAGTGTCTTCATCATACCAAATTTGAGGATAGTTCAGAGTTCGGAAAGGATTTTGTTTCTGGCTCTGTTTTTCTGATACTCCTTCCTCTCCCTTTCATTGGCTTAGATTTTTTAAAAGCTTCATTGGGTAAATCTGATTTTCAACTGAGGATCCCTCCATTTCTCAGTTGAAGGGAACAAGAACTACTGAAACCTGTGTTGAGGAATCTGAGGGAAGGGAGTGTGGTGACCTAAGACACTGATGTGATTACCACCAGACTACCTAGACTAAGCTTTAGGAAGTCTGCTCCATTCTGGAAAGCAATGCCAAGAGATGGGACACAGGCCAAGACAGCATAAAGGCTGGCTAAGATTCCAAGAGAGGGAATTAATTCCTGTAAAGTTGTTTCTTGACCCTGAGAAGTCTCTGAACTAGAAGCTGCCTCAAGTTCTACAGTCATTGGGTCCTGGCATAAAAGCAGGTACAGGGGCCTGGTAAGCTCTATGGAGGGACAACAACTGCACTCATTTCCTCCTCAGGCTGTCAATAAAACACCAATACTACTAGAAGCATTTCACCTTTGGTTGCCTGAGCAGTGGCATCAAGCTCTCTGCTAGACCTAAAGAGGACCAGAATTCCTAGAGGGCAGGATATTTGATTCAATAAACAATTTAGGATGGTACACAGGGAAAACAGTCAGATTCAGAACATCTGGATTTTTCCTTTGAAGTAACTTTAGTATCTCTAACAAAACAAGGCCCTACTCAACTAGTTGACAGAATTAGCTCTCTACCTGCAAGGCCTGACCCTGTCCCTGCTAACTTTGTTTCACTGATCTTACATAAGCATAGCCCCAACCCAGCTCCCCAGCTGTTTCCTCCTGTTTTTTCTAGCTCCCTCCTCCTCCCCCCTCCCCTTTTACTTTCTCTCCCCTTTCATTCAGCAGTGAATGCTTAGAAAGCAGATGGCAAGTAGTGAATCCAAGCCAGTGAAAACGCTTCCTGAGCATAAAGGTATAAACCAATCCCAGAAACAGATATTCTGGGAGTTGGGATACATATTATTTCTGCCTTTTGCCTGAGGAAGTCCTTATAAATGTCCAATACACACAGTTATTATGCTGGGGCAGTTACTCTGATCACCTAGGCCCGTGGTCGGCAAACTGCGGCTCGCGAGCCACATGTGGCTCTTTGGCCCCTTGAGTGTGGCTCTTCCTAAGCCTTAGGAGTACCCTAATTAATAACAATGTACCTACCTATATAGTTTAAGTTTGAAAAATTTGGCCCTCAAAAGCAGTTTCAATCATTGTACTGTTGATATTTGGCTCTGTTGACTAATGAGTTTGCCGACCACTGACCTAGGCAAAGCGTATGAAGGGATCCAAGTTGGTATTAATAATCTGATTAGCCCTCTTCACCAGAGCTAAGAAAATTGAAAGGGAAGCTTGACTACTAGAGGTAAGTTTGTGATTTATTCCATAGTGATCTTAAAACCAGAATTTTGGGATGGAAATTCTCCTGCAAAAACAGGGAGGGAGGGAGGAGGAGGAAGGCACAAGTCCAACATCTCCAATTAATGTTTAATTTAGTGTCTCCTGGTGGATCCAAGTGCCACCTGGTAAACACTTGGTCCTAGAGATATAGCATGGGTGATTATATAGAGAATCAGCTCAGATAAAGCCCCCAGTTCAGGTTGCACTAATTACAACTAAGATTTGACAAGATTTTGAAAGACCAGTCAGGACACCCCAGAGACTAACTTCCTAGTTCATAATATATTCTAATCAGTTTGAAGACAAAACAAAGACCCCCCCTTAATGTGGACTCTCTCCTTAAAAAATAGCTCATGTGCAGAACTATTCTGTAACTATTATGGTTTTGCTATTTCAGTAAACATATTTATTCAGCACCCATTGAATGCCAGAAACTGTGCTAGTCACTGGAAATACTTTTCAGAATCTCCTCCAGTAAAGAAAAGTAATATAGACTAGTTTGCACAAAGTGCTTAAAGAGCACTAGGAAGGAAGCAGCTTTTTAAAAGGGGCTATTTGTCGTCTTAATATTAAATCAAGACTTCACTTTATTGGTTCTCACATAAGTGTTAGCTCTGACACAGAACTGTCACCTAGGATTGCAGAATATAGAAACTGATGCCGCCCTAGCCGGTTTGGCTCAGTGGATAGTGTCAGCCTGTAGACTGAAGGGTCCCAGGTTTGATTCCCGCCAAGGGCACATGCCCGGTTGTGAACTTGATCCCATTGTGGTGTGTGCAGGAGGCAGCTGACCAATGATTCTCATCATTGGTATTTCGAGAATCATTGGTATTTCTCTCTCCCTCTGAAATCAGTTAAAAGCTATCTAACCTGCAGTGGTAAAGCAATTCAATCTGGTTTTATGTCGTGGATCTATTTTACTAATACAAATTTGTGTAGTTACCAAAACAAATGCAGGTGTTTATAGACATTTACCCAGTTGTTTCTATGCTACATTTCTTTGTGGGGCTGCTGCCTAGCTAGAGTGCTAGCCAGGCTCTGGCCACTGCATGGCCTACTGTCCTTTTGTGGTGCCACCCTGATGAGTAGGGGTCAAAAGAGGGTAAGGGCTTCTCTGATTCTGGCTGTGCACTGCACACTGGAAAGCCAGGGAGCTAAACACATCACTTTCTGGCTGCTGGGCTCCGGGTTATGGCCACTGTGACTAGACTAACTCCTGCTTTGGAACTGCCCCCAGAAACCAGGGTTAAAAAAATGAATCAAAGACAGCACCATGGGACACCCTGGTGGCATCAGGCGGGTATTACAAGCTATGTTCTAAAACTAATCCACCTAACCTCCCCACTGGAAATGACTGGCTGGCTTTAAAAAAGCAATGCAGTAGTAAAACAAAAACTTGTCACCAAGAGACTTGGATTCAAGTTCTAGGCCACTTTACCATCTCTGAGCCTATTTCCTCAAACTGCAAAATGAGGCTAATACTATTTGAGGATTAAAATTAATCAAAGTACTTTCAACTATTATTTTCAGTAGGAAAATGGGTTTTTTTTGCCCTGGCCGGTGTGGCTCAGTGGGTTAGAGCATCAGACACCCATTGAAGGGTCTCTCAAACATTCCCCAGCCCTGGTAGGAATGAATGTGGGGGGCAACGAATCGGTTTCTCTCAATCCTCCCGCCCCCCGCCCAAGCCCCCCACTCTTTCTAAAAAGCAATGGGAAAAATTCCTTAGGTGAGGATTAAAAAAAAAAGGTATTTTTATCCCAAGTCCTTGCATTTCTCCTTTAAGTTTTCCATTTAAAAAAGGCAGCAAAGTCACTACTTTGGGAATAAATCCAATCTGATCGGAGGACCACACTACATATGAGATCTAAGCTATGGGGTACACCTGCCTAGGATTTCATGAATCTATTTACGTATTCACATTTATTAAGGTGTGTACTAGGATACTAGACATCTTGAAAGAAGTGTTAGAAAGTTAACAGTCCTTGCTCCGAAGGTTTACCATGTAGTTGAGGGAAATGCAACACATATACTAAGACAACAGCTTAGAGTTCATTAAGTGTATGAACTACATGTCACTATATAAACATGCCAAAGCAAGCAAAACAAATAGTGCAATTAGTCCAAGAATTGTACTTTGATCAGGAAAGGGTAGAAGAATTTTTAAGGCCCAGAGAAATAGGGGTGCTTATAGGATTTGGGTGTTGTGTGTTAAATGTTTGCTGAAGTGTCTTGGCTTTGAGAGCTAGTTCCTCTATAAGCCTAAAAACTAGGGTCCCTGGCCTGGAACAATATATCATCTGGTTTCTTCAGTCTATGTAAATCTTTCTATCTGAATCCCTTTATGGAGTAACGCATTAAAAAGAGAACCAAAATGATACAATCACATTGAGAAATCTGCAGGAACCCTCAGTGATAGGACCACTGAATTCAGAAGTGATTTAAGACTTTGTTCTGTAATAATTAAGCTTAAGAATGATGGGGAAAGGAGACCCAGTAGGAAACAGCAAAAGAAGGAACTATTGCCCGGCTGGTGCGGTTCAGTGGTTGAGTATTGACTTATGAACCAGGAGGACACTGTTGGTTCAATTCCCAGTCAGGGCACATGTGGGTTCAATCCCCAGTGTGGGGCATGCAGGAGGCAGCTGATCCATAAATCTCTATCATTGATATTTCTCTCTCCCTCTTCCTTTTTCTCTGAAACCAATTAACAACATATTTTTTAAAACGAACTACTCGCCCTAACCCAGGGATGGGCAAACTTTTTGACTTGAGGGCCACAATGGGTTCTTAAACTGGACCGGAGGTCCGGAACAAAAGCATGGATGGAGTGTTTGTGTGAACTAATATAAATTCAAAGTTAAACATCATTACAAGGGTATGGTCTTTTTTTTTTTTTTTTTTATTCATTTCAAACAGGCCGGATCCGGCCCGCTGGCCGTAGTTTGCCCACGGCTGCCCTAACCGGTTTGGCTCAGTGGATAGTCAGCCTGTGGACTGAAGGGTCCCGGGTTCGATTCCGTCAAGGGCATGTACCTTGGTTGCGGGCACATCCCCAGTAGGACATGTGCAGGAGGCAGCTGATCGATGTTTCTCTCTCATCGATGTTTCTAACTCTCTATGCTTCTCCCTTCCTCCGTGAAAAATCAATAAAATATATTTAAAAAAAAAAGTAACTACTCTACTTTTATAAAACAATGGCATCAATTCTTGATCTACACTCAAAGTGTGCACATTGTACAGCAAAACTTTATTTTTGACTTTGTAAGACTTTTTGGGGGGAGCTCTTTTCCAATTATACTTGGCTTAGGTTAGCATTTAAATTAATTTGCAATTCCTCACTAAGGAGAAATTAACTAACGCAATGTTAGAATTAAAATTTCTCTCCAATAATCCATCCAGTTAACCAATAGTTTGTGAGATAGGCTTCTATACAGTGCTTTGCTTTAAGAAGTACTAAGTTCTTTCCATCTTGTTCAATCAACATTTATTAAACTGATAGCATTGCATTTGGCTCATTGGGAAATACAAATATTACAAAAATTCCATAGGGCATGAAAAATTAACACAAAACATTCCACAGTAATAAATTGTGAAGAGACTAAATGCATCAGAGGAGACAGCTATTATTTGGGTTTAGCAGCTTATTTTTCATAGTTGCAGAAATGAACTTTGAGGATGACCAGGATTTAAAGCTGCAGGTGACTGCTAAAGTGGGGGGAAGGAAGAAGTCTGAAAACGTTTAAGTACACAGAAGCAAAAACAAGCATGGTCAGTATTTGCCAGATCAATCAGAGCAGGGGAAGATGTGATTGAGAATAGTGATAAATTTAAAAGGTAGACTATAATCCATTGATTCATATTAGGTGAAGTGACATGTTTTAGGAAGATCAGACTTAATGGCCAGGATAGAGACTGGAGTCCGTGAAATAAGGTAAGACATTTTAGTAATAAATTTGGATGCACAGACAAGGATGCTGATATGGCAAATGGAGATGGAGGACAAATCCAAACAGGATTTTAAAGAATTCCATTTGACAAGAAAACACATCTCTATAGTCTAGCTTAAGTTAGATACAATGGTACTGTGGCCAAGAATTAGTGATACAAAAATTTTTTTTAATGTCTTCAAAAAAAATTAGGAACACTCTAGATCACAATATGGAAAATGTTCTAAATATTTAGTTCTATTGCACAGTAAGTGTAACTTGTATAGGGATTTAGTCCCAACTTAAAATTGAGACCTACATTTACTGGTTCTTTATTTAAGACAGGTGGGGTACAAGTTTGACCCGAAAAATCATTTGGTCTGGCCCTGCTAAGGCATTAGGGGTAAATTAATTAAAGTTTGACCAAATATAGGCTAATTTTTAAGTTGGTAATTTGTACGGCCCGGGAATGATGTTTTAAATGGCCCCTGGCAGAAAAAAAAAGGTTCCTCACCCAATTTAAGATACTCAGAAAAGGAATTCAATTTTCTAGGTTTCTCTTCCAAAGCAATTTAATAATTCATCTTTTAAGTGTCTATTCAGTGTAATAGCACTGTGCTACATACCTAGGAGGAAAGGGTATGAGAGGTTATAAACTGTTAGAAGACAGGTGTATGGTAACACTAAGGACCAATAGTACTTTTTCAATTAAGTATTTATCATATGCCACATACTGCTTTTATTCCCTAGAAAATAAAAATTCATGAACCAAGAAAGTTGAGGTAGATGGACAGAGAAAGCCAGTCAGGTGACATATGCTATACTAGAGCACATACATAAAGTCTGTGCCAACATGCAAAGGAATGATTGTTTGATGGGTGTGCCAAAAATTTTCAGAGGTAAATATCTTCAGTGCTACTTGAGGCATTGCTCCCATATTCAGTTCGTTGACTAAATTAGACCAAGTGAGGCTAAGAAACTGTAATACAGTATTCTTAGTGACAATTTAAACAGGAGGCAAGTTGAAATTTGTTTCCTTTACATTTTTGCAATGTAAAGTTGGGGAAGGGAGATATGAATGACAAATGTTAAAGTACTACTCCCCAATAATTTTCAACTTTAAAATAAAATAAAATGGCACTAAGTAAACACATCAAGAGAAAAATATACTTTTTGATCAGAAGATACTACTCTGTGCCTACTTACATAAGGCCCAGAAAACAGGAAAACATAAAACAGCCAACCTGACTTGCAGGTTCTTAAAGACAGTCAGTAACAATTAATGCCAAGAAATAAGGTCACTCCAGAAACTGTTTCACACCATAAAAACTAAAGGCTTCTGAAAGCATATTTCATTTTTTCTGGTAGTATATGACCAATTTTATTCCAAGACTCCCCCCCGACCCCCCCAGCATATCTATTCCACCCAATTCTTACACTCTAGGGCCTTACTATTCCATACCTGAAGATGTACAGGGTGGCAGAAAACAAGCAGATCCATGTCTTCAGCATTTTCTAAGATCTAGAAATACTTTTCTGGTTTATATAAGCTTGGTACTCATGAAATTAAACTCTATTCAAAACCTAAATGGATCCAGAAGCTGAAAAGGGAAATGATTTTGCCCAACAGATAAGAAGACAGAGGTAAAGTTACAGGAAGAAAACTTACCCAAAAAAGAACCAATCTCTAACTTTGGAGCTAATATATACACTATTTAGATAGTTGGTTTCCACCTTGCTGTATGGATCCTTTAAAATAAGGATAATTTCCTGTTGCTTTTGCATCATAGCTCCCTCTAGTGGTTAAGTGATTTCCCCTTGGAAAGTGAAATATTGTGGGGTTTTTTTAATTACCTTAAGATATTTAGCATCCCGACAACTGGACATTTTGCTCACAGGCTCTCCATTTCCACTACCTTCACACTGATATCAACAGTTGATAGATGACACTTCCTACGTTGTATGGTAACAGGAGTACGTTTTATAACCTGGTTGTTGAGGTTAACTCCTTTGTACTTTTAAAGAGATGACAAAACACTCAGGACCTGATGAACTTAAAGTGTTGTTTTGACTGTGTTTCATATCTACCTAAATAGTAACCTCCTAAGCAAAGCATGAATAACCTCTCTCCCTGATAACCTATAATGAGGTTACTTCTGCCTAAATTAACTCCTGGATGAAGTCAAAGACTAATTTATTTGCTATATACTACAGAAGCACCAAGTGATTTTTGCAATAATAGTTAAAAAAAAAAAAAAAGAATTCCTTTCCTTGATCACTATAAAAATCACAATCAGGGCTAAATTTAGCTTTCAAAGCTAGGAAGAAGCACCCCTAAAGTCCTCATTCACAAGAACAGTGCTGAACTCTGACTTATTGCACCTATATTTAAAATGTCTGTAAAAGAAAAAAAGGTAAGTCTTTGCCAAGATGACTTTGTTCTATAGAAAATATGAACAGATGTTTCCTTATAATTTTTTACTTCATGCCAATTCCAGCTATTTCTATAGAACCAGAATGATTAGTGCTCCTGAAAGTAAAGTACTAGAAAGAAAAAAGCTACCCTAAAAGAATGCAGTATTCCACTGTATACACTAAGATGGCAAACTATTTCCTTCAGTGGAATACAAATGTTTTGAACCCACTATAGCAACAGAATATACAATGTTGAGTCATACCTTTTCTTTTCTTGTGGCCACTTCAGCCTAAGTTGGGGAACTTGTATCACTTAATAAAATATCCACAGTAACAGGTTTGTTTTTAATCACATCCAAAGTTACACAATCTTTAGCCTTACGTATCCTATTATAATTCTACAATCCCCTTTCCAAACTCTTGAGGACAAATGTGAAATTCAGAGCCTATTTACAAAGATATGGCATACAGACCCTATATAAAACATAAAACCCTCAGCAAACCCCATGGTAACTATTGACACACATCAGTACTTCTGCAGGAAGACAAGTTAGTCACAGTTAAGTACAAAGTGAAAACACTAATTTTTGTCAGGTTTTACATTAGTCCAACAAAATCAGTTTTCAATGTTTTTTGGATAAGAAACTGTGAAGCCATTTCCTGCCTTTGCATTCTCCATACAGTAATAGAATTAAGTTAAACCAAAGGATGGTTATGTTATAATAGAACCTCAATCTAATGTCTCTCCTTTTAATAACTACTTTTGATAGTGTATTTATGACTTCATATACAAAGCAAAAAGGCACATGTAAATTTATCTTCACAGAAACTTAGAAACACCAGCCCTAATGAGCAAGATGTTTCAAAGACAAAACTAAAAGTTGAAATTCTAGAATCATATTGCACTTAAGCACGAGTGATATGCACTAGAAATGTATGAAAGTGTAAAAATTAATAAAACATTTTAAACAAGCGGAATCTGTTCATATTCCAAACATTAAGAAATTAAACATAGCTTAATTCTTAAAATTCAGATCCCAAATAGGAATCAGAAAATGGGGTTCTTACCTTTTGTTTCCAGCATGTGGGCTGAACAGCAAGATGGGTTACTCAATCTGATGTTATGAAAAATAGGTGCTTCTTAGACTTAAGTTTTTCCTTGGTTAGAAAATAACTAATTATAGGCTCCCTGTAATATTCTAAGAGGAGACAAATAGGGAGAAAAGGTGGAAAATTCAAGCCAACTTTTTTAGTTTCCAAAAGGGTGGCTTTCTTCTAATAGCTGCCAATACGGGTAGAGGTTTAAGGGCCATTCTCCTAAGACTGAAAAAAATAGGCATCTTCCCTCACAACTAGCTATCTTGCTTTTAACTGCAAAACCTGTGCCCCTGTCATTTGCTAATACGTTGTCCTTTCTAATCTTCAAACAGCCTATCTTTGTTTTCCCCCTGGGGTTCAAACTAAAAGTTTTAGTAGAGCACATCTTTCAACTTAGCTTAAATGTACTCAACCTTGAGTGAAGGCAATTTTCATTTTGATCCTGTTATCAAAATGTTCAGTAAACACAAACGAAATCAGGCTTAAATTTACCCATTTACCATTTCAAAATTAAATGTCATACCCTAAAAACGCCTCATCTCCTCATAAGCAGTGTCAGGCCTAGTTAATAATTGAACGAGAAACATAACTTTAATCAATCTTTCTGCTTCTTGAACCTATTTTGAATTTACATAAACTTCCTTAATAAATCTATACCAATTGCTTTACTTAATATTTCAAGTGGAATCCTAGTTTTGAATATCCCTCTTCCTCCTAACATTCCAGTGTTCATTTACACGTATTAGTTAGGTGACCTTATGCAAACCTTAGGGCCCATTTCCTCCTCTACCAAGATTTTTAGTTTTCATAGTTTTAAATCATGTTATCTGAACAGCTGTCTTAAGTTCAGCTTCCAAATATCACTAGCACCCAAGGGAAATGTTAAAATTTAATTGGGTGCAGAAAAAGAATGGTTTGATGGCTGTGAATAGCTATCAGAAAATCAGATGAGGAATTTTAGGTTAAAATCCTAATTCAAGCAAATGAAAAATTTAAAACCAAGGGACTATCAAGTAAAAAGACATAAAAAATGGTAGAATACAAGATATAATCACTGCTTTGACATGTTTTGGATAAGAATAATGACCTTATGTTTGAGAGGGGGTTACAAGGCAAAATTCTAAAGAATGATCAGCTTTTCATCAGCAACAACTAACTCGAATAAGCAGTTATTCTTCTGGTGTACTATTCACACTTCAAAAAGGAAGTAAACTGTGTTGAGAATTCTAATCTGTGCTGAATTTAAACATTTAATACTTACCAATTTTTGAGATGAGTTTCATCGAGAATCTCAAAGGCTACTGTCAAGTTAACATTTACCAGTCATCACTCAAATTTTGTATAAAAGCCTATCTTATCTAGATGATCACCAAAAAAAGGCAGCATCTATACATTTTAATAACTTTTTATTATCAAAGTATTGGAAATTTATCTTTCAGAGACTAGATCACCCATCATTCACCATGTTACATACACAATTGCCTTTCTCATCCTTTCTTCTCTTTCCCTGAATATTTTTACAATTAACAAGAATTGCTTGATACCATTAAATTACCTTTCAAGAACCTTTAATTTACTAACACATAAATGCAAGTCAGAATCTTATCATTTAAAGTATTAACTGATAGTCTCCCAGTTAAAATCTTAGAAGAGGAAAAAGGACAACCATGCATAGTTTTTTAAAAAACGTTTATTTTTCAAAAGAAAACCGGCAACAGCCAATTGGAAACCTACTTATTCTTCAACTCCAATTTCGTTTTCTTTAAATTTAGAAATGACTTACTGATTTACTATTTTAAACAAACCCCCCCCCTTTTCCCCTTTAAGTGTTTACCATCTACTCGTGCTGAATCCTTCCAAGGAGATTGCTCCAGCGTATATCTCCAGGTCCTCGCTTTGCTCCTTTTACCAAAAAATGCAAAACACAATTCCATCGTGCATCTTAAGGGCTCCAATCGTCAAAAATAGGAAGAAAAAAAATCTTTGGAATAGCCAATTAAGTTGAATAAAAAAAAAAAAAAAAAATCCACACGAATGCGGTTTGGTTGGGGCAGGAATCCACTCCTATGTTCCTGGTAATCTGATCCCGCTCCATGAATCCTTGTAATTCATCCTCCCTATCCTATCCACATTATGATTTGAATCCAATGATCCAGCTCCAAGGATTGGGATCCAGTGAGCCCTCTCCAATCCAAACCTTTATAACCAGCAAAACCAAAAAAGAGGAGGCAAAATGTTAGATACTGTAATCAAAAAAGGTTTCTGGGGAATGATGAGTTATGTCTGTCATCAGTTTAACAGATGTACATCAATAACTATCAAATTCCCCAAAACAAGTTTCTGAATGGTGTTCAGATAAACTTTAGAAACTTAATCATCATAGAGACTAATTGGAAGAAGCATTTTATATTTACAGTTCAACTGATAATGCCAACACTTGTTACTGTACAGCGTTATTACAGGTTTTGTGGTTGCAAAAAGTTATGTATTTGAAAAGTTTACTGGTATTGTTACCCACCTAAGTCTAAACTAAATCTAATGCTCCCATCTGCAATTTAATTTGTAAATTAAAGTGTTTTAAACATGAGTCAATTATGAATATTAGTTTAAAGGGGAAGATGATACTTAAAAGTATATTCCCAACTAGATTATCTACACCAATATGTTGGAATTCTATAATTTGCTTTCATTTTGTCTTAAAAAAATGAAATAGCAACGCTATATCAGTCACACAGAGGACATGCAGATTTAGCAGTATTGATATTATACTCTATCTGGTTGGAATTAAAGACACCCTGTACCCACATGTACACCAACAGCAGGTCACACATTAACAGTTGTAACTAAGCACTGTGACAAATTAGCCAGTTCTTCCCACATTAGTCCCTATTAAAACAAAAAAGGGGGGAAGGGAGCAAAATAAACTGTTACAAATGGGCAATAATTTTTCCACAATTGCCAAGGTTTAAAGAGCAGAGCAATTGTAGGTAAAGATAACTGCGTAAGATGTTTGCAAGTGTTTTAAGGTAGATGCATATATATCATTTTTAACGCTTGCCTTTTAGTATAAGGTCAATACTGCCAATTTCATCTGTGACAATAGCACTTGGAGTCATACCATTGCCTCCATTATTGATCTGATCCTCCTCAATCCTCCTTTTGACAATCCTAAAATGATTGAAATGTGCTCCACAATCCTTAATCCAAAGCATTCTTAATCCATCTCTTCAGATATGTCTACAGAAAGACACATGAAAAGCAAGATAAACATAAGAACTTCCCCAGGTAAGATAACCACAAACATCCCCAACATCCCCGTTCACACAAACCAGAGAATAGACATTTGCACAATATCACAGTCTGAAGAGAATGGAGAATTAACTAAATTTAAACAATCCTGTCTACGACATCACTTAAAATACAATTTACCAGACATGAGGGGAATGTAGATGTTAGGAGCAAGGGGATATTACACAAGAATGCAACACTTTAGCCCATTCTGAACAAAACAGTTTGAATTAAAAAAATGAAAAGATTGTACTGAGTAAAGGAAAACTGTATACAACATGGGTTCTACAAAAAGTGTCACCAATTATCTTATGTACGAGAGCGAGATCTGCTATGACGGGGAGAATAGCGTGGTGATCCTCTGCTTCTCCTTGGGGAGTAACTGCGACTCCTGCTGTTGCTTCTGCTACGGCTTCTGCTACGACTACGGCTTCGAGATCGAGATCTTCCATAACTTGGACTTCTGGGCCCATCAACTTTAACCCGGATGTAGGCAGTTTCTCCCTATTGAATAGACAGAACTTTCGATTGAAAGATCTAAGCTTTTACCTGTGTTCAGGCATGCTGAATGAGTACAATGTAGCTAAAACCAGAAATCTGGCACTTTACTTGGGCACCCTTGCCTGAATCTTACCTGAAAAAATCCACTGTTAAGACCACTGTATCCAATTCTGGCCAAAGAAAAAAATAAGTGTATAACCTACCTCATGAGATCTAAACTTAGTGTTATCCAGTTTTCGAACTGCATAGGTCATATCTTCTTTCCGTACAAACTCCACGACACCAGTGCCATCTCGGTAAACATCAGCATAACATACATCACCTGCTTCACGCATGTGATCCTTCAAATCCTGCCAGCTTCCACTTGGAGGCAGTCCTGAAAAAGTGACTTTTTTTCAACACCAACTACCCTAAATTTAAAATTTACATTAGAACAAAGACTACTTTATAATTAATGACTACATTTAAGATCATGGGTAAAGAGCTACGATTCTGGAGACCGGAGCCCAAAATTATTTGTAAAGTAAGGATCTTCATATTCTAGGTACCGCCATCTAATTCGATACACCTCCATTAAAATAATCTTTGCTTTGTTTCTAAACAAGAAACTAAAGTAATTTGAGACCTAGCATAAAGACTTGCATTTGTTAAACTAGTCATGCGGGGAAAACTTAAAGTAGTTTCTGTCCCTCCTCATCAATCCATATTTAACAATCAACTCACCAGAGACAACCACTCTGTTCTCAGATCGCCTGGATGGGGGGCCATAGCGGCCTCGGGGTGCTCCGCCACCTCCACCCCCGCCGCCGCCTCGGCCGGTACCGCGGCCGCTTCGAGGAAACTCGACCCGCAGACGGTATCCATCGTAATCGTAGCCGTCGCGACCATACACCGCGTCTTCCGCGTCTCTGCGTAATCATAGAGCGCAAGAGGGCTCAGAAAAAGGGACCCGCAGGGGCAGCGAACTCGGCCGGGACCCAGCGGCCCCCGCACATGCGCACCGGGGGTGGAAGCGCTCACATGCGCCGAATAGGGATGGCCCCTCCCCCACACAGAAACACGCCGCGCTCCCGACCCCGACACCACACCGGCCCTCAACCCCAGTTTCCCGCTCCGGGCCCGAGCCGGCTCCGGGAACCTCCACGGGGGCCCGGCCACCAGAAAGACCAAACCGACTCAGCTCCTTACTCGACTCCCGCATGGGCGATAGCGTCTCGCCCCCTACCTCGGAGCCCGTCTCCCACTCTCTAATATTAAGGCCTTGGAGCTTTCCCCAACTACTCCAACCGATTTCCTCAAGGCCGCAAGCCCCAGGTCGCCTCACCGCGGGTCCTCGAACTCAACGAAGGCGAAGGGTGGTCCTCCGCGGCGATTCTTGAGATCGATGTCGCGGATAGCGCCGTATTTGTAGAACACGTCCTCAATGTCCTTGGTTCGAATGTCTGGAGGTAAGTTACCCACGTAGATGCGACAATCGTTGTTCCCTGCCGGGCCACGAATCACACCACCTCCGGACATGGCGACGACGAAAAGCGCGGACTCGAGAACAGGCCTTCCCACCAAGCCTAGCGCACGGGAGAGCGAACCTGCAGCGACACCTCGGCTCCCGCGGCCCCTCCAAAATGGCGCCTTTATCTACTTGGCGCACGGATATGGGGGGAGGGAAGAAGAGCAGCGGGAGGAAGCAGCTATTTGACTTCAGTGCGCACGCGCAAGAGCGTAACGGGCCTGCGAAAGTACGCTCACGTACGCGCGACGTCACCCTCCGCGCGAAGGGAAAAAAGTTCCCTTGCGTTCCCGATTTGCCAGTAGTTTGGTTAGGGAGTGGCTAGCTTTTGATAAAAAAAAAAAATACAGAGCCTTCGTTAAAGGATTATTAACCCCTGTCGAGTCTTAAGAGATAATTTACTCAGGAAAAAGCCTTTTAGAGCAACTAGGCGCCTTGAAAACGATTGGTGAAACCTACCCTAGAGCCTGTCCCACCATGCTCTGCGGCGGTAACGGCCCTTGGCGGGAAAGACTCCCGGGGGCGGAGTCCAAGGGACGCGTCGGCTGTTCCGGAAACCCGGGCTTCCTCGGAGAGTGCGCCGAGTGCAGGAGTTGCGCTACACTGGATTAGATCAAGAGTCCAGGGGGGACTGTCTTCCTGCCCCAGGGATATGAGGCAGTTTGCAGAGATAACATGATTGGAGCTGAAGAAATCCAGAGGAATGGGAAAATAGGGAAGGAGCGTTAAGATAAGAGTCATGGATAAAGTTAGTACACAAAATATCCGCAGTAATAGCTCGGTAAGTTCCTAGAGATTGCAAATTTGATTCTGGTCATCCCAGAAGTCACAGTAAAGAAGACGACAACACACACACACACACACACACACAAATAAGGGAACACAAGAATATTCAAAATCCAAAGTGCCTTTGATATAAAAAAAAAAAAAAATAGATGGTTTAGAAGAAGGGCATTATTAGTTTTAAAAGTTGATTGCATTTTACAAATGTTTGGTAGTCCTTGTACACTCTATGATGGTTTCCAAAATTATGTGTATATGTGCGTGGACTTTCTTCTGTAAAGAGGATTTGAAATTTTAATCAGATTCTTAAAAGGGCCTGTAGATCCCAAAAGGGGAAATAACCTCTGAAAATTTTAGAGGGAAGGACAGATTGATTATCCTTCAATGGTACTTTTTGAAACTGAGCTTTTAATTAAAAAGACAAGAACCTGATAATTTTTTAATGAGAAGCTGACCAAAAAGGACACGATTTTAACAAATTTATTCAGTTTCTAGTGCTGTCCTATTCAGTTAGTAGCAGAAGAGATGAGAATTTTTTTTTTTTTTTACATTGCAGGTATTATTTTCATTCAATAGTTATTTACTGAGCATATTTTCTTTCTGTTCAAATATTCATCCATCAATTTAGATTTATTCAGGTTCATCTTCTGTTGATTAATGTTAAGTCAGAGTGCTTTTTAATTTCAGGACACTTTCATTCCAGAAAAATAAGAAAATTGAATTTGCTTTGATTTATTCTTGTCTGTTTGAATTAATGCAATAATTTCTGATTTTGTTCAGTTCAGGGGAATACAAGGTAGACTTTAATACAGAGTGAATAGGACATTCTTGTTTTTGTATCAGCTTCCTTTGTATTTGAATAGAACCTGTGTTCTGGGGTCCATGGTCAGATCAGGATGTAGCAGGAAATGTCTGGATGGTTCTTTATCAAGATCTCCCAGGATGGCATTAGCGTAGTGATTATTACAGTTAATACTATCCATGTACCAGAGTTGATTAATAGATTTTAGTCCACAAGAAAGCAAATAAACCAAACTATTTGTTCATTTGTTGGTGGTAGGGCAGATTCATTTTTAATAATCAGGATGCTCAAATTGTACATGCCAAGGTAAATGTTCTTGGCAGGTCTGGAAAGCACAACAGGCAATTGCTTGGTAAATGAGAAATTAAAACAAAATGAGGTGAGCCATTTTGAGAGATATTTCATTCAGATCATGTGAGACCTGATAAACAATGGAGTATATATACCTCCTCAGTGACAGGAAAACTCATAGCCCCTGGATTTTGTGTCTGTTCCTGGACAGAGCTGGGTAAGATTGGCAATTCTCTTTCTTTATAATAATAATAATATACATACATACATATATATTTTTTGTTACTGATTTCAGAGAGGAAGGGAGAGAGAAAGAGATAGAAACATCAATGATGAGAGAGAATCATTGATCGGCTGCCTCCTCCACGACCCACATTGGGGATTGACCCTGGGACTGGGACTGGGACCAGAATCCGTAACCTCCTGGTTCTTAAGTCAATGCTCACCTACTGAGCCATGCCCACCCAGCTGGCAATAATTAATGCAATAATCTCTTTCTGTAGCCTAATCTTTTTTTTTATTTTTTATTTTATTGATTTTTTACAGAGAGGAGGGGAGAGAGATAGAGAGTTAGAAACATCGATGAAAGAGAAACATCGATCAGTTGCCTCCTGCACATCTCCCACTGGGGATGTGCCCGCAACCCAGGTACATGCCCTTGACCGGAATCGAACCTGGGACCCTTCAGTCCGCAGGCCGACGCTCTATCCACTGAGCCAAACCGGTTTCGGCTGTAGCCTAATCTTAACACAACTTTCTTTAAACAGCCTGCTGAGACAATTGATAAGATTTCTGCTGGTTGGCAGTTCTGCCTCCAGAGATTACATCCATATCTTAATTAGGGGTTTAAAGTGTTTTTAAACTCATCAGTTACACAATCACAGGCAGCTTTATGGATCGCTGCTACAATTAATGAATTTATTAAGTATGGATTTTACCAGTTTTTAGTTCTCAGAAGCTGCTTTATTTTCAACACTGTCAATGGTTATGAAAAGTTAATTTCTCAAAAAGAAACTTTTTAAATACTTTTGAGTCAATTCAGTGAGTATATGCCCTGTCAGCTCTGTATTTTCCTCTGGAAATAATTTCTTGGGGGAAAAAAGAAAAGAAAGAAATTCAAAAATTTAATTACTGTTAGGGTTGAAATGAGAAGACAGTTTTTCAGTGATTTGCAGAACATTTAAAAATCTTTAACTGTGATGATAGCTATACAACTCTGTAAATAATACTAAAAATCATGAATTGTGTAGAATTACAGTGAGTGAATTGTATAGTATGTAAATTATAACTCAGAACTTTTTAACAATGTCTGGGGAAAGAAATATCTCCACAATCAGCAAAATCACTCTCTAGTACCATTCCTCTAAAGGCATTATTGGGGTTGGGGGTGCTCTAGAGTAATTTGCACTGAAGTACGGCTTCCCTAATCTGGAAACACTGTTTTTAATATTCGTGTGTCTTCACTGTCTTCCCTGGGGATAACTTACATTTACCAGGTAAAGAGACACTTACAAAGATTAGGAATATTTTATTGTACTGTGTATAGGAGGTATCTCCAGGAACAGTTCAATTGCATATCTCTGTTCCAGAAATTTTCAACCTGAGGGATTTTCAACCAGTGTGCTGCAAGAATTTTTAAAACATGCAATACCTAACTATTTAGTCAGGGGCACGTAACCTCTTTTCCCTTTGATTGTCAAATAAAAAAATCACAACAGCCAGTACAACAATATAATCAAGTGTGAATGAATCAAAATTATACCTATTTTTTGTCAGATAGGCAAAAAATATAATACATTTTTTGGTGTGACACAGAAATTTAGTAATTAGTTTTTATGTGCCATGATTGAAAATCATTGCTCTCTTCTATTGTTCCACTTGTTTTAGTTGTAGATATTCTCTGAAAAAGGAAGAAATAGTATATATATCTTTTAATCTATATTCGTCTCATCTTCCCTGGTAAACTATGTTGAGGACAGATTTCTGTTTTATCCCTTTATTCCCAGTAAATTCTCTCTTCAAACAAATATTATTGACAATTTACTGACTGTTCTTTTAAAAAGATGGGATGTTAGATGAACAGGATGTTGTTTCTTTGGAAACTTCATCATGCTGTCAGTGGATAGACAGAATGGTACAAAAATTGTTTTTCATTTCACAGTATAATCAGTATGGCCACTTTTCAAACTCAAAGATGTCATCTAATAATATATTTTTGGTAATCTTATTTTAGGACTGGCCTCCCTCACTCTATGATTCCCCTTGTTTTGTTTTTAGCTAATGCTTTCCATCTTTATTGTTCCATTATTGATGACAATAGGATATGATTTTGCCAGAAAACAGCTCTTAAAATCATCTGTTAGAAAGAGATATATTTTCACCGTGTCTTCCTCTTCCTAATTGTTACTCCCTCTCTCCCTCTTGCTGCTCAGCTCTTTCTCTTAGAAATTGAAACTCCACTTCATATTGTACATTTCCTAATTTGATCGAGTAATGGCTCTTTAAGGAATTATATTTAAAATATGGTAGATATGCTTTATTTGCTATCTGTTTTGGCAATTTAATCTTAAGGTCTGAGTCCTATATAAATATTAGCTATTTTATTATTACTAGTAGTTATATGTTAATACTGCTGCCAATTGTGTTAGAAATAATTTCAATAAAAATGTTTGATTTGAAATTTGAGAGTGTGATTATTTTTTCTCTTTATTATTTTAGAAGATACCCCAGATTAGCTGAAAACTCTCAGAATTACTTTTCTAAATTTGCTTCTAACATAAACTGCATGCCCACAAGCCTAAAATACAGGGTGGGGCAAAAGTGGATTTACAGTTGTTTGTATGGAAAATAATACAATAATTAACAGTACAAGAATAAACCCTTGTATTTTGTGTACTCACAACTAAACCTGTTTGCCCCACCCTGTATTGACTTATCTGGCCCTTACAGAAAAAGTTTGCCAGTCTGAGAAGAAAATAGCCTGTTTTTGTAATTTTTGCTTAAACCTAAATAAAAAATTCAGTTTTGTCACGTTCTCTCTCTCATATGTGTTTTTGTCATGGGTAAGATCTTACATTGTTAAGAAGTTGTAAACATAAGTAGTACACATTTTCAAGTGATATGTTGCTTCTACATGCTTCTTCGGCCATTACTACAGTTTAGTGATAAGGTACAAAGAGCTGGTAGAAACAAATTTCTTTGCTGGTCTAACAAGCCTCGAATAGAAGCTGTTGCTCTGCTCCAGTTGGTTGCTTTTTTGCTTTTTTTCCTTTTTTTTTTTTAGTTTAGTTGCCTCGAAATGCTCAGTGCAAGGGTGCGAGTTTCTGTAATCATTCTTGCATTGAAATGATGTTGAATGCAAAGAATCCATACAGGTTTTGTTCAAAGTAAATATCTACTAATGTCTACTCACTGTGGAATTCGCAGATGACATTCCTAAAATTTGCAGATTGTGTTCTACAGTTCTGGGATCCCACCAGTTTTCAGACTGGTGTGGTTCCACCATGCAGGCCCCAGAGGGCTACTAGATGTAGTGAGCAGTATAGTCAACAATCTAGACCCATGCCCAGGGGATATTTCCTTGTCTGGCTACAGTTTCTTCTAAGTTAATGTCTATTCTTTGTAGAATCCAGACTCCATGGGAGAGAAAATTATTTCCTTTGGCTTGTTGGGACCTATCTTCATATAAGTTGATTGAGAATGAGAATGTTTGCCTTTATAGGAATTTCCTCTCTCTTATGCAGGAATACAACCTCTCCCTCTGCCTCAGGTCAACATGAGCCAACATCGATATATTTTCCAAAGTTTGGATTGTTCACTATTAACACCACATGTAGGGCATTCTCAATACATAGATAAGGTTGAATCTTGCCAGCCAAACATGGTCCAGGACATTTTTCCTTTTCCAATTCCAGTTCTTCTAGTAAGTGATGAAAACCAGGTCTGACTATGCTTTATGTGGTCTTCTGGATCTTAGTTTCTGATAGAGTGCAAGCCACAGCTTAAATAAGAACATACACATTCCTGAAAAGCATCTACAACTGTACAGAGATAAGAAATATTTCTATCTATACATAACCCCCCATAATTTTCTGGTGGTAGAGCATGTCTTCACCAAAAACAATAATTTATATGCCCAAGTAGTATATTCAGCTTCTCAGTCTAAAATTTCTGCATTTAGAAAAATGCTTTATATTCACCCCTGCCCTTCTCACCCAAGGACACATTTTTCTGGTTCTCACTAATGACACTCAAATCTTCCATCTGGGTTTGTCATCAGGCTTAAAATTCCCACTAAGGGGCCATTCCTCAAAAGTCTTCTGGCTGGTGTGGCTCAATTGGCTGTAGCATCCCGTACATTGAAGGGTTACAGGTTCGATTCCAGGTCAGGGAACATACCCAAGTTGTGGGTTCAGTCCCCAAATATGGCATGTTTCTCTCTCTCTTTATTTTTTTTAATTCTTTATTGTTCAGATTATTACATTTGTTCCTCTTTCCCCCCCCCCCATAACTCCCCTCCTCCCAGTTCCCGCCCCACCCTCCGCCCTCACTCCCCACCCACTGTCCTCATCCATAGGTGCACGATTTTTGTCCAGTCTCTTCCCACATCTCCCACACCCCTTTCCCTCCCAAGAATAGTCAGTCCATTCCCTTTCTATGTCCCTGATTCTATTATAATCACCAGTTCATTCTGTTCATCAGATTATTTATTCACTTGATTCTTAGATTCACTTGTTGATAGATGCATATTTGTTGTTCATAATTTGTATCTTTACCTTTTTCTTCCTCTTCCTCTTCTTAAAGGATACCTTTCAGCATTTCATATAATCCTGGTTTGGTGGTGATGAACTCCTTTAGCTTTTCCTTATCTGTGAAGCTCTTTATCTGACCTTCAATTCTGAATGATAGCTTTGCTGGATAAAGTAATCTTGGTTGTAGGTTCTTGGTATTCATCACTTTGAATATTTCTTGCCACTCCCTTCTGGCCTGCAAAGTTTCTGTTGAGAAATCAGCTGACAGTCGTATGGGTATTCCCTTGTAGGTAACTGAGTTTCTTTCTCTTGCTGTTTTTAAGATTCTCTCTTTATCTTTTGCTCTTGGCATTTTAATTATGATGTGTCTTGGTGTGGTCTTCTTTGGATTCCTTTTGTTTGGGGTTCTCTGCACTTCCTGGACCTGTAAGTCTATTTCTTTCACCAGGTGGGGGAAGTTTTCTGTCATTATTTCTTCAAATAGGTTTTCAATATCTTGCTCTCTCTCATCTTCTGGCACCCCTATAATTCTGATGTTGGTACATTTGAAGCTGTCCCAGAGGCTCCTTACACTATCCTCGCATTTTTGGATTCTTTTTTCATTTTGCTTTTCCGGTTGGGTGTTTTTTGCTTCCTCGCATTTCAAGTCATTGACTTGATTCTTGCGCTCCTCTGGTCTGCTGTCGGGAGTCTGTATAATATTCGTTATTTCAGTCCGTGTATGCTTAATTTCTAGTTGGTTCCCCAATACAAGATCGAGGGTCTTATTAGTTTTCTTGTAGATCTCATTAAGTTTATCGGCGGCTTCTAAACAGTTCTTGAGAGACCTTAAAAGTGTGGTTCTGAACTCTATATCTTCCATTGACAATTTTGTCCTGTTTCTTTGTCTCCGCATTTTGTTATGCTTCCTTGGTGCACCCCCTAGTGGTCTTTGTTCGCAGTCTTATAGTTAAATCTTGATTGTTGTAGCTAATTCCAGGGAGGGTTTGACCTCCAGGCCAAGTGGCTATGAGAATCACCTGTGTCAGCAGTGAGAGAACTTCTGTCCTCTAGGGAGGTGCTAATCTAGCCTTTGCCTGAGGCTATCCGGCAAAAGCCTCTGTGCAGGGCTTGGGCGGGGTGGGTCGCACAGGATCAACAGGGTGGGCCAGAGAGAGCAGTTATGGCGGCTCTCAGTCCTGTCCCCAGGGGCTCTGCCTCTCTGAGTCCCAGCACCCGCTGCAAACCTCGGAGAGAAAGCTGCACTCGCTCTGACCGAAGCCAGACAGTCCCGCTTCTCCCATTTGAGTCTGGGTCTCTAAAGACTCGCCCGTATCTGGAGCTCAGAGTCTGCGACTCCCTCCCGATTGAAAACGCCAACCGCGCCCTCCACCGCCAGCCCGCTCCGCGCACTCCGCACCTCAGAATTTGACTTCAGCACTGCGTCTCCTCTGAGTGGCCGTATGCGTTTCTCTTTCCTCCTAGTTGTAGGACTTCCACTCAGCCAGCGTTCCTGTGGTTCTGGGTGATGTCCTTTCCGTTTTTTAGTTTCACTTTTGAAGTAGTTGTTCAAGGCAGCAAACTCCGGCATTAACCTATGCCGCCATCTTGGTTCTCCCCCTCTCTTTTTTTTAAAAAATATATTTTATTGATTTTTTTACAGAGAGGAAGGGAGAGGGATAGAGAGTTAGAAACATCGATCAGCTGCCTCCTGCAAACTCCCCACTGGGGATGTGCCCACAACCAAGGGACATGCCCTTGACCAGAATCGAACCTGGGACCCTTGAGTCCACAGGCTGATGCTCTATCCACTGAGCCAAACCGGTTAGGGCGGCATGTTTCTCTTTTATCTCTCTCTTTCTCTAAAAAGAAAAAGAAATGCTATTAAAATAATTTTTCCCAAGATGAGTAAAGGAATGTTGCTTTATTTATTTATGTTTTTATTTATTTATTTATTTACTTACTTGAGGCCCGGTGCACAACATTCATGCACAGTGGCGGGGGGGTCCCCTTAGGGGGGGGGTCCCCTCAGCCCAGCCCGCACCCTCTCCAATCCGGGACCCCACAGGGGATGTCCGACTGCCAGTTTAGGCCCGATACCAGGGATTGGGCCTAAACTGGCAGTCGGACAACCCTCTCACAATCCTAGACCACTGGCTCCTAATCACTTGCCTGCCTGGTTGCCCCTAACTGACCCCCCCCCCTCCTGTCGGCCTGATCGTCCCTCACTGCCTCTGCGTGCCGGCCTGGTCGCCCCTAACTGCCCCCTACCTGCCAGCCTGGTTGCTCCTAACTGCTCCTCTCCCCGCTAGCCTGGTCACACTTTACTGCCCCCAGCCCTGCCAGCCTGGTTGCCCCCAACTGCCCCCCTCTGCCGGCCTGGTCACCCCCAACTGCCTGCCCCTGCCAGCCTAGTCACCCCTCACTGTCCCCCCTGCCAGCCTAATTGTCCCCAACTGCCCCCCCTGCTGGCCTGGTCGCCCCCAACTGCAACCCACCCCCCGTTGGCCTGGTCCCCTCCAAATGCCCCCCCTGCCGGCCTAGTCATCCCTTACGGCCCCCCAATGGGCCTGGTCGCCCCATCTTGTGAGGACATGAGGGTTAATTTGCATATTACCTCTTTATTATATAGGATTTATTTATTTATATGGAAAAGGTGGAAATTTATTAAGAACAAATACAGACTCCCACGTGGGGAAGAGGAAAGAATCTCACAGCACAGACTCCGACATGGGGAGGGGGAAAGAGTCCCCAATGAGTGTTGCTTTAAATTTGTGCAACTAGAGAGCCCCTAACCCAGTGGTTCTCAACCTTCTGGCCCTTTAAATACAGTTCCTCATGTTGTGACCCAACCATAAAATTATTTTCGTTGCTACTTCATAACTGTAATGTTGCTACTATTATGAATCGTAATGTAAATATCTGATATGTAGGATGGTCTTAGGCTACCCCTGTGAAAGGGTCGTTCGACCACCAAAGGGGTTGCGACCCACAGGTTGAGAACCGCTGCCCTAACCTAAAAACAGTCTAAAGGATTATTCAGATCTCCCACCTTAATAGATGAGGTAACTGCTTACCAACTTAAAATGTGTTTTCCTAGCTTCACCTAAATCCATGTGCTGTTGTTTTTTTATAGATTTTTATTGATTTCGGAGAGGAATGGTGAGGGGGAGAGAGATAGAAACATCCATGATGAGAGAGAATGATGAGTTGGCTGACTCCTGCATGCCCCCTACTGGGGATGGAGCCCGCAACCCGGGCATGTGCCCTGACAGGGAATCAAACTGTGACCTCCTGGTTCCTAAATACATGCTCAACCACTGAGCCACACCAGCCGGCTAAATCCAGGTGTGTTTTTTTTAAATATGGACATTTTTGTTAATAATGTTTTATCAAGTCACAATTCTGGAGTTTCTTATAAGTTCTTAGTTTACAAATATGCACTAGAATATTGGGGCTTTAGTTAATTTCCTATCTGACAATGTGCTCTTAAAATTCTCTAATTGCACTTAAGAAAAATACATTTTTCTAGATGTTTATGCAACAATTTGTATTCAACTATTTGAATGCCAAAGCCATGCCCCAACAGAGTCAATCTTCCCTACAGTGTTTCAATAATTTTTGAGGCTTTGCCTTAAATAAAAGTAAGAACTTGTTTTGAGATGGTATAAAGTAATAGAGGCTCTAAGTATATTTTGCACCATACCAAATTATTAAAGCGGTTTCCAAAGTTTACACCACTATAAACAGCAAATAGTTAAAAATACTTATACTGCCTGGCTGGCATGGTTCAATGGTTAAACGTTGACCTATGAACCAGGCAGACGGTCATGGTTAGATTCCTAGTCAGAGAACATGCCTGGGTTGTGGGCTCGATCCCCCAGTGTGGGGTGTGCAGGATGCAGCCCATCAATGATTCTCTCTCATCATTGATATTTCTCTCTCTCTCTCCTCCCTTCCTCTCTGAAATCAATAAAAATATGTTTTAAAAAAATACCTATACTAACCAACTTTTCTTAGGCAAGGCTGTAATAATAAACAGCCTCCCAAATCTCAGTGGTTTAATAAAGAAACAAAGCTTTATTTGCTTATATTACATATTAGCAACCATGCATCAGCAGAGGCACTATACATATTATTCTGGAATCTGGAAATCTGGTGCAGTGGAAAGAGGAGCTTTGAACAAGATGGGTTTTGGTTTAAATCCCTTATACTAGCTGTAAGATTTTGCACAACTTCCTTAACCTGCATAAGCTTCTGTTTCTCCATCCTTAAAATGTGGAGTTGTGGAGATTAGATGAAATAACATGTGGAAATCAACTGGTAGTAGAGAGGCCTGCTCATGAAGGTTCTTAATTAACAGTGGTTCCTATTCAGGCTCTGATCACCTAATGTCCTTGGATTTTCAACATTTAAGGTTCAAATGTTGTTCCGTTATACTCTTCTTTGAAGGAAGGGATAAGAAATGAAACTCAAGATAGTCTGTCTTGTGATCAACTTAATATTGTGGATAGATAACTTAGTGGAAAAGAATGTTGAAGTTCTTGCCTAAATTAAGTTGTTTTGGGGTTCTTTTGATGGGGGAGATATGGCCTATGCTGAAAAAGAGTTGGGAAACAAAAGTGTCCCTGGCCACACAGCCTTTAGTGCTACCCAAACATATATAGCTGGAGGAAATGGGTTAGCCCTTTTGGCTTTCTATGTTTCTGAAGAATGTTTTCCATGTGGGAAAGCTGACAGGATGATATAAACCTCCTAATTAATGTAATGCTTTTCTCTGTTGCTTGGGGCTTATCTGTGTGTTTTTTTAACAACCAACTAGTTGGGAAAACATCTCAGGTTCCCCTTGCTAATCTGTTTGGTGTGCCGAGCAGCAGCCTATTGGAAAAGTACCGACTTTGGAGTTAAACAGATCTGAATCTGAATCCTGACAGTTCCACTTATTAGTTATATTAAGGTGGACATCTAAATTAATGTCCTTTTACTCATCAATTCATCTGTTGGTGCACTCGTTCTCATTCAGAACATTTATTGAGTACTCCCACTATGCCAGGCCCTAAGCTGGACATCAGGGGTACAGAGTTAAAGAAACATGACACCTGCCTAGGACACTTTGCCCTTGGTCTATCACAGTAGCCTGCAAACCAGTGGTTCTCAACCTTCCTAATGCCGCGACCCTTAAATACAATTCCTCATGTTATGGTGACCCCCAATTTCATTGTTACAAATTGAACATAATTAAAGCATAGTGATTAATCACAAAAACAATATGTAATTATATATGTGTTTTCCGATGGTCTTAGGCGACCCCTGTGAAAGGGTCATTCGACCCCCAAAGGGGTCGCGACCCACAGGTTGAGAACCGCTGCTGCAAACTTTCCTGACCACTCATATTATTAAGAAAACATTTGAGCACAAACCCCTCACATATGTACATTTTTAAAAGGTACATGACTTCTAAACTGTTACATTGTGTACATAATAAGATATTTGATTTAAAAATATATAGTACCCTGGTCAGGTGGCTAAGTTAATTGGAGCATCATCCCATACACCACAAGACTGCAGGTTTGATTCCTGGTCAGGGAACTTATCTATGGATTTTTCTCTCTCACATTGATGTTTCTCTCTCTCTTCCTCTCTAAAATCAATAAAAACATAACCTCAGGTGAGGAATATGTAAATATAGATAGTATCACATACCACCTAGTGCATACATCCAACTTTAGAGACCAGTAGTATCCTAGTGGTAAACTTTTTGAACTTTACTTTTCTCATCATTAAAATTGTAATGATGAAATCTTTCTCATGTTATTTTTTTTGTAAACAGTAATTTTGATGCATTGGTTTTGATTGGTTATCATAATCTTCCAGTGGTGCTGGAGGCAGATCTTTGGAACTCATGTTGAAAGCATGAGTTCTTTTTCTGTGTCCTCTCATTATTCAACCCCACTCTCCAGAGGCTAAAGCCAGGTGACCATGAAACTTTGTGTATGGTTATTCATAAAGTGAATCACTAGAGCCAAGTATAGTGCTCAAAGTTTCCTGTGCATGATTTTATTTAATCCTCATGACAACCCTATTGTTACCTCCCATCTATATTAATAAAAGGGTAATATGCTAATTAGACCGGGTTGACTGGACATCTTCCAGACATCCAACTTCCTTTCAGACAAAGCCATGGTGGTGGGGACCGAGGCAGAGGCAGTTAGGGGCAATCAGGCCGGTGGGGGAGCAAGCAGTTGGGGGGCGATCAGGCTGGCAGGGGAGGGCAGTTGGGGGTGATCAGGCTGGCAGGGGAGGGCCGTTAGGCAGCAATCAGGCAGGCAGGGGAGCAGTTAGGGGGCAATCAGGCAGGCAGGCAGAGGTGGTTAGGGGCAATCAGGCAGGCAGGCAGGCGAGTGGTTAGGAACCAAAGGTCCCGGATTATGAGAGGGATGTCCCCCGAGGAGTCCCAGTTTGGAAAGGGTGCAGGCTGGGCTGAGGGACACCACCCTCCCGTGCATGAATTTAATGCAGTGGGCCTCTAGTTTTATAATAATAAACAGAGACACAGAGAGGTTAAGAGTCTAGCTCAAGGCAACCAGTTAATAAAACAGCTATTTAGGGTTGGTACCCATAGATGCCCAGTCTTTAATGCAAACTGAGGATTGATGTCCACTCTGATGATCCCATGTTCATCTGAACAGGGTTCTCAGATAGGCTTATGACTGGAAAGGAGGATAGACATTTTGACCCTTGATACCAGAGTGAGACCAAAACAGTCACACAGGAGCAGATAAGCAGGTAATCCTAACATCTCTTGGCCAAGTTCTTGGAATGCAGGAGTCTGCAGCCTCTCCTAAGTGATGAAATTTCAGTCTGGTTTGGGTTTTGAAAATATTGCAACTAGCTCTTTGCCCTTACTCTCCTTTAGAAACTTGTTCCTGTGGCCCCAGATGAACCCAGAGCCTTTTGTATCCAGCTAAAGCTTGGACAGCAGCACCTTTAAAATACTTGAGCCATTTGAAGCAGGGCCTCAAGTCAAGTTGTTGCCATAAAAACACACATTCTGGGACTCAGAAGATACTAAGAGAAGAGAAAAAAAAGGATGAAGTTTCTTTTGCTGGTAGAGATGCTCATAGAAGCCCAGCAATCCTATCTCTGTCTAGGGCCAAAGGAGAGAAAATGAATGTAAAGGGTAACAGAAGAGATGTCATCATATGTCATCAAATTTAGATCCCTTGGCCCTGGGAATTACCCGAGAGACAGAGGTTTGCTTAAAAGCAGGGTTAATGTGAGAATCACTGAACTTTGAACTGGAAAAAAATTTTAAAATCATCCAGTCTAATAATTTTATGACAGAAGGAAAGAGGCCAAGAGAGTGAGGCAGCTTCCTGAAGGTCACTGATCTGAAGAGTTTCAGGCTACTGCTCACAGCTCTGCCCCACCTGGCTAAGACTGGGGGAGGGTGTAAACAGGTAAGGAGGAAAGTGCAAAGCATCTTCAGGAATGCCAGTAAACAGAGCAGCATAGCTACAGAACAAAAAAAGGTTGTTGGAAGAAAGGCACTGCCCAAGATTGGATAGAGCCCAAAGGTAACAACAGGGAGTCCAGGAGATTCACACTTAAGGGGCAAAGCAGGGAGGCCAGTGAGGACACTATTGGGGAAGGTGTGTGCTAGAAGTCCTAGGATTTTATATTTTACCTCCTAATGCTGAATACAGACACAACACAGCAATTAAAATGTTTGTTACTCCCTCCTCTCCCATCTTTTTAATGGTGGTTTCTGTTGCTTCTGATTTGGGAATGGGAAGAAGCAGGAACGTTCCCACTTAATTGGCCCTGACGTGGGGATTTGGCATTGATGTTCTCAGAACTGGGCAGGTTTTTAAAGCTGATACTTGCATGGGTACTTTATACGCCACCCCATCATAATCAGTTCAGGCAGTTATAACAAAGTAATACAGACTGGGTAGTTGATAGTCAGCAGGAATTTATCACAGTTCTGAGGTCAGGGTGCCAGCATGGACGGGTTTTGGTGAGAGCTCTCTTCTGGGTTGCAGACTGCTGACCAGTCTCATTGTATCTTCACAGGGCAGAAAGACAGCCAGCAAGCTCTCTGGTCTCTTATGAGGACACTAACCCCATTCATGAGGGCTCCACCCTCATGACCTAATCACCAAAGGTCCCACCTGCTAATACCATCACATTGGGGGTTAAGATTTCAACGTGTGAATTTGGGGGGACACAAACGCTTGGTCCAGAACACCTGTTACTGGGGACCTCTCACCTGCATTCTCATGGGTGACTCCTCTGGCTCATCGACTACCTTCCTCCTCCATACTTCATGCCTCCAGCTTCTCTTGGCTGAAATATCTTTTTGCCCTTCTTGGCTATTCCAGGCCAAACCTCATGGCTCTCAACTTTGCCTCAACAACTCTGAGTATAGTTACTTCCCAAGTGTAACCCTCTACTCTTCCGTGCCTCTTGTCATTTTGATTTCTCAGGCTTGACACCCTGAGGTAGGGGTGGAATGGAACTCCTAGCACAGCATTCTCCAAAGATTTCTCATCTAAAATCTTACCTTCATTTCTTCTGTACCTTAAATATTCTTTGCCACTTTACTTTGCAAATCCTGGTCTAGCGCTTCACTTTGACATTTGATATTTATTGTGATTCTGCTGAAACTTCTATGTCAACATTTGATTTCATTTTATTTAAGATGCCTCGTGAACCAAAATGCTCCTGTGTGAATCCTGAGCATTAATATGACATTTACTTCTATTTTTCAAGCATAAGATACTGGATTTATTCCACAGGCCCCACATCTTCTAGATCCAAATCTGGATTCTAGTGAGAGGGGGGCTCTAATTAAAGAGGGGGGGGATAGAGGAAGACAGTGTTTCAATCAAATTATGTAAGGCCTTGAGGCAACTCTGTGTGGCACTCTAACTCCAGAGGGAAGTTGCTGTCCCTCCCTGCTTTCTAGCCTCTCCAGGATGTAGTGTGAGGTGGAGGAGCAGTGGCAGGGAGCAGGCTTCTTCAAGAGCAGACTGAGACATTCTGGGGACTCCCTGCAGGAAGAGGCAAGAGCCAAAGGAATTCAGGAACTTGGGCCGTATGTGACCTTGAGCAAGTTACTTCTCTGAGACTTGCTTTCCATATCTGTAGAATAATAATCCTTATGTTCCTCACAGCCAAGATCCTGTGAAGTGCTTTCTAAACTGGGTCACAAGTGTCAGGGATAGGTACTTATAGATAGACTTGATTTTAGTATCCCATCTTGAACTGTGTAGACCTTGAGGTCAAGGCTCACATCATGTTGGTTTTCTTCTATCCCAACGTGAGTACAATTTCCTGGATGGAATTGTGGTGCTGAAGGCCTGTGTCTGTTTGGAATGTCTGGGGTGTAGACTTGCTCTGTCTGCAGAGCCTCATGTTTATTTCACATGTGCTCTTTGTCAGGCCCAATCTGGAGACAGCGAGTGGAGGACCAGTACTACCCCAACTTCATCAGAAAACCCAAGTTAAAGCCCCTTTAATACATTATGTAATTACTTAGTTTCATTTTCCAATATATTTTTTGAAATAGTGAACCCAGCTCTCTCTGCTTCTACTTTTGCTCTGACTCAAATTCTTATTCCTGAGTTTTCTTGCTGTGCCCCTTATTCTTTCGATAATGTTGTTTTCATCTTCTCTTGCCTCTGGTTTTTAATGTGCCCTGTGAACTATATTCACTCGCTCAGACAGGGGTGTGGAGGAAGCACCGGCCAGGAAACCCAGCAGGCTCTAGCTAATGCATGGGAGCCTTTAGCTCGGTGATTACTACAATTGTTGCCTAGTGGAACATGAGCTATTAGCTGAGTTCCTACCCCCCTATTAGTATACTCTGTAATTTAATCACAATTAGACTCCTAGAAACATAGACATAGGAAACAAGTAAGCAAAGGAGGCAGATGGCACAAAGCAACAGCAGTTGGGAGTTTTAATCAAAGGCACTGTTTTCAGAAGGTATATGGCCAAGGAAGGGCGAGGTAAGAGCTTAGATGAGGTAATTGGGGAAGTGATTAAAGGTACTTTGAGTTTTACTTTCTGGCATTGAGGTTGGGGTCAGCTGAACACTGACATCATGGGCTGAGCTGAGCTGGGCTTGTTTAATAGCATCCTATTGCTATTAAAGGGGTAAATGAGAGAGTGGAGGTACTTTGTCATTTGATAGAGTTAGGCGACCCCTGTGAAAGGGTCGTTCAACTGCCAAAGGGGTCACGACCCACAGGCTGAGAACCGCTGCTCTAACCTTAAAACAGTTTAAAGGATTATTCAGATCTCCCACCTTAATAGATGCAGTAACTGCTTACCAACTTAAAATGTGTTTTCCTAGCTTCACCTAAATCCATGTGTTGTTTTTTTATAGATATTTTAATTCTAACTGAAAGGCCTTGAGTAGAAGCCCACTTCCCACCGTCTCCACAGCAGCAGCCAGGCCGCACACTGTCAGATGGGAAATTAACTAAAGCCCAATATTCTAATGTATATTCTAAAGTATCACAGGTACCTTATCATATCAAAGCCCCTCTTTCCACTGCACCTCTTGGAGGTCTTGAGAGGTGATCCCATGTCCCCTTCACCTTCTCCCCTCAGAATCTGTAGGAGGAAGGTCTCAGAGGAGGTTTTTGTTTGTCTCACTTGGCTTCCTCCCTTAGGGTCCAAAGCAAGCCCATGACTGTACGTATGTTGGAATCAGCCTCCTTTCTGAGGGCTCACGGAAGACTCAGGCCTGGAGATGACCATTTCCATTGGCTATGTGTCCTACTGAGAAATGTAGATGTAGGCAGTGTATATAACTAGGGCTGGAAGTAGAAGACATTGTGTAATAGAGGACATTTGAGGAGGATGTCCTTAGACCCTTCCACAGGATTGTTGTCCTACTCAAGCTTCAGAAACCTGGGTTGCAGTGTAGAAGAGAGGAACCCCATCACCTGAGCCCTCAAATGACAAGGAAACTATTATATATCCCACTCCTGCATGGAACTGATTCACAAAGAAAAGAGCCAGATTCCCCTCCTCTCTCCTCCACCTTATCCTCTCCTCCACTTCTACTCCCCTCCCCCTCTACTCCCCTCCCAGCACCCTCTACCTCTCCCCCAACCTCCCCCTCGCCCCTCTCCCCTTCCCCGCTTCCCTACTCTCTAATAAAGCAAAAAAAAAGGAAAAGAAAAGAGCCATGTGTGAAAATTTAGCCCAGTCCAGTCCCTCTTTATCCTATATAATAAAAGGGTAATATGCAAATCAATTGAATGGCAGAACGACCGGTCGCTATGATGCACACTGACAACCAGGGGGCAGACGCTCAATGCAGGAGTTGCCCCCTGGTGGTCAGTGTGCTCCCACAGGGGGAGTGCCACTCAGCCAGAAGCCTGGCTCATGGCTGGCAAGTGCAATAGCAATGACAGGAGTCTCCCCCACCTCCGTGGCAGCGCTAAGGATGTCCAACTGATGGCTTAGGCCCTGGAGCAGGCCTAAGCCATCAGTCAAATATTCCCCAAGGGCTCCCGGGCTGTGAGAGGGCACAGGCTGGGCTGGGGGAACCCCCGTCCCCCCCAGTGCACGAATTTTGGCAACAGGCCTCTAGTTTTTCAATAATAGCCACCTTTGGCCAAAGTCAAAGTTGTTAACAGCAGAGTTGGCTGAGGGTGCTGTGGGGATATTGTGGGGGTAGGGGCATCTGGAACAAGGCAGGGTGAGGAAGAAATCGGGAGCCTGAGCAGCTATAGGCAAAATTATGAAATACTTTGCAAGCATCCATGTCTCTTTACTCTCTCTACTTCTCTTACCAATAAGGATCCAGTCCTCCTATCAATCTACTAATCCTATATAATAAAAGGCTAATATGCAAATTGTCCCCTTGACCAGGAGTTCGACCAGGGGGCAGTGCTGGCCGGCCAATCGCCCACAGCCCCTTCCCCCGGCTGGTCCCACCCCAGATCAGCCCTCCCACCCCAATCGGGGCAGACCAGCCAGACCCAACCCTTGCACGAATTCGTGCACTGGACCTCTAGTGTATTTAATAACTGAGGGTGCTCAAGGGTATTAGAAGAAGTTTTTTTGGTATTCCAGAAGATTCTGGAAACCCAAGGCTTCTTTCCTCAAATCAGAAGGCAAGACCTGGGTGCATGAAAAAGAGGATTTCTCCCTCCTTCTGGCTCTCTTGGCATCAAACTCTCCACTTCTCATGGTAACCTTGTGATCCCAAATTGGGGCTTTCCAGGACAATTCCAGTTTTAAATATCTTACCCTATTGTCCTCATAAGTACTTGTGAGGCCACATGTCCTGATTTGCTATGGAAAGAACCATAAGTACAATTCTAGCTCAGAGTATTTCCTGTCCAGCTGAGTCTACATAAATCTTGCCCTTCCCTGGCACCTAGGCATAGTGGTATTTGGAAGATTTGCTGGAATCCAAGCAAAGGAACAGTTAGCTTGCGGGTTGGTGTAGGAGCAAAAGATAGGTGACCTGTTTTGTTTTTTGTTTTTTAAATATATTTTTATTAATTTCAGAGAGGAAGGGAGAGTGAGAGAGAGTTAGAAACATCAATGATGAGAGAAAATCATTGATTGGCTGCCTCCTGCACGCCCCCTCCTGGGAATTGAGCCCACAACCTGGGCATGTGCCCTTGACCAGAATCAAACCCGGGACCCATCAGTCCATAGGCTGACCCTCTATACACTGAGCCAAACCAACTAGGACTGACCTGTTTTTTGAAGCTTGATTCTGAAGCCCCCCCCAAAACAGACAAAAATCCACCCTCATGATGGATAGAGATTCAGACTTGTTTTTGTCTAAGCCTCAGACAAGGCTACGTGGCTTCATCCTTTAAAATGTCTTTCTCCCACCAGCTCTTGGATAAAAATCCCTTTAATAGGGAATGGAGCCTTTTCCTCGATAATGAGAGAGGAGAGTTAACTGGCCTCTTCCTCCTGGGGCACTGTTTTTCACACCGAAGGTCTCAACCTACTGTTGGGTCATGAAATCGATTGAATGGGTTCTGACCTCTGGCAAAACCAAAACTATAGCCCTGGTCCGGCAGCTCAGTTGGTTGGAGCATCATCCTGCTATGCCAAGGGTGCAAGCTCATTCCCCGGTCAGGGCACATACAGGAGTCAACCATTGAATGCATAAATAAGTGGAACAAGTCGATGTCTCTCTCTCTCTTTCTTTTCCTCTCTAAGATCAATCAATCGATTTTTTTTTTAAATTTCAAAACTATGTAGATAGATATGGATATAAATATAGAAGAGAGAAGAGGTGAGGACAGAAGATATCAGAATACATCACACTTGATTTGGATAAGTTCTGATTTGTGAGACTCTTGTTTCTGTTTTATCTGCCTATATGTATGTGTGCCTTGAGTCACTATGTAAAATATATTTTTTGCCTGTGGGTCACAGTATAAATAAAAGTCCAAGACTGCTGTCTTAGGAGAGGCCACACAGTTGCACGTGTTCACACCGAGACGGACACTGCTAAGGCAGACCCTCCCCTTGCACAGGGAAGGGGGAAAGAACAGCAGGCAGCTGAGCACCTGTGGGGGCGAGGACAAACAGTGCAGAAGGAGAGAGGAAAGGCCTTGAGCAGAAGCCCACTTCCCATCGTCTCTATGGCAGCAGCCAGGCCGCACTGAGTGCCCTCAGCTCCCCAGGCACTCTGCCAGCAGCTCCCCAGGCACTCTGAGCTCTCCCTTTCAAGTGCCATCACACCCGTAAGGAAGATGAGTACTATTATTACTGTCTCTATTTTATAGATGAGGAACCTGAGGCTCAGAAGGGTAAATAACTTGCCTGAGGTAACACAGCTTGTACATTGCAGGCAGAATTTGGTCTCACACCCAGGTGTGCCCTATTTTTCAGTGCATGCTCTCATGCAAACACAGTAAGCAGCTCTTCTTAGGCCTAAGAACCTAAAAACAGGGTTTGGTGTTGGCTCAGTATCAATGATAAAGTTTAGCTAGCCAAGGACTTTGCCTGGGAGCATAGGGCAGGCAGGGTCAAGAAGCAAAAGAGCCTAGGGTTTGGAGCCCAAGGGGGTGGGGGAAGGCTGGTGGTTATGAGGGTGGCATCCCTCTCCTAACCCCGCTCCTGCTGCTGCAGGCTGCGGCTTTGCCACAGAACACGCTGCTAATTATAACCAAACAATGAGCAATCACAGCCGCACTGGCGGTTTAGCTCTGGTTAGAGGTCTGGCAGGCTTTTCATTAGAACTTCCCTGCCCCCTGAAGGCACGGGGAGCTCTGGGCTCCAGCTCCCTCCTCCCCTTCCTGCTCCTTCCCCTCCAAGCCTGGTCCACCCAGTTCTGTCACTGCTTATTTAGCTCCTACAGTGCCCGGCTCTGTGCTCAATACTGCAGGGGGGTGTGGAGGCAGAACTTTATTCCTGCCTTCAGTGAGCTCCTAGTCCTCCCAGCAATCTCCTGAGTAGAATAAAAGAGCCAGGCCCCTTTGTGCCTGGTGGAGAAGAGAGAGGTTTTGGACAGCTTCGTGTCCTTGGCTGCTTCTCTCTGAGGACTTTCTTGGGCACTGTGAAAATTCATTTTCTGCCGTTCAATAATGTGGGCACAAAAGTGCTTGCTCTGTATAGATGATCACTAGTGGTGCTCATTTCTACAGGATGTCCCAGGGACAGAAACTCTCAAAATCTTGGGAAATGTAAACCTGGGCCAATAAAAGAGATTCATAAGTCATTATGGGCCTTGGAACCCGGAGAAGAAGTTTCTCAAGTGCCTAGTTTGAGGGCTCAGGACGTTGGCAGGGGGGTGAGGGAATAGGTAGCCTCAGATGGTGGAACATCTGCCTGGTTCTTGGGAAGGGGACACTGTTAACTATTCCTGGGCTGAACTGTGGACAGGCTGATCCTTGGCCAAACTTCAAAGTACCTCCACTCTATCATTTACCCCTTCATCCCTCACTCACCTTTCCTGGCATCTAATTCCTCTCTAGTGTATGCTGGGGACCATTCTTCCTGCTCCCATATTATCTCTTCTTTATCAGCTATCTATCAATCACATTAAGCACTTAGTTGAAAATTTATCAAGATACTATCCCTCTAGGGGACCATCATGGGTATTAGGAATACCTGGGTCCTGTTCATAGAGGTATCTCTGCAGCCTCCCTGGCAGGATGTCTGCTCAGAGCAGTAGGTGTGGTGCCCCTCTGAGGGATGAACAAAGAAAGAGCTGGGAGGGACATGAGGGGCTTGCGGTGAAGAGCTCATTTTCCAGGGGAAGATCTAAGGCCAGTAGGGGGGATCCATTGTCTTGGTTTACCCAGGACTGAGGGGGATTTCCAGGGCACAGGACTTCTAGTTTTAAAACCAGACTAGTTGGTCACCCTACGAAGGGTTGTGATGAGTAAATAGATATGGGCAGAGTAAGCAGGCGAGAGGAGTTGGTTGGATTTTGTTCACCAGAAAGATGGAAGCACCAGACAAAATAGATAGGACCAATAAATATTTTTAAAGTCCAAACTTGCCCTAGCTGTTTTGGCTCAGTGGCTAGAGCAGCAGCCTGCTGACTGAAGGTTTCTAGGTTCGATTCTGGCCAAGGGCACATGCCTGGGTTGCGGGCTCAATTCCCAATGGGGCGTGCAGGAGGCAGCTGATCAATGATTCTTTCTCATCATTGATGTTTCTATGTCTCTCTCCCTCTCCCTTCCTCTCTGAATCAATAAAAATATATTTTTTAAAAAATTCCAAACTTACTGGTAATATCAAAATACACACTGATGAAATTTTCACCTGTTTGTCAAAGATTTAAACATATATGAACAGCCTGGGAAACCAGCACTTTCACTCACTGTTGGCGGAAATGTAAACTGTTTCAATCTTTCTGGAGGACAATTTGGTACCAGGTTTTTAGAAATGTCTTTAAAACATTCATACCCTGCCCTGGCTGGGCAGCTCAGTTGGTTAGAGCATCATCCCAATATGCCAAGGTTTCCGGTTTGATCCCCCATCAGAACATATATACTAGTACACATACAAGAACCAACCAATGAACGCATAAGTAAGTGGAACAACAAATTGATGTTTCCCTCTCTCTCAAAGCAATCAATAAAAGAAAAAGATAACCACACCCTTTGATACAATAATTTCATTTCTTAGAATCTGGTCTTAAAGAAATAGAAATATGTTCAAAGTTTTGACTACAAGGATGCTTATTTGTTCATGACGGCTTCACAATAAAGTCAAGTTGGAGGCAACCTAAACTTTCCTCTTAGAAGGCCACATAAAAAACACACACAAATTCCTCTTGATTTTAAGCAAAGCAATTCAACTCTTCTTTTGTTCTGCCCTCAACTTCCAACTTATGCCTGAAAGCCTATATTTTACACTCCGTTTTTTCTCAAAGAGGAATTTGCCATTGCCCTCAAAAATGTTTTTTCCAGCAGCTTATAGCTTGTACCACCCACATTGGCTGTTCAGTCCTTTGGTGTTGTTACTCTGGTCAAAGCATTTTTGGTTGTACATAAAAGAAAGCAACTCAGACTACCTCAAGAAGAAGAAGGAAAGAAAAGAATGGTAGCAGGGAGGGTTTGCCCAAAGAGAGAGCGGCAAGGGGGATCAGAGAGGTAGAGAGAAACATCAATCTGTCGTCCCACTTATTTATGTATTCACTGGTTGTTTCTTGTATGTGCCCTGACTGGGGATTGAACCCGCAGCCTTGGTGTATCAGGACAACACTCTAACTAATTGAGCTATTCAGCCAGGACTAGATGGGCTCTTTCATTTAACACAATTCTGAATTTGAGTCCCTAACTTTGGCCCTTACTGATGTGTGCCCATAAGTAAGTTACTTAACCTCTCTGTACCGCAGTGGCTTCATCTGTAATAAGAGATTGTAAATAACTTATGTAGCACTTACTATGTGGCAGATTGTAGTATAATAAAAAAATATATTTGGGGGAACGCCTTGTAAAGTATATGATTGTCTAACAACTATGCTATAGACCTGAAATTAATACAAAATAAAATTTAATATAAACTATAATTTATATATATATACATATTGTTCCTGATTCTGGCACAAAGCTCCTAAAACCCACAAAATTTCCTGAGTGATACTATAGTAGTGTCTTGTTATTCATAATGAGCCCTTTTGGACCACATCTAAGTTTATGCTAATGAGATGACTCAGCATGGAGCCCCTAGACAGCTCAAGATGCTGGCTGGCCACCAAAAAGATCAAACAGGTAAGGTTAGAGGTGAAATTAGATCAGCCCCAACCATCCCTCAGTTTCCAGAGATTGGGGGAGGGCTGGAGATTGTTCAAGATAAAAACTCTTGAACAGCAAGACCCAGAAGAGCTTCTTGGTTGGTGAATGCGTCCACATGCAGGAAGGGTGGTGCACCTGAACTCCTTGGGGACAGAGGCTTCTGTATCTGGTCCCAGCCTGCATACCTGTATATCTGGCTGTTCATTCATAGTCTTTATAATGAACCCATAAATGTAAGTAAAGTGTTATCCTGAGTTCTGTGACATTCTAGCAAATTACTGAACCTCAGGGGGTTGAGCATTGACCTATGAACCAGGAAGTCACAATTCAATTTCCTGGTTGGTTGGTCAGGGCACATGTCCGGGTTTCGGGCTCCATCCCCAGTGTGGGGCATGAAGGAGGCAGCCAATCAATGATTCTCTCTTACCGTCGATGTTTCTACCTCTCCCTCTCACTTCCTCTCTGAAGTCAATAAACATATTTTTTAAAAAGAACTAAGCCCTAGGGCATTCCAATCTTCAAGTTAGTGAAAAGAAAAATGGAAAAGGAACAGCTGGTGTAGTATGGGGAAGATTGGTAGACTCTGATATCTGAAAGCAACTGAAGAAAGTGTTTCAAGAAGGGAGTGATCACGTGACTACTTGCTGTGATGGGTCTGATAAGAACAGAGAACTGACAATTGAATTTGTCAGCATAAAAATCATTGTGAACCTTGATAAATGTGGTTTCATTATTCTGGAAGGGGCACAAGCCTGACTGTAGTGTGTATGAAAGAGAATAGGAGGTGAGAAAATAGAAACAGTTTAGGCAATTTTTTCAAGTTCTGCTATGAATAGTTAGCAGACAAATATTTGGTGAAGTCACTGGAGGGGAAGGTAGGGGCAAGATTTTTTTAAAAGATGAGAGTTATATTCCATTAGTGTGCTGTTGGGAATGGTCCAATAGAGAGAGAAAATTTGACCATGTGATGAGTAAGCAGATAATTGCTGGAGTCATGCCTAATCCAGTATATAAGGGAGGGCCTGGCCTCAGACAGACACATGGTCCATTCATCATATAGAGGAGTGAAGGCAGAGAGTGAGAGCCTGAATATTGGAGGATAATATTTTTGGTGGTGGGAGGACAGGATTTTTTCTTCTGATTTCTATTTTCTCAGTGGGGGAAAAAATAACATTGGCTGAAAGTGAGAAGCAAAGTGAGATTGTGTCCTAACATAGGTGGTGTGTCATTGTGTAACTGGATTTTAACCTTCCTGGGGAGGGGCAGAAGGTCAGGCAAGTCTATCTCAAAGCTTGAGGGGAGGGAGTGATGAGTGGGTCATTCAGCAAACAGAGGGGCTGAAAGGATGCCTCCTGTGCTGGCCCATAACTCCCTGGGGGCTCAGGGGGCTTGGGCTGCTAGAGCCAGGTGGGGCATGTGTTCTGTGCCTGGGGTTCCTGGACTCTTGGAAAGGTGTCAGGAAGTTCGTGAAACCCAGACACTGTATGAGGAATTTTGTGTGTGTACTTTTGTTTCAATGGTATAAAGTCCTCTGAGCCCACCTGCTTGGGCTCCCCCTTCCCTTGTCATAAAACAGGAGCAACTCCCCAGAAGGGACAAACATCTGAGAGATCATAAATGGTGGATAAAAATCATTAGATAGAAAAATCTTTTTTTTTTTTTTTTTTTTTTTTACTGTTTGCCAAGCTATTGGAAGAGAACAGAGGGCATGTCCTGAAGTGAAAAAAGTCCATCTGGAAGTGAAAACAGCCACACACTTAGGTGAAGGAGAATGATGAAGATCAGACCTGTCCTCTCTGTAGAAAATGCAGGTACCTGGATGCACATGTACCCACGTGCTCTGTGTGTGTATGGGATAACAATTAACACTTGCATTGTCTGATGGTTTTCAATGGGCATTTCCATAACACAGAATGGCCACAGGCCATGGCCACTTGGTCACACATTTCCCACAGGTTCAGAGAGTGTAGTGCTCACTAAATGGAGATGCTACAGCCCACGTTCAAGTATTTTGTTTCTTCTTTCAGTGCTCTATCCTTTAGATCAGGGTTTGTAAATCAGCATCACCTGGATGCTTCCCTACAATGTAGTCTTGGGCTCGGCTCCAGCCCTAGAAACTCTGATTCAGTATGTCTACAGCAGGGCCTGGATAACTGCACTGTTGGAAGCATCCCAGGTGAATCTGAACACCACTATACTTGGGGAACAACTACCCTATATAAAAAGCCGTGTGTGTGTGTGTGTGTGTGTGTGTGTGTGTGTACAGTGGGCATGTGTCCTCCCACAGGCAGGCCTACCAACCCTGTAAAACATCTTGGATGCCTTTCATTCCTCTTTTATTTTTATTTTTTTAAAATATATTTTATTGATTTTTTACAGAGAGGAAGGGAGAGAGAAAGTTAGAAACATCGATGAGAGAGAAACATCGATCAGCCGCCTCCTGCACATCTCCTACTGGGGATGTGCCCGCAACCCAGGTACATGCCCTTGACCGGAATGGAACCTAGGACCTTTCAGTCCGCAGGCCGACGCTCTATCCACCAAGCCAAACCGGTTTCGGCTCATTCCTCTTTTAAGGATCTTCTACCCTTTGGCCATCCTTCCTGGTGCCTCATGGTTCTTTTCCTAACCCTCATCAGATGATGGCTTAGTCCCTCTTAGGGGGTGGTACATTGTCACAATGGGGAGATGTTTTAGGGAGGGGATATGTCTTAGCACACAGTATATTGGTTGTGTATTTGCCATGGCAGCTCTCTACCACAGAACTCCCACATGTATATCACATGCTTGCATGAACGCCGTACGAATATAATACCCACAAAACTCTCAGGATGGAAAGTAAACACATATAATGAGCAGGTTGGTTTTTAGAGCATCCAATCTTTTCTAGGTAAAAAAAAATTATGACAGCATAAAAAGTGTCAAGTCTTACCACAAGGCATGCTCTTGAAGTGAGGCCTCCAGAAATACCAGTTTGTCATGGAAACGCTGACAGGGCTTCAGTCGAGAGATGCTCACAGGTTCAGCCTGGAATGGCGCAGCCTCCTGTGGCTTATTTACATCCTGGCTCATTGAATGAATTCTCTTTTCCTGTTTTCTGGCCCATGGGAAGTCAGCTGGCCTTCCAGGGACCTGGAGGGTTCTTACCAGGAAGGTGGCTGTGTCTCTCTTGGTGGTGGTCTTCTGACTTCTGAAACGGGGAATAGAGGGAGGTCTTAGGATCGTTTTTTACATCTGGGAGGAGGGCCTGGTGAGTGTAGAGAAAAGAAGGAAGGAAGGAAGGAAGGAAGGAAGGAAGGAAGGAAGGAAGGAAGGAAGGGAGGGAGAGAGGAAAGGGAAGTGAAGGGAAGGGAGGGGAGCGGAGGGCATTGGGTCCCTAAAGATATGGATTCTCCCTTCTTCCAAACTGGACCGCAGGAGTCCTGGCAGGAGCCAGAGAGGAGCATTAGCTGCTTTATGGGTCAAATGGGCAGGGCCTGAGAGGTCTGGAAAGAGAAAAAGGTAGTTTCTGTCTGTGGGAAGTTTCTATTCAGTGGGGAAAGTATAGTCACCTAGGGGCTCCCAATCCAATCTGACAAGGGAGGCAAGAGTTCTACACATGAGTCCAAGAAAGATGGAAGGCAGAAGGCACAGTCCCGGCATTCCAGGGCTCACAGTCTGGAGGGAGAAAGACTTGTTTCTTCAACCCTGGCCACAGGCTGCCCAACCCCTCACCAACCATCTTAGGAATTGAAGCCACCAACCCCACCCGGACCATGGAAGAGCTGGGCTGAGACAGGCCCAGCAGCCCCCTCCTGTGCGCCTGCCTCCTGCTGCCTATCAGAGCTGTTGGCCAGGCCTGGGCTCTGCTGGGAGGCTGGTTTGCAATCAGGCCGCTATGATCAGGCCCACCTTTCCTCTAGGGAGCTTGAGAGGCATCCCAGGGCTGGCTCTGACATGAATTTGTGCTCAGTGCGCAGGCGATCAGAGCTGACTCCTCTCGCTTCTCCCTCGGAGGTGTTGATAGTAACAGCAGAGACGAGCTGCCAAGTTGGCAGCAGAACAGAGAACAACAGAGCGACTGTGCACTGCGGATTGAGGCGGGCGGGCGGAGAGCAAGCCAGCCAGCAGAGGGCTGGGCCTGAGCAGCAGTTTGTTTATCCTGAGATCTGAGATCCAAAGTGTCCCTCCAGTCTGGGCAGCCAGCATGTTGCACAAGGAAGGGAGACAATGTGGGCAGGTGATGTCTCCAGGGGAGGCCGAGGTGGGGGATGGGCGGGGGGAGGGAGGGGAGGTGTGCAGGGTGTGGTGTCTAGGAGGCTCCCGGATCTGGGTGCTGCAAGAGCTGATGGGCGGGACCTCTGGCTGGTCCTGAAGCCGCCAGCCAGCCTGGCCCCTAGAGGCTTGCCAGGCCTCTGAGGCAGGTCAGAGATCCACCTTTGTCCCTGCTGTTGATGAAGTAGTTGTGCAATTTCCAGACAGAAATGGACCTAGGGTGCGAGCTGGTGAGTCTGAAGCTGCTTCCACCCAAAGAGGACCTTAAGAGGACATCCATGCTGTCAATCAGTTGATCTCATTGAGCCTCAGAGATTGGTAATCTACTTCAGAGCTTTGTGTGAGGATTCAACAAAGTAGGGAGAGCAAAAACTTACCTACTGCTTACTACGAGGCAGACACTGTTCTAAGCACTTTCCGTACTCAAAGGCACTTACTCTTCAAATGAGTTTATCAGGTGGGTATTATTACTCCCATTTTATTAATAAAGTAACCAAGGCACAGAGAGTAAAGTAACTTATCCAATGTCACAGAGCTCTCACCATGACTCCCCCAGAACAGTTCCAAACAGAAGACCCAGGCTCCTGACATCCTACTCAGGGACTCCGTGGGGCCCTAGGGTTGTCTTCCCTGCCACCTCTGATCCCTACTACCTCATTTATCCTAGGAGCTGGAATAGTTCCTCCTTTGAGAGCCCCTGGCCTCCCTGTTCCTCTCCTCCCTCCCCTTCCTTCTGTCTGAGGCAGAACAGAGGAATTCTCAGCTTCCTCTAGTTACCCTCAGCCTGCAAAGAAAACATAGTCTGCTGTGCCTGCTGCTAGTTCCTCTAGTGACAGCCACAACCCATTTTCTCAGTGCCATCCCCAGCTGGTGCTATAGGCAGGGCTGGGGCCCTAGAGTCCTGCCTGAGGCCGTGGGCCAGTCACATCAAGGCTGGGCCCTGGTGGCCACTCAAAGGGAGAGGCCTGGGCCAAATAATTTCTTGAAGACCTTTTCAGCTCTAGGAGCTATAGCTGCACTGCATTCACCACCTTCTCCTAGAGGAGGAAGCCCAGTAGATAGACATGTTCCCCATACATTGGGGGAGTTCATTAATGCAGCCTTGAAAATTAGTAACCAGCTTTACAAGTCCATTGAACTGTGCTACTGGCCACCCTTGCCTCTTAGGAGATATCTTTGCCACTTGCTGGGCAGCCAGCCAGAGCTACCTCCTGTCAGCTGGGAGACAGCCAAGCCAGAGCCAGGAGCCCGGATTACTGACTGCTTCCTAGGCCTGAGCTCTGCCCTGGGATGAGGAAAGCAGATCACCAGTGCCCAGGGAAAGGTACACTGGATAGACCAACGGTCGCCAATTGGTGGTCCGTGAGGTCTGAAAGGTTGGCAACCGCTGGTACAGACGTCTCAGAACAATACTTTCTGTTCATGTGCGCTGGGAAGCACTGGGAAGCACTGTGGTTACGTTAGCTACAGACTCACCCTCCCAGTTGTGCCTTTAGGTAATGGCCGGTGACAGGAGGAGACCAGGTAGGGTTGGGAAGCTGGGGCGGAAACTCTGCCATGGATAACTCAGAAGGAAATGGAATATTCTAATTTTTTTTTTTTATTGCTTAAAGTATTACAAAGGGTATTACATATGTGTCCTTCCCCCCCCCGCCCGCCCTTGACAGTCCCCTAGCCTCCCCTATCCCCCAGTGTCTTATGTCCATTGGTTATGCTTATATGCATGCATACAAGTCCTTTGGTTGATCTCTTACCCCCCTCCCTCCTGCCCCCCAACCCTCCCCGGCCTTCCCGCTGCAGTTTGACAATCTGTTTGAGGCAGCTCTGCCTCTGTATCTATTATTGTTCAAAAGTTTATAATGGTCTCTATTATCCATGAATGAGTGAAATCATGTGGTATTTTTCCTTCATTGACTGGCTTATTTCACTTAGCATAATGCTCTCCAGTTCCATCCATGCCGTTGCAAATGGTAAAAGTTCCTTTTTACAGCAGCATAGTATTCCATCGTGTAGATGTACCACAGTTTTCTAATCCATTCATCTACTGATGGGCACTTAGGCTGTTTCCAGATCTTAGCTATGGTGAATTGTGCTGCTATGAACATAGGGGTGCATATATCCTTTCTGATTGGTGTTTCTGGTTTCTTGGGATATATTCCTAGAAGTGGGATCACAGGGTCAAATGGGAGTTCCATTTTCAGTTTTTTGAGGAAACTCCATACTGTCTTCCATAGTGGCTGCACCAGTCTGCATTCCCACCAGCAGTGCACAAGTGTTCCTTTTTCTCCACATCCTCTCCAGCACTTGTCGTTTGTTGAAGGAAATGGAATATTCTAAATTTTAACTTGGAGATGAAAGCAGGGATGGGGTACCTTCTACTCAGAAACCTATTCTTAAAGGGATGTTCAGTCCCCAGGAATCAGCAGGAGCTTAATGGCCAGTAATTATGAACAAAGGGGGCTGTCACAGCCCAAGCAGTCCTTAGGCACAGAAGAGCTCTCTGTCTGGGCCAGGAGCTGGAGGGGAGACGAGTCGCCCCAGCAGAGGAAAGGTCCTGATGTGTTTCAAGGCACATCCAGAAGGCAGATGCCCATCACCACACAGGGCTGACCACCATCTTTGGGATCCAAAATATTGAACTTGCTTTATCAGAGGTTTGCATTTTCCTAGGAGGAAAACATCTCCAGTGTTGTAATAGAAGTCAGAGAGAGGAAGTCAACTTCCTGTGAAGTGACAAGGGTCTTTGTCCATTGCTTACAGAAATGCATTTACTGTCTGACTGGTGTGGTTCAGTGGTTGAGCGTTGACCCATGAACCAAGAGGTTACAGGTTTGATTCCCAATCAGGGCACATGCCCGGGTTTTGGGCTCCATCCAGGTGGAGGGCATGCAGGAGGTAGCCGATCTGTTTCTCTCTCATCAGTGTTTCTCTCTCTATCCTTCTCCCTTCCTCTCTCGCAAATCAATAGACATATATATTGAAAAGAAAAGAAGTGCATTTACTCTGTCAGACCCTGAGGGGCTCATTGACCACTGATGATAAGGAGTCCGAGGGGTGGGTATGGAGGGAGACCACAGAGATTGGGGAGCAGCTCCCTTCCTCCTGCTTCTCATTCTGTTTGGTGCCAAGCAGTGATCAGATGGCATGAAATCAGGAGAGGTGAGAAGCAAGGAGCCAGAGCTGAAAGGACAGGGAGAATTTACCAGGGGTAAAAAGATGAGGGTAAGATCGAGGGTTCCCAGTGAGAGAGCCTCAGGGACTGGGGGAAGGGAGACTGCAGGAGAGAGAGGGCCTTTCTGGGGGGAGAGGGGACAGATAGAGGGCATACTCCCCAGCCCTTGACCTTCTTGGATGGGGTGCATAGCAGGCCAGCCCAGAGGCAGGGGGATGCCTAAGGTGACCTGTAGGAGTTCCTTCCCTGTGAGGCCTCTGTAGAAATTCAGAATGGGTGAGCAGAAGTGGGTCGAGGTTCAATTTTCCTAAAGAAGGCCTGAGCTGGAGACAGGATGCGTTGACTCCTTTATTTATTTATGAGGCTATCGATTATAATGCAGCTTTTCCACAGGATCCTGAGGTAGTTGGAGTTGGGAGAAGATACCTTTTACCAGTTACCTTCCCTTGTCCTGAAGATGTCAGGCGCCATCCCTCTCCTTCCCCACCCCTTCTACAGGCCTCATCCCTGTGTACCCTGACTATCGGGGGCTCAGGACAGCCCTCTAGTTTCCTCTTTTCTCAGGTCTGGCTGTTCTGGGTTCCTTCCAATATTTAGGACACACTCCAGCACCCCAAATCCTAACAGCAGGGCATTGTTAAACTGGAGTACAGAGCTGTAAAGGCACCTGAGACCCTCCTGGCAAAACCCTTTTATTCTACTGAGAAGGAACAGAGGCCAAGGAGAAAAGATGTTCCCAAAGTCCACAAGGAGAGACAGAAATGCACAAGAATGGAGGCCTGCTGATTCCTCCAGGCAGGACCCTGTGCACTATACCACCTTGCCTTCCAGTCTGGCCCCTCAACCCAGAGTTGGGGCGTCCCTGAGCTAGGAATCACTCTCTGGGACCCTTGCCCCCTTTTGCAGTCTCCCAGCAGGGCCTCTCCTTAGATCTTTTTTCACTTGATGAAATCTTTGCTCTCAGTCGGCCCCACTTGAAAATAGGATTGAGGAGGTTCTGTAGAACCCCAGAGGAAAACAGGATAGTGACAAGCTATGAGGCCGATCAGCCTCACCTGGCCCGGTCTACCTTCCTCCCCACCTGCCACCTTTCCTGAGGCCTCTACCAGCCTTGGTGCCCCAACACCAGCCTTCTGGTGGGCAGAGATGCCCACGTCCACGCATCTTTGTGAAAGAAAGTGGCTGTTCTCCCTCAGTCCTAAATCCAGCTCTTGAGCTGCTGGGGAGGCAGGGAAAAGCTTTTCCAGGTGGGCAGAATCCAGGAGACAGGCCGCTGCACCATGCCCCGGGGGCTGGCTCCTCATCTTTGAAGACCCAGAAGTTTAGCTCAACAGAATGTGGCTCTAAAGATGAGGACCATTGCTTGGGGCTAGGTGGGCAAGCTGCCCTCTCAAGGTTGTCTGTGTTATTGTACTTGTTAAGTCCATTTTGGCATTCAGTGTTCCAAAGTTTAACCCCCAACCCAATTTACTAGCCTCACCTCTTTCTTCCTTTCTCCCAGGCTATACTGTATCCAACAGGAATTCCATAAAACAGCACATTTTGTTCTGTACCCCTATCTGTCTAGAATGCCCTATCTTCCTGCCCCACACCTGCTATGGTCCCTGTTTATACCAGCTGACATTCATTGTTACTATACTAACTTTTCTGGATACTAACTTTTCTTCATAACCTCAAAATTCTCCCCATTTCTCCATTGGGTTACACAGTTATTAAGTGGCAAATTCAGGACTTGAACCCAGGCCTGTGTTTCCAGAGTCTATATTCTTAGCCACTATACTATATTACCTCTCAAGGAACAGACACCTTTCCAAAATTATCTTTCTCTTATCTAGGATTTTATCTTCACTTTCTTCATTACACACCACTTTTTAAAAAACTGTAATATAAATTTGTTTTCAACAAGGATAGCAGAATGCTAAACAAAGTGACACAATTGGTCAGCAGGCATACATTTACTCTGCCCTGCCCTGATGGATACGTGAGATGGATGTTTGCATGGAGTTCCAAGGTCGAGCAGCTTCCTGGGTCTGTAAAGTCACCTCCATTCCCACAGCACTAACCAGCCAGAGGGCCAAGTGTGGAGCTTAACTTCTACAAGTCCAGCAGCAGAGAATGTGGCTGCTCCGAGGCTGGAGGCGTCCAGTGGCCAGGTGGCTCCTCACAACATGGACTGTCTGAGAGGAAACAAATGTCTTCAGGGTCTGAAGCGAGGGCCCTGGAGTGTTGCAGAAATGCCCTCCACAGAACAGCTCTGGTCCTGGGCGGTGGGGTCCATCCCCGGAGGCAGTCACTCTCACCATAGATCATCGATTGCAGCAGAGAAAGCAATGACTCCAGCATTTAAGCCAGCTCTGAAACCAATGGCTCCTCCGGTGATGCAGCCACTAATGACACTGTTCTTCTGATCTGATCTTCCCTGGTACGATTCAACCAAACACTCAGTGCAAGAAAGCATGGCGCCCACAATGGCAAAATTTTTGGCGTACAACATTCCTCTCTGCCTCATGTCTTTAACAACTTTTGCTGTCGGTGTACGGTCAGGATCCTTAGGGTCAAGGCCCACATTGGTATCGATGCCGGCGGTGAACACCCCAAATGCACCTCCCAAGACAAATCCTCCCACGCAGGCCAGCGCTGCCTTGAAGGCGCACACAGCTTTCCATCACTTCTCGATCATCTTCTGCTCCTCAGTCTTGGTCGGACTCGGGATCCCGCCCAGGCTCCCGGGCTCCAGGAGCCTGGGCTGACGCTGGTCACCCACCAGGTACTGCAGAAGAAGGCTGTACTGCAGCGGCGCTTCGTGGAGCCCTCCACCTCGGGCACGGAGCCGCCCGCACTGGGGGCAGCCGCCGTCATGACTGCAGTTGCCCAAGAAACCCTCAATACATCACTTTTTGATTTTTTTTTTTTTCCTGAAACTACTTAGATACCTTAACTTCCTTACTAGACTGTGAGCTTTTCAAAAGTAGGGCAGGGGTCGTATTTAATGTGTTCCCAACCCCAGGGCCAGTGCTGGCACATGGCAGGGGGCCATTAAGTGTGTCCTGGATGAAGAAACAAATGCATGACTGAAAGGATTTGAATCCTGGCAAGCTCTACTGTCTGCCATGTGGAGTGGGGAGTCGGAACTCACCCTTCTGAAGGGCCCAGGTTCATATTTCATTTTTTTAAGGCACCGTGGGACATGAAGGGAATGGAAGCGTTTCATAGATGAGTGAGAACAGGAAGGCAGACCCCTGTCTGTGTGTAATTGCAGAGCCTCTTCCTGGTGGCTGCTGTTGGCAGCATGCTGGGCGTGTGTTTTCAATTCTCCAGGCTGGGAACTGCAGGTAATACCTATTGCTTTGTGAGACCTGACCTGGCTGTGAAAGGAAAAAAGAGAGGAGGATAATAAAAGCTGTGAGCAATGGCTTTGCCAGGTGCAGGGTCTGCCCCAAGAGGGAGTCCCAGCATGAGTCCTACCTTCAGGACCCACTTGGGTAGGGCAAAGGGGAATCTAGCCACCCTTTCTGTGCTGGACTCTTTTGGGATCAGAAACTCCACATGGAACAGCCCATGGCAGGGGGGGTCTCTAGAGGGGTTAAAAGGCAGTCAATCCACTGGATGTCTTTCTAAGCTGCGAAACAGTAACAGGAGGCTCTAAGGTGCAAGGACCTGGTGTGTGGGTTTCAACTACAAAGGGTGTGTGTTTGTGCAAGGGGCAGGTGGAGAGAGGAGGTTGTGCAAGATAAGGCTAGAGGGTGAGGCTGGGTCTGGGCTTGAAAACCATATGGAGTAGAATGAACTTTATCCTAAAGGCAATGATAAGCCACTGAAAGGTTTTAAGAAGACGTGTGACAAGTTCATATTTGTGTTTAAGAAAGATCCTTTTTGCTTCTGTGGGGAGCAGTGCTGTTCAACAGAAATATGAGAGCCATAAATGTGAGCCACAAGAAATTTGAAAATTTCTAGTAGCCACATTAAAAATGTAAAAGCAGGTGAAATTTTAATGTTTTATTGAATTCAATATATCAAAAATATTATCATTTAACATATAATCAATAGAGAAATCTTAACGATGTTTTACTTTTTCGTATTAAACCTTCAAAATCCAATGTGTGTTTTATACTTACAGCTCATCTCAATTTGAATTAGCCACCTTTTAAGTGTTCAGTAGCCACACATGTTTAGTGGCTCACATATTGGATACTGTAGATATAGATAATTTATTTGAGAGGAGCAAGAATGGCAAAGCTGTTGCAGTTGACCTGGAGGAGGATGGTGGCTTGGGGATAAAGGCAAAGGGACAGATTTCAGAGATACAACTCCTAGGTTGTCATCCCAGACCTGGTCTTCATATCTCTGAACTCCTTTTATCTAAAAGAGAAATAAACTCTTATCTTGTTTGGGCCATTTTACTTGGGGGGGGGGGGGGTTGCCTTCTACTCACAGCTGGACCTAATTTTAATGAAGACAGCACCTAAATGGAGATGTCTAATGGACAGTGAGATCTGATGGTCCACACAAGGAGAGAGGTCTGAGAAAGCTACCTATAAACTTGGGAGTTCCCAGTCCATAGCCAGTCACTGAAGCCATGGCAACATGTGAGATCTCCAAGGGAGAACTGTCTAGTGCAGCGGTTCTCAACCTGTGGGTTGCGACCCCTTTGGGGGTTGAATGACCCTTTCACAGGGGTCACCTAAGACCATCGGAAAACATATATTGAATATATAATTACATATTGTTTTTGTGATTAATCACTATGCTTTAATTATGTTCAATTTGTAACAATGAAAATACATCATATCAGATATTTACATTACGATTCCTAACAGTAGCAAAATTACAGTTATGAAGTAGCAACGAAAATAATTTTATGGTTGGAGGTCACCACAACATGAGGAACTGTATTAAAGGGTCACGGCATTAGGAAGGTTGAGAACCACTGGTCTAGTGGGAAGAGAAAAGGATCTAGAAGAGAACTCTGAGGAACACCAACACTTAGGATGGGCAGAGGGAAAGGAGCCTGCTAAGGCAGCCAGAAAGGTAGGAAGGAAATCGGGGCAGTGTTGTGCCATGGAAGCTTAGGGAGGAGACAGTCGCAAGGAGGGGTGATCAACAATGGTAAAGGCAGCTATCTTTACTGTTTCTAGGGGTTTGGATGGTACCATAGAACCTGAATAAACCAACTTAGGTTTTTGCTGCAGCCCCACATTCCTACGGAAGCTGGGCATGCATCCTCCGGCTCAGTGCCCTTCATTGGGCCCCAAGTTCCTTAAGGATAACATTCTAGCTCCTAAGCACATCCTTTAGGCCCGTCCAAAGTCTGGTCCTAGCTTTTCTGTCCAGCCTGTTCCCTTCCCAGCACACTCTGTCCCTGCCAGGCCTGGCTTCCTACCATTCCCTGCCTTGGCTTGTATGCTTCTTTCTGACTGAAGAACCTTCCCTCCCTCCATTTTCTCTTTTCCCCTGGATCCTACCATGCTTTAAGACTTACCTCAAATGCCAACTCTCCTGTTTCCTAATTCTTCCAGACAAATCAACTGCCTCCCTAGGCCCATGCTCCCCATGAGTATTTTGCTCACAGCCACAGCCCTCATTGTAGTGTGATCTGTGTTAAGGTTGGTTGTGTACATGTGTGTCTCCCCAACTAGACTGTGGACTTGGAAAATTCTGAGGCTGATTCTGGCTACTCATCCCTGTCCCCCTTGGTGTTCTCCTCACAGCTTGTTAATGTTTAAGAAGTGTTTATGGATTTAATGGAACAGTTGTTCCTCATAGGCCTCAAGTAATGGTATGGTCTCTATCTTCTTTGTCATACCACTCAAGGAGTCATAGGGATGAAGGAGGCACTAAAAAACCTCTGTTTAGAGTGAAATAAACAAGGAGTTGAGTTTGAATCCAGCTGCTCAAAGAAATAGTCCCAGTCTGAGCTTTCCCTGACCCAAACAGCTTATATCATTTGGGTACCCCCAAACCATCCTGTTAATAGAAAAGCAATAAAAAAATAATAAGATTAAAAGTTGGTTCTTTGAAGAAATGAACAAAATTGACAAATCTTCAGCTAGACTGACCAATGGAAAAAAGAGAAGACTCAGGTTACTACAAAGAGGAATGAAAGAAGGGACATTGTTACAGATCTTAGAGAAAGGAAAAGAATTACAAAGGAATACTGTGAACAAGTATACTATTTAATGCTATTAAATTAGATAACCTAGATAACATGGACAAATTGTTAGAAACACAAGCTACTGAAATTACTTCAAGAAAAAGGTAATCTGAATAGACTTAAAAGAACTAAAGAGATTGTGTTAGTATTTTTAAAACTTCCCACAAAGAAAATTCCAGGCCCAGATGGCTTCTCTGCTGAATTCTACCAAATCTTTAAAGAATTAATACCAATATTCACACCCTTCCAAAAAATACAATAGGAGGAAACATTTCCAACTCATTTCATTAGTCTAGTATTACCCAGATACCAACACCAGTCAAAGATATCACAAGCAAAATATGTATCAACATATCAATATAGATGCAAAAATCCTCAACAAAATACTAGCAAAATGAACTCAGCAACAAATAAAAAGAATTATACATCATGACCAACTGGCATTTATCCCAGGAATGCAAGATTGGTTTAGTATTTGAAAACCAATATAATATACCATATTAATAAAATAATGGACCCAAACCACATGATCATCTCAAAAGATGCAGAACAAATATTTGAAAAAATTCAATATCTTTTTACTAAAAAAACACTCAACAAATTATAAATAGAAGTAAACTTCCGAAGCTTGATAAAGAGCATATACAAAACCCCTACATCTAACATTAGACTTAGTGGTGAAAGACTGAAAAGCCTTCCCCCTAAGATCCGGAACAAGATAAGGAAGTTTGCTCTCATAGTTCTATTCAACACTGTACTGAAGGTTCTAGCCAGAACAATGAGGCAAGAAAAAGGAATAAAAGGAACCCAGATCAGACAGGAAGAAGTAAAACAATTTCTATTCATATATGATATGGTCTCATGTATAGAAAATTCTAAAGAACATAGACATACACAAACTATTAGGGATTTATTAATGAGATCAACAAGGTTGCAGAATACAAACTACAATACACAAAAACCAATTGTATTTCTATATACTGGCAATGAACAATCTGAATATAATATTAAGAAAATAACTCAATTTATAATAACAAAAGAATGACATATTTAGGAATGTATTTATCAAAAGAAATTTAAGGCATGTACACTGAAAATTGTAATACAATATTAAAAGAAATTAAAGAAGACCTAAATAAAAGGGAGGAAATCCCATGCTCATAGATCAGAAAACTTAATATTGTTAAAATAGCAATACTCATCAAATTGATCTATGATTCAACATAATCTCCATCAAACTACTAGCTGGCTTTTATACAGAAACTGATAAGCTAGTCAGTCCTTAAGGTCATATGGAAGTGCAAGGGACAGACTAGACAAAGAATCCTGAAAAAGAAGATCAAAGTTGGAGGATTCACGCTTCCAAATTTACAACTTATTACTAAGCTATGAAGAGAGTGTGGTGCTGGCATAAGAATATATAGATCAATACAACAGAATTAGGAGTCCAGAAATAAATTCCTATATTTATGGTCAATTGATCTTTGATAAGGATGCCAAGACAATTTAGTGGTAAAAGAATAGTCTTTTCAACTAATGATATGGGGCAATTGAATTCCACATGTAAAACAAAGAATTCAGATTCCACTTCACATCTTAAATAAAAATTCCTTCAAAATGGATCATTTAGCAAGAGCTAAAACTCTTAGAAGAAAAGATAGGAATAAATTTTTGTTGTCTTGGTTTAGGCAGTGATTTCTTGGATATGACATCAAAAGCACAACATCATTAGCCACCAAGAAAATGCAAATCAGCCCTAGCCGGTCTTGCTCAGTGGATAAAGCACTGGCCTGTGGACCTAAGAATCCCAGGTTCAATTCTGGTCAAGAGCACGTACCTCAGTTTCAGGCTCCTCCCTGGGCCCCCAGCCCTGTGCAGGAGGCAACCAATTGATGTGTTTCTTTCACATTGATATTTCTCTCTGTCTTTCCCTCTCTCTGCCACTCTATCTAAAAATTTCTCCCTGTCTTTCCCTTTCTCTTCCACTCTCTCTAAAAATCAATGGGAAAAAAAAATCCTCAGGTGAGGATTTAAAAAATAAAATTAAAATTAAAAAAGCATAAGGGACTAAAAGAAAAATAGACAAATTGGTCTTCATCAAAATTAAAAACTTTCGTTTACTTACCTTGTAGGGAACCTATCATGATCACGAAGGTGGTCTCCCTAGGGTGAGGTTCACCCATTGCACTCCTGCTGTGCTGATTCCTGCAATTTCTCCAAATGTGGGAAATTCAAGTGCATAATTTGTGGTAGTGGGGGACTGCACTCACATTCTCCCTGTAGAAGAAAAAAGAAAAATGAAAAGCTTTTGTACTTCAAAGTTTCACCATCAAGAAAGTGAAAATACAATCCCAGAATGGGAGAAAGTATTTGTAAACTATATCTCTACGGAAGGTCTAGTATCCAGGACACATAAAAAACTCTTACAATTCAATAATAAAAAGACAAATGACCTAGTTTAAAAATGAACAAAGGATCTGAATAAATACTTCTCTAAAGAAAATATACAAGTTGCCAATAAATACGTGAGAAGCTGCTCAACATCATTAGCCACCAAGAAAATGCAAATCAAAACCACAATGAGATTATCATTTCACACCCACTAGGTTGGCTTTAACCAAAAAGACAAGTAATAACAGTATGTTACTGATAGGAATGTAAAAAGGTCCAGCTGCTTTGGGAAACAGTCTGACCCTTCCTCAAAAGGTTAAACATACAGTTACCATAAAACCCATCAATTCCACACGTAGGTATATACTGTATGTCAAGAGAATTGAAAGCATATAGCCACACAAACTTGTACATGAATGTTTATAGAGGCATTATTCATAACAGCTAAAAAGTGGAAACAACCCAAATGATTAATAGGTAAATAAAATGTGGTGTGCTCACACAATAGAATATTAACCGGCCATAAAAAGGAATGAAGCACAGATTCATAGATAACATAGATGAACCTTGAAAACATTATACTAAGTGAAATAAGACAGGCACAACAGGCCATATATTTTATGATTCCATTTACCCAAAATGTCTAGCACAGGCAAATCCATGGAGACAGAAAGTAAATTAGTGGAGATTAGGGGGAAATAAGGGAGTGACTGCCAGTGAGTATGGGGTTTCTTTTTTCGGGGGTGAAAATGTTCTAAAATTAAATGGTGATGCTGGTTATGCAGCTCTGTGAATATACTAAAAACCACTGACTTGTGCACTTTAAAAAGGCGAGTTTTATGGTATGTGAACTATATCTCAATAAAACTGTTATATAAATAGAATTACCTTATTATGTTAAATGTAAGGTGGGCCTCCATTTCCTAGCGAGAAGATTTTTAAAAAAGGTTTTTGATAACTGAAATATGCTGTAACATCCCTGACAAGGCAGTTTCCCTCTAAAATTGTCCTTAAAAAGGAAGGCAAAATTGTGCAGACCTCATTTTTTAGGGCTCCCCTCACCATTCCCCACCTACTCTAAGAGACTGACAGCGAGAGAACATAGTGTATGTTTTTATGACTGTGGAGACAAGGATCTCCCACATAGATAATCTTGTCTCCCATTATTGAGGCTCTCCAAGAGCAATTGATGGTTTCTGTCTGCCCAATGCCCATACTCTTGCTTTTTGTAACTGCCTGTGGATTTTCCTTCTATCAGCTATTCCTCCCTCAAACTCAGAAGGTCTATCAGTCATGCTGCCCTTCACTTCCATGGCCAAAAGGTGGACTTGTGACTTAATCTGTCCCATCAGATGTCCTTTTCTGGGAATTTAGCTCAAGAGTGAGGTGATTCCAGAAAAATGACAATGATTTGCTCCAGCGGAATGCCCTGAGGAAACTGTCCTATGGAGTCAGGGGACACTATTCTGATGCTATTTTTTCCTTCAGGCATTTCTTGCACCCAAGAAGCCTAACTTGATCTTTTGGTTATTCAGGGGCTGACAAATTCCATTTCATTGTCATGGTTCTCTCAAGGCAGGGGCTGCATTCCTCCAGATTGTCCAGACAATGAAGGAGGAAGACTCCTAAATTATGAAGTCATGACCTAGAAACCACTATATACTTCCATTGGAGCATCTTCTCTTTGTTTCCCTCTTGGTGATCATTTGCTTTAATATTTTAACTAAAGCTCTAAACAGTCATTGAATCTTAACTATGTCAAAGTACCTTGTTAGTTGAGGGAACACAAAGATGAACAAAATGATATCCCAGTTTTGGAGGGTGGGGTGGGAGTGTAAAAAAATGCTCTCTGACTTCTGAGTGTATCAGAGAGAAGAATCAGAAAAAAAAAAAAAGAGGACATTTAAGCTTGGCTAGAGGTAGAGAAATTTCTGACCCACAGGGAAGGCACTTTGTGAGAGATTATTGAAATCAGAGAATCACAGACTTTGGGGCTGACAGGGACCTTACGGATTATCTAGTCCTACATTTCCTAGATGAAGAAATCCAGATTCCGAGAGGTGAAATGACTTGACTAGAGCCACATCGGGATTAGAACTGACTTCTCCTCTGACTCCCAGTCCAGTGCTCATCTCACTAGCTCCCAGTCACATGGTTGCCCTTGGCTGGCTCCTCCAGACTTCAGGGAACTTGGGGGAAAAGGGCAATGTTTGGGGTTTGGTAAATAGTTGCCTAGGGAAGTTTGTCTTTTAAGGCCACCCAAGAAATCAGCAAGGAAATGGGGCAGATTCCAGTAGTTCTGGTCATGTTGCTTTCTTCCTTAGGTTTCCCACTGGGGACTGGTACCAGGGTTTGCAGTGCAATGGGAATATCAGCGTGTGCGCTCCCACCTTTCTCCATCCTCCTGGAGCCCTTGAAACAAACCAACAGCTAAAGTGACCTCTCACTGGATGGTCTCTTTCTTCTGGGTGATTCAGTCATTTGGGGTGGGAGAGTCTTTGACTGTCATTATCTGTAAGGTGTCAGGATATCAGCTAAATACCCAACAGAGACTCTAAGGAGGAAATCAATTCAGAAATCAGGCCTAGAATTTCCCCAGGGCTAAGAGGGATGTACCTTAGCTAGCAACTTGGCTCTAGGCAGGAAGGACGCAGTGTAAATAGCATTCATTGCTGGTCCTCCAGAGACAGAGAGCCTGGTCATGGTTCTTTGAGTGGAGGAAGAGACAGAGAGTCTTTCTAAGCTATATTTTTTCAGCCATTAATGAGCACAATCAGTTTAACCATTACTTACAGAGAACTTCTCATGTTCTAGGCACTGTGCTAGGTTCTGCAGCCCACACACGATTCCTGTCTGTAAGGAACTATAGACAAACATATGACTGACAAGTTTAATAGAATGTGATCAATGATAAGCCCTGGATGGCCCAAAGCAAAGAAAAGGAATATGCATCCCACCTGGGATTCAGAGAAGGCAAAGGAATTAACCACGAACAAAAGCCACAGCCTCACAGGCAAGAGAACCACGGGGACAAAGGTGTGGAATCTGGGTGTGGGGGAAGCCATAGGCAGTTGATAGTGTTACCAGAGATTGAAGAGGGAGATGGGAAGTGTGGGGTGATAAGGCAGAGAGGGTGTGTGTGTGTGTGTGTGTGTGTGCGCGTGTGTGTGCGCGCGCGTGTGTGTGCGCGCGCGCGTTTAGGTAAAGCACGAGGGTTTCTTCTAGTTGGGAGGGGCCTGGGAGATTGGCATTTTAGATAGATCACTGCTGTGTGGATTTGGGGAGGAGGTACCAAGAATGGGGGCAAGGAACCAACTGGAGGAGTGCCTGATGCAGGGTATTCATAATGAAAACGAGGCACTTACAAGGGAAGGAGACATGAACTGGAGAAATATCCAGGAGGTGAGTGATGATGGAGATGTGAAGGTTAAGGAAGAGACTCCAATCTAGGGAGCTTGCAGGTTTCTGACTTGGTGCCTGGGTGGATAATGGGGCCATGAACTGAGGTAAGAAAGACAGGGAAGGAAAACGAGTCTGGAAGAGGGATGCTCATGATGGCTAACATTTATTAATCATTTATAGGGACCAGGCATCGTGCCAGGAGTTTTTCATGCATTTTCTCATAACTCTGCGGGGTAGATATTATTATTCTCAATTTATAGATGAGGAAATAAAACTTTGAGACATTAAATAGCTTGGCCAGATCTGCACAGCTGGAAGAGTGGTGGAAAGCAGTGGGAACCCAGGCATCCTGGCTTCAGGGCCAATGCTCTTAACGACCAGGGTTGATATGTGTGCATGTGGAGTCTGAAGAGCCTGTGGGATACCCACAGTGGAGAGGTCTGGGATTTAGGGCGACTATCAGGGCCCAGATCATGGTAAAAACCATATATGTGGACGAAACTACCCAAGTTGAACAGTGACTGAAGCACAGTGGAAAACCCCTTAGCTAAAGAAGTAGCTAGAGGGTAATGGGTCCACAGATGAGACAAAAACAAAAATCCCGATTTTAAAATCTGAAGACATGGCTCTGCTATCTGGGCAACAGAAAACTGGGCAATCATGAACGTGTAGTGGCATCAAATAAAAACAGGCACCAAGCTAAGCTGAAGTTAATTATAACAGTTACTATGTTGTATAGTAATTATCCTAAACAGTAAGCATTTTACATAAATGGCAGTAATTAGTATAGCACAAGTTTTCCAAGCTGTGTCCTGTGGAATAGTAGTAGTTCCTGGAGATGTTAATAAATGTTTGGATAAAAAAGGGCTTTGGAGTCAGATAAGTTTAGGAAATGCTGGGATGATTTAGAAGACAGAGCCATGGAACCCCTGGTTTACACTTTCTTCTCTGTTAGGGGGCAGGAGAGCGGAATGGTTGAGTGTAAAACTGGGAGCACTCAGCACAGCCTGGGGTTGAATGCTGCCGCTGACAAGCTGGGTAATCTTGGGCAATTTACTCAACTTCTCTAAGTGGACGTTTCCTCTGGACAGGGGAATAGTAATATACTCGCCATGATTGTTCTAGAGATTAGATGCAATAATATATGCACTTAAAACACTTAGAATAGAGCCCGGCACAGAGTGAGGGCTCTACAAATATTAGCTCTTATTTGTAAACCGTACTATTAACAAATCTTTCTTATTTTCTGGAGTTTAGTCCTTGACACACACTTCACACACATGTATGCTGACACCTTTTTTCTTAGTTGAAGTTCTCTGTGTCCCTACCTCCTCCAGACCACAGTCTGGGACTGGGAATGACCAAACTCTTGCCCTATTCCAATCTAGGGAAGGGGGCCAGACAGAGGGAGGATTTATGTCCTGGCTGCAAGGGCCACCACTAGTTTAATTACCTTTATGCCCACTTGGAACAAGTATGCACCTTTCAGGTGGATGCTGGCCTGTGCCAGGGCACACCACACAGCAAGTGGAGTGCGGGCTGTATTTTAGCCTCCGTTTACTTCTGAGGCTGAATGCCACTGTACATGAGCAACCTGCACAACCATACGTGGCAGCTCTGACCTTCAGGCCGCAGAAGAGGCTGGAAGCTAATGGTCGCTGGGGAAAGAGGGTACAAGTTCTCCTCCCAGTAGTTCATGAGATTAACTCTGCACAAACCCTAAGTGGATAAAGCCGCCTCCTTCTCCCCCCTCCTCCTCCCACAGGTGCCCCCCCCCCCCCCCCCCCCCCCCATTCACCCACACAGAGGCTGACATCAGAATACCCTTGGTGTGAGGGGGGACCTCAGGCTTTGCCTGTTTCTCTGAAATCCTGATTGAATTTGGCAGATGACAGAGCTGTGGAAAGCGGAAGTGGGAGGGGATGATTTTCCACGTTTCCCTGACACATAATGGACACTACATAATAATGATGTTCTGAACCACAGCAGACGGGGCCAGAGCAAGTCTTGACTATGGTTTGGGGCCGTGAAGGGAACATGATGGGAATGGGAGCTTCTTAATCCTCACTGTCTGGCCCCCATGCTTGGCTCCCAATAGACTCACCACTTTTGAAGGTAGACACTTCCTTTATGAAACAGGGGAAGAAAAAACCAGACGTTTCCTATTCTTCCCTAGAGGTGTGTGGGCTGGAGGGCAGCACCCCCTGATGTGCACACAACATGCGTTTACACGCACTCCCAAGAGCAGAACAGCCTCTCCAGCTCCCCCAGGGCTCCTGCCTCCAAGCACCGCTTCGCAGCCTAGAACCCACGTGCAGGCCTGACCGGTGGTGACCTGCCAAGGGATCGATCCCCCTCTCCCGACCTGGGTTCTCTCCTTGATAACGTAAGGAACAGGGGCGGGCGAATTGTCAGGCTCCTCGTGGCCCTGACCTGCTACGTTTCCCACTCCCGGGGGTTTGTTCACTCCCCCACCGGCCCTGCCTGGCCAGACGGGTAGCGACGGGCTGCCCAGGGAGGCTTGTACCCTCGCGGGGCCCTGTTGCACCAAAGACAAACCTGCCCCCTCACAATGGTGCCTACGTGTGCCCCCACCGCGCTGGGAGACACACAGCCACCCAGGCCGGGCTGGCCATTCAGGGCGGCGGCCGAGAGGCTCAAGAACAAAGGCTGAGCTGGATGGGGAAGGGGCCTGCCCTGGACGTGCGGGGAAGGGAGCCCTAGGGCTGTTCGAGACGTTACCACTCCTTCCCTTCGGAGGTCCGAGGGGAGGAAAAGCTCCGGGCTGCTCTCCTTCCCACACACAGGTTTGGGGGAGGGGAGGGGGTCTTTGTCTTTTCCTCCGGGGCTGATGGCTTCACCCCCTTCCCCTGCCTCTCCCTGAGGTCAGGATCTCGACCTCTCTCCCCACCAGCTCCCCGGGCCTGCAATCTCCACCCTCCGCTCTCCCTTTATTCTCTTGGGGCCTTGAGCCCCGCCCTCTCTCCTCACTCTCAGCCTCGCCCTGGATTCCTTTCCCGGCCTGGCCTCTCCCGCCCCGGGTGCGGGGGTCTGCATTCTCCTTTCTCTCCTCGGGCCCCGGCGCCCTCCCCCACCCTCCCCGGCTCCCCGGCTCCCCGGCTCCCCGGCTCCCCCTCCGCCCCGCCTCCCTCCGCCGCGAGGCATTGTGGGAGGAAACAAGATGTGGGGCGAGAGCGGCGCGGGGAGAAGCCCGCAGTGCGGGGCCGGCCCGGCGCAGCCAATGGGGAGCGCGGACGGCGGCGCGCGCGGCGGGGGGGCGGGGCGGGGCGCTATTTCAGGGGGGGCCGCGCACCGGTCGCTCTCAGCGGCGGAGCGGAGCGGAGCTGCGAGGCGCCAGCGCGGAGCAGGCGGCCGGCGGGCGCGAGGAGTGAGGGCGGCCGGGGAGGCTCCAAGGGCGGACGGCAGCGGCCAGCTCTCGGCCCGGGGCTGCGGGAGCCGGAGACCGCGGCGGCGGCGGCGACGGCTGCCGGAGGAGCCCAGGGGACACCGCCCCTGCCCGCGCCCGGCCTCAGGCCATCGCTGCTCCCTCGGGGCCTCGCGCGGAGTCGCCTGCGTGAAGGTGAGCGGTGGTTGGGGCGTCCCCTGGGCGGCGGCCGGCACGCCGTGCCCCGTCGGCCTCCTCTGCCCGCGAGGGGCCCGGCGCAGGGCTGGCTTCGGCATGACGCCCCCGACGCCCCTCCTTTCCCGAGCTGCGCCACCCTCCGCCTTCGCGACCCCTCGGGGCGCGGCCGGAGGCCCGGGGCTGCGGAGTGGCGGCTCTCGTCCCCCGGGAGTCCCCCCGTGCTGCATGGAGGCTTCTGGTGTTTGGGGCCGAGGGGGTGGGGTGGAGAGGACTCGGGCGTGACGCGGCTCCTGCCGTCGTCGCCGCCGCCGCCACCACCGCCACCGAAACCGCCACCGCCACCGCCGCTCTCTGGGGCGCCCTTCCTGCGGCGAAGACGCCCAGTCACCCTCACACGGCTCGGGCCGGCGGGGCGGAGGTGGGGTGGAGGGTGCCTCTCCTTCACCGGGTGCTGGCCTTCCGGGAGTGGGAGGGGTCAGGGACAGGGCCCCTGCGGGGGTTTGAAGGAGGGAACACTAGTGCGCGTGTGTGTGTTGGGGAGCGCGGTTCCGGTCTCTCCGGGGCTTAGCCTTCTTTGTCGCAGAACCGAGGACAGAGGATGGGAGCTGCTGGGGGGAGCCCTCTTCGCCTTCAGAGGCGTTCCTGGCTCGTGACCGAGGCGGCTGGCCTGGGCCCCCCGGTTACCCTTCTGTCTGGAGGCCCGGGGCCTGGCTGTTTCCCCCCGGAAGGAGGGGCTCGGCCGGCCTCTCCGGATCCCTTTCCCACTGGCACCTCGGACAGGGGAGACCGGGGCTAGGCCTCACCTCTCAGCCGCCTGGGGGGCCAGGGGTGAAGAATCGTGGCATTGTAGTCACAAGACCGACGTTATGTAACTGCAGGCTCCCTCCTGGAGGGTAAGGTGGCTTTAATTACTGTGATAAAGTTGTTCCTTTGCACACTTTGGGGATGAGGCAGCGGAGCAAGGTGAGCTTGCTGGGAAGGGGTGCTCCTTTGGGACTTGAGCTTGGCCGTGGGGCACCTGGCCCCACCCCCAGCCGGAGTGTATGGGCTGTGCCCCCTTCTGAGTGGGGAGCTGGGGCAGGATACCAGGCGACACTAGTTTTCTGGACAATACGTACAGAGAGACATCCGCCCTGTGCTGCTCTAGTACCTTTGCTCAAACTCACGAAGTTGCCTCATTTATTTAAAAATCACTGGTTTTTAAAAAGACTATGTTGAATTGCCCAAGGTCATATAGGTAGTGCTCACAGACTCTTGAGGCTCTGACTTTTCCTCCCTCCCGGGATGTGGGGACAGAGGGTGCTCATCCACTAACCCTTAGCTCTGCCACCTCTGCTGAAGGAGGACCAGCCCTGCCTAGATGGATAGTGCCAGACAGGTGCTTTGGACTCAGTTGAGGGTGCCTAGCTGGCAGCTGCCTTGCATGTATTTTTTTGCATCTGATACAGGCTAAAGGAGTAGTTGTGAATTGTTTCCCTTTCAGCCTACCCAGCCCACATGTTAGTGTATTCAGAGATCAGGGTAGCCTGGAACGATACCAGGGATCTCTTTGAGCATGCAGTATCCTGTGTAGCCTTGTATCAGACAGGGCTGGAATGACAGCATTTTTTTGTCCACTGTGCTGGACCCACTGTGGTATTTTGGGGAGTGGGACTTGGGGGGCGGGGGGGTGGATTGTTACTGCTCTGTGTGACAGAACTGTGGCCAAGGACAGAGGATAGGATTTTGCAGCTCATCTCCTTTATTCTTGAAAAGCAGCCTCACATGCTACAGACTGCTAGGCAGGTTTTAGCCAGCCCTCCTGGGATTCTTGTCATCCTAGGAAGGGACCATGCAAGGCCTACCCCAGAACTCTTTATGTTGCTATAGGATGAATCCCTGGTTTAGATATCAGAGCTATGAAAAGGGGGTGTTAAAATAATTCTTCACCTTTTGTTATGTCACCATGGGGCATTGGTAGCCTTGATGTTGGCAACATTTTCTGTGAAGGGCCAGATAGTAAACATTGTAGGCTTTATATGCCATGCAGTCTTTTGCAACTACTCATCTCTGCCATTGTGGTGTGTTCCTCTAAAACGATTTACAAGAAAAGGTGACTCTCTAAATCTAGCCAATGGGATAGACCCGTACGTAGACTGTTTTTTGTTAGCAGACGTTCTCGTGTAATTTTAATTAAGCCTTATAACAACCCCCTGATACTTAGCTGTTGCTACCCTTGTTGCTAAAATTCCTAGTCTGTCTTCTTTCTACTGTGATACCAATGATGTAATAATGGTCATTAAATCAAGGGTTTATTGTCTTCCGGTGTTATGCCACCTGGTTTACCCTCCAGATAACTCCACAGTAATGGCATGAAAATACAAAAGTTAAGTAATTTGCCCAAGGACACAGATAGCAGATGATATAGTATAGTGTCTTGGCTATTGGTGCTATTCAAAATATCAGAAATAGATCAATTTAGAGTTGGAAAATCCTCTTCATATATGATAAAAACTGATGGCTATATCTTTGTTACTATTTATCTTGTATTTCCCAGGCTTGGAGGCCATATCTCAGTTAAAAGCTTACATGCTCCTTCTATTGCCTCTGGTCTTGTGCTTTCTGTTGTTCTTACCCTCTGTGCTCCCCTCTCCCACTGAGGCCCCACACCCAGTTGCTAATACTTATTGTCCAGAGTCATGGGGTTGGTTAGCCTTACATCTTTGCTTCTTCTGCAGTGTCACGATGTCTGACCGGAAGGCCGTGATCAAGAATGCAGACATGTCTGAGGACATGCAACAAGATGCCGTTGACTGCGCCACGCAGGCTATGGAGAAGTACAACATAGAGAAGGACATTGCTGCCTATATCAAGAAGGTGCATTGGGAGAGCTGTGGCTGGTGTCCAGGGGTGGGGACTGGCAACTGAACTGTACCCCACAGAGGGCTGGAGCTTGGGACATAGGAAAACAGCTATACTCAATGCAAACAAAACCCTAGGAACTTGCAAAGCAGACAAATTAGAGAGTGATTATTAATGCCAAATAATTTATCTTAGGTATTTTTAATAGGAACTCTGTTGGGGGGGGTGTGTGTGTGTATTTACAGATAATTATGTCACTGCAAGGGATCGGGGAGAGAAGCTTCAGGATTAAATATAACTAGTCCAATTCAGAACTATTCATAATGAACATCAAGAATATATGAATGGGCCCTAACTGGTTTGGCTCAGTGGATAGAGCGTCGGCCTGCGAACTGAAAGGTCCCAGGTTTGATTCGGTCAAGGGCATGTACCTTGGTTGTGGGCACATCCCCATTTGGAGGTATGCAGGAGGCAGCTGATTGATGTTTCTCTCTCATCAATGTTTCTAACTCTCTATCCCTCTCCCTTCCTCTCTGAAAAAAAGTCAATAAAATAAAAAAATAAAAGAATATATGAATGGATAATATAAGATTGTATACAAGTTTTCAGGGAACTTCATCATTTAAAGTGGTATATCCCTATAATAATCCTCATGTAGGAAGCTTCCTTTTCTTTCTCTTAAAAAGGACTTGGGGAGAAACACACACACAAAAACACTAAAAAGGATTGCTCTTCTCGCCTACCTTCTTAAGAAAAGGGTGGGCTTAATATATATATATATTAGTGGATGAGCAATATTGGGACAATGGGTTTAGTCCCTGAAAAATTCCTGAGTGAATGGTTGAATATTTAGGAGCTAGAAGTGATACACAGGCCCTGATTCCTAGTCAGGATCCATATCCATTGGTGGCATAGTCCTAGTATTTGATATTCTGAGCTCTGGTATCCTAAGAGAATTCCTAAAAGTAGTGGCATTCTGGTCTATAGAGGTAGTAGGGTGTCCTGGAGTTTTACAGAACTCTCTTTTTTACCCAGATGGGTGGGATGAGAAGGGGATACTGCAAGGTTCTCTATATGTGGAACCAGCAAGGCTCTTCGGCATGCCAGCTCCTTGCTGAGTGATAGCCTTGTTCTGAAGAGAATCCAGAATCAGAGAGTCTGAAAGCAGAAGAATCCTTAGATATAACTGGTCCAGCTTTCTTATTTTGCTGATGGGGAAAATGAGACCTAGGAAAATAACTATGGCTCTCTTATGTTACAGTCTTGAGTCAGGATTAAAGCTGAGTTTGGTGATGAATGCCCTTTCCACTGTACCTTAATATCTTTGGAGTCATGTGGTATGGGAGTTGTGGATGTTGAGTCCCAGGGTTGGCAGCATTGCTGGGCCAATGGTGGAGGGCTATTGCCTTTTCATAGCTATGGAAGGATGCATTTAGAACTGAGCCATCAGTTTCCCACTGTACCCACAGGGTGGCAGGGAGCTGTCTATGATTAGGTCACAAAGATTTCCTAAGTGGCTTTGATACTGAACTTGTGTCCCTGAGAGAAATGAGGGAATTGTCTTGATCTCATGCTGAGGTCCTGGTTCTATTACAGCGTACACACTGCCTGGTGTACAGGGAACGCCTTTAATGTTGACTCACACAGAACTGCTTCCTGACGTTTGGTCCCCATTTTGTTCTGGTGTCTTGGGTTTTGGCATTTGGAAATACTGGGTTAGTAATGAGGGTGGCGACTCAGCAAGGCTTGCCCCTCCGTTTTATTCGTGCTGTGTGACACTGGAGTGGTCCTTTGTGCCACTGGCTTCTCTGATTCCCTTGCTGAAGAGTCACAGGGTGGGCTATTGAATAGGGTAGCTAGGGGGAGGAGAGATGATCAGGGTGTAAAGTGCTAGCGAGAAATAGTGGAGCCTTTGTGGTGTTACACTATTAATGAGGGAGGGAGTGTCCTAGCCAGTTTTAGAACCTGAGCTCCTGAGGTTCCGGGAGCTGAGGCGGTGGGTGGGGGTTGATAACTAAACTGACCAGACTCCCATTCTGATTTCTCATCTTCCAGCTGTCTAATCACCTTTCTTCTCTACCTTTTATTTTTCTTTTAGGAATTTGACAAGAAATACAACCCTACCTGGCATTGTATTGTGGGCCGAAATTTTGGCAGCTACGTTACACACGAGACAAAGCACTTCATCTATTTTTACTTGGGTCAAGTTGCAATCCTCCTCTTCAAGTCAGGCTAGGTGGCTGCAGAGAAGGTGTCAGTGGCGGCGGCGATGGCAAGCAGACGGCGTTGCTGGGACTATTTTGCACTGGGGCCAGCATCAGGATGTCCTCTCCAATGGCTGTGCTACTGCATGGACTGTATACTCGATTTCATGTGTATGTCGCAGTAAACAAAACCAAACTTCTTTCTGTTTAGTTGCCTGGGGAAGAAGGCTGCTTTACATTTATTTTCAAAACTTAAAATTTTTTGTTGTTGTTGGATTGCACTAGGAAATCTCTCCCACCCCTTCCTTTTCTCTTTCTCTCTCTTTATAAACTAAGCCCTCAGTAAAGCCTGTAAAACTAGGAGGGCTGGGGAAAGGAAGTCCGTTTCTGGAGGTGGAACTAAAACTGCAGCTGCCTCTTCCTGGTGGTGGAGGCTGTAGGGGGACAGTGTTAGAATCAGCGAGGAGAGAGGAATAGGAAGGAGGGGAGGGGGATTGATCTAGTACCAGGGAGACTATTCCACTGAACTGTGATTCCACGGCTTGGGGCAGAGTGTGGGGTTAGGGGGAATGGGTTCTTTAAGGGGCCCTGAGACGTGTTTGTCTGTAGTGTGTGGGAGTGGGGAGCAAATTTGTCTTGCTGTCTTTGTCAGAAAAGTTTCTAAGTAAGGGTTGTGTCTTTGTGGATTATCTTCCTGTCAGAGCCCATGCTAGAAGGATGTTGGAGGTAGGATTAGCTTGATTTTTTTTTTCTTTTTATTCTTCTCTACTTCTTTCTGCTCCCTGCTCAGCCCTCAGTTTTCTCATTCCTCTAGAGTTCTCTTAGAGCAGCCCCTGTTAGTTGGCTGGCAAGGGAATTTCTGGTGACTGTAGTTCCTTAGTTAGGTCTTAGCAGTCAAACCAAATCAATGTCTCCTCTGTGTATATGTGTGTGTTTGTCAGTGTGTGCGTGTGTGTGTGTGTGTCTTGGGTTGGGGTAGAGGGGAGGGAAGGGCAGGATGGTATGGAATCTCTAGGGTATATAGGTAGTTAGGGTACACAGTTAGTTCTAAGTGGGCCTTTATGTTAAAAATTTTGGGAGGTGAAGACAGATGTAAACCCCCCACCCACCCCACCCCACCCCACTCCACTCTTAGCCACCTTGCCCAGACACTGCGCTGTGGCTGTGTGCTCCCAGGAAGGTTTCAGGAGGATAGCCCACAATGAGTTGACCATGCTGTCATCTGTCCTGAAGTTGGCTCTCAGTGGAGAGGGAAAGTGACTTTGTGGTTGGTTGCCACCACTTGTGGGTGGTAGGGATGGAAGTGATAAGGGCTGTGAGGGGCTTGGGAAGAAGTTTGCAGTAATGAAGCCAGGTATCAGGAGATGGAGCAGGGCCGCTAGTGGGAGGAGATTCCAAGGAGAGTGCTGGGAAACCTTGTCTGTTGATCAAATAGAGGTGGGGTGGGATATGGGTGGGGGAGTCATTGCTGACTGAGCTGCTGGTTCTTGTAAATTGCATTTAAAACTCTCTTGTGTACGGTTGACACTGGTGGGGTTTGGGTCTAGCTCACTTTTTTTTTTTTCCAACTCCATCCTTGGGGCTGGTGGGAAGGCAGGAGAATATCCCCTCTCCAAGTCTTTAGTGTTTGCTGAGCTTTCTGATGCTGACAGGGGAGGGTGGAAATTGGGATGATGAGTGAGTTCCCTGTACCAAACCCTTTTATGAATGTTCAAATCTGTGTTTCCCCCTGTCCTCCCAGACTTGTGTGGCCAGTTGGAAATGTCCGGTTTGTGTTCATCTCCCTCATTTCTGGAGTTGGGGCTGAGACCCTGCCACATCTCCTATGCTCTGCATCCATGCCTCTTTTGGACATTAAAGGTTGATTGATGCACTTCTGAGCTGTTTGGGTTTCTTTGGGGTTAAAGGGGTTGGTCAGATGCAGTGGTGCCATACAAGTGTGGGGTGGATGGTATCTAGGGTGGAGTAGAATCGGGGCTCAAGAGATAAGACCAGGCAGAGAGGTACTGATTGGTCTGAATCAAGTTTTAGTTGTAGGGCCTAGGGTTGGCCCCTTAAGTGGCAGAAAACTAACCAGCAGCACTCACCCACAAGGCTTCTTGGGTCCCTTGGTAGAGATGACCAGGTGAGCTGCATTTTGGATCTTCAGTATAATACATGTTGCCTTCCCAATTTCCAGCTCCAGGTTCAGTTTCCAGGTCCATGATGGCAGTTTGTAGCTGCTGTGCTGGACCTAGAGGAGCTTGGTTTAGAACCTTTGGCCAAAGCTCATATGCATCACATGCCTCATTCTACGCTTCCCTGAGACCAAGATTGTCTACTAGCTAAGTCCTGCTCTGGCCACTCCAAAATGGAAAAGCTGGGGGTCTTCAGAAAGATGGAAACTCTTTTGATGGATCCTGAGTGGATCTTGACTCGGGCTAACCTGGTTGTCCACTTGGGGGCTCCTGCCCCAACATACCTGGACAAGTCAGTACCGAGACACTTTGTAAGAGTGTCTGCCATCCCTTACCCTGAACTGTTGGGATTCTGGGCGGAGGTGTTAGAGAGCAGAGGTACTTTGTACTCATTTCTGTTGTCAGTTACTCAAAAACATTTTACTGAGTTCTTGTGTACTTGGGCCTAGGATGCTATTCACACAGGAGAACACAATAGGCAAATTCTGTGCTTCCATGGCATGCATGTTCTAATGGGTTAGAGCAGACATATACATTAGGTTTTAAATATTTTTGTCCTTACCCTAGGATATTCCATTTATTTTTAGAGAAAGTGGGAGGGAAGGAGGAAGAGGGGGGGAGAGAGAAACATCAATATGAGAGAGACACAAGACTGGTTGCCTCCCACATACACCTCAACTGGATTGAACTTGCAACCAAATTATGTGCACTTGAACCGGAATCAAACCAGCGACCCTTTGGTCCATGGGCCAACACTAACCACTGAGCAAAACCTGTCAGGGCTCTTAAAAAAGTGGTGAGCTGCTGGAATTGCTGTCTTGGGCTTTCTAGAGAGGCCAATCATGCAAAATAGAGTGGTAGTTTATGTGAACACAAGATCTAGAATCAAGTCCTGGGGTTGAGTCTCAGCTCCAACAATTACTGTATGAATTTAGACAAGTCATTTGACCTCTCTGAGGCTCATTTGTAAAATGGGGATAATACCAGTCTACCTTAAAGAATAGTTATTAGGATCAAATGACATCGTAAGTGCTTTGAAATTGGAAAACAATGATGAAGACACTGCAAGAATAAAGAATTCTGGGAGTCAGTCTCCTGAAATTACCCCATTTTATGTAGAAAGAAATTAAGGACCAGACAGGGAAAGAAACATAGTGTCACATGGATGTTTGGGACAATTGGAATATAGAACTTGGTCTCCAGACTCTCAGACCCGGTCTGATCCTGGTTTGAGGTGATGGAGAGGACTAATTCATCACCAGGTACTGAGCCCCTACTGAACTGTGGAATGCCCTATACTTGGTGGTGGTGTACAGTTCAGTGGTTTTTGGTATATTCAAAGAGTTGTACAGCCATCACCACTAATTCCAGAACATTTTCACTCCCCAAAAGAAACCTTGTTCCTATTTGCAGTCAGATCCATTACTCCTTCCCCCTAGTCCCTGGAAATCACTAATCTCTCTATGAATTTGCCTATCCTGGGCATCTATACAGGCAGTCCTAGGGCTACGTCAGACTCAACGTAAGTCGTTTCGTGGTTATGTTGCCATCTCCCATTTACAGTATTTATAAAAAAAAGTTCCGTCACCTCGACGTATGTACATATGTGCTTTATGTTTTCATTATTTACCACAAGTAAAGGTCAGGAATTATTTTAAATTTTTTTTACTGTTTCGCTTCATTACTGTTGTGTATGTGTTCCATGTGAGTGATGTAGGTGCTTATGTAGGGTTCTGACTTACGGCAAAAATTGCATTACGTCGCGCTGTAGGAACGGATCTCCGATGTAACCCGAGCACCTACTGTATATATAAAAGCCTAAGCGGCTGGCCGACCAGTAGCTATGACGTGCACTGACCACCAGGGGGCAGACGCTCAATTCAGGAGCAGAAACCACAGGCATGGCAACATGGAACAGACTGATGAATCTCAGAGGGAAGTGGGGTGGGGGGTGGGGGGTGGTTGCGGTCCCTTGGCCTGGCCTGCAGGGATAGGGCCGAAACTGGCTCTCCAACATCTCCCGAGGGGTCCCGGATTGGGAGAGGGTGCAGGCCAGGCTGGGGGACCCCCAGTGCACGAATTTTGTGCACCAGGCCTCTAGTAGTTTAATAAACATGAAAGGACTAACATATCTGCAGGCATGCCCTGAAAGAACACTATTCTAGGAGTGTTACCCTGACTTACCCAACTGACTCCTTTGTTAGAATAATCTTTTGAACTCATGGGACATACCCAGGAATTTTGGGGACTATGTCTGATGAATGTGTTCATTGATCCCTTTTGGATCAAAAACAAGCTCTGAGTCTCAAGGGCTGCAAGATTTTCTCAGTCCATCTCAGGTAGTTTTTGTGCTATCAGAGTTCCAGGGAAACAAACAACCAGTAGCATATTTTTCTTATCATCTACCTATCCATCCCTCAAAATTTATGGTGAGAAATTGGCTTATATGATTGGGGGGGGGGGGGCGGGGGGAGGAGGCAAGTCTGGGATCTGTATTTCAGGCTGCAAAGAAGGTAAGGCTGGATGGAAACTTAGGTGGGAGCCAACACTGCAGTCCACAGGTGGAATTTCTTCCTCGGGGAAGCCTCCGTCCAGCCTTTCAGCTGGTTGGATCAGGTCCACCCACGTTATCCAGGAAAATCTCCTTTACATAAAGTGAACTGATTGAATATGTAGGCCAAATTAAGGCTAGTCAAATTAACACCAAACTGATCACAGCTCACATCTAGTCAACCTGGCACCCACATACATCTCCTTAAACAAACTTAGTCTCCAGTAAAACCAATAACAAGTCATACTTACACGATACAATTATCCTGCGTTACAACTGAAAATGTGCTTACCCTTTCCCCAGAGGAGGATGTGAAGTCTGGGTGATGTTCACTCTTCTCCCGACAGTCCTGTAACTTCGATAATGTGAAATTAGCTATTATTAATACATTTTAGATGACAAGGAGATAAGAGGGGAGAAAAATATACACAAATTAACATTCTTCATTTTATTTTAAATAAAATTTAAGATAAAATGAAGAATAAATACTTATAATTACAGTCCTAATCTCTGCAATTAGGTGGAATGACCACTATGCATTGCATTCTTTCCTTTGCCTTAGTAAGCACCTTGGCACTGGTTGTGGTTCTTTTCCTAACGGGATGCTCCCAAACCTTCATTCTTGAGGGTCTGTGCCATTAGAAGTTTTGCTGGATTGTGTTAGAGTTTTCCATTGGCTTGAATCACAGGGCCCTAAGGAATCGTCTATATTTCAGGCATACTTTTTTTTACCTCCATAGTAGCATCCCAATCTCCCCTTTGTATTCAGAATCAATCACCCCAGGCAGTACAACTCCCTCCTTTGCCTATTGATTCAGAGGCGTGAGGAGCCCAAAATGACCAGGTGGCAGTCTTCCAATTCAACGGAATTCCATTCCCCAGTTGAGGAACTGTAATTATTATCTTTGGTTGCTTGTGACTCAATGTGAGGTCCTGCAAAGGAAGGGCCATACTGTATTCCCTTTTGAATTCATTCTGTACCTACGATTTGTGCACAGAATAAATGTAGTTGCACGCACACGGGGAAGCAGCACCACCTTCTGGCCAAAGTGGGTAATGCTGCACACAGGGAAGCAGCACCACCACCTGGCCAAAATGGGTAATGCTGCACTGGGGCGGGAGAGAGATCTCTTCAGTGCAAGAAACCTGTGGGGGGGGGGGGAGAGAGAGAGAGAGAGAGAGAGAGAGAGAGAAGAGAAGAGAAGAGAAGAAGAGAAGAGAAGAGAAGAGAAGAGAAGAGAAGAGAAGAGAAGAGAAGAGAAGAGAAGAGAAGAGAAGAGAAGAGAAGAGAAGAGAAGAGAAGAGAAAGAGAGAGATCCTCCACCCTCAGATTTTTAGCCTGAGGATGGTAGAGGCATTCTGGCCTCTGGAATGAGAGGGTTGCTTTGAGGAAATCTGATAGGAATCACCCCCTTGCCCCCACAGTGCAGACGGGTAAATCAGGCTCAGAGAGGTGAAGACTCACTCAAGGTCACCCTGCAAGGTAGTGGCAGTGCCAGGACTGGAATTAGCATGCCTGACTCCTCATTCAGGACTCTCCCTAAGATCCCAACCACAGAACACTTTCCTTCTGAAGGCTGACATTTGTGGCTTTTTAAAGCTGTCATCTCTTTGAAATGGATGAGCTATTTGGGAAAAGTCATTTGGTTGATGGTTACACACAGGGAGCTAGGGTGGGGAGTAAAGGGAAATACCACTTATTGAACAAGTTATGTGCTGGGCATTTGATATGTATTATCTTAGACGTTATCATCTGTACAATGGAGATAATTGCAGCTATTTCAAATGATTATCCTATCTAATAATAGACAAACAGGGTAATTGACCATACCTTCGCTACGCCTCCCATTGGCTAATCAGTGAAATATGCAAATTAACCACCAACAAAGATGGCTCCAAGTGGCGGAGTGAAGACTGAAGGAGAGCCGGAGCCACAAAGACAGAAGGCGGCTCCAGCTGGAGTGAAGGCCTGGGTCCTGGGTGCCAGAGGAAAACCAGTGCCAGCAGCCAGGAGAAGGGAAGGCCTATTGCACGAATCTCTTCGTGTAACAGGCCTCTAGTCTCTATATATAAAAGGCTAAGTGTCTGTCTGTCCCACAGGTAGCTATGACATGCACTGACCACCAGAGGGCAGACGCTCAATGCAGGAGCTGCCATGACACCCAATGGCCACTTAAAAATAAACAGCACCAGGAACCTGGTGCCTACAAACCCACACTTGGCTTCCCCCAAGTGGGACACAGGCCCTGCCACCACCCCGGAGTCACACACCACCAAATCGCAGTCAACGCTGCCAAGACGCCATGGTGCAAAATGCGGCCCACAGCTCAGTCCAGCCCTGAAATGGTCGCTGTGGGTGCTGCGTAATGACATGACGTAGCAACGCCCAGCTTCCTCTCCCTAGCGACTAGCCTCCTTGGAGTTTCTTCAGCCCAGAAACACGACTTGCTTTATAGCCAGGTGCAAACATTTCACACTTTAACCAAATGTTTGTGAAGTGTTTACTCGTGCCTCATCTCATTTGATCCTCACAGAAGTCCTGGAGCAGGTAGATAGGAGACTTGGTAGAATCCTATTTTCTTTTCATTAGCCGGAAAATGGAGGTTTAGAAAGCTTAGAAATTTGACCCGACTGAAAAGAAGTAAGAAATGGTGGACCTTGAAAATGACTTCAGGTTTTCTCACTGTGCAGAATATAGTCAAACACTGCTGCAGTTAAATATTTTACCTTTTGTTCTTCCTGCGTGACCTACAATAATAATCTGCTTTGCGTTGATATTTACTGAAGTATTGCTGACAATTACCTGAAAGAGAAGTTGGGGTGCTTCACTGGGCTGGGAAAAGTTTAGCTAAATCAGAAAGCAGGTCTAATTAAGCAAGTTTATTCTATATACATAAAGGCTAAGTTGACTCACACATTCGCAATACATATAAAGCTCTCGCTGGCGCCAATCGCACACTTGTGTTTCGATCTGTCATTGTTGATTGTGAATTTGGTTGACACTCCTATTATAGAGAAAGGGCGAATAGCGATATTAAAATATTTCTTCTAATTAATTTCCTTTCAATGTGCATGAATCCGTGCATGGGGACACTAGTTATAAATAAAGTAATGTAACTGTAGTCATATTTGTAAATGCTGATATATATGTAAAGTTGCTGAAATATAGTTAGTAAGCACTCCGTGAGTTTTAGGTTTTGTGTCAAATTTTCTGGGATGCAGTGAGTTACTTAGTAACCGTCTGATCATTTCAGAGCTTGCTTTTAATAGGCAGGTCTGGAGGTGTGTTCTGTCTAGGACTAAGTATTCCCTACTACTTCCTGAGTATGTTACTCAATGCCTGGGAATCACACATTTTCACAGTATGGCTGGCGGCAGCAGGCACCATTTCTGGCTCTGTTCTCTCATCTGTTCAGATGGTTCTTTCCTGGCCTCAGAGTTTCCTCACACACATTCTCTGATCAGTACTTTGCTGAATACTCGAGGGGGACCCTCTGTACTTCTCTGGGGTTCTCTCTCTCCTCTCCAGCACTCTGTCTTGAGAAGTCTCCCCACCTCAGTTTCCCCAGACTCAGTTAGGTCTCCTCAACTCAGGAGTTGCCTGGGATCCACCTGGGACTCCCCATGTGCACTGCAGCCTGGAAACTTTTTCTTGGCAGTAAGTGGGGTGACCTCAGGGCTCACATCATTTCTTTTCCTGTTTTGGGGGGATCATTGTCCTTCATTACCCACCCAGTGTCCAGAGTCTTGCTTGGTTATTTTGGTTGTTTCAGGCAGGAAAATAAATCTGATCCCTGTTACTTTATCTTTGGCAGGAGCACATGTCTATCAATTAGATTTTGCTGCATAACAAAGCTGCACCCCAAATGTAGTGGCTTAACCTTTTTTTTTTTTTTCTCATATTGGGCAGGTTGGCACTTTGGGCCAGGTCGTTCTGCTGGTCTTGGCAGGGCTAATTCCTGGGTCTGCAGTCAGTGATGAGCCAGCAGGTGGCTCTGCTTCCTGGGCATTTGCTGGGTGTTGACTGGGAGTGAGGTGGGCAGCTGGACCATGTGTCTCTCCTCATCTAGCAGGCTAGATTGGCCTTGTGCACACGGTGGCTGGGTTTTAAGAACACAAGAGAACAGGCTCCATGTTGAACAATATTCAAGTCTACTCTAGCATCACGTTTGCTATTGTCCCTTTGGCCAAAGCAAGTCATGAACTCAGATTCAAGGGGTTGATGAGAGGAAGCACAAGGTCACACTGAATGCAAGAGGGTAAGAATTATAGTCATTTTAAAGGACCAGTCTATTGTAGCTATTATTCCACTTCAATTCCCACAACAAACCAGGTGGTGGATCTTACCATCAACCTTTTCCAGATGAAAAAAACTGAAGCTCAGAGAGGTTGAGAGGGTTACATAAGATCTCACAGCTAGAAAAGGGCAGAGCCAGGACTGACTCAGGGTCTGACTGACTCTAGCTCTTGCTGTAGTCACTGCATTGTGTGCTTGCCTGGTGTGTGCACACATGTTTGTGTGATTCTGATCAGGTACATTTGTATTCAACACTATCAACAGTTCATCTCCCACCCTGTCCCCTGCTGCCTGCCCCCACCCCCCACCTCCACTCCTGCCTTGACCTTTCCATTCTCTGGGTCCTTTCTGACACTCTGCCACCATCCCACCCCCAGACAGAGGCCCTGGCCTGAGGCCCTTCCTCTCAGGCCCTGTGGGGCTGATGCATGCTTAGCCGGAGACCTGTGTATGTCGGGGTCTGGGTGCAGAGGAGTTAATAGGTGCTGATGACCTCTGTCTGCTTATTTCTCATTTGGTCCATCAGCCCCTTCCTCCCCGTGCTGCTCGGAAAGCCTCCCTGGGGCAAGTCTTTCTTGTCCCCATTTCTCCCTCGAGGTCAAAGACAGATGGGCCCTTGATTGGCCCAAGTGAGATCGCAGCACTCTACTGCCTCAGTCCTTCAGGGGCTTCTGATTTTTGTTGTTTTGCTAGATCCAAGCTAAATTTATTTTCCTGGCACCCAAGCCCTCCATGATATCATCCTAACCTACTTTCCCATTCTATTTCTCACTGCCCATGCTCGCCGTCTCCATAATTTCACCAAGGACACTGTGGCTTTGCCTCCTCTGGGCTCCGGCCCCAGATTACCCTTTTCTATCTCCTGCTCTCATAGCTCCTCCCACCTTTGCTCCAGCTTGTGTGTTATGTCTAATCATTCCATTCAGGCTGTACCTTCTTGAGGAAGCAAACCTTATCTCATTTGTGTTTGACCAATCACAGAGCCTGGTACCCAACTGCATTCAGTGAGGTGTCCTAGAGAAGGACAGGCTGAGGGGCACCTTACTCTCCTCTTCAGGAGGCCCTGCTGTCGAGTTCTGCGAGATACACCTCTGTCCTCACAGTCACTTTCCCTCTTCTGCTCAAGGTCGCTTAGACGAGTTCCTGTTAATGGAAATCAAGAGACTCTTGGTTAGGAGAGGAAGGTGTGGTGTCTTAGCCTTCCCAGATAATAGTATTTACCAGTATTGGACTCTTGGAAGCCTGAAGCATAAGGACGATCTATAATGGTGGAAACCTCAGGGAGTAGAGACAGCCAAGGGGACAAGATACTAACTATTTGGGGACTAGAAGGGTGTGCTTTGTGGCTCAGATCCTGGAGGAATCTGCAGGGTGAGGGCTGGGAGCTTGTTCAGGTTTCAGGGTTACTGTCCTTGGTCCTGAACGGTCTTGTTGCTCCTTAAAATAGGATTGTTTCTTCTAACCAAGGGACATTAATAACTCCTGTGGAATGCCGTTCAGAGATTCTGAAATAGGTAAGGAATGAAGAGGTGAAGGAAAATAGAAGGAGATGAATGAGGAGAATATATATATATATATATATATATATATATATATATATATATAGAGCGAGAGAGAGAGAGAGAGAGAGAGAGAGAGAGAGAGAGAGAGAGAGAGAGAAGAGATGCTGTTAGAAAGACCAAAGAGCCCTTTGGTTTTAAAATAATTTTTACCATGAAAGAAACCACCCTAGACCTAGACTATGGCCCCAATACTGAAAAACTGAAGGATATGTAGAAATCTGAACACTAATCTAAGCAAATATGGGGGAGTATAGATAAGATTGGGAAAGCAATATCAGGATGGTTCAAGTGAAATGTCAGTCATACTAAAGAGCTCATAATATTTATTTCTTATTACATATTTTTAATAAAATCACACCATATGAAAATTTTACATATTAGTTACATAATATGTATATTTATAATACAACACATGATAGTACAAATTTTTATGTATATCTGTATAACATCTGTATAATATATTATATTGTAAAATATGTTATACATTATATCTAATTATAATATACTAGAGGCCCAGTGCACGAAATTCATGAACGGGTAGGGTCCCTAGGCCTGGCCGACAATCAAGGCTGATTGGGGCCTTCCATCCCCTGGCTGCTGGCTGCCGGATGGGGCCTTCCTTCATTCCGCACCACTCCCTGGTGGTCAGTGTATGTCATAGCGAGCAGTCAAACTCCTGGTCGGTCGAACTCCTGAGGGGACAATTTGCATATTAGCCTTTTATTATATCCTATATAATAAAAGCCTAATATGCTAAGTGTCTGGTCATCCAGTCAGCTGTTCAACCAATCAAAGCATAATATGCTAATGATATGCTAAGGCCTCTCAACTGCTTGCTATGACATGCACTGACCACCAGGGGGCAGATGCTCCAGTAGGTTAGCTTGCTGCTGGGGTCTGGCTGATAGGGACTGAGCAAGACAGGTCGGACATGCCTTGGAGTCCTCCCAAGGCCCCTCCCACCAGGGGGCAGATGCAGTGAGCAGGCGGGTGGTAAGGACCGAGGGGTCCTGGACTGCAAGAGGGTGCAGGCCGGGCTGAGGGATCCCCCCTCCCCTAGTGCACAAATTTCGTGCACCAGGCCTCTAGTATGATAATAATATCTTATGCATAATATCTACTTATAATATATAATGTTACATGTAATGTCTATAATACTTATTACTACATATTCACTATAAAATTAAGCCATATGGAAAACTTTAAAGAAGAAAGCAATGAACCATCCTGTTTTGTCACTTGGAAATGGCATATTTCATAAAATCTAGGTTTTGACTCTAAGACAAATCATTTCTTGTATCACTAAAAAATGCTGCCATTTAAACCATGACATAGTGCTTTTTATCACTTCAAATTCTTATTGAAAGAACTCTTAGACTTGCTTAAATATATATTTAACTATAAATATATATTTAAGATAATAATATATTATTATCATCCTATATAATAAAAGGCTAATATGCAAATCGACTGAACAGCAGAACAACTGGTCTCTATAACGTGCGCTGACCACCAGGGGGCGGCATGGAATGAAGGAAGGCCCCAGCCGGCAGCCGGCGAAGGAAGGATCTAAACTGGCAGTCGGACATCCCTGAGTGGTCCCAGATTGCGAGAGGGCACAGGCCGGGCTGAGGGACCACCATCCCCTCCCATGCATGAATTTTATGCACTGGACCTATAGTGTAAATATAAAAAGGAAAATATAGATGAAATAAATTGAACATTGTATTCCTAAACCATCTTTACATTTATAGTTCAACTCTTCTTAATCACTTTTTGACCCCAAGTCGTGTGTGTGTGTGTGTGTGTGTGTGTGTGTGTGTGTGTACAACATAATCTTTTGTGCTGCAAGATATGGAGAATGCAGTGTAAGAGTGCTCTGTTCTGAGAACAACCCTTAAGGGAGTAGTCGCAATGGTGTCCTCTTGTGGACATTCTGAGAACAGCACCCTAACAATAGTGCCCCAAGAGTGCTCTGGACTTTTCTTCTGAAGTACTGATACCCAGGTGTAAATTTGATGCTGGCGCTTTGTCTTACCAACAGTGACAACTACTTCACTCCTGGCACCTAACCCACAGCCGTTGCATGAGCTCACTAGATTTCACAATAAAGCTGCCCTTTAGAATGGATGAGAACAGAAACTCTGCTAAACATTATTTCCAATAACTCCCTGTGCTTACATACAAAAGAATAATGAGTGGATAACTGAGAGAAAGTTTTAGATAAGGTTAGACAGAAATAATTTTGTAAAGTTGATCCCTATTCTACATTTTATCAACATGCAAGATTATCACCAAATTCAATAGCAGAAAAAGATCTGAAGAAAATGTACTTTAAATATTTTTCCATCATATGATATATTGATTACTAAAAGATCCTGCCCCCCAGGGTTAAGAAAAAGTGATTATGAAAAAACCATAAAACCATAAAGAGGTTAGAGTGATTGATTTCTCAAATTTCACGGTTCAATTTTAGACAATATTGATTGATTCCCTGCTATAAAAGGTGAGGTGGTTAGCACAGTTATACTTCCTCCACCCATTATCAGTTGCCCAATTTGTTAACTTCTGTTGATTTTCCTTTCATAGGGGTTTATATTATTTATATTCTGTCCTGTATAATAATTTCAAGATTATATAGTTAAGTGTGTCTGAAGCTGATTGCCCAGTCTTTTTATACTGGCATTTCCATTCTTAAGTTCTTTTGCTTTTACAATTATTTCCTTTTAAAGCAAGATATGAACATTGATTTAAAAGTCAAGTTTTACCACTTGGCTCTCAATGAAAGATAGCGTTTCTTTGCTCCATGTCCTTACCCATCCAGACCTCACTGCTCTGGGGGTGCAGTCCCCATTTACAGCGATCTCCTTGGCTATCACATCCACACCCCAAAGCACTGGCTCCCCGCTGTGGCAGTTGAGGCTCTAGATCATTTACTGGGCCCTCTCCTGAATGCACATGCCCACACTCAACCTCCTCTCATCCTCCAAAAATAATGATCACCACTTTCCACTGAATCAATAACCAGTGCAGGGCATGCCAGCATGGGACCATTTATTTTGACATCAGTAATAATCATGAAATAATAACAACAGCCAGAAAAGAAATACAGAGTGAAAATGTTCTTTTATTGAACTTCATATAGATAATGCCAGTCAAAAATAATTCAAATTACAGTACAAAAAAGGAAAAAGTAATCATCCAATTTTATTGTCTCAAGCATAGTGCTGTGGGTGTCTCAACTTGAATTTCTTAAGATTTTTCATTACCTTTATGTAATGTTGAAGGTATTATATATTTTTAAATAGTTCCATATATTGCTTTTGTACATTTTCCTTACTGAACTCTACGGGGTTAATATTGCTTCATGTTAATATGGGTACTGCACCTCAAGTTTCTTTATGAAATTCAAAATATTTATGGGCTGAATCAGTGGCTGGTTTCACAATCATATTACAAATGTCGACAAGTTCTTCCAAGTTCACACGGGACAAAAAAGCACAACTATTTATCTAACAAGTTTTATAGATACTTAATACATATTTATCCTTTGGTTAAAGTCTGATCAAATATTTTAGGTAAGTAATTCTACAATAAGCTATCAAGTGCTTTTCTTTTGTTTCAGTGTGAAGTTTTTGTAAAACTGAAAGGTCCATTTAGGAAATTACTAATAACACCCCCAATGCCACATTTGATTTTCTGGATTCATTCTTTGGGTTAAAAACGCAATGATTAGAAAGGAAGAATACATTTCAAATTACTCAAATTAGGTCAAACATCCTGTATACACTAAAATTTGGATTTACCGACCAAATTGCACGTTGTTTGCACGATGTTTCACTGTTTTGTATTTTAAGCACAAAGAAGAGCTCCGAGTGGTCACATGGAATGGCAGGATTAGAGTCACTCGAGTTCTGCTTCGCTGCCTTTACAACCACTGCTTGCCTTGTTTGCTTTACTCTACGGGTTAAAAGCAGGGCTATGTGGTACCACAGGGTTGGAGACATGAACTGGACCTGAAATGAGCTTGAGCAGTGATTCTGAACCATTAGAAATTTGCTCTCAAATCAATTGCTTGTAGTGGAATCCACATGCGCTGGAGACCTACTTACAACTGGGAGCTCCTCAAATTAACTTTCATGTCAAATAAAATGTTCATTAAAGGGTGAATAACAAAAATGTGTTCATTTGAAGCTTGTGGATATATTTTTATTTTTATTTTTAAATATTCTTTTTACTGATTTCAGAGAGGAAGGGACAGGGAGGGAGGGAGGGAGAGAGAGAAACATCAATGATGAGAGAGAGTGATTGATTGGTTGCCTCCTGGACACCCCCACTGGGGATCAAGCCTGCAACCCGGGCATGTGCCCTTGACCAGGATCGAACCCAGGACCCTTCAGTCCTCAGTGTGACACTCTATCCAGTGAGCCAAACTAGCTAGGGCTGGTGGATATATTTTTAAAGCTCAACAGTAACTTCAAATCTTTTTTTTTTTTTCAAAGTCTCCCCATTCACAATACAGACCAGGCAAAGAGCCTGAGCTGAGGTGTATATGGGGTGGGTTTACTCTGCCTCCTATTTCTGTACAGTCAGTGTAAGAACACAGCCTGTGGTAAGTACCAGGAAGCCGTAACTTCAAATCTTATTTATAAATAAGAACAAACAAAAGATATTTTGGGAGAGGAGTACTTTTTTTTATCACTGATATTATTTAGAATTGCTAGTGCACAGTGATAATGAAAACCAGACTGCCTAAGTAAATTTTATTATTGCTTTTAATTTGTCTGCAGAGAATGCATGCTTACTGCTTGCACTTGGAGCAGATTGCTCTCACCATCCTGCCCTTGGAATGCCCCTGGGTGTTTATATTATCAAGATAATACAATTAATATTGATGGGTGAGCCACATATTATACTATAATTACATTTCAACTTTTGTATCTTCTGGAGTTTATAATTGCCTCTTTTTTGTTTACTTAGGTTTCTGTATATGAATTCATTCTGGAAATATCCACCAGAATTGAAAATTTTGTATAAGGTGTGGAATTTAAGGCAAAGTTCACTTTTCTGTATCTGGATGTCCAATTGTTGCAACAGCATTTGTTGAAACAAATATTCTTTTCCCCCTTTGAACTGTCTTTATATTTTTGTCAAGAGTCCATTAGCCATATTATGTGAGTGTATTTCTAGACTCTCTACTCTATTTTGCTGGTCTGTGTGTTTATTCCTTTATCAATGCCACACTGGACTTATTACTGTGCCTTTATAGTAACTCTTAAAATCGAGGAGTGTGATTCTTCCAACCTTATTCTTTTCAACATTGTTTTGGCTATTCTAGTTCTTTTGCCTTTCCACCTGCATCTTGGAATCATCTTGTCAGTATTTACCCAAAAAACCAGCTGGGATTTTTATTGTGTTTGCATTGAATCTATACATCAGTTGGGGGAGAACTGACATCTTAACAATATTGTGTCTTCCAGATCATGAACATGGTATGTCTCTCCATCTATTTAGATCTTCTTTTACTTCTTTGATCATTATTTTGTAGTTTTCACATACAAATCCTATACACATTTTGTTAGATTTATACTTAAGCTCTTCATTTTTAGAGCTATTTTAAATGTTTTTCTTTACATTTTGATTTTATTACATTTTTACTTTGTTCATTGCTAGTATACTGCCATCTTGCTAAACTTATTAATTTTAGGTTTATATTTGTGTGTTCCTTAGGAACTTCTATATAGACAATCATGTTTTCTGAGAGTATGGATATCAGTATACTTTTTATTTATTTTTTAAATATATTTTATTGATTTTTTACAGAGAGAGAGGGAGAAGGATAGAGAGTTAGAAACATCGATGAGAGAGAAACATCGATCAGCTGCCTCCTGCACACCTCCTACTGGGGATGTGCCCGCAACCAAGGTACATGCCCTTGACCGGAATCGAACCTGGGACCTTTCAGTCTGCAGGCCGACGCTCTATCCACTGAGCCAAACCAGTTAGGGCTCAGTATACTTTTTAAAATGTTTTTTTTTATTGCTTTAATGCTGGGACTTCAGTATGATGTTAAATAGGACTGGTGAGAGTGGGCATCCTTGCTTTTTTCAATTCTTACAGCTTCTTACACACGAATGCCTTGGCATGCCTCTTGCAGCTCTTTAAGTCTTCAAGAAATTTCATTTCAAATTATTAATTTTATATTTAACAAAAGTTTGCTGAAAGCCTATAATAGATTAAGTATGATATGCCAAAACAATAAATCACATTGCAATCCATTTGTAAAATAGAGAAAGGAAGAGAATAAACCATTCATAACCCCATGTCCCTTAACATGGATTGTTGAGATCTGAGTATTGACTGCAGGTATTTTTGAACAACACAACTTTTAAAGTGGTTCCAGCGAGCCTTATTAGCTGCAGTGGCCATGGCTCTCTGCCCAGTGTTTCCTTTAAAAGTTTACCGGCCTCAGGAGAGGTGGATGAGCCAGCTTAGACCTCCCTTGGGTTCTGACCTTCCACTGGGGCACAGCAGAGAATCAATTTCCAGTGGGGATTATCAATAAAGTTAATAACCTCTCATTTGAATATTATTTTCTATTTCCCATGTTTCTATAGCAGTTTTAGGTCATTTGTTCTAATCTATAACCCTCACTGTGCCCATTGTACAGATGAGGAAATGGAGGCAATCGGCAAGGGGTGATGGAAAGAGCATTGATATTATAGTCCTGTGTGTACCCAGATATGCCATTAACCAACCACATGACTGGGAGCAGGTTCTGTCAGGTCGCCAGGCCTCAGTTTCTGCATATGTGAAGGTAGAAAGCTGGAGTAGATGACCTCTTAAGGCTTCAGAGAGCTTTAAAATCCCATGGCTCTAGGTCCCGTTCAAGGTTACATGGCTTGTTGGTGGCTTGTTTGACTTGGTCAATGCTTATCTGATCACACCACACATAACCTGAGTTCCTCCATGAGAATTTCCTCCAGAATGAGTGGAAGCTGTGGCTTCTACCTCCTTCTCCTCTGTCCTGTGTTGAGCTAGAAAGACTTGGCTGGAGGGAAGGAAAGGGGAGAGGGCTGGGTGGATGAAAAACAAACCCCACACAAACAGAGCTATGTAACAATTTGCACCTAAATCTGGGCCATAAAAAAGGATGATCCAGGATAGAAGTGATGAAAATCTTGGAGGAAATAGCCAAGTCACATTTTGGAGCATTTTTTGGGGGGAGGGAAAGGAATGCAACTCGGTCACATATCCTCAACCTTGAGCAAAGCAGCTTTTAAAAGAGTGAGATGAAAATAAGTCTGATTCTTCCCTAGCCAGTTTTGCTCAGTGGATAGAGCGTCGGCCTGAGGACTGAAGGATCCCAGGTTCGATTTTGGCCAAGGGCATATGCCCAGGTTGCGGGCTTCATCTCCAGTAGGGGATGTGCAGGAGGCAGCCAATCAATGATTCTCTCTCATTATTGATGTTTCTATCTCTCTCCCTCTCCCTTCCTCTCTAAAATCAATAAAGATACATTAAAAAAAACACAAATCTGATTCTATAAGCAGAGACGTTTCTGAAAGATAGTGTATCATAAGGAGACAGGAGAGGCACCTAACCAATGGCAGATATGAACATTTTGTGAAGCTGTAAAATAGCCTCAAGGTTAAAGCAGGAATGAGCTGAGTCTTTGGAGAAGGAAAACTAATCCAGGGAAATTACCCAGGGAAGCCGAGAGACCTCAGAGTTACTCCAGCAAGGGTGACATTGAAAGCAGAAAAGGGAAGGGAACACACACGGGATGAAACGCTGGAAAGGTGGAAGATGTGGCGTTGGGATCATCGACCCACACACATAGTCTCCCGGGCAAACTCTGACCATGTGTGAACTCAGCCTTGACTGTGATCTCTCTCTGTTTTCAGATGGGATATTATCTATTGCTCTATCTTCAAGTTCACAGACTCTTCTGTCATCTCCATTGAGTTCCTTCAGTGAATTTTATATTTCTCTTGTATTTTTTTTGTCAGTTCTAAACTTTCCATTTGGTTCTTTTTTTTAGAGTTTTTACTTTTTGCTGAGAACTGCTATCTTTCCACAGGTTTCAAGGGTGTTCACTTTTTTTTTTTAATATATTTTATTGATTTTTTTACAGAGAGGAAGGGAGAGAGATAGAGAGTTAGAAACATCGATGGGAGAGAAACATCGATCAGCTGCCTCCTGCACATCTCCCACTGGGGATGTGCCCGCAACCAAGGTACATGCCCTTGACCAGAATCGAACCTGGGACCCCTCAGTCCGCAGGCCGACGCTCTATCCACTGAGCCAAACCGGCTTCGGCAGGGTGTTCACTTTTACCTCGGGGAATATGGTGATAATAGCGACTTTAAAGTCTTTGGTCATTTCAACATTGAGAGTTGGTATTTGTTCATTGTTTTCCTTGCAAGTTGTTGAAGTTATCCTATTTCTTGGTGGTTATTTTTTCTTTTAATGCTGAATAATTTTGGATTGTATCCTGGAAATATCAGATTGTGAAATATCAGTCCTTTCAGTATCCTCTGAAAAATGCTGGTTTCGTTTGTTTGATTGTTTGAGCTGTCAGTTAACCCTGACCTGTCTTGTGTGAGGTGTGGTGCCAATATCAGCAAACTTTTCAAAGCCTTTGTGGGCTATTTGGGTGTGCTTCACACGTGGGACCTGGGCTGTGGTCCACACTACCCCTCAAATTTAAGGGTCCTTTCTTCTCTGTGATTTGTGCCATCTGGCTCGTAGGGTCCCCTTTTCTCTGGCTGTGAAGACATGGGTTTAACCTTCCTGTGCTGTCACGAACTTCCCATGACTGGGCTGTCTCTGTGCCAAGCGGTGAAAGTAAAGAGAGAAAAATCATAGGGATTCTCTGCATGCCATTTGGACTCTGTGAACCTGTTTATCCCAGTCTTCTAGCACGAGAGGGTTTTTGTTCAGAATCTGAAGTGCTTGTGCAGTCGCTGCAGGATTGTAGCTCCATGACCGGAGGTTAGGAGCAGGAGGAGAAAACGAGGATTTCCCTACACATTCTCAGTTCTGCAGGGGCTCCTTTCCTCAGTCCTCTGGCCATAAAGAGAGAGGGCTTTCCTTGGAGTTTTGTTTTGCCTGTACATTTCTAGGACTCTACAGTTTAAATCAGTAGCCATGGAAGGAAAGACAACCAGGGAACCAATTGCTCTGTATTGGTTGATGAGTCAAGTTTTGACTTCCCTCCCCAAACTGCCAGCTGTTGTTCTTTTCAATGTCCTCACATTTTATTTGTAGTAAGTGGGAAGAGATGGAGGGAGTTTTATAATTTCTAAGTCATAGGTTTGTTTTTTTGTTTTGTTAGTGTTGTTTTAGAGAGAAAAGAAGGAAGAGGGAGAGAGAGGGAAAGGGAGAGGGAGGAAGGGAGTGAGGGAGGGAGGGAGGGAGGGAGAGAGAGAGAGAGAGAGAGGGAGAGAGAGAAGAGAGAACTATTGATGTGAGAGTGAATTGATCAATGGGCCATCTCCTGCACAACCCCAATCAATGATCGAGCCCACACCTGGCATGTGCCCTGACCAGGACCTTTCAGTGCACGGGAGGACTCCCAACCAACTGAGCCACACTGCCCAGGGCTGAGTCTAGTTTTGATTTGTTTGGTGGCCTTTCTGGTGTGATCTCATTGTCCTTGGGATATTACTCTGCTCTTTAGTCATTTATTTCTGATAACAACTTTGTGTGCGATTTTTCCTTGATATTTTTCTGTGGCTCATTTTTATGTAAAAGTAATTTTGATAAAGTTTTAGAAGAGGCACGATTCACACATCCCCAGCCCCTCCCGTTGTTTTTATGTAATATCTGAAAATGTGGTTTCTTGCTTTCTGAGAATGATTGGCTCTGTCAGAGCTCACTCTGTCCTCCCAGGCTTTTTGGTCTGTACCTTCTGTTTCCTTTGTCTCTGTTGTCTCATCTGAATCTGTTTTGAACCCATCCCCAGCAGTATCTCTTACCTGTAGGGTGTGTGCTGGGAGGAGGCTCTGGTTGGTTGGTTCTGAGAGCTCCTGTGACTGAGACAGCTCCGGTCCCTTCAGGTGGGACTCCAGGCTTCTTGCATTCTCTCTCCACTTTAGGGAACTAGAAGAGGAGCATATTAAACCCAAAGTCAGAAGAAAGAAGGAAATAATAAAGATTAGAACAGACATAAATGAAATAGACAATAGAAAAACAATTGAGAGAATCAATGAAACCAAAGGTGATTCTTTGAAAAGATGAACAAAATTTATAAATCTTTAGCTAAACTGACTTAAAAAGAGAGAAGACACAAATAAGTAAAATTAGAAATGAAAGTGGGAGCATTACTACCAGCCTTATGGGAATGAAAAGGATTATAATAGAATACTAGGAGGAATTCTATACCAATAAATTAGATTATCTAGATTAAATGGACAAATTCCTAAAACACAAAAATTACCAAAGTAATTACTTAAGAAGTAATAGAAAATCTCAACTGATCTAAAAGAAGTAAAAATTGTATTAAAAAACCTCCCAACAAAGAAAAGTCCAGAACCAGATGGTTTTATTAGGTGAATGCTACCAAACATTTAAAGGAGAAGTAGCACCAATACTACTCAAATGCTTCCCAAAAATAGGAGTAAAGGGAACATTTCCTAACACATTCTATAAGGTGAGCTTTACCCTGATATCAAAGTCAAAGAAAGATACCACAAGAAAATAAAAAAACACAGACAAGTATTTCTTATACACAGAGATGCAAAAATCCTCAAAAAAACTACAAAGAAACTAGCAAACCAAGTTCAACAGTGAATTAAAAGGATTATACACCATGCCCAGGGTGATTTACCCCAGAAATGCACAGATGGTTTAGCATAAGAAAAATGTATCAATGTAATGCACTACATTAATGAAATAAAGGAAAACCCACATATTCATCTCAATAGTTGCAGAAGAAACATTTGAAAAAATTTAACACCCTTTCATGAGGAAAAAACTTAGCAAATTAGGAATATAAGGGGGTTATTTGTGGGAAAACCCATAACAAACATTATCTCAATAGTGAAAACTAAAAGCTTCCCTCACTAAGATAAGGAATAAGAAAAAGATGCCTATTTCATCATTATTATTCAATATTGTACTGGAAGTTCTAGCCAGAGCAATTAGACAAGAAAAATAAATGACACCCACATTAGGAAGGAAGAAAGAAAACTGTCTCATTTATTTGCAGATGACATGATTCTATATATAGAAAATCCCATATAACCCACAAAAATCTATTAGAGGTAATAAGAAAATTTGGCAAAGTTGCAGGGTCCAAGATCAAATAAAAATATCAGTTGTGCTTCTATAAACTAGTAAAAGACACCTATAAAAGTAAGTTTAAAAATACCATTTAAAATAGCATCCAAAAGGATAAAATACCTAGGAAAACGTTAACCAAGATGATGAAAGACTTGTACACTTGAAGGCTATAAAACATTGCTGAAAAAAAAATAAAGAGCTAAATAAATTAAAAAGACATCCCGTGTTCATATATTGGAAAGCTTAATATTGTTACGATAGCAATACTCCCCAATGGGATCTACAGATTCAATGCAATCCCTACCAAAATTCCAATGGCCTTTTTTTTGCAGAAATGGAAGATCCAATTTCTCAAATTCATATGCAATTACAAGGTCCTCCAATTAGCAAAACAACATTGAAAAAGAAAAACAGAAGAATTTACACTTCCTAATCTCAAAACTTATTAAAGCTACAGTAATTGAAATAGTGTGATACCAGCCCGCAGATAAACAGATAGACCAATAGAATAGAATTGAGTGTCCAGAAATAGCCCAAAACATCTATGGTCAATTAATTTTATTTACAAGGGTGCCATGGCCATTCAATGGAGAAAGAATAGTTCCTTCAAAAATTTGGTGGGGACAACTGAATAACCACATGCAAAACAATAAAGTTAGACCCTAACTTCATAAGTAAAAATTAACTCAATATTAATTGATTATCTAAATATAAGAACTAAATATATAAAACTCTTAAAGAAGTAAATCTTCATGATCTTGGATTTGTCAACAGATTTAAAAATTTGACACCAAAAGCACGAGCAACAAAAGAAAAAAATAGAAGTATTAGATTTCATAAAAATGAAAATATTTTGTACTTCAAAGCACATTATCAAAACATGAAAAGATAACTTACAGAATGGGAGAAAATATTTGTAAATCACATATCTTATAAGGGTCTAATATCCAGAATGCAGAAAGAACTCTTATAACTCAACAACAAAAAGACAAATGACCCCATTGAAAAGTGGGCAAAGAACCAAAATAGATATTCCTCCAAAGAAAATATACAAATGGCCAACAAGCACATAAAAAGATGTTCAATACCATTGACCATTAAGGAAATGCAAATCAAAACCACACTGAATACCACTTCACTCCCACTAAGATGATTAAAATAAAAAGACAGATAATAAGAGGTGTTGGTGATGATGTGGAGAGATCATCACTGTTTGTACACTGTACTGGGAATATAAAATGGTGCAGCCATTGGAAAACAGGCTGGCGGTTCCTTCAAAAGTTGAACATAGACTTACCATATGACCCAGTACTTCCACTGCTAAGTATATACCCAAGATAATTCAAAGCATCCTATATAATAAAGATGTAATATGCAAATGGTCGTTATGCCGTGAAGCGTAACGACCGATCGCGTAAGGACTGGATCATGGATCAGCAGGAGGGTGGGACAGTGAGCTACAAGTGGGCGGCGGAGAGCTACGGAGGGGGCAGGGCAGCAAGCTATGAAGGGGGGCAGGGGGATGGGGGAGTTACAGGAGGGCGGGGCAGTGAGCTACTGGCGCACGGATTCCTGCGCAGGGCTACTAGTTATTTATAATATTAAAAAAGTAGAAACAATCCAAATGTTCAAGAACGAATTGATGGATAAACAAAAGTGCTACATCCATTCAATGGAATATGTACTCAGTCAAAAAGGAATGAAGTGACACATGCTACAACATGGAGGAAGCTTGAAAACATTATGCTAAGAGAAGGAAGCAAGACATAAAATACCACATATTGTATGATTCCATTTATACAAATTTTCCAGAATAAGCTAATTTATAAGGACGAAAAGTAGTTTAGTCGTTGCCAGGGACTGGGGAGAAAACAGAGGGGGTAGCGACTGCTAGAAAATATGAGGTTTCTTTTTGGGGTCATGAAAAATTTCTGGAGTCACATAGTGGTAATGGTTACAAAAGCTTGTGAATATAGTAAAACCCACTGGACTCTGCGCTTTAAAATGGAGAGCTTTATGGCATGTGAATTAAATCCTGAAGGTAAATTACACTCATTTATATTGGGAAGGTCACTATGGCTGTAAGGACAGACCAGAGGTTGGAGTGAGAGATGCCTTAACAGCCGTACATGTGAAAAGGCCTCGAAGGGTGTGACCTGGACATGTCCGAGGACATAGTTCACTCTTTCACCTACAGTGGTGGTAGCAGAGGGTGGAGCCTTGTACTGTCCTTAGTGCCAACTTCAGGGATTTAGTTCTTATAAACCTTCCTGAGAATTCATTTTCCTTAAGGGCTCTTAGCCTCCTTCATCTGGGTCCTATGCTCAGTGCCCCTGAAGAGTTTATAATGGTGCATCTGATGCAACAGCTCACACACTTTTTAATAACTCCCATTGCTCTTACCCTCAACAGCCTGAGCCCAGCTTCAATTCACAAGTTAAGCTTAACTTTTGTCCTCTGAGGCTTGTCCCTTCCCTGAAGGCCAATCCTATATGTGTTCCTGGTCTTACCGAGGCCAGAAACATGGAGCTGCAGGAGAAGGGTGGCCTGGAAGATGGGAGGCTCTAAGTCCACTTGGCCACTTTGGGCTGGAGGTAGGTGATGGGCCCAGTGTCCTGCCCGTGGACAATCAGCACTGAGAATGCTCCTGCCAAAGCCTATTGTAGGAAAATCATGGGCCCTCGCCGGTTTGGCTCCGTGGATAGAGCGTCGGCCTGTGGACTGAAGGGTCCTGGGTTCAATTCTGGTCACGGGCACATGTCCAGGTTTCGAGCTCGATCCCCAATAGGGGGTGTGCAGGAAGCAGCTGATCAATGATTCTCTCTCGTCATTGATGTTCCTATCTCTCTTTCCCTCTCCCTTCCTCTCTGAAATTAAAAAAAAAAAATGTTTTAAAAAATAATTTTTTTTAAGAAGATAAGCATGGGGTGGAGGGAAGGTATGGGAATTCATTGGGCAAGAATGCTGCGGGGTGGGGGCAGAATTTGGGGAACAGTTGATTTTATCAAGAATTAAGACTTTTTTCTGTCCTGGCTTATATGTTGGGTGGAATTTAGGACAGAGGGTAGGAGGGAGAGAGGAATATAGATGCAACTGCTTTCTCCCCTACCTCCCACAAACAATCTACAGCTTCTTCCCACACCTCGGAGACAGCAAACCAAGCCTCTCTCACACTTCCCACCCGCTAATGTTTCCCTTTTAATCCTCTTTCATTCCTTCACCTTCCTCCTCCTCCTGCCTGCTGCTTCTCCCACTCGCTTCAGGCTTCCATTCCTTCTCTATTGCTATACCTCCATCTTATCTGTCCTTAAATCTTGCGTTTAATAAAACTTGCTAATGCTTCCAAGATGATCACCGACTAGATTCACTCCCCTCCTCTCTCTTAGTCCTGTGAGGACTGATTTCCTGAGAGCAGGACAGATGGGAGACAAGATTGAGTAACAGCACAAAGGAGCCTGCAGTCCTTCCTTTACCCCATACATATCAGGCCCCCTTTTTAGGTCTCTTTGTTTTCTTCCCCATCTAGACGCCCTCTAAATTTAATCTCTGTGTAGGTCGGTTGAAGAATCATGTCCAAAGAATATTATGAGTGTGTAGAGAGAATGCTGGCCATGCTCAGACAATGCTTCTGGGTTCGTAAATCTGGTGATGCTGGGAATTCGGATCCTTGGGTGACCTTCAAGGTCCCTTAAACTGAACCTTTTCATGCAGTGGCTACTCTCTCTCCTCCACCTCTCTCAGCGGTCTGGCCCATCCTGTTGCTCCATCCACTGTAAACATATCAAGCATTCTTTTGGATAACACCCATGAGAAAGGTTATGTGTGCACCAGGAACCGTGTAGCACCAAACATATCAGATTTACACTGAATTGCAAACACGTGTGAAGTGACAGAGCCTTCCTTATGGAAAAACACCGATACATGGCAGTGCATGGGAGAGCTAATTCTTTGGGCCTTGAAGGAGGGGTAGAATTCAGATAAGGGAACAGGATGGGACGGCGATCAGGTTGGTCACTGGCTTGACAAAAGGCACTGAGACCTGCGGAACCGAGGAGCTCAAGGATTCTTAGAGGGGGAACAAGTAAAAAAGGGAATTATAGTTAAGAATACAATTCTGGGACTAATCATTCTCTGTTTGACCTGGGGCCACCTCTTTAAGCCTCAGTTTACTTATCTGCAAAGTGGGGATAATTAATAGTACTTAATTATCAGGGATTTAGTTCTTGTAAACTTTGAGAATTTCTTGAAATTTTATTTACAACAGTACCAAGGCCATCCAATGGAGAAAAAATGGCTCTCTTCAAAAAAAAATGGTGAGGACAACTGGATAACCACATGCAAAACAATAGAGTTGGATCCTTACTTCATTCCATATGTAAAAATGAACTCAACGTGAATTAACTAAATATAAAAACTAAAAATATATTTACATTTTATAAGCATGAGAATAATGCATGACAATCAAACAAGACAACGCTTACAAAATGCTTAGCATAGGGACTAGCATATAAGAAACACTCAATAAATGTTTACTACTGCAATGGCCATAATTACTACCACTAACAATGAGGATTTTATTACTTCTGCTGCTGCTGAGTGGCAGATGGCTCTGCAAAGAAAGGTAGGAGCCAGGTTGTGAGGAAGCCCATGAAAACCCATCCAAGTATGAAGTCTTTCCAGTAGACAATGAAGCACCATGGGGGAAATTTTTTTTTTGAAGAATAATCAATGTTATTGGGTTCAGACCAGAAGTCCATGGGTGTTGAGGACCTTTATATTTGTCCTTTTCCCCCCTCTACGTTATTTTGGGCTTGTTTCGTAGATGCATGAGCTGTTTTTTCTCCCAGTAATAACTCTTGGCCTTCTCCTTCCTCTTCTCCAGAGTGGCTGTGACTGCCTGACAGTTCCAGCCAACTCCAGGAGCCCGCGCCCTAGGTAGGCAAACTTCCATATAGGCTTCAGACACACAGCTTGGAGGGTGGCAGGAACCACCATTTGCTTTTTCTTGTCATAGGGCGGCAGGATTCCACTGAACACCTTGCAGCGGTCCAGGGAAGCCAGGCCTCACTTGTTCTTGTGCAGCAGCGTGCCGTGCACAGTCTGCCTAAACATGTAGCTGGGGGCTCGGAAGTGGTAGGGGCCGTAGGATGGGGTGATGACCATCTGCTTGCCGGGGAAAGCCAGATACTTCAACTTGTTTCTGTGGAAATTGTCAGATATATTGATGCCCTCACAGTGCCTCTCTGACTGATACAGGTGTATAAAAGGGTATGGTAGTTGGAATCTTAATACGGACAGAGATGAAAATAGAGATACTAAAGCTGTGCTTTGGCATTGTAGGAATCAATGACCAGGTGGGAGAATTGGGTTGGGGATGAAGGGTTAGGGGCCAGGGGCTTTCTCAGAGAGACCAAACCACGCCATTTAGGCTGCTGCCCACCCAGTCTCACCGCCACAAGGACACAAAGCCAGAGACAAAAACATGTTCCCTCTGCGGGGGTTGCTGTGACAAAGGCCCAGAAGTGTCCGCTCCACTCTTGCCTGCCTCAGGGCTTCCTGCCCTAGTGAGCTGGGACACGCCCACTATAACCCTGCACCATCAGGTCATTTTCCTTCAAAAGTCTTCCAGGGGTTCTCAGTTGCCCACGGAGACACTTTTCAAATGGTCCTATGCTGGGAGTCAGTGAGCCACAGAATAAACAGAGTGCCTCTCCCTGAAGCATCATCTTTACACAAATATTTAGGATAAATGTGAGTTTTGGATGAGACAAATGTGGTGATATTTTGAGTACTGTAATACCTCGCAGATAATGTTAGAGATCATTCTGTTTTTTATTTGTATAATAAGTTGATAGGACTTTTTTTTTGGCATACATTTTTTTCAATTCCCTTGTAAAAAGAGCATCAGTGGAATTCTGCTGTCCCTGCCATATAATCAGGCGGAAGTCAGGGAAGGGAGAGTGTGCTAGGATTACGATCTTCCTGGGGTGGGGGACTTGGCAAATTTTCCTGAACAATTAAATTTTGGAAAAGTGTAGCCCAAGGGAATGGGTTTCAACACCAAAGAACTCAGTTCATTTTTCAAGTGAATGTTGTCTAGAACCTTCACCTGCTGAACAAAAGAACGTGTTTCTTCCCTCTCCTGTATTTATTTTATATAACACCTTGGACTTACCAAAGTTTTACAAGCCACAATACTTAAATTACAGATTTTGTAACATAGAAATCCACACATGAAACCTATGTGTTCATGTTGAAATACAATAGAAAATTCACATAAATGTAAAAATATGAAACAAGAGTTAAAGGAAATTTTGCATGTGTCCTGGGCTGCTTGGGTTCCCCCTGCACATGGCCCCATGACAACAAATGCCACTAGAGAAATATTTCTGCACAAAAGTTTGAGAAGCACTAATCATCCCACATTTACTACAGTCCAGGTCTGCTTGTTTTTCTTCACATTTGTCTCTGAATTTGTCCATGACAATTTTGTCTCATGCTCACCTCTCTTCCTTCAAAATGACCCATATGAATCTCCTGAAACCTCTGTGGTGAAGAAGCATCTATTTGTGTATTTAAAATTATTAGTCTCTACTTCTCACACTCTTTAGATTTTGGCACCTAGGTTGATGGTATCTGTGGTCACGGATACTTGCTGGCATGTTTATTCATTGATTGATTGATTCAACTGCATTTGTGGAGCCTGTGGTTCACAAGGCACATATTGGGCACAGCAGGTATGAATCAGACATGAAACCCATGGACAAGGACAGCATGGTTCAAAGGGGGAAAGATCCATCTATGCCAGTAAAACAATGTAGGGTGTGGTTAGGGAGATAAGCCCGTGAGAGCCTTGAAAAATGTATTCAACTCCATGGAAGGCTCCCCTACGCTTCCTCTTGGAATAATACAGAATAATGACTGTGATCACCTCCATCCTGACATTCCACAGGAAAACGGGTGAATCTTCACAATTTTTGTTTTGCAGGTTTCTCTCTGGGTATGTGGGGGAGATTCCATGGAACCACAGAACCTCACATGGGTGTCAGAGTTTGTCCTCTTAGGGTTCTCACAGACCCGGGAGCTCCAGAAATTCCTGTTCCTGGTGTTTCTACTTGTCTATGTCACCACTGTCGTGGGAAACCTCCTTATCATGGTCACAGTGACTGTTGACCCCCGGCTTCACATGCCCATGTATTTCCTGCTTCGAAATCTGGCTGTCATAGACCTCTGCTATTCCACAGTCACTTCTCCAAAGATGCTGGTGGACTTCCTTCACGAGACGAAGACTATCTCCTACCAGGGCTGCATGGCCCAGATCTTCTTCTTCCATCTCTTGGGAGGTGGAACAGTCTTCTTTCTCTCAGTGATGGCTTATGATCGCTACATAGCCATTTCCCGGCCCCTCCGCTATGCCGCCATCATGAATACTCGATTGTGTGTGGGGCTGGTGGTGGCTGCTTGGGTAGGGGGCTTTGTCCACTCCATTGTCCAGCTGGCTCTGATGCTCCCACTGCCTTTCTGTGGCCCCAATGTCCTGGATAACTTCTACTGTGATGTCCCACAAGTGCTGAGACTTGCCTGCACTGACACCTCCCTCCTAGAGCTCCTCATGATCTCCAACAGTGGGCTGCTGGTCCTCGTCTGGTTCCTCCTCCTTCTGATCTCTTACACCGTCATCCTCATGATGCTGAGGTCCCACTCGGGACAGGCAAGGCGGAAGGCAGCTTCCACCTGCACTACCCACATCATCGTGGTGTCTCTGATCTTCATTCCCTGCATCTACATCTACTCCCGGCCCTTCACTCCCTTCCCCATGGACAAGGCTGTGTCCATCAGCTACACAGTCATGACCCCCATGCTCAACCCCATGATCTACACCCTGAGGAACCAGGAGATGCAGGCGGCCATGAAGAGGTTAGGCAAACACCTAGTGATTTACAACAGGGAGTGAACTAAATAGGCCGACTTGAAATGACAAACTTCTCTCTGAACTTTCGTTACCCCAAGTGAAAGCGGAGAAAAGTCTTTACAGAGTGTGACACAAAGGTTAAATCAATATTTCTACGGACCCACTCCTGTGTCAGATACTGTGTTGGGCACTTCCACACTTATATCTCATTCTCATAAAACTCATAATGAATACCTTATTTTTATATCAAATAGTTTTACAAATGAGGAAACTCAGAGAGAAATGACTTGCTGAGTAATGAGCAGCAAGGGGTTCCTCTGACTCCAAGTTTAGAGATAGGAGACATGGATGGGATTTAAAACTCAGGGTCTCCCACAGCCACAAGGAAAAACCTAGAACAGTGGTTCTCAACCTTGGCTGCACATTAGAATCACTTGGGAATCTTTTTAAAATCCTGATTTCTGGGCCTCATCCTCCGGAAATTCTGTTTCTTTGTTACTAATGTTGTGGCCCCGCCCCATAACAAAGAGACACCTCGTGGGTTTTCTCTTGTACTTCCTGCACTGGGATGAGAACTCCTAGAGGGCAGGGGCTGTGCTCTCTTCACCTTTCAGTCCTCCCAGCACCTTGAACAGTACCCTACACAGAGAGGCGGTTCCATTTTTCCTGCGTCTTGTTCTTTCCCTGTCAATTTCAGAATCTACCTTTTATTTCTGTCTCTCTACCTTAACATTTACTCCCGCCATCTCCTCTGAAGTATGCCTCACTTTGTAAAAGTCTCTGGTCAGGTATAATGTTGATTCAAAGTTAAGAGATAACGTAGAAACTTTTTGTGTTTTCTTCCCTCCCGGCAACCATCCCAGCCAAGAAATAAAAGTCCTTTGGGGCTCTAAGCCAGCGGTTCTCAACCTGTGGGTCGCGACCCCTTCGGGGGCGAACAACCCTTTCACAGGGGTTGCCTAAGACCACCGGAAAACACATATATAATTACATATTGTTTTTGTGATTAATCACTATGCTTTAATTATGTTCAATTTGTAACAATGAAATTGGGGGTCACCACAACATGAGAACTGTATTAAAGGGTCGTGGCATTAGGAAGGTTGAGAACCACTGCGCTAAGCCATCATGGCAACTCCACCCTCTTTCACCTCCACTTTCCTGTCCTCGTGTCACACATTGCTCCCTACTCACAGTGGACCTATGGAGATGAGGGGAGAGAAAATGGACTTAGTGTCATATTTGATCTGTGTGGTCCCTCAGAACAGCTTTTCTTGCTTTTATATTAAGTTCCTTTAAACAACTGATGATACGTTTCTCATTCCCCAATGTGTCTCTTCCCCAGATGCAGCATCTGTATTCCTTCAATTGTACCTGTTGTGACAAGTTTCCCGACTCCACCATCCTTCTGTGACATCACCCTCATATGACAACATCCTCCTTAAGATGAGATGCTCCCCACGTGACACACTGCTGTACTGGGGGTGTGAACTCTTTAGAAAATGATTATCCCACTTTAAATATATATTACTAGAGGCCCGGTGCACGACATTTGTGCACTGAAGGGGGGGATGTTCCTCAGCCCGGCCTGTGCCTTCTTGCAGTCCGGGTCCCCCAAGGGGTCCTTAGTGCTTCTGTGGAGGTGGAAGAGGCTGCCGCAGAGGTGGGAGAGACTCCTGCCACCCCCACTGAGCTCGCCAGCTGGGAGCCTGGCTTCTGGCTGAGCAGCGCTCCCCCTGTGGGAGCACACTGACCACCAGGGGGCAGCTCCTGCATTGAGCATCTGCCCCCTGGTGGTCAGTGCACATCATAGTGACCAGTCGTTCTGCCGTTCAGTCAATTTGTATATTAGGGTTTTATTATCTATAATAATAAAAGTGTAATATGCTAATTAGACCGGACAGCTGAACGACCTTCTGGATGTCCTTCTGGATGACTTTCTGAACCAAGCTGGGGCTGCAAGGGCCGAGTCCCTTACACGAATTTCATGCATCGGGCCTCTAGTACAGGATAAGGATGCTTTTGACTGCAAATAGCAACAACAACAATAAAACAATGGCAAAAATAATGAGGAAATTATCTCACTTTAAAAGAAAGACTAGAAGATAGGAAATTCCAAAGTTGGTTAATTCAACAGCTCAAACATTTTAGGGCTCTGGGTTGGCTGCTCTGAAATTCCTTGCTTTTCTCCTCCTGATGGCAATATGACTGCTAAACTTCCAGGCATCAGATCTTTATATTCAAATAATCTAGCAAGAAGTATTAGAAGAGGCGTCCATGTGGGTTTTAATTTTTACCAGGGGACAAAAATTTTCCTAGAACCACTTCAGCAGAATTCTCCTATGATTTGGTGCCAGAACTGGGTCATATGGGCAGCCCGTCTGCAAAGGGAAATGGAAGGGTGAATGTCTGGCTTTTTCAGCCAGGAAGAACGGGGTTGGGAATGGCAAGCAGTGGTGTCTGCCATATAGGTAGAAGCTCCTGGAAGTAGAAAGAGACATGATTGGCCTGACTCAAAAATATTTTTTTAATATATTTAATGGAGAACCAAGATGGCCTGTACTTGTCGCCTCCCAAAACCACATCAAAATTACAACTAAAATACAGAACACATCATTCAGAATCACCTGAAAGCTGACTGAATGGAAGTCCTACGACTAGAGAAGTAAAGAAGAAGCACATTGAGGTGGGTAGGAGGGCGGAGGCCCACGGACTAGCTGGCTCGACACCCACGTGTGCCGTTTTCTAATCGTGAGGGACATCGGCTCTGCGGAGGCCGCCACTGAGGAGTAGGTGGTCCCAGCCCCACACCAGACCCCCAGCCCAGGGCCCCAGCGCTGGGGAGAGAAGTCCCCGTAACTTTGGGCCTTAAAAACCAGAGGGGATTTTGGCTGAGTGACACAGAGGCTGCTGAACCCCACGTGTTCCTCTTAAGGGACCCGCGCACAAACTTACAAGGTCTTGCTTTTTCTGATCTCCAGTGTTAGGGGAGGGGTGGTGGCGGCGGGAACTCAGGGGTGGCTTTCTCCCAGACGAGGGTGCTCGCAAGGATCATTGTTCCTGTGCTGGGACCTCCTCTGTCCCAGGGCTGACTGGCAGCCATATCAGCGTGGCCCACACTGCTTGCTCCACCCTGGGGATCCCCTGAGACCCCGCCCCCTCCTATTTGCAGCCCCACCCAAACCGTTTGCGGCAGCTTTTCCATATGAATGGCCTGTCCTGGCTCAGGCTTCAGACTTTGTTAAAATCTTTCAAACAAGCTGCAGCTGATGACAGCGTTCCCCAAACCATCAATAAAAGGTCCAAGACCCGGCTCTACCACCAGCCTACTTGCTTCACAGCTAGGCCTCACCTCCCCCACAGCAGCTCTCCCACAATGGCAACAAGTACGCATCTATCAACAATTAAATCTAAAAATCAAAATAAAAGAACAAGAAATCTAATGAACAAAATGAACTGGTGCATAAAACAGAATCAGAGGCATGGAAGCATGGGGCAGACAGACGAATCTCAGAGGGAAGGGGGGAGGGGGGCAGGAAGAGCTTAACCACAGATTTTACCTGTGGACACAGACAGTAGGGTGGCGAAGGCCAGCGGTGGGGTGGGAACCGGATGGAGGGGGGTAATGGGGGGGATGGGTGGGGGCAACTGTAATACATTGAACAACAAAGATTAAAAAATAAAAATATATTTATTGATTTTAGGGGTGGTGAGAGAGAGAGAAACATCAATTTGTTGTTCCACTTCTTTATGCATCCATTGGTTACTTCTTGTATGTGCCCTAACCGGGGATTGAACCCACAACCTTGGCATATCGGCATGATGCTCTAACTAACTGAGCTAACTGGCCAGGGCATGAATGCTAGCATTTTATAGATGATGTGAGTAGACTAGGATATGGATGGTGAATCAACATTGGGGTCTGGTTGGCAAAATAAAGGACAAGGTTTACAGGGTAATAAATTTCCAATGTTATATACAAACATTTTCCTATCTAAGTAAAGATTTTATATTAAGTTTAAAAATGGGGGGAAAAAAGAGGAAGAAAGGAGGAGAAGGAGAAGAAAGAAAAGTTTCAAACCAGTTAATCTTGACGATTCCGTGAGAGCGAACAGTCCGCTGTGCTGAGGAGCAAGTTAGTGGTTCTCAATGTGTGGGCCCAGGAACAGGAGCGTCCGCAGCATCTGAGAGCTTCTTACAAATGCAAATTCTTGGCCTCGAAGTTGACCAGCTGAATGAAAAAGTCTGGGGCTGGGGCACACTAATTTGTTTTTCAACAAGCTTTGCAGGTGATTCAAGGATAAGAATCACTGGCCTAAGAAACGGTTTCTAAAACTCGCAGAAAGTCTGTTCCTTTTGAAGAGACTCTTGACCTTTTGGATCTTGACCTGAGAATCCTACATTCCACACATCTCTAAATGTTCATTATCCTTGGTACCTTTGGCCCCCAAGGAGGAACTCTCAAAGAGTATGTGTTTTTGAGACATTTAGAAACTTTTTAACAACTCCCATTGCTCCTTCGGCCCCAGCGGTAATCAGCCCAGTCCTGCTTCCTGAGCCCAGTCCAATCGTTGCTCCCTGAAGATATTGTCTCATCCCCTAGGGTCACTCCCATTGTGCACATGATGTATGGGCCGTGGGTAGGAAACTGAGGCTGTAGGAAAAGGATCTTCAAGAAGATGCAAGGCCTGAGGCCTCTCTCTCCTGGGCTGAAGAACTGTGAGAGACCAGGGTTTCCCCAGCGGTAAATAGATCAGCTATAAGAAGGATCTAGAAACACTTGCTGGAGAGTGGGGAGAATAAACAAGTGACATGGACTTGATGGGAGTAAGTCTCAAATGTGAAGAGACCCTCAGACAGTAATGCAGGGGAATGTGATGTTGAAAACTGATGCCTCAGGTTGCATGTGAAAACCCAGGCTTTTAAGGATGGAGTGAGGCATTGGCCCTGTGGGTTAGAGGGAGGATGCTGAGAGCAAAGGGTAAGGAAATACACCGTAAAGTTCTCCACGTAGTCACATAAAACAAGATCACAAAAATTGCCTACTAATACATTAGGTTAGAAAACATAAGCATGTTTTTCTACCTTAAATTGATTTACAAAAGCTTGGTAGGGGACTTCTAAGAGTCTGCGTTTTAAGTTGTGGGCACCACACAATCAAAAGAACACAATGAGGGAGAAGCAAGATCAGATATGAGTTTAGAAAGATCACTTTGACAGCTATCTAGGAAATGGGCTGGAGTGGAAGCAAATGGAAGCAGAAGGATGAGACTAAAAAGACTTCTAATAGACAATAGATTGCAGCAGGCAGCTGGAAGAGGATGGGAGGCTGAGACACGGTGGAGGGACTGGGAGGCCACCTAACCCCTCATTTGTTAGCCTCTGTCTCTCATCTTCCATCCCCTTCACCACTTTGGTCCTGTTTTCTCCCCCTTCCACTTCATTACCTCTCCACTCCCTTCCTTCACTTGCTCTATTCCTTTACCTCACTTCCTCTTAATCGCCCTTCTTTATTCCTTTGTCTATTCTATTTCTCTTATTTTAATATCACCCTTTGTTTTCCACCCTTGTATTCAGTAACATATTTTAAAATTCTTATTCCTTTCAAAAGAGCTCTCTGAGTCCCCTGCATACAGTTTCATCATCATCTGTTTCTTAATCCAGAGAATCTCTCTCACCCATCTCTCTTGTCTCAATATACACACCACGTATGTCCGGTCTTCACTCAGTAAGGGGCCACCTACATCAGAAAGGTGCAGGGGACTCACCCTATAGCTAGTCACCCATCCAGCAGTCAATATCACAAGCTTTTTGAGTATTATCTATCAGCAAGATTGGGCACAAATAAACTATAAGATCCACATTTATGTCTCTGGGAACTTTAATGAATTATGGCGGAAAAACACAGACACATGAAAAGTTCATCAACATTATAATGTGTTAAACGTTGCATGAAAAATGATGGGTAGAAAAATGCATTAGAGTTAGGAAGAAGAGAGTGTCTTTGGAGTAGGAGACTATACAGAGGAGAGTGATTATCATTTATTATTCCAGGCACTGTTTGAGGAACTTTATGTGTATTTTATTTAATTCCCTAGACTAGTCTACAAAGAAAACATTTTTATTCTCACCTTGCAGATGTGGAAACTGAGACTCAGAGAGGTTACGTAATTTACTGAGGGTCAAATCTTGAGGACATAGCAGCCCTGAAGTTTGACTGCAGGTCTGTTGGACTCCAGGTGTCTTCCCACCGATTTATTACACTGAATCTTCGAAAGGCAGGTTGCATGTGTCTCTGGCTGGCTTGACGATCTCATAAATATTTATTCCAGCAGCAACTGTAAACTCTCCAGTGATAAGGTCACTTAATCAGCACCTGGTTACATGGTCTGCACATGAGGATGACCATCATATGGACCTGGACCAATCGATTGAGCTCCTGAGCACTGAAAGTGACTTCATGTATCTCCGTGTGTGGTTCGCTTTCCTCGGGTGTATGGAAAACACCCCATGGAGTCAGGGAACCTCACCGGGATCTCAGAATTTGTCTTCCTGGGGCTCTCACAGACTCGGGAGCTCCAGCTTTTCCTGTTCCTGGTGTTCCTGCTGGTCTACACCACCACTGTTCTGGGAAACCTCCTCATCATGGTCACAGTGACCGCAGACTCCCGGCTTCACAGCCCCATGTACTTTCTGCTTTGAAATCTGGCTATCTTAGACCTCTGTTTCTCCTCAGTCACTGCCCCAAAGATGCTGGTGGACTTCCTCTCTGAGAAGAAGACCATCTCCTACGGGGGCTGCATGGCCCAGGTCTTCTTCTTCCACTTTCTGGGTGGTGCCATGGTCTTCTTCCTCTCAGTGATGGCCTATGACCGCCTTGTTGCCATCTCCCGGCCCCTCCATTATGTCACCATCATGAACACTCAGCTCTGTGTGGGGCTGGTGGTGGCTGCTTGGGTAGGGGGCTTTGTCCACTCCATTGTCCAGCTGGCTCTGATGCTCCCCCTGCCTTTCTGTGGCCCCAATGTCCTGGATAACTTCTACTGTGACGTCCCACAAGTGCTGAGACTTGCCTGCACTGACACCTCCCTCCTAGAGCTCCTCATGATCTCCAACAGTGGGCTGCTGGATGTCATCTGGTTCTTTCTCCTCCTGGCCTCCTACTTGGTCATCCTGGTGATGCTGAGGTCCCATTCAGAGCAGGCAAGGAGGAAAGCAGCTTCCACCTGCACCACCCACATCGTCGTGGTGTCTATGGTCTTCATTCCAAGCATCTACCTCTATGCCCGGCCCTTCACTGCCTTCTCCATGGACAAGGCTGTGTCTATCAGCCACACGGTCATGACCCCCATGCTCAACCCCATGATCTACACCCTGAGGAACCAGGAGATGCAGGCGGCAGTGAAGAGATTAGGGAGACAGCGACTGGTTTGTAAAAAGGACTGACAGTGGGTAGGTCACTTCTCTTTGGCTTTGTTTTCCATTTGTAGAGTGGACAGAGAGCTAGTATCTGTTCTCTTCATCACTTGTGGATATGTTGTGAAGGTCACTGTAGAAGTGAGTGAGTTCTGGAACTAAGCAACTTACTCAGATTTTTAGGCAAAGGAAAATTTCTTTGTTTTTGATTGTGATATATGATTTGAACACTCCTGTGACAATAAAGTATATTTCCATAGAAACATTCTGGAAAATCACTCCCTCCTTTCCACCTTCTTGATGGATAGTTTCCTTCTGTGATGATAGCATTTCTCCATAAGAGCAGTTCTATTTTCTGTATTTTGACCTCTTTTCCCAATACCCCTTTTGGCCTTTGTCCAGAGTGATAGAGCAAGTGCAGAGCCTGGAGACTTAGCCCTAAATTACAAGCCCATGTTCCACTATCTTCCAAACTTGTAACCTTGGCTGAGCCACTTGTCTCTCTTGGACTCATGGTTTCTTTCTTTCTTTTTTAAAAAAAATACATTTTATTGATTTTTTACAGAGAGGAAGGGAGAGGGATAGAGAGTTAGAAACATCAATGAGAGAGAAACATCGATCAGCTGCCTCCTGCATGCCCCCGACTGGGGATGTGCCCGCAACCAAGGAATATGCTCTTGACCGGAATCGAACCTGGGACCCTTCAGTTCGCAGGCCGACGCTCTATCCACTGAGCCAAACCGGTTAGGGCAGATGGTTTCTTTCTTACTGAACTGGCATAAAACAATATCTTTTCCGATAATCTCACAGATTTGTTATAAGATTCAATATGATGTAAATCATCGAACCTATGTAAGGATTATTGTTATTGTTGCTATTATGCCTGGTATTTATCCTTTTATCAATTGAGTAGTGGTTTGGAAATATGGCAGAAATTCCTAAGTGCAGTGAGGGAGGCATTGCAAGGGTAGAGGCTGAACTCCAAGGGGCTATGCAACTTCCCCAAGGGTGAGACAGAGAAGAGAAAGCACATAAATTCAGGGAATGTATGCAAGACTCAACTTCTTACTGTTGTTCCTCTACCCACCCCCATTTTCAGACTCTACGCATCTTGCAAACAGGAATGGGAGGTCCATTCATTTGTTCATTCATTCGTATTTGTAAATATGCATTTGGGACCTGATATAGTCTTCTAGGAAGGGCTCTAGAACAGTTTATGGACTATCTCCTTCTCCCTCCTACATTGATAGATATCCTCTCTCTATCCCCCTTCCCTTTCCCTCCCTCCCTCCCTACAGTGATTTTTGGCCTGTTTAGTCTTGACATCCATCTGGTGTCCCTCTCCCACTTCACTGTTGTGCCTAGTTTCCTCTCTGCCTTGGTCCCCCTTGCTCAAGGTCCCCAGGGTGGTACTGGCTCCTAGGCCAGCTCTCCAAGGCCCCATAGTAAGTTTTTCTGGTCTTGCTAAAAACAGAACAACCAGCCCTAGCTGGTTTGGCTCAGTGGATAGAGTGTCGGCCTGTGGACTGAAGGGTCCCCGCTTTGATTCCAGGTCAGAGCACATGCCTGGGTTGTGGGCTCGATCTCCAGTGGGGGTAATGCAAGAGGCAGCCAATCAATGATTCTTTCTTGTCATTCATGTTTCTCTCTCTCTCTCTCTCTCTCTCTCTCTCTCTCTCTCCCCCCTCCCCCCTCCTTTCCTCTCGGAAATCAATAAAAAACAAACAAACAAAATAGAACAGAACAAGCTGCCTCTCTCAGGAGAGTCCTCAGCACCGGAACATGTACATACACACATGCACACATGTGCACACACTCCTGGCCTGCCCCAGCCTCGACCCAGTGTGAAGCCACCATAGTTTGAGTTAAGCCCCTTCTCACTATTGACCTCAGTGTTCTTGTCATGAGAATAGGTGCAAGGACCCCACTCCCAGGAGCCCCTGGGAACAGGAGCAGGCCCACTAGGCCCTGAGCCTTGCTCTGCTGCAGCTGTCTCCATGGGGGCCGTTGGAGCTGAGAGATAAAGAGATCCAATCAGGCCTGTGGCCAATAGCAGTCCCACTGTGGCTGGAGGACAGTTTTTGTGAAAGTGATTGCAGAATGCTGAGGTTTTGAGGCGGGCAGGGGAGGGCGGGAAGAAGGTTCTTGGGTATTACAGCTGAAGATGCCAGGGAGGGAAGGCTCCCTCATGGTCTTGGGTTTGAGCCTCAGCCTGGCAGGACCAGTCTCTGCAAAGGTGTCCACTGACCCAGGGCTGGCCTGACCCAGGGCGAACACTGCCCCTGACCAAAGGCACCAGGTCCTAATAGCTGTTCAAGCACAAACCCAAGCCTGACCCAAGGGCTGTGACAGGCAAGGTCACAACCGATGCATCCATTGCACAAATTCGCATTGAGGCCCTGCCAGGCATTGTGTTAGGGGCCGAGGCCACAGTGAGCAACAGGACAGGCACACACCTATTCTGTATGGCACTCACAGACCTGTAGGGAGCTGTAGCTTCACCAGATCCACCACAGACATACACGTGTAATCAGTGATGTGATGTTCTACGAAAGGAGCTATAAGAGTAAGGACCAGGGAGACCCAGACACTTGATTTGGATCTAGAGAGCCTGAGACAGGAAAGGCTCCCTATGGATGGGGCCTGGAGGGTCAGTAGGAGGCGCCAGCCACAAAAGGGGAAGGGTCTTCATGGTTGAGATCCATTGCAGGTAGGGTAGGTCCCTTGCAGGAGCTGAAAGCCAGTGGGTTTAGAGGAGAGAGGAATAGAGAGAGGAGACATGGCTTTGGAAGAGGGGAGGTGGCAGGAGTGAGACTGTGCGAGCCTGGGGGCCTCTTTCTTTAGGAGAAGCTGCATGGAGGACCAAGATGTGTTGGCAGAGGGGACGGCATGCTCATGGGACCAGTGGTTCCCAGTCTCCCAGGGCCACAGAGTCCTATGGCCACCAGGGAGGGAGGGAGAGCCATTGAAGAGCTGGCTGGTCAGGGCCCTGATCCCTGAGGATGCCCGTATCCTTCCTCTTGCCCCCTTAGTCACAGTTTCCAAGCAGCCTGTCTCCTCCTGTTACCCCGAGGACTCTTTTTGATGTGTCTCCTTACAAATCTTTTCTTCCTATGTGGCTCGGTCTTGGAGTCTGATTTGGCCATTTCCCTTTCAGAGGCAGAGCTCTCCTGCATGACTCCCCCACCTGCGGTCCAACCAGGCCCAAGCCTGTAAGCTTCAAATGAAGGCATTTTTGTTCCTTATCCTTCAAGAAGCATTGCATTCTACGTGGAAGTCAGTTCTCAGTTCCATGGTGGCTCCCTCGGACACATGCATCTGCTTTGAGAGTGAGTTCCAAATCATCTGGGTTTGGAATCTCTGAGCTGACATCGGCGACACGTCACGCCTCCCGCCCCTGCAGCGATGCATGTTCGTGCATTTGAACAGCTGATATGAACAGCGATCCCACAGCGATGGTAAAGGTGAAGAGACAGAACTGGGTGTCCTTCCATTCTGTCATGCCATGTGACCGTTGGGAGTTATAATTTGTGTTTAAAATGTAAAACATTGAAACAGAATGCAAACTGTATAATACTTTTAAGTGCAAATTTTACTTCATGCATGGCTATTTTACGGAATTTGAATATCTTTGCCATTAAAATTTATCCTTTTTAAAAATGTTTCTTGTTTATTTTTAAAACTAAAAAAAAAAAAATTGAGAAAACAGAAACTGGCTGGCAGGGGTGGGGTGGGAGGGTGCTGCGTGTGGAGGATTCAGGTGGCGGGAGCGTAGGGGCAGGGTCCTGTGGCAGGGCGGGCAGCAGAAACAGGCTGAGGGGCAGGAGTCCAGGTGGCAGATGCCAGCGTTCCCTTTGGTCTCCTTGCCTGCATTTCTGCCTGCCGGTCCTGCCCCAGCCCAGGAAACCTGCCCTCCATAGACTGGTTGCATAGGGCCCCTCGGTGGTCCCTTTCTGTGTGCTTGTCTCTCATCAGCACTTCGAGCAGATCAGCCAATATGGCAGGCGGGGTCCAGAGCCCAGGGCCCTGTCTCCGGCTTGTCCCAACAGCCTGCAGCAGCCCACCGCTGTGGCAAACCCTCGCACACTCACTGTTGCTGAACTAGAGTCCTCTGGGAGGGCAAGCAGAGCTCACCCTGAGTTTTCCTTTGCGGGTGCTGGAAGGTAGGCAACCTGGGTCCCCGCCTGGCTGCCAGCCTTCTGGGGGTACCTGGCTCCCTGACGTCCAAAAGGGAAAGCACGTTTGAGGAGCAGGCGTCCACTTTTTAACGCTCTCTCCTTCATGAGGCTCACTGTCCCTGTGTCACAGATGTGGGCGCTGAGGTCCAGGGAGTGGTGTGATTCACCCCAAGTCGTGCAGGGGGTAAGCGCACTTTTGGCAACTCCCCGGAGACTTTCCACCATCCGAGGCCCCTTGTCACAGGAGAGGCGCCCCTGCGGAAGATAAGGAGATAAGATCAGGGCCCAGGCCTTCAACGGGAGCTTGTGAAAGGGATTGCTGAAGGGGCTATTTCAAGAGCAACTGTCAGGCAGGGGCGTTGGTGTGGGAGGAGGGGGCTGTCAAGGCGTGGGGCTGGGTTTCGGTAGGGCATGGGGGATAGAGGGTGGGAGACAAGACACTCAGAGAGGCCTGCTGGGAGTCTGGAGCAGGGACAGGGATGGGCAAGTCCACCTGAAGGAGCGGGGAGGACAGGCAGGCTGCAGGGCTCAGCAGGGGTGATTCTGGAGCTCAGTATGGAGAGATGAGCAGGGTTCTCCAGGTAGACCAGGGAGGGGTCCAAGCACAGGGTGAGCCTGGCTCATCCAGTGGAGGGAACTGCAAGAGGAAAGACGAAAGGGTAAGAGAGAGCCTGTCCCTGGAGGGGAAAGACCGACTGGGGTGTTCTACCCTTAAGATACGGAAATGAAGGCTTAGCCAAGGGCGCACAGGTAGTGACAGAGCCAGGCCCAACCCAGGTGGTTCTGAGCCCCTGCAGCAAGCCCCCTCCAGGAAGCTACTGCTGATCAGCCTGGCAAGTCAGAATTCACGCCTCCTACTCAGCGCCCACCTACTACTGCTAAGCGCTTAAATTCGAGGAGGAGCACGAAGTCTAACAGGTCCTCAGCTGTTATGGAGGATGGAGGCTGCTGCCATTGCTCTGCTGGGTGCTTTACTGTGACATCTCACTGTGTCCCCAGATGACCTCATGAAATAGCCCCATAATTTTCAGGCCCTGACTTAGTCATCACCTTACCCTCCACTGGCATCTTGGAGAGAGCTGGTAGGGTAGGGAGTAAGGGGTAGGGGCTGAATCATTAATCTTACATCATGAATTTACTCAACAAACACTTATTGAGCACCTACTGAATACCAGGCCTTGTGCTGGGTGGGGGGTGGGGGGTGGGGTATGGGGAGATACTACAGTAAGGCAGACCCAGTTTCTGCCCTGTTGGGCAAGGAGAGGAGCGTTTCCAGTCATCTGGCCCAAGTCCCACGTTCGGGATGTGGAAACTGAGTCTAGGTAGTGACTGAACAACTAGTGAGTGGCAGGACCAAGCCCAGGGCTCTGCCGAGGCAGGCTGTTCCTCGGGCATCCAGCAAACATTCCCTGAGAGGCATGTGCAGGATCCGTGAACTCGGTAGCAGAGAGGGTGGGACGCGGTGAGTGGACAGGAGGGAAGGAGGCCCCGAGGCTGGTTGAGTGGCAGGGTGGGGTGGGGATTTCAGTCCCACAACCCCCCTCCCCGCCCCCCAAAAATTCAAGAGGGAAATTCTAGAGCTCCACCTCAAGAGGCTGGGCTTCTGGGGCCCAGAGCTTCCCTGCCCCACCCTAGGGCTGGATATAAAAGTCCCTTCCCAGCTGCTTCCGAAGAAGAGCAGGAGGGGAGAGGTCAGCGTGGGGCCCCCGGGTGAGAAGGGAGCAGGAGAGCCGCCAGAATGCGAGACGCGGGTGTTACTCGTGTGGCTCAGGGTCTCACTGTGGAGAGGAAGCTGCTCCTGGCCCTGGCAGGGCTCGTCCTCACACTCGTCCTGGCCCAGCCTTGTGAGGGCACCACCCCAGGTAATAGCCCCTTGGACAGCCCTGGAGAAGGCGATGGAGGGGGAATTGCTTGGGCCTGGGGGGCTGTGGCTCCCATGGATCCTGAGTCCCCTTCCCTCTGAGCAGCTTCCCCCGGGGCCGTGGAGACCTCGGTCCTTCAGAGCTGCATCACAGAGGCCAAATTCCTGGTGGATGCCGCCTACAATCAGACTCAGAGGAGGTGGGTCTGGGGTCTGTGTGGGCCTGGGGAGGGTCGCTGAGGGAGGGTGGGCTCCAATCATGGTCATCTCACCCATCACCCTGCCCCTGGGCACCACGGGGGCAGTGCCATGTTGGTAGAGATCCTCCCTTCCATCCATCTGTTCACGCTGTCCCGACTGCCCACTGCCTGGGATGGGGCTCTGCTGGGTGGCTCTGCAGCCTTAAATCAGCTCTCCCTCCTCCTCTTCTGGGCAGCATGAAGCAGCGCCTTCTCAGTGGCTCTGCCCGCCCCACGGACCTCCTGTTCTACTTCAAACAGCCGGTAGCGGCCACCAGGACAATCACTCAGGCTGCCGATTATATGCACGTGGCTTTGGGGCTGCTGGAGGAGAAGTTACAACGCCAGGGGTCCAGCTCCATCAATGTCACTGGTACCATGCTCCCCACTGAGCCCACAGGGCTGGGAGTGGAAGGAAGGCAGGAGGGGGAGGGGGCGCACAGCTTTGGGGTGTTGGCAGGGGAGAGAGTAAACGGATGGAAGGGAGGTACAGAATAGACCAGCTCCGGAAGAAGCCAGGAGCCTGGATCCAGGGTCCTGCCCACCTGCCCCACCCTCAGGTTTGCTGACGGAATCCCAGCTGTGGCTGCTGTCCAAGGCCAGTGGCTGTTCTGCCCAGAAGCAGGAAGAGAAGTGCAGTGACAAGTACCGAACCATCACGGGGAGATGTAATAACAGGTGGGAGCGAGGGGCTGCACCTGCCCCGGGGGAGCCTCCCTTCCCTCACCACCCCTCCCTATACGCTGAATGGTCTCCACGCTGGAACCCTGCTGACCCGAACGCTCCCACTGCTGCAGGAGGAGACCCTGGCTGGGGGCCTCCAACACTGCCCTGGCTCGCTGGCTGCCGGCCGAGTATGAGGATGGGCTGTCGCTCCCCTTCGGCTGGACCCCTGGCAAGAGGCGCAATGGCTTCCTCCTCCCTCTTGTGAGTAGGGACTGAGGACCTAGAGGATGCTTGATCTCTGCTAAACTTGGGGGCAAGGGGGTGAGGGAGGTGTAAAAGCACAGCCCGGAGTCAGCCAGACAGACTGGAACCCAGGCTCTCCCTCTGGCGGGCTGGGTGACTTTGGGCAGGTGATAGTGTTGAGTCTTGGTTTCCTCATCTGTAAAACGGCAGTAAAACCTGCCTCATGTTGCTGGCATGAATCTATATATATAAAAGGCTAATATGCAAATTGTCCCCTTGGGAGTTTGACTGGGAGATTGGGAATTTGATTGCTTGCTATGATGTGCATTGATCACCAGGGGGCAGAGTGGAACGAAGGAAGGCCCCGGCTGGCAGCCAGAAGGCCCCAGTTGGCCCTGATTGCTGGCCAGCCCTAGGGACTCTACCCATGCACGAATTTCATGCACCAGGCCTCTAGTATTAAAGAAACACCCATATAGGATATAATTTATTAATACTAGCCATTATAGTATTTTTTTTCTCAAAGAATTAGTATCAAAGTATCTTGCTAAATACAGGGGTGAGCAAAAGTAGGTTTACAGTTGAGTATGAATTTAAACAGAATTTATTCTTGTATTATTTATTAATTATTGTATTACTGATTTGTGTTACAATTATAAACCTACTTTTGCCCACCTCTGTATAAAGAGCCATACATCTTAATCTAGCTATATCTATTGATCTGTGCTATTTCATACTTATCAATTTATCAATTTCTATTCATATGTCAATATAACAATCTATCAACATCTGTTTATTAATTTTTCTTCTATTGATCTATCCATTCTCTCTACATTATCCATTACCTAACAGCCAATCCATGCACCTATCAATCATTTCTATCATCCAGTTTTCCATCAGTTTATAAATTGATCTATCAGTTTGATGTAATAACCTCTCTGGAAGTGCTGGTGGAGTCTGAGCCAGCCAACCTGGCCTCTCCCCTTCTCTTTCCTCCTGGAACCCGCAGGAGCCAGGCCAGAGCCCACCCTTCTGGGAATGACAGCCAGGGGAGGTGGGACAACGCAGGAAAGGGGAGGGGAGAGCAGGAGAGGAGGAGACACTGTGTTAACTCTGGCAGAGGCAACCTGCTGCCCCCTGAGGCCTGGGTTTCAGGGCCCAGAGCCTCCCCCGCTCCCCCACCCAACGCTGCCCTCTTTTCCCACCAGGTCCGGGCAGTCTCTAACCAGATCGTGCGCTTCCCCCAAGAGAGGGTGACCTCCGACCAGGGCCGGGCCCTCATGTTCATGCAGTGGGGCCAGTTCATCGACCACGACTTGGACTTCTCCCCCGAGACCCCGGCCAGAGTGGGCTTCACTGCAGGCGTTGACTGCGAGAGGACCTGTGCCCAGCTGCCGCCCTGCTTCCCCATCAAGGTACCCGCAGCCAACTCCCAGGCCCCTGGCCTCCACGCTGGGCCAAGAGCTGGGGGTGGGATCTGGAAGACTTAGTACCACCCCTAAGGAGCTGTCTGTGACGCTGGAGGACCAGACAGACAGGAAGCACAGCCGCTATGGACTCCAGTTCTTAGCGGTTGGAGGGGCGGGGGTGGGGGTGGGCAATCTGCCAGGAGGTCCCGTGCAGGCTTCAGGGAAGGGGAAGCAATCGAGAGACTGGCTTTGACCCGTAGGTTTGATCCTGATGGTGGAAGCCTAGGCTGCTGTTTTTGGAAGCCTTTAGAGCAGTGGTTCTCAACCTTTGGGTCGCGACCCCTTTGGGGGTCGAATGACCCTTTCACAGGGGTCGCCTAAGAGCATCGGAAAACACATATATAATTACATATTGTTTTTGTGATTAATCACTATGCTTTAATTATGTTCAATTTGTAACAATGAAAATACATCCTGCATATCAGATATTTACATTACGATTCATAAAGTAGCAAAATTACAGTTATGAAGTAGCAACGAAAATAATTTTATGGTTGGGTCACAACATGAGGAACTGTATTAAAGGGTCGCGGCATTAGGAAGGTTGAGAACCACTGCTTTAGAGTCTCTTAGCTCTCACCTTCTCTCCTTCCGGGGGTGGGCTGTGAGCAGGGAGCTATCCTTCAGGCTGACAGGGAAGGGTGGTGTGGATTCCAGGGAGCAGAGCCTCTGCTGGGGGTGGGGGTGGGAGGGCGGCGTAGGTGCACACACTCCTCCACGCACGCCCTCACCCCTGCACTCACCCTGACAGGTAAGGGGATCTCCATGAGGCCTGACCTGTGAGGACCCCTGGCTGGCTCCTCCCTGGTGCAACTTTGCCCATTCTTCAAGCTCTGGGTCAGGGGCACCTCCTCTGGGAAGCCTTCCGAAATCTTCCTATTTCACCTGTCACTTTTGGCTTTTAGATCAAGCATAGCAAAGAGCACATCAATTTAGAGTTACATTCTCTACATATGTGTCTGTTTTCAACTGAATTGCCAGCTTCCTGCAACCTGTACTGGGTTTTGCTGGTCTTCATATCTCCAGAGCACCCGGCACAGAGAGGGGCTTAGGAAATATCTGTTGAATTGAATGGAATGAAAGGAGCCCAGGCCTGTCAAGAGAACTAGGTTTCACTATTTCCTCTCCTGCTAACTAGTGGTCACTGCCCATCTCCAAGCCTCAGTTTCCCCACCGGGAAAATGAGGAGCTAAGGTTTCTTCCATTTCTAACCTTTCATGAATCTGTGATACCAAGTCCTAAGGACCTTCAACTGACCTGGTGAGCAGTGTGAGTCCGGATGAGTCAAGGAGGGCTTCCTGAAGGAGGAGACTTTGAAGCAAGGTTTTGAAGCAAGTGTGGGAGGACCAAGAAGGATACGCTTGCTCTTAAGAGGCCCCAGTGTCACTGTCTCCTCTTGCACCTCAGATTCCGGCCAATGACCCCCGAATCAAGAACCAGCAAGACTGCATCCCCTTCTTCCGCTCAGCCGTCTCGTGCCCCCAAAACAAGAACATCATTCGAAACCAGATCAATGCACTCACCTCCTTCGTGGACGCCAGCATGGTGTACGGCAGCGAGGTCACCCTGGCTCTGCGCCTTCGCAACCGGACCAACTACCACGGGCTGCTGGCCGTCAACCAGCGCTTCAGAGACAACGGCCGGGACCTGCTGCCCTTCGACAACCTGCACGATGACCCCTGCGTCCTCACCAACCGCCCGGCGCGCATCCCCTGCTTCCTGGGAGGTCAGGCTGGGGAAGGTGGTGTCTTCCTGGGAAACAGCTGCCCGGGGGTCTGGGTTTGGAGGCCATGGTGGGAGGCGGTGGGGGTACACGTCTTCAGACTTCAACGTTAGGCACAGCCTAGGACAGATCGACGTGTAGCTGTCGCAGGACCCGAAGGTTGTCGGGAGTCCCTTTGCAAACGCCTGTTTCTCTCTCGCCGTGCTGACTTTTAGAAAGCTCTTCCCATTTTGATCCAACATCCACCTAGTGCTCTTCATGTTTCTGGAACCCCAGAGAAGGAGCCGTCCATCTTTCACTCACTAATAGCCTCTTTACTTGAAAGAAGCTTTATTTCCACCTACTTTTTTTTTTTTTTTAATCTTCTCTGGGTTAAATTCCCTTAGGCCAGTGGTTGGCAAACTGTGGCTCACGAGCCACATGCGGCTCTTTGGCCCCTTGAGTGTGGCTCTTCCACAAAATACCACGTGCGGGCGCGCACGTACAGTGCGATTGAAACTTCGCGGCCCATGCGCAGAAGTCGGTATTTTGTGGAAGAGCCACACTCAAGGGGCCAAAGAGCCACATGTGGCTCGTGAGCCGCAGTTTGCCGACCACGGCCTTAGGTTTACTCCCCACCTCTCATCCCCCACTGTTGCTAGACACTGGTACCTGGTACCTTCTTCCAGATGCATCATCTGAACCCTCCTCGGGCTCTTTGCCACCAAGTGCTGGTTGATATGGGCATCCTTTCTGGTTATTTAAGATACTCACAGGTGCCATCTTATAGCAGCCATGACAGGAGGCCACGGTTATCACCTCCTTTTACAGATGAGAAACTGGGGCGCAGGGAAGATGACTAATGTGTCCAGAGCACAGAGTTCAGATGGCAGAGCCCACAGAGGGCACTGCGGTCAGGGTAGCGTCCAGGTCTGTGCTCTTTCCATGCTATTCCACCGCCTTCTTAGCAGGGAGTTGGCTCCAGCCCCCTTTTTAAAGACTGTATTTTTTAAATTTTTTGTTGATTGATTTTGAGAGAGAGAAACATCAATTTGTTGTTCCCTTTATTTATGTATTCATTGGTTCCTTGTTGTATGTGCCCTGACTGGGGATCGAACCCACAACCTTGGTGTATCGGGACAAGGCTCTAACCAGCCGAGCTACCTGGCCAGGGCAAGATGGGTTTTTCTTGCACTTTCACGAGAGGTTTACTGAAAAGTGGATTAAATGAGACCTTATACAAAAGGGCTTAGTTCAGAGCCAGCAAATGACTGGAAGGCCCACTGTCAGGCATTTACTCTGCCTCCTGGCCTCTGGGAGAAAAGGTCTAGCTGCAGAAAGAGGCTCTGCCCAACCCTCCCTCTTGCATGGTAGCAATTCCAAAGCTGGTGGAAGACCCCGCCCTCGATAGAGAACATGCACACGGATGCAGTTCCTTGGGAGAGGGGCCCGTGGTCCCCAAGTCAAGGTTCCTAGTCATCCAGGTCTCTGCACCAGCTGGTCATCTTGTGGAGTAGAATCATTCGGCAACGATTTTCCTGCCGTGGCTGGCAGCTGCCCTGAGCTTTTCTTCTCACACCGGCACCTGTTCCAATCACTTAAGGATGCAAGACCCCACTGTCTTCCCGCCCTGACCCGTCGTGTTGGGGAAGAGGGTGGTGGTCAGTGAGTGGCCTCACAGCTGAGGAGATGGAGGCCGAGTGAGGACCAGGAGCCTGACACGGGTCAGAAAGTCCCACCACCTTTGCCTAGTCCCCAGAACTCTGTCTGCCCTAGCAGAAAGACATTTCTCTGGGAAGAGCTATGGTGACTCTGAACTTGGGTTTTCAAGGTGACTCTCGAACAAGCGAAAACCCCTCGCTGACAGCCATGCACACCCTCTTTATGCGAGAGCACAACCGGCTGGCTACCGAGCTGAGACGCCTGAATCCACAGTGGACTGGAGACCAGCTCTACCAGGAGGCGCGGAAGATCGTGGGGGCCATGGTCCAGGTAGGGAGCCTGGGGTCCCAGCATCCCCTAGAGAAAATCTGGCATGAGAAGCATCTGAAAAAGTGGCTCCCACCCTCCTTAACACATCCTCGGGGATGCGCCTCAAGTAAGCCAGGTCTGAGTGTGTATGCCTGAGATCTGACCTGTCCCCTCAGTTCCGCCACCAACTCACGGTGTGAGCCTACCCATGTCACTCAGCCTCTCTGGGCTTCAGCATCTCATCAGCCAATGGGAAATCAATGTTGCGACATCTGACATGATAGACATTCAAGAATTTATGTCTGAGGAGCCCTTCGAAAAGCCCAAGGTCTGTCCAAAGGTAAAGGAGTGGGCTAGGCAGCCGCTAAGGTCATTTCTTCCTACGTCTTCTCTTGTAGATCATCACCTACCGAGACTTTCTGCCCCTGGTTCTGGGCAGGGCCCGGGCCAAGAGAACCCTGGGGCCCTACTTGGGGTACTGCTCCAGCGTGGACCCTCGCGTGTCCAATGTCTTCACCCTGGCCTTCCGCTTTGGGCACACCATGCTCCAGCCCTTTGTGTACCGCTTGGACAGCCAGTACCAGGCCTCAGCACCCAACTCGCGTGTTCCGCTCAGCTCTGCCTTCTTTGCCAGCTGGCGAATCGTGCAGGAAGGTGACCAGGTTTTCCAGAGGCAGATGGGAGTGGGGTTGGAGAGCATATCCCCGCCAGTTGGGCCAGGCCTACTGCCAGGAGGCCAGCTGCTGCTCAGGCCACGGCTAATCATCTCTCCCCAGGACAGTGAAAACAAGGCAGGGGCCACCGAGACCCTCAGCCACGGGACTCCCATCCCCTTTGGGATGAGGGATTTCTAAAAGGGGAGGAGACAGCTGTCAGACTGGTGGCTTGTGGGCCTGAAAGCTTGCCTTCCACTCCTTTAAGAAGTAGGGGTGACCCCTTGCCCTGACAGCACCAGCTCTCTTCATGGCCACCCAGGCCTCTGTTTTCTGAAATAACCATCATAGAATAAAAGTGACTGGCTTATCCAGCTCTGAGCTACTTGGGCCTCCTGTGATGACACAGGGGCTTCCCAGAGCTGTTCCAATCTGTGCTGCTCACATTCCCCGCCACCAGGTGGCATCGACCCCATCCTCCGAGGCCTCATGGCCACCCCCGCCAAGCTGAACCGGCAGGATTCCATGTTAGTGGACGAACTCCGGGAACGGCTGTTTCAGCAAGTGAGAAGAATCGGTCTGGACCTGGCGGCTCTCAACATGCAGCGCAGCCGGGACCACGGCCTCCCAGGTGAGGGGCTGCCCACCCCTTCACCAGGCGTGGCTTGGTGTGGTGCTGGTGGTGGTGTGGTGGGGACAGGTTTCAGGAGGTCCTGGGTGCCTCTTTTCTGACTGGGACTGTCTACAGTCTGTGCTGTGGCTCAGAGGCAGGCGAGGCCAAGGCTGATGCAGTAGAACATCTCTCGGACCACCTTTTTGCTGTCCTGCCACATCTCCGTCTGTTGCAGGGTCTGTATCTTTAGGTTCACAATGGGATCAGGCCTGGGGCACGGGAGATGAACAAAGGGGATCTGGAATTTCCACGTAGAGAGAAACAGATCTAAAAGGCAAGGATGAACTGCTCCATTCCCCAGCATCCTAGCAAGTTCCAAGGAGAAAGGTTGGGTTCCAGGGACAGAGAAACTGGCTCTACGTGGAGACAGGCCGAGCCTGAGGGGCAGGGAATGGGCGGAGTAAAACGAAGGCTGCTTTGGCAGCTTGGTGAGGACACAGAAAGCTTTATCCCAGGGAAGAAGACAAATGAGGCACTTTCATGGATATAACTCGTTTAGTCTTTCCAGTGACCACAGTCATTTTATAGAAACGGAAATAAGCTCAAAGACATCCAGTAATTTGCCCAATGCCACGTAACTAAGAAGTAGGAAAATGTGAATCAAATTCAGAATTTCTCCTTTCTTCCCCCTGTTCAATCCACAATGTCAGGGGAAGGCTTTGACCACCACCTTGCTCCTCTCCCTCTCCCCACCTGCTCCATCTGCCTCAGCTAATCTCTGATTGTGTTATAACAGAGTGGGGGGGGGGGGATTTCTACAGCACCCAACACAGCACCTGGCTGGCACACAGCAGGCACTCAAGAACCAGTTTCTTTCCTTCATTACACTTGAGTGCTCCTGACAGCTAAAGAGCTGTGGGTGCCCCCTGCTGGAGAACTGAGGTTGTTAACCACTCAAGTTGCCTCACAGAGATATTGTTCCCCAAATATTTGTTCCCTGCAAGCTGCCCCAGAAATATTCTCCTGATACTGTCTCTTACAGTCTATTCCAATCCCTTCCCAAATCCAACACCAAGTTTGGAATGGGAAGATATGAAGTCCACTTACTAGTAAAAGTCATGGTTGCTTAAGCTCAACAAGTATCCACTAATAAAATGGTAATTAGAAAGGTGTTGTGAGGATCCTGAGAGAGATACACGCACCAGAGCTTAGCAATGGTAAAACATGACATGGCTGTCCTTAGTTCAGATGGGGGATGGTGTTGTGAGCTGTCGTTCAATGGATGATGTTGGGCTAGGGTTCCTTCAGATGATGGCAAAGCCATCGCATATGTTGATGTTCCCACACATCACGTGGCCTGATCCTGGTGTGAGATCCTGATAGCTGAGAAATCAGCATGGCTAGTCTTTGGAAGTTTCTGAGTAGGTGAAAAATTTAACTGTTTTATTGAGGTATAGTTAACATCTAAAATTCACCCTTTGTAAGTATACAATTCAATGACTTTAGTATAGTCATGTATCGATCACCATATCTAGTATCTTTCATTCACATAAGAAACCTTGTAATAGCAGTCAGTCACCATTTCCACCCCAGCTCCTGATGACCACGAATCTACATTCTGTCTCTATGTATGTGCCTGGTCTGGACCTTTCATATAATGGAACCATACAGCATGTGGTCCCTTTCTGAGTAGACTTGATCCATTCTTTTCACTTCTTGTTTTGTTCACTCACTAATTTCATTCATTCATTCATTCATTCATTCATTCATTCATTCATTCTCAAACCCTACTGAGAGTCCTTTGTGTCCTGGGTACTGTCTTGAGTGTTAGGCACTCCTCAGGCTGATGCACGCAAAGCATGGTTGCCCACTGGCATTTGGTCTTTGGTTCAGGGCCTCTTCTGCCTGCGGGGCTCTTGTTCTGCCTGATATGGCCAGACCACAGAGCTCTCAGGAGAAATGTGGAGAGAAGCAGAAGCTAATGGGAGGGCAGCAGGGGTAAGACTGAATCTGCTTCTGCCCCCTTCCCCTCAGGGTACAATGCTTGGCGGCGCTTCTGTGGGCTCTCCCAGCCCAGGAATCTGGCACAGCTTAGCCGTGTGCTGAAAAACCGGGGTCTGGCAAGAAAGTTCCTGAATCTATACGGGACACCTGACAACATTGACATCTGGATGGGGGCCATTGCAGAGCCGCTTCTGCCAGGGGCCCGTGTGGGGCCTCTTCTGGCTTGTCTTTTTGAGAACCAGTTCACAAGGGCCCGTAGTGGAGACAGGTGAGTGACCCGACCCTAAAGAAACCAGCCCCAGAGCAGGGAAGAGAAGCACTAACATTTAAAGACCCAACAATGGGGGAAAGTGCTCTTTTTAGCTTCATTTCTTTCACATTCACAAGATCTGAGACCAGGAGGCTCCTGGAGACCTTAGTCAGAGGGAGAGACCACTGGCCCAGGAGGCTGATGCTGCCTGAGCTGGAGGCACCCTTAACCCAGGAGACTTCTCAGCCTCCTCGCTATTCCAGGCTAAAGGGTCCCAGAAAACATGGGCAGAAAAGGCTAAACCTGGTTTGCCTCCTATAAGCTCATGGTTTAAGACAGGACTTCTTATTTGGATTTGACCTTTACCTAGGTTCAGATCCAGCCCTGGCCACGTAAATCACCAGGCCTTTAATACCGGGCAATTTACTTGACTACTCAACTGGTTTCTTCATTTATAGAACAGGAATAATACCTATTTTGCAGGAACTTTGTGAGGATGGAATGACATAATGTACCTGGCACACAGCAGGTGCTCATTTTACCTTCACCCACATCTCTCGATTGTCTTGGCAGGTTTTGGTGGGAGAAACCAGGTGTTTTCACCAAGGGGCAGCGCAGGGCCCTGGGACAGATCTCCTTGTCTCGGATTGTGTGTGACAATACCGGTATCACCATGGTTCCGAGGGACATCTTCAGAGCCAACACCTACCCCCGGGACTTCGAGCACTGCAGCAGAATCCCCAGGTTGGACCTGTCAGCCTGGCGGAGCAAATGAGGCTTCTGCAGGTAAGGGGAGGCCCTTCCCCAAGAGCCCTGGGCTGGGTCAGGCCCTCACTTCCTTCCCCGGATGGGATGGCGGAGTCCTCTTAGGCCTCTAAGCAGGGACAACAGAACTTGTCACTGGGGACAAGGTACTCCTTCCATACAGGGTTCCCAGTATGCTAGCTTCCGGCTTCTGGGCTGATAGTCAATCCCACCCAGGGCCTAGAACTTTGGGGAGAGGGGTAGGAGCATGGGTAGCAAGTGTCCAGCTAGCCTGGGCTTAGTCATCAACACCCTAAAACAGCTCATTTCTGGATGTCCAGCAATTCCTCACATGTCCACTTCTGCTGCTTCCACAGGCCTCCATCCCAAGCCTCTGACCTTGGAGACAGGGAACCAGGGAAGACTACAATTTATACCCCCCCCCCATCCCGTGCGCACTCTTCCCTGCCCTCCGCTCCCCCCCCCCCCCACCCCCCCCCAGGAACCATATCCTGCTGATGCTTTTGCTGGCAACAGCTCCGAGTTTGTTTTTCGGCTGGGAGTGATAGCTAGGGTGTCTAGCAGCAATGAGCCCACCTGCCTTGGGAGCCAAGCAAGGAGGTCTTGAGGCCTACGCAAGAAGTCACCAGGAGGGTTTCCAGCCACTTTGTCTATTTCCCACCACCTAGTCCCTGCCTCCAGCCACCCCAGAGTCCTCCTCGGGAGCCTGCAGGCTGGGTGACATGCTCTGCTTCTGCCAATAAAGCACTGCTGAGGGCAGGGGCTGGTCTCTGCCTTGGGCTGGGGAGGGCGTGACCCCAGTCCCATGCTTTGCTGATAAGACACAGCCGGCACTAACCTCTAAGCCTCTTCTGGGGGCGGAGTGACGAGAGTCAGAAGAAACACTCCGGAGTAGAAAGGGGCAGAAAGGGGGAAGGGTGGCAGCACACAGGCCTCGCTATTAAGGGGAATACCTCAACCATGCCAGCGACCTGAGCAGAGAAACAGCCGACAGAACGTCAGTCAGTATAACAAGCTTTTATGTATAAAAAACACAATAAAAGATACCACCCAGCTAGCTGAGGACTGGGCCCCGCCTTCAGCCTTCATTTGCTCCCGAAATAGTTGTATCGCAAACAAGCCTCGAGCAGCAGGACGAGGCCACCCTGGAGAGAAGAGGCTGAGATTCCGGGGCTGGGGATTTAAGGTTTCCTTCTTTCTTGAGCCTCCTTTCTTGAGGTTGTAGAGGAGGCACCTGCAGCCCATTGCTACTGAGACTGTGAGACAAGCCAGAGGAGCTGTGCCGAGGAAAGAGCTTACTAATTTGGTTCCCCCAAATTAGTCTCAAACCAAAAAAAAAAAAATGTCCGTGGCGATGCCCACTTGCAGTAGCTGACATATGAATATGGGGCCTCAGGGTCTCGGGCTTTACTGCCACACGGCGCGGAGAAGACCCTGCAGAAGACTAGGCAGAGGGGCTGGCCTGATATTTTCTCTGCTCTCTGGTTCTCAGCTGGTCTCTAGTAAGGAAGGTGAGGAGGAGGGAGAGCACCGGCCTTAGCTATCGCTTGTGTCCTCTTGCACGGAGGGGCAGGGCTAGGAGACCATGGTTCCCGAGGGGCTCCCGAGGTCCTGGGGAAGGCTCTCTCGGGCCTCCTGCATGCGGCGCCGGGCGCGGCGGAAAGCCTCTGTGATGGAAGCAAACACAGTGGTCAGCTGCCATGGTGCGGGGAGGAACAGGGCCCATGCTGGCTCTGGGTGGTCAGCTGGGAGGACGGGGGGAACCTACCCAGCACATTGTGAATGGAACTCTGCTGGCTAAATCCTCCCAGACGGTCCAACACGCTCCGCATCCTTCTCCGGAGAGCACTGGACTCCATGAGGGCCCTGCAGGGGAGCGTGCCACATGGCCCAGGCTGCTCGCCAGCCCCCTGGGATAGCGAGCCAGCCCCAGGGCCGGGGCACTCACCTGGACTGCTGCAGACAGTGCAAGCGGAAGGTGACACTACCCGTGGTCTCTGTGCGGAGCCCAAAGCGGCTCAGACGTTCCCCCTGTGGCACAGATAGACGCATCAGGTCTCCAGTCTCTAGACCCCATGCCGGCCTCACTCCTACTCCCAGTCCAGCACCGGACTCCATCACTGGGCTCCCAACCGTTAAAGCAGGGGCCAACCTCACTGAGAATGAGTCTCACAAGCTTCCTGCTGACCCTGCCCATCCCTGGTTATCGAGGCCTCGGCAATGGGCTGGGAGGAGGGGCTGGTTAGTGTGATGGGGCCGGGAATCTGGAGCCTGCTACTTCCCAGAGTCCTCCTACGAGAGCAGTGGGATAGTTGTACCTGGCTCAGATTGTGGCTATGACTTCCAGCTGAAGCAGCAGGAAGGAAGGGGCTCAGGAATAAGGAAGCCACGAACAATTAAGGGCCCTAACCCGGACCCCACCTGCTACAGATGAAACAGGAACCTAAGTTCTCAGCATGAAGTCTGCCCAGAGAGAGAAAAATCACCTTGAAGGTTCCTGGAACCCGCACATAGGAGAGGTCCTCCAGTTCCAGAGACCCACCGATGAAAAACCTCCGCAGCTCGGCCACCGTGCCCAGCTCCATGGGTCTCCACGTGGGCACGGTCAGGGTGTGCGAGCCTGTGCAGGAGGAAAATGAGGCCAGGCCCAGAAAGGGCGCGTGGTCCCTTGCTGACTCCCCAGCGATGGCACTGGCCTAGTCACCACCACCACACCTGTTCTGGTGACAGTCTGACCTCTGGTGCAGATGGTCAGGGTAGCAGTTTAGGGCACCGATGGGGAATCAATCAGGCAGAAATTCAAATTCAGCCCTGCCCATTAATACCTGTGTGCCCAGGTTAAGTGTCTTAACCTCTGAGCCTCATTCCCACCTAGTCAAATGGAAATAACACCTACACCTCACAGAGCAGTTGGGAGAACTAAAGAGAAGCACAGCGCACAATGTCTGGCACACCATGAGGTAAAATGAAGGCTGAGCCACTCTGCCCGGCAGCTTCTCCCTCGGGGCTGCAATCCAATCAGAGGAGCACTGAGCAGAGTCCAGACACACCCGGGCTGCTCCCCTTCACTGCGAGGTGTACTTCCCGCTCAGTTGTCTCAAATGAAGGGGGGCATTCCTCAACGGGAGCCAGGAATCCTGCACGTTAGCCGCTTCTAATTCCTAACCACCCCCCTTCTCCCTGGAAGCGGGTGGATCTTTTGGAGGTGTCAGCCTTGTTCCTAGGAGCCAGGGCATGGGACGAGAGGTCACCTGGGGTGGCGGGCAGCACCACAGCCCCGTAGCCTTCCACACGGTACCTCTGCCAGAAGTCCAGCGAGAGGACCTCGCAGTAGAGCACAGGCCACTTCGGGAGAGCCTCTGTGAGCGAGAGAGAGAAGCGGCAGGTCACGGGAGGCCTCACTCGGAGGGGGCGCCGCCCCAGAGACCTGAGCCCGGGATCAGCTGCTGAGATACTCACCAGCTGATTCGTCCTCATGGAGGAAGGAGGCCTCAAATGAGAATGGATAGGAGAAGTAGGCCACCTTGTCCTGAAAAAGAAGAGCATCATTTTATACTCGGTGTCATGGGGTAGGCAAGGTCTCAGCTGAAATTGATTCTCCCTGTGGCCAACAAGGCCATCTTCACAAGGGAAAAAGGAAAATGATCACCCCAGGTAGGAAGTAAAAGGCTGAGGCAAAGGGACACCCGATTACAAGCTGCTCCCATGTTCCCCGAAGCAGCGAGAGGACCCTGGGACCGAGCAGCCCTGCAGAGCCCCCACAGAAGGGCTAGACCCAACTCTGGGACCTCCCAGAGGGCGTGGCTGGGGCCTGATAAATCTTCAGAGGCCACCCCAGGATCAGAGTCCTGTTCCCTTCCAGGCACCCGGCCCCCTTTCCATACCATCCCCAGGGACTTGGTGGCACAGGTCTGTGTTATTCCTGAGAGCTGCTGGGCCGCGGGGCTTGACCAGTCTGAAAGCCAAAGACAACAGACAGTACGTTTACCCGGGAGGAGGGCAAGCCGTCGAGAAAGAGACAAGTTCCTTCATCTGCTCATTCAATCAATCATTCACTGAACATTTCCTGAGTGTCCACTGTTTGCTTTGAACAGTCACTGGGGACAACGTGGTGATGACAGAGAAAATCCCTGTCTCACGGACCTAACCTTCTAGGGCAGTGGTTCTCAACCTTCCCAATGCCGCGACCCTTTCATACAGTTCCTCATGTTGTGGTGACCCCCAACCATAAAATTATTTTCGTTGCTACTTCATAACTGTAATGTTGCTACTGTTATGAATCATAATGTAAATATCTGATATGCAGGATATATTTTCACTGTTACAAATTGAACATAATTAAAGCATAGTGATGAATCACAAAAACAATATGTAATTATGTATGTGTTTTCCGATGGTCTCAGGATAGGGTTGTTCGACCCCCAAAGGGGCCGCGACCCACAGGTTGAGAACCACTGTTCTAGGGGGAAGGGAGACTGACCACCAACAAGAGACTCAGGTGGTGACCAACGCTGCGCTAAACGAAAACCGAGGGGCCTGGAGGCCGTGCAGGCTGAGTGGTGGGGGAAGACCTCCCAGAGGCCTGAACTCAGGAAGAACCAGTCGTGCAAAGATGTGACGGAAAGGGGTTCAGACACAGAACATGGTCCCGAAAAGGCGCAGCCTTGGATGCTTGAAGGGTTCAAGGTGAACAGAAGATGAGGAATCAGCCAAGGAGGCTGACGAGAGAACAGAGGAGCACGGCGCCGGAGGCAGGAGCAGAGTCTCAGGGAGGAAACGTGCCGTGTAAATGCTGCCGAGGTCAAGTGAGGTGGAAGCAGAGAGGACACCACGGATTTGACAGCTTGGAAATGACCTACGGCCTTGAAAAGAACAGTAGCAGTTCTGGTGCAGGAGCAGGGAAGGAGGCCTGACCCAATGCCTATAGAAGCTTTCAGAATGGATTTTAAAAAAGATTCATGAATATTACTTACTAGTAGTTGGTAATTCCACAAAGAAGTGGACATAGAGGTTGTCATACTCATAGCCTTGGGCTGAAACTAAGAAAAACAGGAAACGATTTCAGCTTATTCTCCTATCACCCTGAGCACCCACCCAGTCCTGAGGGTTTCTGTACTTTTGGAAGAAAGTCCCTCGAGGGCCAGGAACTGCCTTGTGTGTCCAGGAAAGACTCATGGCTGAGTTTTCCAAGTACTGCAGACCGCCCACGGCCTCCGTGGGGCCGGGCGGATTACTTCACAGCTCCGTGGGGCCCCTGACCAAGTATAGGAGGTCTCTGCCTGGCAAGACACTTACCTACCTCTCCATTTACAAAGAGCCGGAGGGCGCCTGGGACCGTCTGAGGCAGAGAGAAATGGGAAAGGTCAGGCGGTGTGGAGATCAGCACTTCCCCGGCCTGTCCACAGACCCCCAGAGGACCCGACACTGGACATCAGATCAGATGTGTCCCTAACGCATTTCCTCCCCACCCCGCTACTCAGAGATCTCGTTCCTAAAATACCTAAAGTTTGTAATTTAGGGGGAAAAGTATATCATTTAAATGGTGGGGAGGGCAACACAGTGTGGGAAATTGACAAGAGTGAAGGGAAGCCATAACAGCTGTCCTTCGTGTGTCCTGGGGGGTGGAGACCCCGTTCCCTTTAGATGGCTGAGAAACTCAAGGAACGAGGGAGTTTCCCGTTTTAATTATTTGTGTAGCTATCTAACTTTTAAACACTGACCATCTGTTGCTAATGCAATATAAGAATAATGAGAGTTAATTTTTTAAAAAGAGAGAGGGAGACCAGCAGGTAACTCTATCCTTGTTCCCAGATCTAGAAATGGAACTCCCAGAATGAGGGGACACAAAGAACAGGACCATAAAAGAACTGGCCTAAACGGTTTTGTTTTGTTTGTAAAGAGCCAAACTATGTGATAAGCAAAGGTGACACCCCTTCCCTCTCAATGGGGTCCTTAGGAAAAATATCCACATGAAGGCATTTTCATCTTTATATTTATTTTTAAAATCAATTATAAAGTAGCACGTGAGTGTATTACCACTGAAGAAATTCAGAACTACATTAAACATCCCTGACATATCACTCTCACCTCGAGTATTCATCTCCCATCTCCCAATCTCCCCTCGCCCCAGAAAAAGCCATCCATGGCATGCGCGTACCCTTTAAGGTATTTTCTTTGTATAACAGTTCTCTATCAATATGCAAATATTTTTTAAAACATGAACGAGGACTATCCTCTATCTGCTATTTTTTAATTTCCTTTGACACTGAAGAGTAGAGTTTGTCCTGGGGGGCCTTTAAGAGAGGCTCTGTGACTCGGCCAGAGCCTGAACCCAGCTCACAGGAAGCCACGTACTCACCATCTCAAAGTCAGTGCCCACGAGGCTGCTGAGATACTCCTTGTGCCGGCCATAGAGCTGCGGGAGGAAACCAAACCAAAACCCAAGACTGTGACCCAAGCCAGACCAGGGTTCAGGTCCCAATGGGAGAAAAAATGCAATAAAAGGAAATGTCACAGGGAACTGGAGGCCTAAGCATCCCGGCCACTGACATTTGCAAGTGAAGCACAGAGGCTGTGAAATCCGCTGGCCTGGGACCCACTCCTGGCTTTCACACGTACAAGCTGTATGAACGTGGGCAGGCTGCTTAGCTTCTGTCTCAGTTTCCTCACTTACGAATGGTAGTAAGAAAAGTATTTACCTCAACGAGCTGTGGTAGGGTCTAAATGAAATAAAGGATGTCCAGAGCACGGTAAGTGCTCAAATAAATGGTCATGATGATGACGATGTTCTAATATGATCCAGCACTTGGGGCTGATATGTCAGCAATGCTTCCTAAGTCAGAGAGAGCCATTAAGAGCAGACCTTGCAACTGCTGACATCAACCTCGGCCATGGTCTCAGCTCCCAGGCGCTGAGGCTCACCCGCCGGGTGCCAGGGATGAATTGGCTCTTACATCCTTGAACACACGCTGTTCCCGCTCCTCCTCCTCCGGCTGTGCGAGGGCGGACACGTTGTCGACTGTATACTTCCACAGCTCCTGCTTCTCTCCCTCGGTCTCAATCCTGTAAGGGCAAAGCCACCGAGGGACCGACTCTAACAACAAGAGATGGGGCCCTCCAGACCTAGCCCAGGGAGGAGCCATCACCGGCCGTACGCCTCCTTTAGAGGACACGATGACAGAGATAGAACGATGACTGGGAGAGGGAAACAAAATGGTAAAGCAAGGGCACCAGACTAGACTGAGAGTATAGATTCTGGGCCCGTTTCTGATTCAAAGTCATGGTGAAACCCAAAAGCACGACATCCCGGGCACCCAGTTCTCTCACCTCAGAAACGGACAGGAGGGTCTAGGTAACTTCTAATTTACAGCCCTGTTATTCCCGGACATAGAGATGAAAACGAATTAGCCCGGAGGAAAGACCTAGCTGAGTTCACCACCCCTTCTGGTTAGTCCCTCTATTCAGCAGCGCAGAGAATTACTGTCACTAAGCACGCTGCTGAGGCTGTCGCTTTCAAGTTGGTGTGGTCGCACGTTTTCTGAGAACAGCATCCCCAGCATCCCAGGGATCAATGACCCAGAACAGAACATGGACCACTACCTGGGAACTTAAAATCAGAACAGACGAAGGGCTTTCTGAGCACCCCTCAGCCAGCGGCGAGAAGTCAAGCCAAGGGGAAAATGGCAGTCTCACCACCCCTTTCTCTCTCTCCTCACCTGTAGGGTCCTTTGAGGCCCGTGAAGTCAGGTTTCACTGTGATCACACCGTTGCTGTCCACCTTCAGAGTACAGAGGACATGCTCATAATTCTTATAGCCGAGCCTAGAAACCAGAGAATCAACAGGATCACTGGTCCCACCGCCAGGGAAACAGGAAGGGGTAGTCAGACCCCGTGAGGGGAGAGGACAGAGGCTGCAGTGAAAATTATCATGGTAAAATACTAAAGCTTCTGAGAACAACTAAGAAGCATCAAAAGAAAAAGAAGTCCCTTCCTCCCGTATACCCCGGGGTCACGACACCAGGGAGGTGATGGTTAGTGGGGGCGATGAGGATGCGGACCTGAGCTGGGCAGTGCGAAGCTTCACTTACTTCCCACAGGGCCCCAGGTCTGCCATGATGTACATTGTCTGAAGAGGGGTGTTGATGACGTGCTGGCTCTTGACGAAATCTTCTGAGGGCTCCCAGTTGACAATTCGTGACTTGAGGATGCTGCCCTCCCTGGGAGACACCACAGGAAGGGTTACTTCCCTGGGCCCCCCCTGGAGAGCCTGAAGGAGGAACACAGGGGGGCGCGCCCAGGTGGAGGTCTACTGCAGAAGGGGAAGCTGGAGTTGGTGGACATACCGAGAACAGTGGTGTGAAAGGACCCCAAAGGCCCCCCGAGTCCCCATGCACACTTGCACTCACATTCCCCGCCTGTCCTGCCGCCGCCGCCTGACATTGGCCATTCGCTCGACCAAGAACGATGGCACCTCCCTGGCTGTGGTCATTTTCCGACAGTGCTGGGAAGAGAGAGCAGCCTTGTGTAACCCAGCTGGTCAGGGCCACGTGGGACCAGTCACCCAGAGGGAAGAGGGAAGTCTTCCTTCTGAAACCTCATCTGGCCCCTGAATCTAAAATTATTCCTTACAACATACATGCTAATGTATGTAGAGGGCGAGTGGCACAAACAAGCCAGAGAAGACTCCTGCCATGCCTTGGTTTGCCCCGAGATTAGCGGGATATTAACCTTTGGAAGTGAGTTTATTGATGCTAATATTTAAATGAGCCTGCAATGTCTGAGCACATACCAACACAAAGTTGGGTGAGTTTGCCTGGTAGATGTTGACATTCGCTAGGTAACTTGAAGATGGCAAACGGGATACAAGTGTTCTGTGGGAAATCCTCACATGGGAACCATGCACTAACTGCGACTGTATTCACTTTTCCAAAACGGACAATCCAAATTGTATATGCTACCAACCCACAACTTTCCTAATAAAAGTATCAACCATTCAAAAATACTCACTTAACAACTGTTCCTCGCACAGATCTACAAGGTTGTAGACAAAAATCAGAAAATAGAGGCTCTATCCTCCCTCAAGGAGTCTAAAATCTCCCTGAGAAGACAGACCCATCAGGCAGTGACTGAAGAAAATGTTAAGTCCACTAGGGCAGCGGTCACCAACGTGTGGTCCTTGGAACACTGGTGGTCGCGAGGTCCGAAAGATTGGCGACCGCTGCACTAGGGTAGAACTGAGGCAAACTGAGGACGTAAGCCATTGGCTGCACTGAATTCCTCTTCAAACCCATACACTCAGAGTTTTGGCCAAATCCCTGGTGAATTTTATCTAGATCAGCAATTTTAGACGGTGTCCCGCAAGAATTTTTAAAACATGTAGTATCTGACTAATTTAGTCAGGGGCACTGACCTTTTTCCTTAGCTTGTCAAAAAAAAAAAAAAAAAAATGACAACAGCCAACACAACAATAGCTGTCCAGTGTGAATGAATCAAAATTATACCTATTTTTTGTCAGATCAGCAAAAAATGTATTTTCGGGTGTGCCACGGAATTCTAATTAGTTTATGTATGCCATGAGATGAGAAAGGTTGAAAATCACTGATCCAGATGGTTCTAGATGCCAACCACCTTTCTTATCTCATGAGGCATGGGGGAAGTCAAGCTCCTGTTTGCAGCCTGCAAGCCTAGCCTTTGAGACTCCGCCAGCTCCTCCAGGCCCTCCAGCAGGCGGAGACGAGAGCAGAAGCCACACCACCTATAGACTGAGACCGCTCTATTCCAGCCTGGCTGCCAGCAGCGCAAGGCAGATCCTAGACAGGCTCTCTATCATCCCTTAACAGGCTCCTGATTTCACACACAGAACCCAGTGAGGCCAGGAAGCTCAGGGAGACAAAGGAAGAGGGAGCCATGGGACCTTGGGAAGAACAATACCTCCTCCAAATTGGTGAATCTATCACAGTCAGTGTAGGTAAAGATCCGTCGGTTCTTCCTTCTACCGGAACCCTCCAGCTTCAGGATGTCTTGACGGTACTGCTGATCCAAAGGGCTCTGACAGGCTGCCTCATTCTGGTACAGATCTACTTCAAACTGAGGTCATGAGGAAAGGAAGATCTAGTGAGACCATGTCAAACTTTTGTTCCTGTAACTGTTTAATTAGAACGGTTCTATAGAGCTGATACAATCTGACATCTTTTCATGGCCAACTCTCATTTATCTAAACTAATGGAGCGCGGGGGATCCAAAGGATGTAAGAGCTAAAGGGAACCAGAGTGACGGTCTAATCGAACTCTGCCGTCACCAATGGCATGTGGTCCAGAGGTGAAAAGTGCCTCACTCAGGATCGTAAAACTGGGTAATGACAGTCACTACGCTACACTGACCCTGTTAACACATCAGGAGGGAGTATAGACCGCTACAAGCTTTCTGGAAATCGGTTTGGCAATCTGTATCAAGAATCTCTTCCTGCCACCAGCCAGGTGGAGGTGGCCTGGGTGGAGGTCAACTGAGAAGACAAGTGACACGGGCTCACCTGGCTAAAGAGCTTCTCCTGCCAACCAATCACAAGCTCCTCCTCTTCATCTTCATCTGGGCGGTGTCCGCCTCCAAAGACAACAGGGTGAGTCAAATGTGCGAGCCAAACCAGCACTACTTCTTGCTCTGTGGTTAGTCATAATCCAAGTCCCTGCTCTTCTATTGCCACAAAACCAGTTGGAGTTCAGGGATTTATGAAGTACTCACTCTAGGCAAAGGCTGGAGAGGCTGGGGATGAGTAGAAGCCAGGATGAAGACCCAAGAAGGATGGGTCTTAATCACTACTCTAATTTGAAAAGGAAGACATGCCTTCTAGGAATTATTTAATCTAATTCAGTGTCAGTAGCTGAAATTTAGATCGAGGCTGAATAGCTCTTTCTCAATCCTAATTGTCTACATTTGCTTAAAAGGAATCATGGCATTTTCCTCTTTACTGTTCCTGAAGCTATATATCTAGAATCACAAACATTGTGCCTTAGGACCAAGTATCAGGAGAGAAGAGGAAAAGCAAATAAATGATTATATAAAGAACCAAATAGAATACAGTCCTGGCAGAGACACATGCTTCACAATCCACCAGCCCACACTCTTCTTGCCCAAGACTATTTTTTAACAGAAACAAAAGCAGAGAGACTAGTGGCCTAACAGAAGCACACTGTCCCCTCTTCCTCACTCGGCTGCCTTCCCAGATAAGGAAAACTGCAGGAGCACAGTGCATGTTAACATGCACATTTTTCAAGCTGACACCAATTTTCAAATCGTTTTAAAGTGTTCAGATGTGTACTTAGAATTTGGAGCATATTTTGTCTTAGAAAAAAAAAATGCCGCAAAAGGAATTTAGGTTGCCAGGAACATTTATAACATATCTAAAGAATGGGTGTTTTTTTTTAATTTCACTACACTGAACCACAATTAAGATCAGTCTCTTGATGGCAGGAATCATGCCGTATTCAATTTTCAAACACAACATAATATAGTAGTTAAAATCGCCTCATGAAACCCTGGCTTCAACATTTACCGGCCATGTGACCTTAGCAAGGAACCCAACCTCCCTGCCTTTGCTCAGACTAGAGCCATGGGCCTTTTCTGTCTTAAGAAGTAACCACCACCCTAGGCCCTTCCCGGGGACGCATCACCATCAACACCCACTGGCGGTAGGGTGAGGCCTAAAAGTGGCCAAGTCTATGAGGTCCTTCCCATCCTGGGCAGCGGGCTGGTAATGGAGGAAGTTGCTTGATGTGATTCTTTGCAAGTGGACTCTGTCAGGAAAAGAGAAGCCCAGATACTCGTTAAAAGACACACAAGGAGATGAACACGGAGCAAAGATGGGGAAACGCAATACAGAAGAGGGTGGGGTGGGCCTACGAAGGTGTGCCGGGTGCCCGCAAATGAAAGGTGGTGAGCGGGGCGCCGGGTCCTCCGGCGGCGAGTGGGATGGGAGAGTGTACTGGGGACACAGAGCTCCGAGCAACCTGGGAGCCTGAAAGCTGTGCGTGGAGAGGGTGCCGGCAACGAGGGGAGACGCAGGGAGACCGCGGAGGCAGTGGTCGGGGTTGTAAGCAAAAGTGGGGGCCGCCGAACGCTGAGAAGTGAGTTCAGGCTCGAATTAGCTGAGAGCAAAAAAGCACGGGGCTCCGGGACGATGCGACTACCGGAGGCGCAGGTTGCGCACGGGGTCCCGGGAGCGATACACAGCCTCCCCGGTGTCGGTGTTCCAGACGGTCTCCGCCATGACAGCTGCAACGCGCCGCGACTGCGCCGGAAAGCGCGCCGCTCCCAGTTCCCCTGGCAACGGAGACGCCGGGTGAGGGAGGCGGCGGAGGAGCTGCGTGCGCGATCCTGGATTCCCAGCGCAACGCAGCCGCTGCCAGCCCGGTGCAGTCCCAGCCGAGGCCAAGCTCCTATGCGCCCCGGTGCTGGGGTCCCGCGGGGTCGCCGCTTGTCACAAGTGTGACCATAGCTCACGCACACCCAAGGCCGACTTCGTGCATTTTACAAATGAGGACACGAAGGCAGAGCCGTTGGCCCTTTTCAGGGAGATCCAGAAATGGTGATGGGGACCAGCCCCAGGTTCCCTGACGCCCAACCACTACTTTTGCCACCACACCACACCACACGGACTTCACGGAATGCTCAGTGCTTTGGCCTGAAAATCAGGATGTGACTCACAGAATGTTTCCATTCTTCCCGAAGGAGTCAGGGAAGGTGACGGCACTTATACAGACATATTCTTATATTCTTGGAAGAAAATAAAAACTGTCAGAAGATTCATTCGTCCTTGTGTTGGTATTCACTAAGCCAGAGAAAGGAAGCTAGCAGTAAGGAAGGAAACGATGTTCTTGAACTATTTTTTCTCCTGTATGAGTTAGTTCCGGATTTTTTAGACCTTAGAGACTGCACTGGCCTCCTGAAAAGCCAGGAAAGTGCCATTGAGAAGTCATGCTTCAATGGACTATCAAAGGCAAGGCACACCATAACCTCTTGTCTGGCTCCCTGGCACCCCCAAGGTGGTGTCAACAGCTATCAGCCTTTGACCTTTGCTACTCCCTCAAACAGAGTAAGCCATTGTTCCCTGAAATCAGGAATCTTATGCCAGTTTGATTATATAGCATTGGGAGCCCTGGTCAACATAGCTGCTGTTGTGTAACACAAAGGACTCACTATAATAGTAGCACCATTATTTAACGTCTAATACAGCCTGAGCACTTCATTTGCATTGTCCCTAAATGTCATAGAAACCATTAAGTAGATATTGTTGTTCCCATTTAATTGATGGAGTTAGTGAATGCTAGGGCTGAAAGCGCTGTTAAGGTAGAACTCTAATAAGTGGCGAAGGAGCTGGGATTCTAGCCAGGTCTGTCTTTTAAAGCCTGAACACCTTCCACTCTGCCTCACAGCCTCTCACCTACCAGTTTATTCCATAAAAGCAAATAATTTTCAACCGGGAAATAATTGTTTCAAGAGATGAAACCGTGGAGTCAGAATACTAGTTCTTAAGAAACAAGCTCTCTAATTTTTCCTTTTAAAGTTGTGAATAGACAAAACTGCCACATGAACAACAAATGATACATGTGAAGACTGCATCAACAATTTAGTTTTATAACCAAATCAAATTTATATCAAAGTCAATTTGACATCATTAGAAGCAAAATAGGACTGTACCACATGGTATGGAAATATAAGCTATTTGTATAAGTAAGCATAATTGATATATTTTTATACAGGTAACTAGGTTTTTATGTTTGTTTACTGGTATCTATAAATCAGCATTCTCAAAACTGGAGTCCATGAGTGGTGTTCAAAGGGTCTATAAACTCTTTCCTAGAATTCTGTGGGGAGCATTTTCTGGAAGGAGTTTATAGTTTTTATCAGATTCTTAAAGGAGTTTGTACCCCAATATGAAGAATGATATCATGATCCCCACTCTACTTATATACTAACATCTTGTTAAAAGTCAAAAGTTTGGATTACACCGAAACCGGTTTGGCTCAGTGGATAGAGCGTCGGCTTGCGGACTGAAAGGTCCCGGGTTCGATTCCGGTCAAGGGCATGTACCTGGGCTGCGGGCACATCCCCAGTAGGAGATGTGCAGGAGGCAGCTGATCGATGTTTCTCTCTCACCGATGTTTCTAACTATCGCTCTCCCTTCCTCTCTGTAAAAAATCAATAAAATATATTTAAAAAAAAAAAGTTTGGATTACAAACCATAAAGAGCAACCTTTGTACCAACACCAGCAACCTTTCCACCCTCGTCCCCAATCAGGGTGGTTCAGAGCTTGCATTACTGTGTTCTCCCTGAAATAACACTGAGAAGGTGAAAAGGGGCTAATTCAATTGTAATCCTGATATTTGGGGGGCTAGCAATTGGAATTCATGCCAGCAAGCTAATGTATAATTAAGTCATTACCTCCTTCCCAGAAACTGGTCTTGCAGAATCTGTTACAGAGGCCATAAACCTGTGAACAGTGCACTGCCCAGAGGGAGGGTTATGGTTATTATCGCTGGCACCAGGCCAGGCCATCAGATATGGCCTGGAAACCCCCAACACCTGAGGGCCTCTTGCAAAGTCCGCAAAAAAGACCGGAAGCATAATTCATATTTGTGGGACAAAGACCACAGGGAGATATAAAATGAAGGCCCCTGCATGTTTCGGTACTCCGATTTGGAAATTGCTTCCCGGAGTCCGCCAGTGTAATTAAAACAATGTCTCTCCACTTCTTCAAAGCGTTGCTTGGTTTTTCTGGGGTCTTCTGCAACAACACCATAATTTGGAGAAATTTTGGGGTTTAGAAAATACTTGCACAAATCATCATGAAGGCTAAATATTATTGCTTCCATTTCACATATTTAGAAACAAAGGCATTAATTACATTTCTCACAGTCTTAGGAAAGGAATCAAAGAGCCTGGGAGGTAAGTCCAGATATTCTGACTCAAACCCATGGTCTCTCCTCCCAACTGTGCTGCCTCCTTATATCTACTCATTCCCATCCCCTCCCCCAATTTTTTCTTTCCTAAACCAGCCCATCTGAGCCACATCAGAACAGCCCGCCACTCTCCCTTTCCCCTTCCTAATTGGCACTTTATAATCTACTTGGGCTCTCCTCACTACTAGACTTTAGGAAAGCAGAAGAAAAAGAAGGAGAATATTACAAAGTGAAACATTTGCTTGTTAAAGTTGTGATCCAGCAATCCCACTCCTAATTATTTACTCAAAAGCAGTGATAACATATATCCACACAAAGACCTATATATGAATGTGCATAGCAAGTTTATTCACAACAGCAAAAATGGGAAACAGCCCAGATGTCTACCAACATGTAAATACTTAAACAAATTGTATAAAATCTATACAATGGAATTCTACTCCACAATAAAAATAAAGTAACTACTGATACATCAAATGGATGAATCCCCAAAATTATTGTGCTAAGTGAAAGAAGCTGGACACAAAAGGCTATATCCTGTGTAGTTCCTTTTATATGACATTCTAGAAAAAAGAAAAACTATAGAGGTTGCCTGGGGTTGAGCTTGGAAGAGGGGTTGACTACAAAGGAGCAGGTAATTTGGGAGATAATGCAAGTGTTCGATATGGAAATGTGGTGGTACACAACTCCTTGCATTTATTAAAACCTATAGAACTGTCTGTCATGATGAGTGGTTTTACAGTATGTAAATTGTAAACTATTTATCAAGTTTTGAAAGGTACCTAAAATGGAATATAGTCTATTACAAAGGAATCTTTGTTACAAATGGTTCACATAACCACACTGAAGGGAGTGAGAAAGAAAGGAGCCGCCCTTATTTAACTTTGGGAAACAGTGTTTTGACTGGCAACTGAAGGCTAAAGATAAAAAGAATTATCCATAAATGCTGTACTCTAGTTGGTAAATTTGTTTCTCAGAGGGGTATGGTTCAGCAATTTTGAAAACTACATATATATATATATATACACACACTAAGGTTGAAAAAATAAGGAAATATATTGTAAGTAAGAAGAGCCATATTTTTTACTGTCTGAGAAAGAAATTATAAATAAGAAAAGGGGTGAAGTATGGTAGCAATCATTTCAGATTGAAACTGTAGTTTAACTCTAACCCTGTTGCTTGGCTTAACAATAGAAAGGTTACTTTGATTTTTCTAAATTGTATAAGTCATCCCATTCGATTGAATGCCTTATTGATTGTAACGTGACTATCCCATTGATTGTGATCTTACTGGTTATCGAAGCACATTCTTCTGTACCTGGGAAACAGGACAGCACAATTATCCTAAATTGTTTTAGTGGCCACAGATGGTGCGTTCCAGTTGACTCAGTGGTCCTAAGACCAGGACAGTGCAATTACTCTAAATTGCCTCGATGGCTCTAGATAATGAGTGAACCCAGAACTGTAATTTAGATAACATGCCTAAGTTTAACCCAGGTTACCCAAAGGCTCTAGAAAATGTATTTCTGTCAATTCAGTGACCCCGAGACCCGAAACTGTAATTAACATGCTTAATTCTGCTTCTGTAATCTGCTTTTTTTGCGAGCCAGGTGCTTCATTCCAAACCCTGAGATGTAATCAATACCTTTATGATTTTTGCCTATATAACCCTGGAACTGTGACCAAATGGTTACTATGAGATTTGGGAATGGCCCCTCATAGTCCCGGATTGCAATAAATGTGACTCTTTAATTCGACTTCTTGAGGCATCCTTCTGTGATTCGCGGGGTACATTACAACAGGGGTAAAGGCAAGAATGAACTATGTAGATTGTAGTTGGAGTAAGGAGTAAAAACTCATGGTTATATATAAAGACACGGTCAGAAATGAATATAGTTATGTGTGTACATATGCATGAGTTGGTATCCATACATATAGTTCCTAATTATGTCCATTGAGACAGTCTAGAACAGGGGTGGGGGATGTCCGGCCCTTGGGCCGTATAAGACCTGAGAAATCATTTGGTCTGGCCCTGCCAAGGCATTAGAGGTGAGTTAATTAAATGCTTGAGCAAATATAGCAGGCTGATTTTTAAGTTGATAATTCTGTATGGCCTGCGAATGATGTTATAAATATCCAAATGACCCTTGGCAGAAGAAAGTTCCCCACCCCCACCTCCCTGGGCTAGAAGCAATCACTCCCTGATAGAAATGAGCACTCCCAGTGTCCAGATCTTGGCTTCTAAATACCATTCTCAATGATGAAGCAATCAAGGGTTGACTGATTCCCCGAAAGAGGCATATGGAGTCTATTGGGCATTTCTAGGCTAGGGAGCTCCCAGCCAAGGGGAATCCTGAGATGGTGCAGGTATGAGCTGTTAACAGCCACGGTGTTCAGCAGCTGGTCAGGAGGACCTGAGCAGGGCACCAACAGCTTCTGCTACAGGTACATTTTGCAAAGGTGTCTTAGGAAACACTGATATGGGAGTAGGCTAAACCCAGGCCAACTTACTCAGGGCACCAAGAGAGTGAGCATCTCTACCTTTTCCCAGCCCCTTCCAGGTAGTGTGCCAACAGGTAGAACAGGTGAGACCACATGGGTATTACTGGAACTGACACTATCCAAATCAGTAAGAGAACAAGACAGGTCAGCAGGACCCAGAAGCTCCACCTCTAAAGTTCATTTATGTCAAAGCCAGATTTCAATTGCCTTTTCCCAAGAAACATACTCAGCCTTTATCTTGGGAAACCCCTTTCCCTTACAGTGTGGCCCTACAGGTTAACCTAGGTCTTCAGTGACATGTCAAGACTTAGAGCAATAGGAGTGTTCTAAATAGTAGGACTCTGATGACATTGGCTTCTATGACGCCTCACCCTCCAAGAAGACATTTCTATTTTTAGAAATACAGGAACTTGGGGGAGGAGGGCTCAATCAGGGAAAAGGGAGACATATGTAATACTTTAAACAATAAATAAATAAAAAGAAATACAGGAACTTTAAAAGTCACCTTCAATGCCCTTCCCTTTCTTGGCATTCTACTGGAAATACAAAGAAATCAATCTCTTCAATAAATTCTAATAAGTGACAGAATTTTCTGCCAACTGTAGGATTCTTCAAGTTTAATCTCATTAAAGTTCACTGAATTTTCCCAAAGCAGTAATGACCTTTTGAAAGTTTATATTCATCTACACAATTTAATTTTGAATTAAATTTTTGGCTATTGTCTCAAAAGAATCATTTGGCTTTAGCTATTGGGGTTGACATTAGGTGGTAATTCAAATTATTTTAAGTAAGGATTCTCAGCATTCCTATCTGAGCCCCTAAATGTTGATAGTTATGAGTTTGTCCCATCATTTATTATTTTTTTTAATTTTTAAAGCTTTATTATTGAAAGTATTGCATATGTCCCCTTTTCCTCCCCCGAATTGGCCCCTTCTAGCCCACCTCCGCCCCGCCCCCACCCCCACCACCGCCCCAGGCCTTCACCACCCTATTGTTTGTGTCCATGGGTAATATATATATATATATACACACACACAACTATTTTGGTTGATCACTTACCACTCACCCACTGTCCCCTGCCTTCCCTCTGAGGTTCCACAGTCGTTCTATGCTTCTATGTCTCTAAGTCTATTTGTCTTGCAATTTATTAATTCATTCATTCATTTAATGAATATTTATTGCTCATCTTCTGTGTGGGGCAGGCATTGTGGTAAGTCCTGGGGATATACAGTCTCTGATCTCATGGAATTTACATTATGGTAGGGGTGGATAGATATTCAGTAAACAAATAAAAAACTAATACAGAGTACAATACATGGTGGTCAGTTCCATGAAGACAAATAAAGCAAGGAAGGATGATAAGTATTGTCAAGAGGAGAAGAGTTTGAAATGTTTAAAAATGGAAATCAGGGAAACACTAAGTGAAACTGTGATATTTAAGCAAATACCTGAAGATGGTGATGGAACAAGCCATGTGGATATCTAGAGAATGAACATTTGAGGCATAGAAAATAGCCAGTGCATATAATTATATAATGAATAATTACAATAATATATATTGTTAAATTAAATCTGACTGCAAGCTTCCACTCAGCAAAGCTGATGGGATGTCCAGCCTTATTGGTAGCCCTTTCCACTCTCTGGACTCAGAGTGGAGTCCCCTTCCTGTGCTCTGGAAAAAGGCCTTCACTCCATCGTGGTCATTGCTGGGAAAGTCATGGCTCAAGCTTCCAGCTGAGCGAGCTGCTGTCTCCTCATCGTGTCATCTTCCTGGAGACTGACTTGGTCCCCTGAGGCCACAGATTTAGGGATCAGCCCCAGAGAGGTCCTGCTCCATCTAGGTATGCTGAATGGGAGCTTAAGTTCCCTGTATTTCCAAGGTAATTACTAGTTCCTCCATCCCCTTAGGCTTCAAGGATCCAACTACTCTTCTCTCTACTTTCCCGCCTCCCCACAATACCTCAATGGAGCTTCCTAGCATTTATGAGCTAGGTTTGTCTGTCAATTATGTTGTTGTTGGCAGTGGTGGTGGTGGTTGGTGGATGGGTTGGTTTATTGTTTCTTTGTTTATTTAAAACAAAGACTTATTAATTTCCCAGGAGGCAGGGAAATTCCAGCCCTCCAGGATGCAATGCTTTAATTGCTCTCTTGAGGGAGGGTTGAGGGAAAAGTATTTTTATTCTTTCAATAGAAGAAAATAGAGTTAAGATCTCTATTAGGTTAATCAACCACATGAACATCTGTGGAATCTTCTCCCAGCTCTCCAAGGACCGCCAATCACTTTGTTCCAGGGTACCATGAGTTCTTGCCTAGATGATTTCAACAGGTTCCTACCTGACCTCTCTTTATCCAGTCTTGTTTCCATTCAACTCTTCTCCATACTGAAACCAAAGTAACCTTTCTAAGGCAATAATCTGATGAGGCTTAAAACCTCTTTGTCAATTAAAGAACAGGCACGTGATCCAATTTAGGCCAGTGAGAGAAGCGTGGCCAGGATTTCTGGGAAAGATATTGTTTTTCTTCTATGAAACTCTCTGCTTTCCTCTGAATGTGGTTGTGTGCCATCTTGCCTCCAGAGGAAACTTGAAGTAGAAAGGATGTCGTGGGAAATCCTACGGTGGATAGAAAGGTCCACTAGGTTGGTACTTTTCCAAACTGCCTGCATGTCAGACTCACCCAGGACATTTATTTAGATTCTCCAATGCCAGCGATTTGAATTCTTAATTGAGAAGCAGGGCCTGGAAACCTGTATTTTTAATGAGTTTTCCACTGATTCTGTGGGTTGAGACCCACTGAGTCAGAGGCTTCCTAAATTTATTTCAAACTCGGAGCTTCCTTTTCTGAAGAATCTGACAAATATAAACCAGGATGGAGCAGAGCCAGGTTGGCCGTGATTCTCCCACTGTATTTACATTGTAAATAGCACAGGGTCAAAACACTGCCCTGCTCTGGAGGAGTCCCAGACGTACACTCACTCCCTTTCCTGGGAAGTTGGCATCGTCTATCCTTTTGCAGAACAGACTTCCATTGTGCTCTCAAACAGCTCGGTTAATGATTTATTGAGCTCCATCAAAAAGAGAAACTTCTCCATTAGGTTTCTTGGCGAATATTTCAAAAGACAAAAATAACAAGACCATCTAGGGTTGTGAGACACATGGAAAATATCCCTTGCCTTAGCCAGTTTGGATCAGTGGATAGAGCATCAGCCTGCACATCGAAGAATCCCAGGTTCGATTCTGGTCAAGAGTATGTACCTCGGTTGCAGGCTCTTTCCCAGCCCCAGCCCTGGTTGGGACTCTTGCAGGAGGCAACCAATCAATATGTTTCTCTCACATCAATATTTCTCTCTGTCTTTCCCTTTCTCTTCCACTCTAAAAATCAATGGGAAAATATCCTCGGGTGAGGGTAAAATAAATAAATAAAATCCCACCAACAGGAGTGATCCAAATTGAGCTTGTGAGAACCATGATCTCTTGCTCTAGATGCAGAATCACAGAATGGTTTGAGCAATTCCTGTTTTCCTACCTGCCCATCTTCAGTCTCCTCTCTTGTGACAGAGCCACATAGGGAAGGATTCATGGAGACTGGCAGGAACCTGGTCCTAGAACTTGGGGCTGGAAGGAGGGGCTGGACTTCCACTACCTGCAAGGGTTAGGAGAAGGGCTTGTTGAGTTGGTAAAGATATAAAATCCAGTGAGGACCATGATGGGTTACAGCTGGTGGCCTGGAAAGAAGCAAGCATTAGGGAATGCCTGTAAGATGTGCCCTGACAGGTGTCCTGGCAGGTGGTCACAGCCCATGGGAAAGAAAATAGGCAGGTGTATAGGCAGGCTAAATCTCGGCAATCTGACCACATTCTCATCCCTCCAGTGTTATCTCAACACACAGGGTGTTCTGTGTCAATATAAGCACAGTGTGTCCTTTCTGCCTGATATTCTCCCTTCCCTCCCTACAACCCCTGCTTGAGCTCACGGTCCTCAAACACCCCTTGCTCAGAGCAGCCTCCACCACCCTTGCCTTATGACCTCACGTCATATGTACCCTATTTCCTGGCATTCTTACAGTTTGTAGTTATACCATTAAAAGTGTGACTTAAAAACAATTGTCTACTCTAACTCCGTGAAGGCAGCAATAATGTCTGTCTTGAGTCCCAAGGCATCCCCAGAACTTATGTGCCCAGCACATGGTAGGCACTTGCTCAAGAAATGAACAATTATCTTCTTATATTTTTCTTCCCCACTAACCAGTGAACCTAAAAGAACCAGATTCAATTTATCTTTGTATCCTCGGATAACCCAATCGATGACTCAGTACATAATTATCTGGTTGTACTAAACTCAACCTATCAGGAGTAGCAGTGCCCCGGGCACTGGACTGGGATCCAGGGGAAAAGCCCTCCTCCTCCAGTCTGTGAAATGCAAGCTGGCAATGAGGACATGCGATTGAAGCAGTTTCCTTTCTTAGTTTCCATTTTTTACCTCCTCAGAATTGTACCTAGAGATTCAGATGAGGCCAAAGCACGATGTCTCAAGAACAAGCTCCTGCTGAAGTAGCTGCTCCCTCCCATGACTGAGAACTCAGCCCGATAGTCATGTTACACGTGTGCCATGCTCTCCGCGTCTGCTGCATGGTCTCGGGTGGTCCTCACAGCAGCTGCCCTACAGGCGGGCGCCAGGTTCCTTCTGCCAGAGGAGGAAGCTGGGTCTCCGAGACGAGTGATTGTCGGGGGTTGCACAGCCTCTGGACCGGGCTGTCAGGACCCAGTGAGATCTTCCGACCCTGCTCTGAGCTCACTGTCCTAGGCTCATGCTGAGGGAGCTGCCTGGACACCCCTGGGAGCCGAGTAGCCCCGAGAACAGAGCACAGGCGCAGTGTGGCCCGCATTCCTCGGGGTGTCCATTTTAGCTGAATGCGAAGTAAACCTAAAAATTGTATACAAAAACAAATGCAGATAGGTTCTGCCGTAAGACACAAAAGGGTGACTTTTTTAGTTAAAATGTGAGATCTCGAACGTTTAGTTGATAATAATGTAACAACGTTGGTTCACTGTTTGTGAGAAATGTACCGTAGTGATCAGATGACAGTGATAACAATCGTGGAAAGTAGGTGTGGGTATGCGGGCACTCTATACCATTTTCCCAATAATCCTGTAAATCTAAGACTGTTCTGAAATGAAAACTTTATTTTAAAAAGTATGAGCTATCAAAGAAACTGTATTTTCCTTCAGGGGTTTCTGGTCAGAGGTACAGGTACCCCTGCTAGAGGTGTGTCAGAGACAATGTATAAAAAAGCATTGCCCACCCCCTGTTGTTTGCAGAAGGACAGTCTACAGCATTTTGCAAAGCTTGCATTTCTTTCTTTCTTTCTTTTTTTTTTTAAATATATTTTATTGATTTTTTACAGAGAGGAAGGGAGAGAGATAGAGAGTTAGAAACATCGATGAGAGAGAAACATCGATCAGCTGCCTCCTGCACATCTCTACTGGGGATATGCCCGCAACTCAGGTACATGCCCTTGACCGGAATCGAACCTGGGACCTTTCAGTCCGCAGGCCGACGCTCTATCCACTGAGCCAAACCGGTTTCGGCAAAGCTTGCATTTCTTAAGAGAAGAACAAAAGAGCAGGATGGTAAGGATATTTTCACTCCTCTCCCATGGCCACTGTGAGAAGAGGGACAGGCACATAACCAGTGAGCCCGCCCCAGGTTCCCACCTGAGTGGAAGGGATTCTATTACCACAAAGTATGCCTCACCCTATTCCAGCCTCCACCACAACCTTCCAGAGCATGTTATTCGTGCACACCCCCAAATAACCTTGAAAAAAGTAGTGAGGCCCTAACCGGTTTGGCTCAGTGGATAGAGCGTCGGCCTGCGGACTGAAGGGTCCCAGGTTTGATTCCGGTCAAGAGCATATTCCTTGGTTGCGGGCACATCCCCAGTGGGAGTTGTGCAGGAGGCAGCTGATCGATGTTTCTCTCTCATCGATGTTTCTGGCTCTCTATCCCTCTCCCTTCCTCTCTGTATAAAATCAATAAAATATATTTTTTTAAAAAAAGTAGTGAGAACTCAGCCATTTACAGTAAGTCCCAGAGGACACACCCTGGCACCCAATGGACACCACCCATTAGTGCTGGGAGAGTCAGCCGGGGAGTGGGGTGCCTCCTCAGGGACATCCATTCAGGACTTCAACCTCCATCCACCACAGAGACCTAACGATAGAACTTCATGAGCCTGGGGCATATGGGCTCTGTTGCTTCTGAAAGATTCTTTAGCCATCTGGGAAACAGGTGTTGAAGTTCCACCTTAAGATTCAAAGGTGGTTTAAGCTGCTGTTTCTCCCAACTGTAAAGGGACCAAGACTCAGATGTTCTTCATAATCTCTTGACTGTCTGTTTCTGTGCAGCTTAGAATGGGCAGTAGGGCTCTGACGTTGGGGAAGATGGAAGAGAGAAGAGAATAATCCAGAAACTCTAGCTACACTTTAAACACAGTATTGTAGTCAGGTTAGGGCAGTGATGGCGAACCTTTTGAGCTCGGCGTGTCAGCATTTTGAAAAACCCTAACTTAACTCTGGTGCCGTGTCACATATGGAAATTTTTTTATATTTGCAACCATAGTAAAGCAAAGACTTACATTTTTGATATTTATTTTATATATTTAAATGCCATTTATCAAAGAAAAATCAACCAAAAAAATGAGTTCACGTGTCACCTCTGACACGCGTGTCATAGGTTCGCCATCACTGGGTTAGGGTATGGTTTCCAGAAACAGCTTGAGAACTGACAGTCAAGAACTTGGATTTGAATAACTAAATTAAGCCAAGGTAAATTTTACACCAGTGTCATCATCTTTACCATCAAAACAAATATTATTGATTGCTCAATTTAATTTAGAGCTCTTAAGGAATTTATGACCTAATTTGGGCAACAGGAAAGATGCATAAAGAGATAATAAACAAGAAAAGCACAGAAGAGGAAAAGAAAACCAGTGTACAATGCTCTCTAGGGCTTGACAGGCAGAAAGGCTTCAGGAGGAGCTACGGCTTGAGCTAAACATTGGACCTGGACAAGAAGAGACAGAGCAAGCCAGGTGTGGGAATGGCAGAGGGAAAGGCACAGAAGCAGTGCTGGGGGAAAGAGGAGGCTCGTTTGGCTGGAATGAAGAGCTGGGGTAGAGGATTGTTGTGTGATGGAAGACATAGGAGGGGAGACAGGATAAAACCTTGGCTAAAACTTGAGATTTTTCCTGTGGGTAGTGGGGAGCACAGTGGTGGAAACTTTAGTGTACAGGAGGCAAGGGGTAGGGAGAGGGGGTGGCAGGGAGACCAGTGAGAAGGGCGTGGCACTGGAGCAAAACTGAGATGATTTAGGGCAGACAACTATGTGGGAAGGCAAGGAAGTGACAGATGCACAAGATTTATGAAGGACAAATGGATAGGAATTGGTGTTTGAGATGGGAGACGGGAGGAAGGAAGAAGAGAAAAAAGAAGAGTAAAGGCACCCAAGATGACTCTCTGGTTTCCAACCAGAGTGACTGAGAGAATAATCACATTCCCAGCAGAATTTTTCTTCCCCTCTCTCAACAAGATTCCTCTCATTCTTTTATTTTGGTTGTCCCTCAAAACTAAAGAAAACCCCACCCCAGCTGGTCCTAAAAGTGAATATCATAGGATCCTGATTCCTTTTTTGTGTAAAGAGAACTGAGGCTATGTGACTTGTACAAGATTGTACAACAGGGCAGAAGCAGACTGGCACTAAGACCTAGGTCTGATGGTTCACAACATGATCCCAAACCGCGGATCTTAAGGGAGCCCCGCAATTACTTAGTGGCCCCACTTATTTTTACTGATAAGAAAGTTGAGGTCTGCAAATGAAGAGTGACTTCCTCAAGGTCACATGGCCAGTGAGTAGCAAGCTCAGACTAGACCTGGCTTTCTGAATCCTAATCTAGCTAACCTCCTTGCATTTTCACTTATTGCTTGGTATTTTATCTGTGTGCATGCACGTGCACAGGCATACTTCCTTTTTTTCTTTTTTTAAAAATTGATTTCAAAGAGGAAGGGAGAGGGAGATAGAAACATCAATGATGAGAATCACTGATCAGCTGCCTCCTGCACGCCTCTCACTGGGGATTAAGCCTACACCCCGGGCATGTGCCCTGACCGGGAATAGAACTGTGGCCTCCTGGTCGATGCTCAACCATTGAACCACACCGGCTGGGTCATGTGTGCTTTCTTGAGCAACAGAGGACAATATTGGAATGATGTTTTCTCTGTGGATTTACCACAAAATATATCCATCAGACTCCTCAATGATAAAATCCTTAAAATCCTGGGTTTATTTGTGACTTAGATGACAGATGGCTATCTTCCATCTCGACCCTGACCATTTCTGGATTTCTTTTGGGTCAGATTATCTTGGCTGAGCTCTGAGATCTGTCACTTTTCCCAGTCCTATCCCTTCATTACCCTGACAAGACAGGAAAGATCTGGCACCTTTTTCACATGGGGTAAACTTATCAAATTTCATCATTTGCAAGCTAATTGGGAAGAAAAAGGACTGGGAGTAAGAAAAGGTAAAAGCAGGAAGCACATAGCAGTAGGTGCTCGGTGAGTATCTAAGAGGGAGATCAAAGAAAAGAAGGTACAGAACACTGATGGGCAACGGAAGAATGGCCTTGACGGAAAAAAGGATTTTTGATTAATGAAGAGAAGGAAGGGGCAGAATTCTGCTCACTCCACCAGAGTGGTTCTTGGGAATTCCCTCTGCCCACTCCACCAGGGGGCTCCTGGGGAGGCCCTGAACAAGACGCAGCCCTTCAGCTCCCAGCATTCTGTGGCTAATTGAAAAAAACTCATTGATACTAGGCCTGATGTTATGCCAGTCTCAGAAGCTGCCAAACATCCAGTCACTCCTCCCCCTAAAAAATACTTAGGGAAGACAACAGAACCTTTTTCTGTCTGTTGAGGGAGACACACAAGGCATCCCAGACACTTTTCTTTTCCACAAATCCCTCCTCAATCTGAAGGGGGCTGCCTGGCAATGTTCCCATCCTTCCCAAGGGCCTGTGTTGCCCAGGGTCGCCATTCACAGAAGAGTTGTCATCTCCAACACCCCTCTGGAGGCCTGGATGGCTTATGTCAGAGCACCTGGGTTCCTCCCTTCTCTGGGATAGAGCAAATGGATGAGCCCCAGAAAGAATAAACATTGGCATATGGAGCCATGGTGGGGACAAGAAGTCTATTTGTTTGGTGTTCTAGGAAATGAACAAGAGGAAATACATCTTAGCCAGGAAAGAAAAAAAATAACCTGTCAAGTTATGAATGACAGCCAAGTCCATGGGAGTTGGGATGTCAAACAGACAGATGAGGAAGGCACTGGCTAGGCTTCCAAGGAAGATGGCGCCTGAAATGGTGGGGATAGTTGACAGGCTGTGGCCCAGTGTGAGAGCTACGATCATCTCATATAAACAGAGTGATCACTTTGTCACTGACCGTGAGTGTCCCATTGATCAGCCAAAGGTTGCATGTGCAGTATGCAGAATTCTACTTCTGGAAGGGCATAGAAGAAAACCAACCATGTCCAAGGTAAGTTTCATTTATAAACTGTGAATTCCTAGAAAGTGAATGTGTGTGTGTGTGTGTGTGTGTGTGTGTGTGTGTGTGTGTGTTGCCATGTGCCAGGGATGGACTATATTTTCATTGGGTACTTCCTGCTGCTGCTACTGCTGCTGTTACTAACATTTCTTGACATCTCTGTGCTGATAGATGAGAAGCTATTGGCTGTTTTAGTTGTTTACTGGACTTTCTGTCTTCCAGTCTCCACTTCTCAGGCTAATTTGCCATTTCCTAATGGGGAGACATCTAACTAGATTGAGATAAGTCCATTAACACATGTCAATACATGTCAGCAAAGCTCTGAAAATACAAATTATCCAGAGGACAATTACATGTCCACTGTGACTGCTTCCAGGTATGTTTTATGCTCAAAACAAAGGAAAAACTATACTGATCTGGCGCTGGCACATCCCTGCCCATTACAAAAAAGGATAAACCTAGGACATACTATATCTTATAACATGATTGAGACCAAGAGACAGTTAGACCTGCCTCTGGCTGTTACCCTAACTCCAGTATCTCACTGTTCGTTGCACATTAAAAAGCAATATTATTCCATAGGATCTTCCAGAATGAAGTTCGCTCTTGAAATCATTCAGAACCAGCTAGCTCAAGATCCATATAAAGACACAGCTTCATTAACCTGGAAGGGAGAGCCTTGAGAAGCTTGCTCCAAAATGTAGGGAATGGTAAAAGAAAAACAATGCTTGACTGAGGAGTGGAAATGTCTTTCAAAGAAAACAAGACAATCCTGAAGTCCCTCACTCACCTTTCTGGGCCAGCTGCCTCTTTCGGAAACGCCCAGCTAATCTGTCTGGATTCATCACAGGAGAGCAGCTTTTACCTACAATCCATCAGCTGGAGAAAGGCGCTATCACTTTTTGGAAGGTAAACACAAGGATTTGGTTTGGGGTTGCTGAATTTCTGACAGTACTCCAGAGATTTTCAACCTAACGTGCAATTTTATAAAGAGGCTTATGTTTTAAAGTGTCTGCTTGTAAAATTAACTTTCATGGAATTTTGTTTTCTTGGATCCTTGCTGTTTCCTTCCTATTGATCTAATGAACTTGGCATTTCAAAGTCATTGAGGTAGAGATAGTACATAACATTATACTTGTGCTTTAAATCAATACGCTCCCAGAGATTGGTGTTTTTTAATGGGTCACCCTATGGCAGGCATGAAGTCATAGAATCATCAAAATCGTCTGACTCTAAATCAACCGTCAGTGTTGCAGCTAGAGAATATGAGGCATCAGAAGGTGAAGTGACTTGGCCAGAGCCATGCAGTGCCAGAGGCAGACGTCAAGTCCAGTCCTCTTCTCACCTCTCTTGTGGCCAAAAAGCAGCAGTATTTTGAAACTTTAAACCCCAAAGGAAGAAGTCAACATTTTCTAATCACTTTAAAACCAAAAGATGAATCTATTGGCCTCCAAAATGGATTGGGTGAAAGGCAAGGAAGGGATCAAATGGCAGGGAATAAATGAATGGGGAGAGAGCCATTTATTTGTTTCTAGTTTTAAGGGTGATTGAGGTCTCATTAGGGGCTTACGAGGGACAGCCTGCTCGAAGTTTGGAGTTTTGCCTTCTGTGACTGCATCAGGGCCACGTGTTTAACCTGGAAAGTGGAGAGAAGATCTGCTTCACCCAGAGCCGGTGATATTGCATCAGCCAATCCCTTCTTCTATTCGTCAGTTTCCTCATGCATCTGCCTGGAGTCACGGGGTGTTTCCTGCTGAACCTGAGCCTCTCCTCCAAGCCACATCAGCCCCTCCAAATCTTTCCTTCTGGGCCTTTCCCAGAAATAAATTCTTGGTAGCAGTTATAAAAGTCCAGCTCCTCTAAGCAGAGCAACGCCCCTGGCTTCTACAGGAGACCAAGGCATTTGGCAGGTAAGAATCACTAACTTTAATTTTTCCTGGTTTCTGCAAAATTGACGATGACATTTCCTAAAGGCTTCTCAGAAAGCTTGGTACAGGATTTGGACTTGTTGGGCATTCTCTGGTCCCAGATTTGGCAGCCACTATGGTAGGTCATCCCTGTTTGATGTACGGGAGAATGTGATTATGTCCAGTGAGGGGCAAGGAGGACAGGTGTTCAGGGCACACAGAGAGTTGGGGGGAAAATAATAACAGAATAATGCTCTATGTCAGTGGTTCTCAACCTTCTGGCCCTTTAAATACAGTTCCTCATGTTGTGACCCAACCATAAAATTATTTTCGTTGCTACTTCATAACTGCAATGTTGCTACTGTTATGAATCGTAATGTAAATATCTGATATGCAGGATGGTCTTAGGCGACCCCTGTGAAAGGGTCGTTCGACCGCCAAAGGGGTCGCGACCCACAGGTTGAGAAACACTGCTCTATGTGGTATTTTTGAGAATGGTGTGATATCATATGAAAAATTTGCAGTGTTTCAAAGGGTTTCCTAAGCCAAGGCTGTCAGATCTTCATCTTGTTTCCAGCATCTCATGTCTACAGCAGATCTGAACATCTGATTAGCCTTGAACGTCTAGACTCAGGTGTCTTCAATGCCCTCTGCACAGCTGGCTCTTAACCAAGTGTATGAATTGCAGCAATATTAGATAGGTTTAATTTGAGGGTGGAAAAAGCGGTTGAATCACATTGCTTTTTATGTGCTTAGGTGGCTGAGATAAAGGGTTGTTTCTGCTATAGTCGGCTTGATAAGAGCTATCTCCACTCCATTCTCCTTCTGATCCTGCAGCTGCTCAAAAGATCAAATAGAGCGTTCTTGGGGGTGTTTGGGGTGTTCGTTGGTTTTCCTACCGACTCATTCACCTCCCTCAACAGAGCTCTCACAATTCATGAAAAAGGATCCCACTGACTCCTTCCTCTCTCAGGTCTTCCTGCAGCCTCCTTGGTAATTTCTCAGCAAGTGTGAGAGTCGGACTCTGGAAGGCCTTAGTTTTCAGAGTGTGGTCTGTAGGCCAGCAGCAACAACAACACCTGGGAGCTTGTTAGAAGTACAAATTCTTGGGCCCCTCTATGACCCCCGAGTCAGAATCTGCATTTAACATGATCCCCAGGTGATTAATAGGCTCATCAAGGTGTGAGAAGCCTGCTAAGGGACAGTCACCACCCTCTTCCACTGTACCATCCAGATGCTGAACTTTTCTGCTCTAGGAATTTCTTTCGTTCAGCATGGACCCAACACCTATTAAGTACTAACACTAGGTTTGGCTGCTGGAGAAACAAATAAACAAGACATATCTCTTGAGGAGCTCATGGCCTGATAGGGGAAACATACATGAAAACAGTGATATGTGAGCTGAAACCTGCAGTCCAACGCTGCCTGCCACTCCTGCCTGCCGCTTCTGCTCATCCCGGCCTTGCTGTGCCTGCCACCTCCGCTCAGCAGGCTTGCTGCTGCTCTGCTGTGGTCTCCAGGCTGTGGTGGCCAGTCGTGAGCCCTGACACTGGCACCCGTTGGTCAGCTGAGGGGTGCTCCCATTGTAGGAGGGCACTGACCATCAGGGGGCAGCACCTGCATTGAGCATTTGCCCCCTGGTGGTCAGTGAGTGTCATAGCACCAGTCAAGCAGTTGAGTAGTTGCTTAGGCTCTTATGTATATTTATATATAAACTAGAGGCCTGATGCATGAAAATTTGTGCAAGAGTCGGCCTTCCTTGCCCCAGCTGCTGGTACTGGCTTCCCTCTGGCAGCCAGGATCTGGGCTGCTTCCCTCCTCTGGCCACCGGCAGGCACCCGGGACCTGGGCTGCTTCCCTCTGGCCCTGGCTTTGTCCGGAAGGACATCCGGAATGACGCCTGGAAGGACGTCTGGTCCAATTAGCATATCACCCTTTAATTAGTATAGATGATACCTTTTACTCCAAAACCATTCTCTTTGTTTGGCTGCAAAGGTAGGTTTCTGCTGGCTCAATGGTCTCCTTGAGTCACAAAGAAGACTCTGGTTCTACTTGGGTCCATATAGGTATAAGGACAGGAACCCATCAGGGGTCAAGTCCTTTGAGAACTCCTCTCAGAAAAAAAAAAAACCAAAAAAATTGCCAGAGAGAATCTTAGCCAGAGTTATTTGTTCTTATCTTGCCTTTTTTTTCTAGAGTTAACTTATAACAAGGCAAAAATTATTAGGGGGACCATAAAATGGCATAAGGAAAGATTGAGGGAGTGAGAGAGAGGCTGAACTGACCAGTTAGTTCTTTTCTGGGCTGGCCTAGTCCAAGGGGCTATTATCTAGAGCGTGTCTGGAAGGCTGCCTGGTGGTCTCTCAGGCAAAGCCCCTGAACTACAATTTCTCTTTGGGAGCTTCGAGCAGGTGTGGAGGGGACAGCCAATCTGAGAATGTTCTCCTTGACGTGTTTCTGGGGTTCACCAGTGAACACACACTGAGGGGAGAATTATGCCCTCTTGTGCAAGCAGAGGGCCTGCCAAGAACATAGTCTAAACACATGATCATTCCATCCGCATATGGAGACCTCCCTAGGTTGGAGTTAGAATCTCCTCAAAAGATGTTTAAGGTCTATTCCACCAAACCTAACCAACACTCTAAGCCCCTAAGCCCCCATCAGCAAACAAAGCTGTACAAGTTTTAGCCTGATGATTCAGGTTCCAAGTTAAAGCTCATAATGAAAGGAGCTGGAATCTCTCCAGGCCACCTGGGACACAGCTATGGGCTCAGAGGAGTCTGAGCTTTGCCACAACTTTCATTCCTGTGTTCCCATCAAGTTGGCTGTTTGAGGGAAGTGAAGCCCCTGCTAGTTGTGAAGGGAATTGCTGAGTGTCTGCTTCTAGGGCATACTTCCCGGTGTTGGGCCAGAGGATGGCTTGCAAGGAGCAATACATCCTGAGGGGAAAGAGGGAAGGAACCCACAGACATGTTCCAGGTCTGGTAACAGCATTTCTCTTTGAGACAGGTAGGTGGCAAGACGGGTACAGGATCTCAGTCACTGGCTGTCAGGACACGATAAAAAGTCCTGCATCACTTGGTCCAACCCTCCTCACTTGGCAGGTCAGTGGCCCAGAGATATTAAGTGAAGTAACCTGCCCAGTGTCATAGAGCTACTTAGAGCAAATGCAGAACTACAACTCAGGATCTCCAGACACCAAAGCCTGAGTTCTTTCCCTCCCACTGCCTCATTCGAGCACCTGGCATGGGCCTGCACATATGGTAGATGCTGTTACTATAGCTTCCCCTTCTCTGTTCCAATGTGAGGGTGTCTGCTGTCCCTGGGGCTTCTCTGCTTTACCATCCCCTTTCTGGGGGCTTGACAAGGCTCACACCACGATCTGTATCTTGTTTCAGCGATGCGGGCCCTTCTCTGTGTCCCAGGCCTCCTCGCTTCCCTGGCCTTGCTCCACGCTGCAGCATCTGCCACCAGTGGTAAGTGCCTCCCTATATTGTCTTCCTGGGGCTACTGCAGCAAAGGACCACAGACTGGTTGGCTTAAGGCAACAGCAAGTTTTTTTTCCAACAGTTTGGGAGGTTAGAAATCCAAACTCAAGGTGCCAGCAGGATGCTCCTCTGAAGACTCCAGAGCAGTAATTTTCAGCCGGTGTGCCGCAAGAATTTTTAACACATGCAATACCGTATATTTAGGGCACTGACCTCTTTTCCCTTACATTGTCAAATTAAAAAAATGACAACGGTCGGTCAACACAACAATAGTCATCAGGGGTGAACGCCCTGTCTTGAACCATAAATACATAGGTCATATAATAGAGTTGCATCTTATTGGTCACATCACATAAGGTTGCATCTGATTGGTTAATTATTGGTACCAGAAAGTTTCCTAATCTTGATCTTCTGCTTGCTCAGATTTGAGGGACTGTGTGTGTGTGGGGGGGGGAGGGGGGGGGCGGGGGAGGTGAGAAAGAGGGACAGAAGCAGAGGGCATCTCCCAGGAGTGGCATCTGATACCTTCTGCTTGTTTCTTCCCCTCCAAGAACAGGCCACCAAGACTGCTACCATGTCTTATGTTGTGAGTCAGGTCAAGGTCCAAGTCAACAAGGCCTTCCTGGATTCCCGGACCAGGTATTTGAGACACAAAGAGGAAGGTTTCCATGGTGGCAGGGGAGGGAAATGCCTAGTATTTCAGCAACTGTCTCCAAATGAAAATTCTCTCCCCCTCCTTAATGTCAATCCTCTTATCGTCCCAAGCTGGGGATTGAATAAAAGCCACAAAGTCAGTGTTCATCACCTCCCATGCAAGTCATGCATAGGATGACCAGCCTGTTTAGAACTTGTCCTCATTCATTAGCTCTTGGACTTGGGGGCCTCATGGAGATGTAAAGAATCACATTTAAACAGCTTGTTACACAAGCACATCGACAATCCAGTAATCATGACTGGCAGTGGAATGAAGGCATCAACACAGCAATGGTTGCTACTGCAGGTATAGGAGTCAGGGAAGCCGGATGGAGGATGAGAAGGAGCTAGCCCTGTGGAGAGGCAGAGGGATGGCTTTCCAGAGACTGGAACAGCACAGGCAAAGGTCCTGGGGCAGGAAAGAGGTTAGGGTTCCTTCTTATGAAGGTTGGGGCAGGCTAGAAGGGGATAGGCCTGGTGATTAGAGCCTGGTTATCACAGTCCCTATGCTTGGCCCACATGCCCACATAACCCCTCAGGCTGAGACCCCATGTCCCCTCACACTGGAAATAGAGTTAATAGTGACAGGCCAGGTGTTCAGCCAGTGAATTGTACCCCTAAAGCAGCGTTGTCTTCTGTGTGAATTCGAGCCTCTTCCAATATTGCAGATGACCTCAGAGAACCCCTTCAGCTCATGCATGAGGAGAGTGAGGCACAGGGAAGGGGAGTGTCCTCATGGAGGGACTTTTCGGACACCACCTTGCCTTGGTCTTCTCTGTACCATCACAAGCTTCTTAGTAAAAGGGTTTGGGCTTCTCATTTTACACATGGGAAATTAAGGAATAAAAAGGCTTAACATCTGGCCCAAGAAATGGCCAGCAAGAGGCTGGGTGCTAGGCCCACATCTAAACAAACTCCACACCAACTCTAGGGCCACAGGTGATTAAGAATGCTCTCATGGGCATGCCATTTCTAGAATTCTCCACCCACAAGCCTCCGTGAGATGCTAGGTCCTTGGCTGTGGTCCTCAGTCGGAATCTGTATGTCCTGGGACTACGGTGTTTTTAAGGTTCCCCAATCGATTCTGCCACAGCTGCAACCCTTTGGTTCTAACCCAGGCAGCACTCAGTCCACCTGCCTTTCCTCTCTCGGAGCCAGACCTGACAAAGCTTAAAGGCACACGGCAGCTTCCTCCTCCCAGAATAGCTCTTCCAGAGGCATCAGAAGAGAGCGGAGCAAAGATCCTGAAAGCACTCCCTCCGTGGCCTCCCCACACACACACCACCTCACACCCCTTCTACAGGCCAGGGCCCAGGGGGCCCGGTCATGACTCCCCCACCCCCCTTGCTCTTCACTGTAGGCTGAAGACTTCCATGAGCAATAAGGCAGCCACCACCCGACAGCTCTCAGAGTACCTCAAGCATGCCAAGGGCCGGACGCGCACAGCCATCCGCAACGGGCAGGTGTGGGAGGAGTCCTTAAAGAGACTGAGGCAGAAAGCGACCTCCACCAATGTCACAGGTACAGAAAACCCAGAGGAAGTACTAACGTCAGTGAACACGGGCTCCCTGTTCCAAACCACAGTGTCACCACTTTCCGCCTGTGAAGGGGACATTTCAGCCACCTGTGTCTGGGGCACTTAGAGGAGATGAGATTTCCAACTTGCTCCGGGTAACGTGGAGCTGGAACAATGAGCTGATGATCGATCCTGAGTTCCTCCACCCCCACCCCCTACCCAGTGTCACAGCTCATGGAGAGTCATGGAGGAAGGGGTTAGGTTCTGGCATCCAGTGAGGAAAGATACACGGCCTAGGGCTTGGGCAAATCCCCAAGTTCCCAAAGAAGGAAACCGGGACAAGGTGAGGAGAAATAGGGAGCCCTTTGGACACTGAGACTCAAATGGGCTGGGGGTTGAACCCCGGTCTCTGCAAACTGTCACAGCTGGTCCCCGAGAAGAAGCCTCTTGGGCCAGATTCCCTCTCCTGTCTTTCGCTGTAGTCGCTGGGACGGACCACAGGCTGCACCAGGAGGTTGGATCTCTCTCCACGCTGTGCCCACATGGAGGCCGCTGATGCCTACCCTCCCGCCCACTATGTTACTGCTCCCAAGACCACAGTGCGCCTCACTCAAAAATGACCTGTTCCTCCCCAACGTCTTTCCTATCTAAATTCCTGCTTGCTCACTACTGTAGATGTCAGAGAAGCTTTATTACAGTGGTTCTCAACCTTCTGGCCCTTTAAGTACAGTTCTTCATGTTGTGACCCAACCATAGAATTATTTTCGTTGCTACTTCATAACTGTAATGTTGCTACTGTTATGAATCGTAATGTAAATATCTGATATGCAGGATGGTCTTAGGCGACCCCTGTGAAAGGGTCGTTCGACCGCCAAAGGGGTCGCGACTCACAGGTTGAGAACCGCTGCTTTAGAAAAAAAAAGCAGTCTTATCAAACTAACTCATACTAACTTGTGCTTAGCCTCTCTGGGGTATTTCTATTCTAAAAGAAAGATCTTCAATTCAAATGACCTTGCAAAGAATTACTAACAATTCTGGGGACTCCGCGGTTACTATCTGTGTGGCCTGGGGCAAGTCTCTGAGCACTATGGGCTCAGTTTCTTCTCTGTAAAATGGGGATTTAAATCCTTACCTTAGTGAATTCTCAGGATTAGATGAGAGACCACCTCGGGAATGCTTGCTTAGAACATAGAATGTATTCCAAAAAGTGTACGTTCACCCCTGGTTTCCCTTTCCTGCCTCCCCCAGTGCGTCTGAGCGGAGGAATAACTCAGCCCCTTGGGCGTCCCTTCTGTTTCAGACCCCAGCCTGGACTTGACTGCACTCTCCTGGGAGGTGGGCTGTGGGGCCCCTGTCCCTGAAGTGATATGCGACAACAGCTCCTACCGCACCCTTACAGGAGACTGCAATAACCAGTGAGTGGGCTTGGGAGCTACGGGGGACATGCCCTCCTACTGCCACAGCCAGCACACCTGCCTCACCCTGCCCACCTGCCTCACCCAGCCCACCTGCCTCACCCTTCCCACCTGCCTCACCCAGCCCACCTGCCTCACCCTTCCCACCTGCCTCACCCTTCCCACCTGCCTCACCCAGCCCACCTGCCTTACCCTTCCCACCTGCCTCACCCTTCCCACCTGCCTCACCCTGCCCACCTGCCTCACCCTGCCCACCTGCCTTACCCAGCCCACCAGCCTTACCCTGCCCATCTGCCTTACCCAGCCCACCTGCCCAGCCCAGCCCAGCCAGGGGCTTTGCCCCTTGGGCATTCCAAGCCCAGCCACTTCCTTACCCTCCTAAACTTGGGGCACTACTGGAATCTGTTCTGTTGGAACCATCTCCTAACTCCCATCTTCTAAAGAGACTACCTGATCCCACTGGAGGCAGCACCCTTCCCCAGGGCATAGGAGCCCCGCGCCTGCAGGTGGTGGGGGTAGTTCGGAAACCCTCCCGTTTGAGAGGCGCCTCCTCCGCACCCCCTTTCCCTCGGTGGAGGCTCCCGGTCCTTCCTCATGGGATCCCCGAGGGGTTTGCGAGAAGCAAACCCCGGAGTGGACCGACCGCGGCTGAGGGCTGGTCCTGCGGTTTTAGGAGGAACCCCGCGCTGGGCGCTGCCAACAGGGCGCTGGCGCGCTGGCTGCCCGCGGAGTACGAGGACGGGCTCTCCCTGCCCTTCGGGTGGACGCCGGGGAAGACCCGGAACGGCTTCCGGATCCCGCTGGTGAGGCCCCAGCAGGAGGGTGAAGGGTGGGAGTCAGAGGGGAGCAGATGCGCTCCCCACCCATAAAACAAGAAGAAGAAATAGGTGGGAGGACAGCGGGTGCGCGGTGGGGCCGCAGCGGGAGAGACGGACGTTAGGACTCGCTGCCGGGCGATGTTCCTCAGCTGCCACGAGAGGGCAGCAGAGCGCAGAGCCCGGAGCCTAGCCACGTGGCTGTCCCATCCGGGTTGCCCACAGGCCAGATACCCTGGGGCCTCCTAGGCAGATGGCCTCCCTACCCCATCCTGCTTATGCTTTCGCTGCCCCGGCCCCCGGAGTGCATCAGCTGTTGTTTGCCTGGAGGTCCTCTCCCTTGGCCTCATCTGAGTTGGCAGCCCCTCCCCGGAGCCCCTCCCCGACACCTGGCACTTCAGAGGCAGCCGCCTTTGTTTTCCTTCTCCCTAGTGGAAAGGGCATTAGCCTTGGAAGCCATCAAGTCACACAGGCCTGTGTTTAATCCCATCCCTGTCCCTTTGTGGCTGACCTTGGAGAATTGACCGCACCTCTCTAGGACCCAGTTTCATCTACAAAATGGGGGGAATGCCACATACCTCACACGCTTGCCATGAGGATTAAATAAGTGCTCCTTATTTAATCGTAGGAACTCAAAAAACTGCAGCTCAATCTGGATCCTCAAAGCACTTTTTCCTCCAACCCTCCCTTCCCTCCCTTCCCCTCCCGCAGGCCCGTGAGGTATCCAACCAGATTGCCAGCTACCTGAATGAGGAGGATGTTCTGGACCAAAACACGTCCCTGCTCTTCATGCAATGGGGTCAAATTGTGGACCACGACCTGGATTTTGCCCCCGACACTGAGCTGGGGAGCAGCGAGTACTCCAAAGAGCAGTGTGACAAGTACTGTCTCCAGGGAGACAACTGCTTCCCTATCGTGGTAGGCCCTGCCGCTGCGCGTCCCTGACAAGCCCTTGCCTTCCTGATTGGCCCGTCATTTCCGGCCCATCAGCCAGGCTCTCTAAGTAGATTTTGAATTTGCATACTTGAATGCTGATTTGACCGCTTCCTGGTCCTCACAGGTCCATGCATTCACTCATCCATTTATTCAGTAGATAGACATTAATCATTTACTTCGTGCCAGGCAGTGCACTATGTGCTGGAGATTCAAAGGCGAATAAGACACTGTCCCTTCCCTCAAGGAAAAAGGGCCCGTGTGGGAAATGGACAAGTAGCCTCTAATGATACAATCAGGAAGCTCTGGGGAGGGCTGTCTATGTCCCCAACCAGCAGCATTGGCACCACACAGGGACATGGGAGAATGTAAAATCTCAAGCCTCACCCCAGGCATTGGGGAACAGAACCTGCAATTCACCAGGATCCCCAGGAGATTCCTTTTACGCACAGTAAAGTTTGTGGAACTCTGCTGTGATATGTCATCTTGAGGTTCAGGAAGGCTACTCCCCAAAAGAGCTAAAACTTGATGGAGGGATCAGAAATTGTGGGGATTTCCAGCAGGAAGGGAGAGGGACTTGCAATGGTGCCCCTTTTCTTCTTATTCATGGATTTTAGGGTTAGGGGGTGATTCTTTTCTCTCAGACAACAAACAAATCGAGGCTAGGTGGCATGATGTAAAGAACCTGAACTGCGGAGTGAGGCCAATCTGGATCGGAATCTCACATGTTTCTCTTCAAGTCTGTAAGTTTTGGGGCAAGGTACTTAACCTTTCTGAGCCTCAGTTTTCTCACCTGTAAATGGGCCTGAATTAGCTACCTTACGGGGTTCTATGAAGACCCAAAGTAGAAAGTATGCAAAATGCCTCGCACATGGTAGTTACAAAATACATACATGGTAGCTGCTGTTGGTAGCAGTGATTAATGAACCCGTTCCTTTCTCATGCCCTGCTTCCCTGTCCGGGATCTTAGGACTCTCTCCACCAAAAATGTGAAGCCTTGTCTCTGAAAGGTTGAAGGATTCCCCTCAGCCCTTTTACACAGCAGGATGTAATGAGCTTCAGGGCTGTGGGCCCAGGATGTGTAAGCATCAGCAGGAGGTGTCTAGAGTCAGTGTCTGAGACTCAGGTACCATCAGCATCTTTGTCAGCTTCATCCAGATCTGCCCAGGGGAGAGGTTGCCTGAGCTGGCTGTACCACCTCTGCCCAGTCTCCCACCCGCAATCTCTCCGCAGCTCCCGCACGATGACCCCAAGGTGGGGACTCAAGGGAAGTGCATGCCTTTCTTCAGAGCGGGGTTTGTCTGCCCCACTCCGCCTTACCAGACCCTGGCCCGAGAGCAGATCAACGCTCTGACCTCCTTCCTGGACGCCAGCTTAGTGTACGGCCCCGAGCCCAGCCTGGCCAGCCGCCTCCGCAACCTCAGCAGCCCCCTGGGCCTCATGGCTGTCAACCAGGAGGTCTGGGACCATGGGCTGGCCTACTTGCCCTTTGACAAAAAGAAGCCAAGCCCCTGTGAGTTCATCAACACCACTGCCCGCGTGCCCTGCTTCCTGACGGGTGAGTCTAGGATGGAATGAGAGGGGCCCCAGGACAAGGGGAGGGAGAGCAGAGGCCAGAGAAACCTTACGAGGACTCCAGGCAGCTTTTCCATGGCTTTCTCTCATCATCTTCTGGAAAAATGCACACCAAACCTGGCAGACGGGCCCAGATGAATACAAAATCTAAGAACATGTGTTCACTGTAAAAAAAAAATTTAAGGGAGTCCAGATAAACACAAAGAAAATTAGAAAATCAACAAAATTCCACCACCCACAGAAAACCATTGTTAACATTTAAATACCTATCTTTCTGTTTTTTTCTATTATAGCTATAGTTTCTACATCATTTTACATAACCAGTGTCATACAGTAATGCTCTATAACCTGGTGTCTGCACTTAATATTTCATCTTAAATATTCTTCTACAACATGATTTTTAATGGCTGCCTGGTATTCCATGGCATACCACCATAATTTATTTTATCAACCTTACTTGGAGACAGTTAAGTCATTTCTGGTTTTTCTGTGATTTTTGTTGTTTTTAGGTAATGAACATCCTTGTTGATGAATTTTTGTGCTCATTTGAATAATTTTATTAAGATAACTTCCTAGAGGAGGAAGTTCTAGATTAAGAGGAATGCATATTTTTATGGTTTTATAAGCTTGGCACAAAGCCCACACTCCAGATAGCCTGTGCACACCAAAGCCCCCCCAATTCTGTTCATTCAGAGACTCATGCCCTCCTGGTCCTCTCTGTCTTTGGCTTCTGGAGGCCTTCCCTTTGCCAAAACCTCACTCTCCCAGGACAAACCCCCTGCCCACCCTGGCATGGCAGAGGTTTTTTCGTAGCTCTCTTAGATTCTGGGTCCACACGTATCTCTTATCAATTCAGACACAAAACCGAGCCCCTTCCTGTTTTCCACAAAAATACCCACTAAGACCAAGCATTTGTGAATTCAACAGACTTTCCTGATGATCAGAGGACACACGGAGCAGTCCCCTTGTGAAACATCTGGTCTTTTACCATTTACCGGACCCCCCATCCTGTTCCTCCTTCCCTCTCTCCCTCTTGGTAGCCCCCATCCCACATTCTTCTTCCTTTACCACACAGAGGAGTTGAGCCTCCTCTCAGGCTCCTGCCCTCAAACCCACATTCCTAAAACCCTCAAAGTTGCTTCACACGGTAAAAAGCCCCCCTTCACCCCCGCTTTTAGCCACACCTAAACAATGTGTGTGTGTGTGTGTGTGGAGCCGAGATTCAACCCTATGGATCCCCACCCTGCCCTCTCTCCACCGGACTTCCCTTAAGTTAACTGCAAGCAGGGGCTTAGGAGAGGGTCCCCGGGGGCACCACCATTTATGTTTTTGTGCAGGTCACTGGGTTCTGGGGCTGCTCAGGGGGAACCCACCTTCCTGCCTTCTGGGCTTTCAGGGGATTCCCGAGCCTCAGAGCATGTCCTGCTGGCCGCGTCCCACACCCTCTTTCTCCGAGAGCACAACCGGCTGGCCAGGGAGCTGAAGAGGCTCAATCCTCAGTGGGATGGAGAGAAGCTCTACCAGGAAGCCCGGAAAATCCTGGGGGCCTTCGTGCAGGTACAGAGTCCCAGCACCTTCCTCACAGGCCCTCCTGGCTCTTCCCTCTGCTCACTGCCACACTCAGGCTGCCTCCTCTGCTTGTCACACCTCCATTTCCCCATATTCTCCTCCACTGCTTCTTGCCAATTGTCTCGGTCGGTCTTCCAAGTCCTCCCTTTTGTTTCTTCAGCTTCTCTTCCCCCAAATGAATCTCCGGATCTAGAGTATTCAACAGAGTCATTCATATGTTGATCACTCAGTATGCCTCCGGGCTGGTGCCTACAGGGGACTGTAGGTTCCATTGCTCCTGGAATTGGTACATAGCAGTTGTTTTGGTTCTTCATTTAGATTATCTTTTTTTTTCAATACTCTGCACCTAAGCCACATGTCATAGGTATAGTCAATTGTTCTAGTTGACTGGCTGATTGACTAACTAGAAAAGACTCAGAAAGCTTGATATGTTGATATTAATCATGTACGTATTTTTCAAAATAAAAATTTTGGAATAATTGTTGATTCTCAAGAAGTTGTAAAAAAAAAAAAATGTACATGCACCCAGCCACCTCCAATGCCAAGATTATGTATAACTATGGTACGATATCAAAAGCAGGGAGTTAACATGATACAAATCATAGCATTTATTCAGATCTTACCAGTTATAAATACAGGCATGCATGTATGTATGTGTGGGTGTATGTAGCTCCATGCAATTTTATCACATATGTTGGTTCATGTAACCACCACCACAATAAAGATGCTTAACTCCACCACAACCACAAAACTCCCTTATGATACCCTTAATAGTCACATCCACCCTCCCCTTGCCATACCCCCAACCCTTGGCAACCACTAATCTGTTCTCCATCTCTACGGTTATGTTATTTCATGAATGTTACATGAATGAAATCATGCAGTATGAATCCTTTTGAGACTGGCTTTTTACATTTAGTATAATTTCCTTGAGGTTCATCCTGCTGAAGATATTTGTAGGAAATTATCCAAAGAATAAAAACTATCTACCTAAACATTATCTGAGTTTAGGCTTGTATTCGTTTATACAGGCTTCCAGGAATTTATTTTCTCACAGCTCTGGAAGCTGGAAAATCAAGGCGTTAGCAGGCCTGGTTTCTCGTGAGGCCTCTTTCCCTGGCTTGCAAGATGGCTGCATTTCCTTTGTGCCCCCACATGGTCTTTCCTCTGAGCATGCACCAACCTGGTGTCTCTCCCTCTTCTTATAAGGACGCTGGTCCTATTGGTTTAGGGCCCCACCCTTATGACCTCATTTAACCTTAGTTACCTCTTTACAGGCCCAATCTCCAAACACAGTAGGGGTCAGAGCTTCAACATGTGAATTTCAGGGGGACACAATTCCGTCCACAGTAAGGCTTTTTGGACAACAAGAAAAAGAAACCCACTCAGGCTAGTGCAATGTTCAAGACTGATTTAATCCTATACACGTGTCAAGTGGGAGCTGATAAGGGTTTCTCCTGGAACTCCAGGAAAGGGAGTATAGTTGGGCCTCAGTTAGGGTTAGAGCCAGAGACGGGAAACCATCTGGAATGAAAGCAGCTATTCTCACTCTGTCCCTCTCTCCTCTCTGCTCCCCTTTCCACTTTTTTGTTCCCCACTCTCTCTGCGGACGGGTTTTCTCGGCTTTTCTGCACATGGTAGAAAATGAAAACCCATATGTCCGCCCGCCCACCCCCCGCCCCGCCCCTGTCCCTTCAGATCAAGTGGCATCAAACTGGGCCAGTCCACTGTGGCCAAAAGCAGGATTCTGTCTCCTGCTGCTCCCCATAGCCCGAGGAGCAGGCCGCCTGCCCCAAGGATGCCCTCCACAAAGTCTGTGCTGCTGAACAAATTGGAAACAACCTAAGAGTAAAAGAGTGAAGGACCCGTGAGTGCAATAGAATATTATACACATGTAGTTATATCATCGTGAGTTGGGTAGAAATGTGATAAATGTGAAGTGAAAAAGCCAAATGCAAAAGTTTGCATTCTCTAGGATTACAACTATGTAAAATGAATATTGTATCGACAAATATTAGAAAGGCTAAACATTAATATAATTATTGTGTCATGTGGTGGCAAGATTTTCTATTTTTTGAAAAAATTCTTAATTTATGTTAGTTCATTGTTTTCAGAAACTCTCCATGGTGAGCAGATCTCTCCATGGCGCAGCATTTCTCACACCCTTTCCTCATGACTTGTTGCTCCTTCCAGATCATCACCTTTAGGGACTACCTCCCCATTGTGCTAGGTGTGGAGATGGAGAAGTGGATCCCTCCTTACAGAGGCTACAATAAATCTGTGGACCCTCGAATTTCCAATGTCTTCACCTTTGCTTTCCGCTTCGGCCACTTGGAGGTTCCCTCCACTGTGTCCCGCCTGGATGAGAACTATCAGCCATGGGGTCCAGAACCAGAGCTCCCCTTGCACACCCTCTTCTTCAACAGCTGGAGGATGGTCAAAGACGGTAAGCCCATCCAGCCAGCTGCCACCTGGCTGTCTCACCCTGAAGCCTGCTTTTAAGGAAACCTGGCTTGGAAGTCAGACTCCAGGCACTTTCTGTATGACGTTGGGTAAGGGAATTCCCCTCATTGGGCCTCAGTTGTAAAATGTGGACAATAATAGTACCTATCTCGCTAGGGTATAAAAAATTTTTGAAATATACATGTAGAGCAACAGCTCCTGATACACAGGAGGTGGTCAATAAATTCTAGTTATTATTCTTTCCTCATCTGGCCTTTAAGGTGCCAGGTTTTTCCTACCTCCTTTCCCTGTGTCAGGCTTCCCTCAGTCCTGTAGAAAGAATTGATGGGTTTGGTAAGTAAATTACTCTTCTCTGCCCCCCTCTAGGGCTTTCCACCTCTATTAAGTGCCAAGTTAGGGCCATTTTTTTATAGATTTCTGCTACCTTTTCCTATGGAGCACCATTCCTTAAGGGAACATGTGGAAGGAGAAGGAGCCAACTGTCTGAACTGGAGTTTGGAAAAATCCCGAAGCTTGCCCTGGCCAGTGTTCTGTTAGAGCATCATCCCATGCATCCAAGGGCCATGGGTTCAATACCTGGTCAGGGCACATACTCAGGTTGCAGGTTTGATACATCCAGTCGGGTTGCGTGTATGAGGCACCGACCGATATTTCTCTCTCACATCAATGTTTCTCTTTCTCTCCCTCTCCGTGTAGAATCAATGAAAAACATATTCTTGGGTGAGGGTTTAAATAATTTTTTTCTGAATCTTATCTTCATGCTATTATTTCACGAATGGCCCTTTCTTCCACCCCAAAGCAGGCTGTCTGGACTGCCCCCTCCCCCAGCGCAACAGCGCACCCTGCAGGCTGCACTGTGCTCTTCTCTCCCCAATTGTAGCCTGAGAAGTTCAGTTGGCCCTACTTCAACCTGAGAGAAAATGTCTGGTGGAGGGAGGGAGCAGTAGTGGAAGATGTCCCCACCCTCCCCTCATCCCCAGGTTCCTTGCAGGTGGAATTGACCCTCTGGTGCGGGGCCTACTGGCCAAGAAGTCCAAGTTGATGAAGCAGAATAAAATGATGACCGGAGAGCTGCGCAATAAGCTTTTCCAGCCCACTCACAAGATCCATGGCTTCGACCTGGCTGCCATTAATATACAGCGTGGCCGGGACCACGGGATGCCTGGTGAGTGGGCCTGGGTCTGACCTGGCCTGGGGAACATGAAGCTACTTTCTGGGGTTCTAGAGGACTCTCATCTGTCATCCTGAGGATCTGATCAATTCTAAAAGAGCAGGCAGATATACCGATTTTTAAGACTCATTTGCTCATCTGTGAAATGGCATCTCCCATTCTCCCTAATGTAGAAACAAGGAAACAATGGTAACATATCTGGTACCAGTTTGGAGATCCTCAAATGAAAAAAGAGATCACCAAAGGACTTGTAAAACCAGTTTGAAAGCCCAGGGAAAAAAATTAGAAAAGGAGAACAGAGAGAAATTGATGACTATGGGGCCTTCTTTTAGACTGAGGGGAGGCCATTTAATGTTATAATTAAGAGCCAGACTACCTGGATTCAAATTCCACCTGTGCCAGTTCGAGTTATGTGACCTTAGGCAAGTTACTTAACATCTTTGTCCTACAGTTTCCATATGTGCTTAGGATAGGGTCTGGACCCCCATAACCTGCTAGCCCTCTTGAGTCTGACGTACCCCAGGTAGCAAACAATGGAACCTCATCATAAAAGCTAGACTCTCCAGTGCGGATGGAACTGGAGTGGGTATGTCCATAAGGGGGGCTTTGGACAAGTAGTCCCTGGGATGAGACAGCTTCACTCTCTCTGCCTAGGGTATAACTCCTGGAGAGGCTTCTGCGACCTCTTGCAGCCCCAGACACTGGCAGAGCTGGGTGCTGTACTGAAGAACGAAATGCTGGCTAAGAAGTTCCTGGATCTCTATGGGACCCCTAGCAACATCGACATCTGGATTGGGGGCATTGCTGAGCCACTGGTAGAAAGGGGCCGGGTGGGGTCTCTCCTGGCCTGCCTCCTGGGGAAACAGTTCCAGCAGATCCGAGATGGCGACAGGTAAGTGAACCTCAGTGGGATGGCAGAGGAGGGCAGGTCCTTCCCCGAGGTGGGTGTCCCCACCTCCTGCATGAGGACGAACACAGACCTCAGCATGGTCCCCATGACCTCCTTCCTTCCCCTTCGGAGGGCATGGAAGGGTCAACAGCTGGGCAGTCTCTACAGACTGTGCTTCTGTTTCTGCAGGTTCTGGTGGGAGAACCCTGGCGTCTTCACTGAGAAGCAGCGGGACTCTCTGCAGAAAATGTCCTTCTCACGCCTTGTCTGTGACAACACCCACATCACCAAAGTCCCGCCAAACCCGTTCCAGGCCAACAGCTACCCCCAAGACTTTGTGGATTGCTCAGCCATTGAGAAGCTGGACCTCTCACCCTGGGCCTCAGAGGGGATTTAGGGACCTTCCACACTGCGGGAAAGCGCCCTTTGGTCCGTGATGCCATTTCAAGCAAGTTCAATGACCACTCCCTGAGCCCTCCACACCGTCCCAGCCCTTCTTTTCAGCCAGGTCTTGTTACACTTGACAGATGCACACCCCACGCAAGCCCAAGGCCAGAGCCTTGGCCGTTCCAGTTCTTCCACTTGAAATCCACTGCTCCCATCCCCTCTGCCTGGGGAGATCCTCGTTTGTCATGATGTAGACGTGCCGAGATGCCCTTCCAGTCTAGCTTGTCAGATGTCACCTATCCTCTCCCTGGAATAAGTCTTGGCTGAGGCTGTGGCCTTTGCACCCTTACCTTTCCTCTTTCTTCTCAACTAGATTGTAAGTTCCTTGAACCAGGGAATTGACCTGCTTCTGAGGGTCTCCTGTGCCACCCAGCAAGGTGCTTGGTACACAGTAAGCACTCAATAAATGCCTGATGATTGACTAAAGATGCTGGCAACGACACTGTTCCCTTCTGGAAGGCAGGCCTTGGAATCACTGCCAATTAAGTAACTAGATGTTTACAGTTTCATCACTAAGAGGTGTGCATGGGTCTGGGGGGCTAGGAGGGCTTAGTTTGGTAGAATTTCAAAGAGTTCTCTAAGAAGAGGAGGCAAGGGGCTCCCGGGAAAAGGAGCAATGGCCATAGCAAGGCAAGAGAGAAGGCCTGGTAATGTCAGGGATCAGGGAGGAAAGCCAAGCCTGGATCCCCCTCTATCTAGAGTTAATTTCCCTTCCAGAGGCCCTTCTAGGGTAGACCTTGGAGCCTGGGAGGCCTCTAAAGGGACATTTCCAGAATATTCCTTGTGCTGCTAGCTAACACATATTCATGTACAGTGGGGCCTTGACTTACGAGTGTCCCGACTAATGAGTTTTTTGAGATACCAGCTGTCTCTCAGCCAATTTCTTGCAGAGTTGATAGAGTAATTTGAGTTAATGAGCTCCTTAACGAGCTCGGTCTCGGAACGAATTAAACTCGTAAGTCAAGGCCCCACTGTATTCTTTTAAAATGACCCACTGACCCTAGCCAGTTTGGCTCAGTGGATAGAGCATCAACCTGCAGATTGAAGGGTCCCGGGTCAAGGGCACATGACCGGGTTGTGGGCTCAATCCCCAGTAGGGGGCGCGCAGGAGGCAGCCAATCAATGATTCTCATCATTAATGTTTCTATCTCTCCCTCTCCCTTCCTCTCTGAATTCATTAAAAATACATTTAAAATAAATAAATAACTCTCTGGGTAAGGTCAGCCCAGCCAGGGCCTCCAGGTGCCCTCCCTGGTGGGATGGGGGTGGGGATGGATGGGAGGTACTTAACCATCTTGTGGGAACAACCCAGAAGCCGGAAGACCTGGGCTGCAGCCCTGGCCCTGGTACCGACTTCTTCAAGGCCTCGGAGAAGCCCCTTCACATCTCTGAGCACCATACTCATCATCAGTGAACTGAAGATAAGTTTTATGCTGCTCTGGTGAGGTCCTGGTGTGGCCTGGGGCTCCTATGGGTACATTAGCTCCAGCGTCCTACACACTTTCAGTTGAGGGTGCCCCTCCCTAAATGTGGGAATCCGTCTTTCAGATTATAGGGTTCATGCTCCAGGCAGTAGGGAAGTACCCTCCTTCCCTTGTCTCAGCTCTGGCCACATAAAGCCAGGACTGAGAAGGAGTCTACTGTGAGGGTCCCTGAACCGCTGTGCCAGCTGCAGGGATTCAGGATCCAGAGGTCCCTTCCCATCACACCTCTGCTCTTGACTTCTTGCAGGACGGTGTTTTGTCTCCTCTATTCCCCAGCACCTGACACATGCCTGACACAGAGTGAGTGTGTAGCAAATACTTACTAGAGCAATGAATGAGCATAAGAACTTGGTGGGCACAATTCCTGTTCTCCAGGAGATGTGGGTGGAAGGTGAGGGAGGAGGGTCTGCTCGGTTTGGCCCGGCCCCTAGGCTTCTAAGCACGGACTGCCTCCCATGTGTGGATCCGCTAAAGGAAGACAGGCTGCTGGATACCCTCACCCCAGTGCAGAAAACACTGGGCCCTGAGGCACAGACTACACTGGTTCAAGTTCAGAGCCCAGAGCAAGCCCTGTAAGTGAGACTAGCCCCACTGCGGACACAGAGTAAAGATCCCCATCAGTGCTACTTTATTATCATAAATGTCAGGTACAAACAAATGGTACAAAAGAGCCAACGTGCCCCAGTTCCTCTCCAGGCAGCTCCTGTGAATAAGCAAGAGAACAGGGTAAGGAAGCAAAAAGGGAGCCATGGACTGAGCCTGGCTTACCTTGGCCTGTAACTCAACCACCACATACAGCCCAGGTGCTAATGGCCATTCCTCCAGGGGTGCCTGGGTCACCTTTGCGAACCAGGACACTGCTGAGGTGTAAGCTCCACAAGGGAAGAACCTGTCTGCCTTTCTCTGTGGTTCCCATGCCTACCACAGTGCCTGGCAGATATTAAGTGCTCAATGATCAAAGAACTAGAGGATGCAGATGAGCCCTGTAAGGAACCGTGACCCCTGTATAGTAGCTGTTCCCAAGAAGGAAACTCAAGCTCAGCAAGATGGAGTACTGTGTGCAAGGTCGCACAGCGGCTAAGCTGCAGAGCAGGGATTTGGACCCAAGCAGCCCGGCTCCTGAGCTCGCTGTGCTCCTCACCAATCCACCCTGCTGACTTCCATACACTTGGTACTCACAGAAACAGCAAACACACACTCACACAAAGGACACACATACACAGCACACAACACACTACCCATGTTCACAGATAACACACACACACATAATACAATTTATATACATTGCACATGCGCACACACACGTGAATGAATGTTTAGTCATTCGTTTTCTCGGCCGGCACCCAGAACAGGGATGGGCTGGTCTAGGGAAGAAAGAGCTGTGGTTGCAATTGCCAGCCCAGGTGTGTCCAGCCTTCACCTCCTTGCTGCGCCCCCTTACCCAGCCTCTAGTCCCTCTCCCTCCAGGAAGCCAGGTCCAACTTGGGGACTCGACTGCAGCTGACAAAGTCCCGAGGGAACTTGTTGGACATGAAGATGTTGTTCTTGGACACGGTGGTGATGCCTGTGTTGTCGCAGATGATGCGAGGCAAGGTGACACTGGCCAGGGCCTGCTGCTGCTGCGTGCTGAATACGCCCCTGTTCTGCCACCAAAACCTGCATGGGAACACCACGGTCATGGCATCTGAGAGGGCATCACCTGGCTTGAGTCGCCCCCTGGATGCAAGAGAACCACAGCAGACACTGCTCTACAGCACAGGAGAGCTCCGGGCCCTCAGGCAACCAGGGGTTTCCAAACAAGTGCAGCCCCACTCAATGCACAGGGTAAAGCCCAGCTACCCAGAGGCCCTTCCCCAGCAACCTGCGGGCACCACGAACGCTGGACAGGGAGCTGGGCCCACACTGGCCCCTGGCCTGAGCTGCACCCACGGGGATGGAGAGGATCGTGGGGGTGTTTATAATCTTTCCACCTAGAGAGGGACACCTTTTTCTAATCTCCCCAAAGGCACACCACAGGCTAGGTGAGAACTAGGTACGACATGTCAGAATCACGATGAAATGACACTAGAAGCATATGACTGTTCAATGGTGACTGACAGCACCACGGTGGCACCCGACACACAGAAGTAAAGGGTGGCATTTTCTCAGTCTTCCCTCCTTCCCAGCCAGGGGTCCAGGTCCCTCCTTGCTGCACCCCCAACAGGTTCAGAGCACATGCAGGATCCCCTTAAGGTTCCCTGAAATACACTGGGAAGTCCTGAATTCCTTCCAGCCCTTCATTTCACTGGAAAAAGTTGGGGACTCGAGAGATTTGGGACAGGACCAGGACCACACTGCGTGCCCCGACCACCCCACCTGCCTCCTCACCGATCGCCATCACGGAGCTGCCTGAACTGGGTCCCGATGAGGCAGGCGAGGAGCGGGCCCACGCGGCCCTTGCTATTCAGGGGCTCGGCCACGCCGCCCATCCAGATGTCAATGTTGTTGGGTGTGCCGTACTGCGCCATCAGCTTCCTCGCCAGGTCCATGTTCTTCATCACGGTGGCCAGCTCGCCCACTGTTTGGGGCTGAGGCAGCCCACAGAAGCGCCTCCAAGCATTGTACCCTGTGTCGGGGGAGGGGAGAGGTGGCTGTGGGTGCCTCTCAGAGAACCCTCCTTTCCGATACACCAAGGCCATATACAGAGTCAGAGAAGGGAGGGGAGGTCACCGAAGGGCTTCTCCTGGGCTAGACCCCTGGGAACCCTGAACCCTTAGCTCAGGCCAAGGGGACAGCTGAGTTGCTCCAGGACCCTCTCTGTCTTTCCTTTGCCCTCCCACCCTAAAGCAAATCCTAAATTGCCACAACTCCTGTCAGGTCCAAATGTAGGGACATCTCATTGTTCCCCTCTGGAGACCTCAGACCTGTGAGGGGTAAGGTGTGTCTAGAAGGCTCAGCCACAGGCTTTGAGGTCAGGCCGATTTGGGTTCCAGCTCTGCTCCTGACTTGGCTGGAGAACCTAGGCAGGTCTTGAATCTCTGCAAGCCTCTTTCCTCACCAGTAAAATGTGAGTGATGACACTCTTCCCCTCAGAGCTCATGTAACATGAAGCAAAATGAAACGATAATGGAGACGGATTTTCAGACTATGGAGGTGAGGAGGCTTGTTGTTACTATGATGATGCTCCAAGTTTAAGGGTTACAGCAACGCAGAGGAGGCCAGGAATTACTGAAAATGGACAAGGTGGGCCCAGGGAGAGGTAAGTGCCTGACCTCAGACCGATTCCTAAGAGCAAGGTGCTAGGGCTGGAGGAAGTCTTGGGTAGCTGGGGAGACTGGAGTGAGGATCGGGGCGGGGGGTCCTGCGGCCCCTCACCTGGGAGGCCGTGGTCCCGGCTGCGCTGCATGTTTAGAGCCGGCAGGTCCAGCCCGATCCTCATGACCTGCTCAAACAGCCGCTCCCGGATCTCATCCACCACAATCTGGTTCTGGCGATTCAGCTTGGCAGGGGTGGCCATGAGGCCCCGGAGGATGGGGTCAATGCCACCTGGGGGCAAGAGGAGCAAGGTTGGGGGGAAGGGGTGTCTGGCTCCGTGTCAGAGCTCAGGTAGGCATCAGGGATAAGTCCAAGGTAGGGTCAGGCGGGTTGCAGAAGAGGGCTGGGATATGCCGCTCCTGGTGCCAAGGTGGTCCCAGTGGGAAGGCTCTCAGTGGGGCATCAAGGTCTCAGGGGATTATGTCTTTCAGACTTGCAAGGTCAGGGTGCTCCCAACACCCCTGGCCTCCTGGGTCTCTGAGTCACAACACACAGTAAGGAGCCAGCTCCCTATGCGCCATCCCCACCCCATTCTTTACTGTTCGATGTAGAAGCAAGTCAGGTAAACTGAGGCTGGAAAGTCAGATCAGAGTCCCAGAAGTGGAAGGAAAGAGGATTTCTCCTGCCCCAGCTCCCTGTGGCCAAACCCACCCCTACCCGACCCTCTCTCCTGGCCTCGGTCCTGCTCACCTTCCAGCACAACCCTCCAGGAGGCAAAAAACACCTGGCTGAGTGGAACACGGGGGTTGGGCCCCGTGGGCCTGTACTGACTGTCCAGGCGGAACATGAACGGTTGGATGAGGGTGTGGCCATAGCGGAAGGCGTTGGTGAAGACGTTGGAGATCCGAGGGTCCACCGAGTCATTGTAGGAGCGGTACCTGGGCAGGTACTTCTTCATGGCCTCTGGACCCAGCACCAGGGGCAGGTAGTCCCGGTAAGTGATGATCTAAAGAAAAGTCACTCAGAGTGGCCTCTCTACTCAGCCCTCCCTGTAGAGTTGCCACCTGCTCCTGATTTGGGGGATCTCTCCCATCCCTCTGTGGCCAGGGAGCTACCTCCCACAGCACTGGATCTAAGTCTAACAGAATGGCAACCTAGGGCATACGCAGAGCTTTTGCCTGCTGTGTGACCTTGGGCAAGTTATTAACCTCTCTGAGCCTCAGTTCCTCAAATGTAAATTAAAGATAATTATGCTGCCCTCTGCCTAGGATTAAATAACAAAGGGGCTTTGTTAGTCATTGATAACTCCCTTGACTTGGAGTTATCAATGTCTCATTTCTCTTACTAACTTAAATACTTCTTGCAGGCAATGATTATATCTCATTTCTCTTGAAATTACTCAGTGCCCAGCAAGTACCTGGCTCCCAGTAGGGTTCAATATATGACTGTGGAAGGAAGGGAGGCAAAAAGCCACCCTAGGTGACTTTCCCCAGTGAGGAAGAGATACAGAACAATCTCATTCTAGATTCTAGACTCTGGAATTTCCTCTGAGGCTTAAATGAATCTCACTTACATTCTTGGTGCAACTCAAAAACTCACCCTCTGCTCCTGCAACTTTCTCCCCTACCAGAGTTTTAAAAAGGTATGTGTGTGTGTCTGTGTGTGTGTGTGTGTGTGTGTGTTTATGTCTCCAGGAGAGGATGGGGGATGGGGGTGCTGGAGCATCAAAGGTTGGAAGAAAGAACCAGGAACACTGCCCGGGAATAAACAAGGTTAAGGAGATGGAGTGAGCTATGATAAAGCCAAAAAGAATAGGTGAGTGGGTAAAAGAGCCAAGAGTGACAATGAGATGAAGGAAAGGAGAGGCATTTAATGAATTGTTACTTTAGACCCAGCAATTTAACCCTCCCAATTCCATTCTCAATGGACAGAATAGACAGGGGAGCAAGGCTGGGAAAGAGAAGATGGAAGACAAGCATCACTTGTCAGGCATTTAGTATCCGCCAGGTGTTTTCCTATATGTCCTTTACTCTGCAGTATCATGGATGAAGAAACAGAGGCTCTTGAGGTTAAATTGCCCAAGGTCAGACAGCATGTGCCAGAGGCACGTGTGGGTCCCAATTCGGCCTGACCCCTGGCATCATCGATGCTCAGGATTGCCCACCTGGATCATGGCTCCCACAATCTTCCGGGCCTCCTGGTAGAGCCTCTCTCCACCCCAGCGGGGATTCAGGCGCTTGAGCTCTGTGGCCAGCCGGTTGTGCTCCCGCAGAAAGAGCGTGTGCATGGAGGTGAGCTCGGGCATCTCACTGGAGCGGGTGTCCCCTTAGGATGGAAGGCACTCCTAAGTCCTCCATCCCAGAAAGGACTTGCTCCATTGAAACCCCCTCCCCTGAAATGCCTCCTACCCAGTCCACCCATCTTTGCACACCATGTTCAGATTACACCTCCCCTGCTCGTTTCCCTGGCCCACCACAATAGCTTCTTCCTTGGTCTAGGCAGCGGTTCTCAACCTGTGGGTCGCGACCATCGGAAAACACATACAGCATACCAGATATTTACACTACGATTCATAACAGTAGCAAAATTACAGTTATGAAGTAGCAACAAAAATAATTTTATGGTTGGGGATCACCACAACATGAGGAACTGTATTAAAGGGTCGCGGCATTAGGAAGGTTGAGAACCACTGGTAGGGGCACTGCTGGTCAGAGACGTTCATTCAATAGGGGTCAGATCTGACATAGGACTTGCTACCTTCCCGTGCCTGAGACCGGGAGCTCCTTGAGAACAAGGCTTGCTGTCTTTTGCCTTTTTGTATCTGACCCTCTCACCCAACACACACATGTAAGACACATGGGGTTTAACACAGTGCTTGTACAAAGTAGGAGAGCCATGAACACTGCCTGGTTGACTTATTCTCTTGATTTAGGGAAAGCCAAAAAGTAGCATGCCTGTTGGCACTCCCTACTTCCATGCCCATGTCAGGAACAGCCAATGATCACAGCATTCTAACTTGCTAAAATCAGATGCAACCTCAGAATCCTTCTCAACACGGGACTCTAGAAAGCCACTACCTTCTGAGTAACTCTGATCAGAGCGGCCATCCCTACCCTGACTACATGCTAATTGTGCAGCCTATTCAGGGATGGGGGCTGAAGCCCAGGATGTTTAAAGTCCATGCCTGAGACTGTTCAAAAGAACTGAGTTAGACCCCTGATCCCTCCAGTCCTCCCCCAACCCTTCTCTGGAAGGGCTCAAGGTCTGTTTCAGCGAGGCATTGGGTTTAGTCCTCAGCAGCTCTAAAGGCTGGTGGGAAGGAAATTCCATGAGAGCAGCTTTTCCATCCCATGAGCTGCCAGTGATCATGATCATCTAGGTCTGGGAGAGGCAACTTGCCAACACCAGGCTGGAGGCAGCCCAGACTGCCTGAGGAGTGCAGCTCTTCCCTCACTAGCCCAAAAAAGTCCACACTGCACTCCTCCCCAGGGCTCAGCCATTAGAAGCCACCAGGAGGAGAGGCTGGGAGGTCACAGGGAAGGGCCGAGGCCCACTATTGGATCTACATTAAAAACCAGTGGAGTAGCCCTGATCAGTGTAGCTCAGTTGGTTGCGGGTCGTTCCGCACACCGAAGGTCACCAGTTCGATTTCCACATGCCCGGGTTGCAGGCTTGATCCCCGGTGGTGGAGTGCAGAAAGCAGTTGGTCAGTGTTTCTCTCCCTCTCCTTTCCTCTCTCTTTCAAAATAAATTAAAAAATCGTTTTTTAAAAAATAAAAAAAAACACTGATAGATAAAATGAAATGTAAAAATAAAGAATGCATCTCTTACCTAAGTATGTTCTGTTACTAAAAACAAGCAAACAAAAAAACATTGGAGTAAATTATACAACTGTCTAACCCAGTGGTTCTCGACCTTGGCTGCACATTAGAATCACCTGGGAATCTTTTTAAAATCCTGATTTCTGGGCCTCATCCTCCGGAAATTCTGTTTCTTTGTTATGGGGTGGGGCCACAACATTAGTAACAAAGAAACAGAATTTCCGGAGGATGAGGCCCAGAAATCAGGATTGTAAAATGATTCCCAGGTGATTCTAATGTGCAGCCAAGGTCGAGAACCACTGTGGTACAGGGACTCAAGATGGGCAGGAGGTGATATGGAGCAGTTCTATATGTCCAACAGAACTTTCTGAATGGATGGCCATGTTCTACAGCTGTGCTGCCCATGGGAGCCACTAGCCATGAGGCTGTGAAGCACGTGAAATGTGGCTAGTGCAGTGGAAAAATTGAATATTTACTATACATTAATATAAATTAACTTACATTTAAATGCAATTAGCCACATGTGGCTAGTGGCTACCTAACTGACCATGTGGTTCAAGAGGGTGAGGACCTCACATTGTTCTCTGTCCCTTAGTTCCCTGTCCCTGGGGACTCAACTGTGTTCTCTGCCAGAGTCCAGAGGGAAAGAGAGAGAGACAGAAAAGTGGATGGATAGAGGCTCCTCCGACCATCCCTGAATCTCCTTCTTAGGTCAGAGTTTTTGTTTTTTTCCTTTCTGGCTCCATCAACTTGTCACCAAGGCAACTGTATTAATATCATGAAGTTGGTGAGAGTACAAGCTGCTTATAAGTAGGCCCTCTGTGGCTCCCGCAGGGGGCACCCCTGTGCCATCCCAGGTCCCTGACCAGGTCTGACCTGCCAGGAAGCAGCGGATGCGCGCTGAGCGGTTGGTGAGGAGACAGGGGTCATCGTGCAGGTTGTCGAAGGGCAGCAGGGCCCGGCCGTTGTCTGTGAAGCGGTCATTGACCTTCATCAGCCCCAGCTGGTTCGTCGTGTTGCGAAGTTTCCTGGCCAACTCATCCTCGCTGCCATACACCATGCTGGCGTCCAGGAAGGAGGTGAGGGCGTTGATCTGGTTGCGGATGGTGATGTTGTTGCTCGTGCAGGCAGGGCAGGAGCGGAAGAAGGGGATGCAGTCCCTTTGGTTCTTGATTCGAGGGTCATTGGGTGGGATCTATATGCACAGAGGGAGATCCAGCCAGTTCGCCAAGGCCGGGGCCGTGGGCAGGAGTGGCGCTCCCCCTGTCCACCCTCCTGAAGGCCTTGATCCCACCTCGGAAGCAGCCTGCAGCCAAGGACCAGATGGGGAGACCCAGACACCAAAACGGGGTCCCTCAGGACTTCTGGCTTCCTCAGACTACAGGGGGCTTATCGAGGCTCACAAGGGATCGCTGTCTGAGGTTCCCCGTGCAGAGTGCCTCTGAGCTCCAGGGCTGATGACCAGAATGCTGAACTGGGAACGTGGGGCTCCTTGGAGGTGAACCCACCAGTCCTCCGACCTTCCCCCTTCCCGTCCCATCTCTCAGTACTTCTCTGCTCTGGGTCTGCTCCTCCCTCCCGCTCCTCTTCTTTTCCCTTTCTGGTCTCTCTCCCTTCCCTGGTCTCTCTCCTCCCGGTCCCTTTCCTGCCTCTCAGGTTCTCCTTCCTTCTCTCCACTCTCCCTACACAGACCAGCCTGGCCCCACACCCCAGGCTCTGTGTAACGTGGCTGCGGCTGCAGGAAGATGCCCCTTTGTGGGGAGGAAAGAGGACTGAGCATCGGGTACCCTGCACAGAGGTTTGAAGGACCTTGGGAAGGGCCTCAGCTGCGGGGGGGGGGGGGGGGGGGGGTTGGGGGGGCGCGAAGGGGGGACGGGGGGCGGGGGGAGCGGCGAAGAAGGGAGGGGTGGGGCCTGCCTTACTAGGGAGCTAGGGAAGGAAACCTGAGCACAGAGAGAGGTGGCCACTTCTAGGAATGAAGTCTACTTCCCCCACCGGGCAGGCGGGAAGAAGGGAGCACCTTGAGCGGAAAGCAGGGTGGCTGCTGCACGCAGCTGATCTCGCAGTTGAGGCCACTGACGAAGGCGACCCGCGCGGCCGGCTCAGGGGTGAAGTCGAGGTCGTGATCAATCAGCTGGCCCCACTGCATGAACAGGAGCGAACGATCTTGGTCCGGGGTCAGCTGCTCCGTGGGGAAGCGCACGATGGCGTTGGAGACGGCGCGAGCCTGCGGGACACGGACGTCAGGGGCTGCCCCAGGGCCGCCTGGGCCCGGCCGCGCCCTCCCTGCCGGCCAGTGCTCACCAGGGGCACCCGGGAGCCGCCGCGCTTGACCCCGGGCGTCCAGCCGTAGGGCAGCGAGACGCCGTCCTCGTACTCCGCCGGCAGCCAGCGCGCAAAGGCGCGGTTGGAGGCGCCCAGCGTGGGGCGGCGCCTGCAGGGCGGGGACAGGGCGCGGACGCTAGGTGGCGCTGGGCGGGCCGGGGGCCGACGCGGCCCAGAACCGCCCGCGGGCCCACCAGGCACACCTGTTGTTGCACTGGCCCGTGATGGTGCGGTACTTGTCCACATCGGGGCACCTCACCCCCACGTCCTGGTAGGCGCAGCCGCTGGACTTGGACAGCAGATTCAGCTGGGCGGGCGTCAGCACGTCTGCGGGCAGGGGAACCAGGGGTGTGGGAGCGGAGCCCCTCACTTCCTACCCTAAGCTCAGAAGCCTTGGTTGGGGGAGAGGGGCAGTCTTAGGACATGGAGGGGAGACTCGATGTCCCTGAGAGGAGTTGGGGGGTGGGGAGGATCTCTGGGAGGTGGTAGAGTCGCTTGGAGGGGTCACTAGTGGAGCAGCGGTTGGGGTGTCGGGACAACAGTACCAGTGACATTGAAGGGCCTTGACCACAAGGGCCGCAGCTTCCCCTCCAGCAGGCTGAGGGCCACGTGCAGATAGTCAGCAGCCCTCACAGCTGTCCTGGTGGCCGCCACGGGCTGCTTGAAGTAGGACAGGAGTTCCATGGGGCTGGCCAAACCACTGCGAAGCCGCTGCTTGATGCTGCTTGGAGAAGGAGGCGTTAGGGCCAGAGAAAGTGGGCGGAGACACTCAGCAGAGCCCCAGCCCGGCAGATGGACACACAGGACAGTGTGACAGACCCGGACAGGAAGGTTTCCCTTAATAAACAGGGTGTGGACCTGGGGGTCCAGGCAGAGGCAAGGCCATGGGAGGGGTGGCTTTGAAGATGTTCTCCCACTCCAGGACTGACAGACAGACAGAGGGCCCCACCCCACCTCCCGTGCCTGCTGCTTTTCCGAAAGGCCTGGCAGCCTTGCCCAGGGCTGGGCAGTGCCCGGCACCCACCTTTCCCGTCGCTCCTTGTAGGCCTTGTCCACTAGCCGCTTCGCCTCCTCCATGCAGGTCACAACCACGGAGGTCTCCACCTCCCCCAGGACAGCTGCCCATGAGAGGGGTTGCAAGGTCAGGAATGGGCCCAAAGCACCCCCCTTCCCTTGAGACCCCAGAGCCAGCGTAGCCTTCACTGGAGAAGGAATCCCTGGAACTCAGACCCACCCCCAGCACCCCACCTTTCCCTTCCTTCTGAACTGTTACCTGGAGCAGCACCCTCAGAGGGACCGGACAAGGCCAGAATGGCCAGGAGCCCGGCGAGGGCCAAGAGCAGCTTCATCTCTACAACAAGACCCCAAGCCCAGTAAGTGTCCAAAGCTCACGGTGCATTTGGGAGAAGAGAGCCCCACCATCCCGCTCCTCCCAGCCCCTCACTTGCACCTTCATACCCCAGTCCCACCTCCATAGACCCTGCCTATGGTCAGAGCCCAAGCCTCCTTGAGGGAGGGGTGCACAGTGCCCCCCTTTGCTAGCTTCAGTCACTCAACCCCCCAGGACCTGACTTCTGAAGTTACCTAGCATTGGCAGCACCTCTCAGCCGGATCTAGGCTTTTATATCCTCCAAGCTGGGGGAGGGTTGGGGCAGGCAAGGCCCGCCCCTAGAGCCTGAACTCTCTCTCCTCCCCCACTGGGAAGAGGCTCCTGATATGGGAAAGAAGGGCAGGAAAGGAGGGTCCAGAACTGTCCCCTTGTCTAGGCACAAGGAGGTACAAATAACTAACTCCCCTCCCCAATTTCTGATTAAGCCTAGTCTCCAGGGTTCCTTTGAAAAGGACAAAAGTCAGGAACCAACAGCCTAAACAATGATGGGAACTAGAGAGACACCAGAGGAGGAAGGAAGGTAAAGGGGAGACCTGGAGTGATGATAATCCCATCAGCCTCAGGGTACTGTCCCCACCCCCAACTGTAACCTGGCCCCTGAGGCCAACCCTGATGGGCAACCGCAAATTCCTGGAAAAGGCTAAAGGGACAGGAAATCTGGCTGAGACCGTTGGGTTTCACAGGAAAGAGGACCCTGGGGGCTACGGGCTCAGGACCAAGGTAACTTCCTCTATCTCTCTCTTCCTCCCCTTTCTTCTTGGCTTTTGGTAGGGGGCTGCCTCTAACACCCCCACCATCTGCTCCCAGATATCAGGAACCAGGTTGTGGTTAGTGGTCAGTTGGATGATGCAGCCCAAGGCCTCTCTGAGACAAGATGAATGCAGTTAGGAGGACTGGGGTTAAACTTTGGGCTTGTGCTGAAACAGAAGAGGGGGAAGTTTCTCCCCTGAAGAAGGCTGGCCAAGGGGCCACCGTTCTCAGGCAGGAAAGTGCCCTGTGATTTGTGACTGCGTTTGTCCACCTTCCTGGGACCTCATCAGCCTGGGCACAAGCCAACAGTGGCTCCCATGTCCTGTTTGGTCGAGCCACACCCACTCCGGCCACCTGCCGCCCTCACTCTTGTCTTCTATGCCCGGACCACATCTTCTTGGTCAAGGAATAAGGGACAGCAACGCACCCAGAGCACCTTTCCAGAGATCCTGAAACTCACTGGGAAACGGAGCCCAGGGGCCCATGAGAGAGAAGACATTGTCCCAGGCTTGCTTTGCTAGGTGTGAACTTGGACAAGCAACTCTTTTTTTTTAAATTTTATTGTTGAAAGTACTACATATGTCCCCCTATTCCCCCCATTGATCCCTTCTAGCCCACTGGACAAGCAACTCTTTGTGAATCAGGCTCTACAGTTTTATAGACTTTTGAAAATACTTTTTTAATCCTATAAGAGATACATTTCCATTCACAAAAAAATTATAGAACACAAGCACAAAGTTTTAAAAAATCAAAATTACTTATAATCAAGTGAGAGCGTGCGTATATTTTTTCTTTCCAGGTTTGTTATTGTTTTTTACATAAATAAGAAGCAGGAGATTCATCATTCACTGATAACCTCATGTCATAATTTGGTATCCTATGTGTAGATATAATATGTATTTTAAGTAATGGTAAGAACAGACTTTGACTATTGTTTTATGAACCTACTTTCAGTATTTAACAATGTAGCCTGGACTTTCATGTTAACCAATACAGATTTACTCCATTTTTATGTCTGTGTAATATTTTCGTATGAAATACGATGATTCATTCGGTAATCCTCTCTTGTTAGGGACTTGGGTTGTGTCCCATTTTCACTGTTATAAGCAGTACTAGGATCAACATCCATGGAGTTAAACCTCTAGTCACATCTTCAATCATTTCCTTAGGCAAGAAGTTCTGGAAGTAAAATTGCTATAATATTTGGGTATCCACATTTTTAAGGATTTTTGCAAAAAAATTTGTCACATGGCCTCGTGAAGATTGCACCTCACCCTCCTATTAGCATGGGAGCACTCACGCCCAACACCCTCATCAATTCTGACAGTGTCCTTTTGCTCTTTCAAGGAAATTGTCAAGGCTCAAGAGGGAAGAGACATTTAATAAAAGCTCCTCTTGGCACAGATGAGAAAGATGGAGCCCAGTGAAAGAAATGACTGCCAGGGCCAGCACAGTGGCACCGTGCAGAATCATCTACCCAGGTCTCTTGATGTCCACATCAGCACTCTTTGCCCAATGGCCTCTACACACCGTTTCTGACCTTTAGCTCTGGCATTTATTCAACAGGTAGTTACTGAGCCCTTGCACATGCCAGGCAGGTACTGTGCTGGCCACTAGGCATACCCCACTGAGCAAAGAGCAAGCCTTGTCCTGGAGGATTCACAGGAGGACGCAGGAAGGCACCCCAATGGCACCCCAAGAGCTGTGTGCAGGGTTCTTTAGGAGCATCGGAGAACAGCGCTTAGACCAACTGGGGGGGGCCTAGGAAAGCTTTCTCGAGGAGTTGATGCTTGAGATTATCTTGAAGAATGTTTGAAAGTTGGCTAAGTGGACACAGGAAGAGCATTCTGACACAGCAAAGGACTGGACGCAGGTGGGCTCCATGCAGATCATTACACCATGAGACACGGGGGCGGGGGGGGGGGGGGTAGGATGAGGCAGAGGCCCAGGACCCAGCGCTCTCTGACCTACTGAGAAGTCCTGGTCCTGAAGACTCCAGGGAGCCATAAAGGGTATACAGTGCATGGTCAGTTTTATTTTAGAAACCTCACTTAGGCAGCAGAGCGGGGGGTGCACTGGGGTGGGGATGGGGCAGGCCCAGAGGCCAAGAGCTGGGCAGGAGGCATCTTAGCGATTCATGGGCCTCAAAAGGCCACCCCGTTTTCTCAGGGGAGGCAGTGAATGTTTGAAAAACGAAAGCCTTTGCAAAGAATGATGCGAAAATCCCCTTCACTCTCTACCCAAGTGGTGGTGGGAGAATTCTCAAGATGTATAAGCGCCAAACCATCTGCCTTTGGCTCAGGGCCGGGGCCATGGGCCTGCTTTTGTGTGCAGAGGCTTGAGATGCTCTGTGACTTGACAATGTTTCCAATCAATGAATGGCCCGACCAGGATCACTGCATGGCAGCCCAGTGCACCCCTACAGATCCCTCATCTAGGACCTCCTTGTGGCCCTGGTGAACTTGAGGTTCTAAGGGCTTCCCAACATGCAGAGTAACCTGAAGGAGAATACATTGCCCCAGGAGCTATTCCAAACAAGCCTTGTCCCATAAGTTCTCCCCCCCGCCCCCCACCCCCAACTCCCCACGCCAACTCCCCATCCTGGGGGTGGCCTCTGGAGGGCACTGCGGGGACCCTGCCTCTCAAGCCTATAGTCCTTTGAGGATGGCCCCGACCCACCCCTAAGGTGAAGTCCAACTGCCTGTGGGATAACGGGCCTTCTCTGCTACTGTTTGCAAAACAGTTTGTTCTTTCTTAATGCTGTTTGGGGAACGATTCAGTTGGGATTACAGCCAGATTTCCTGTGCGAGTGTGTGGTTGGAGAGCAGGAGGCTATGGAAGCTGGGGAGGGGCGGAGGGTAATGACATCAATTGCACCCAGCCCAAAGACCTTGTTTCCTCTCTCTTTAAAACTTTAAAAATTAATTTCGAATTATACAGGTCATCCTTGGAGCTACTTTGAGAAAAATTAAAATATAACAAGTCAGGTTAAAGCTCTCTTTAGACCAGGGTATTGCACCATCCCCAATTCCAGTCCCCTTCCTCCACTCCTGAGACATACACACTGGTCATTTTTGTATTTGTCCTTCCAAACCTTTTACTTTACATTCGTTTCTATGTGTAGATCTGTGGGAAATATTCCTCTGCCTTTGTTTTTCCATAAATGCTATCACATTACATACACTCTTGGGCAATGTGCTTCTCTCACTCAACAATACAGCTTGACCGCAATCTCACTTTTTAACTGCTGTGTAGTACACTTTAACAGAATTATACCTCCATTATGCAAGCATTCCTCCATTAATGGAAATTTTCATTTTTCCATTTTTTTTTTCAGTAACAAAAACAATGAAATAAAGGCCTCTTTGTACACACACTCAAGTGTTCTCCAGGATGAAGATTGAGAAGTGGGCCACAGATTTTGTGCATTTTAAAATTTTAATAGCTAGATGTTGCCAAACTGTCCTCCAAACTTTGTAAAATTCTCCTGGGCAAAGATTGGAATCACATGATTGGATCAATGTTTATTTCTTTAATGAATAGTGAGACTGAGCACCTTTTTATTTATATTACCTCTTCTGCTAATTTCCTGTGTTTGGTTTTGTCTATTTTCCTATTGGATTGTCACTTTTTATTGATTTGTAAAAGATATTATATGTTCTGGATAAACACTAATCTGTCAGCTATGTGTGTTACTAATGTTTGTTTTTTTATCCCAACCTGTCACTTTTCATTTCTGTTTTTTTTTTATAGGGTTTTAATTTTGATGTGGTCAAATTTTACCCATCTTTTCCTTTATGGATTTTTTTCCCCAGACTTGGTTAAGAGGATCTCCCTTTCTACAAGATCATAAACATATTTTCTGATATATTCTTAGTACTATGATTTTTCACATAGAGATTGCTAAACCATCTGGAATTTTTGTATGTGCACAATGTAAGGTAGGGAGCTACTTTCAATATTTTCCAAATAAATAACCAATTGGCCCAATGCCTTTCATTGAATAATCTATCATTTCTCCCCTGAATTGAGATACGTTTTTTATCCCACCATAAATGTATATTTTATTCTACCGATCTACAAGTCTATTTATCCATTCCCATGTTAATACTTCATTGTTGCAACTACCCTAACTTCCTAATATGCTTTGATTTCTGGTAAGATAAATTCTTTTTCAAAAGAATCTTCAACATTCTAACACATGTAGTCTGTCTCATGAATTTTTGAATGTCTAATTCCATGAAAACTCCTATTGAGATTTTTATTGATATTGTATTCAATTTATACATAAACTTGGTGACATTGACATCTTGATGATATTAAGTTTTCCCATCCATGGACATTCATTCACTCAACATATATTTACTGAGCACCCATGTGCTGCACTGTTCTGAGTCCTGGGGATACAGCAATCAACAAATTACCTGCTCTTGTGGAGTTTCCTTTTTTGAGTAATGCGTTGAGTCTACATTCTTGAGTGTACAATTTTATTTAAGTCTACTTTTATATTCTTTATTGAAATGTTATTGTTTCACCTTCTTGTTAGGTCTGCTCCTAAATAATTTCTTTTTGAAAAATGTATATAAATTTGATCTTTAAATTTCTCTACAGAACTTGTAAACTCTGTATTTTTTCCCATAAAAGCATTCAAGGTAACTATTTTAAAGATAAAAAATTTAGTATGCTTCTTTTCCTTTTCTTTTGGAGGTAGATTCCCAAATATGAAAAGCACTGGGCATTTTACACCCACCATTCTAGAAAGGTTTCATTCTCTATTTAATAAAACAAGTAAAAAATTTTCAAAGAGTAAATATTCAAGCTTTTGTTAGTTTTAAATACTGCTTCAAAAATTTGTTTAGGGAAGTATTATAAAGGTAAAGAAAGACAAGTTAAATTACATGATTATACAAATGTTTGATAGTTATTCTGTTAACTCCCTTTATACTTGTGTTTATTGGTGGGGGTTAGAGGGGTAAACTTTCATGAGACAAAATTCTACAAAAAAAACCCAACAACAATACACACACACACACACAGCACTAAACTCAAGGAAAAATAATTCAAGATTCAGATTAGTTAAAATTCAAAGAGACTGATAAAGCTGATGCCAGTCAGCAGGTGAAAAAATAAGTGCAGCAATTGCCCCCATGCCACGGGATGGCAATTTGGCAATGTTAGTCAAAGTCCAAAACGTATATTTGCTCTGACTCAGCAGTATTAAATCCAGGAAGGAACGTGTCCTTCAGAGGCAGGCTTAGGAAAGCATAAAGACATCTGCACCAGGGTGTTCACTTCGGCCTCATTTCCAACTACCGAAAGACGAGAACCAAGCCAAAGAGCCCTCACAAAAATGTGCCACATCCACATGATGGGCTTTTTGTTGTTGTTTGGCTTTTTGCTGCCTTTAAAACTGATGAGGGAGGTCAATATGTAACAATATAGAAAGATATCTCCCCCAACAAATCTACTTAAAAATAATATAAAAATAGCCCTGACCGGTTTGGCTCAGTGGACAGAGTGTCCGCCTGCGGACTCAAAGGTCCCAGGTTCCATTCCGATCAAGGGCATGTACCTTGGTTGCGGGCACGTCCCCAGTAGGGGGCGTGCAGGAGGCAGCTGACCGATGTTTCTAACTCTATCCCTCCCCCTTCCTCTCTGTAAAAAATCAATAAAAAAATAAAAATAAAAATAAAGGCAGACATTCTCACTTTTGCCTCAGGGCCCCAGGGGAGAAGGAGAATGCAAAGCAGTCACACATGGAACCCCCGGCTGTCCGTAGCCCTGGGGTGTCTTCTGCTCTGGGCCACCTCCAGGCCGGAGCAGGGAGCAGCGTGCAGGAACTCCCCCACAGGCAGCCTGCTTGGAGGGTTCTGAGCAGGATCTCCCATCTGTTTGTCTTTTCTGGAATCCTGCCGTTTCTAGTCTTGCTATGCATGGTGAGTGTTTGCTTCTTTGGTTAGTTTTTCTTGCCTCTTTTGTTTCCCTGAGTTTGGTACAGGGGACTCAAGATTGCAGAATGCGCCTTCTCTCTGTGCTCCCTTCATCCCCTTCTCTTTCTCCCTCCAGGACCCTGCCCCAACTCTAACACCTGGCCCTGCAACCAGGGACTCAGGAAGCTGACAAATTTTCTTCTCCAGAGAAGAAACTCAACAGCTGCTTGCTGTTCATTCATTTTGCCCCGGGCACCCTGGGATGTAACGTCTAGGTTCTCAAATCCAGCATGACCCGCCCCCTGAGGAGTCCTTCGCCCGAGGTAGAATCCAGCATGGGTTTTGTGAAAATAGACTTTATTATAATAAAATGTCTTTTTAAACAAATACCCCCACCACTCCTCACCCCTGGAGACCAAGGTGGGGGTGGGGTTCAGTCAAACACTCCCACCACAGCGAAGAAAACATGCAGACACTCACCCCGAAGGCGAAGGCGGTGGGATGGATGGTGAGGGGAGGGTGGAGAGCCCCGCCCCCGCCCCGCTCTGAACTGGGAATGTATGAAAATAGCTGCATAAATCTGTCCTTCCCCCAGCCCGCGCTCCAGCAGGGGCCAGAGGAAAACGAAGCAAAAGAGAAATTCAATCTGATGAGCAAAATAAGGCAAACCCAACCCCTGCTTTCTGCCTCTGGCCCCCTGGGTCTCTGGGGTTGGGGGCACACAGGGGCCAGAGGCCGGGCTGGAGGGAGGGGTGGAGCACTCTGGGGGTTAGGCCCGCTTTGGCATGGCCTTTCTCCTTCCCGGGCCTGTGCAATGGATGCGAGATGGAGGAAGCTAGACTGAGGCACTGAGTATGTACATATATACACAGCCTGTGGGGAGGGGCTCGGGACAATCCAGTGCAAACTTTCCTTCAGGGGAGGGAAGACATGATCGGGAGAGCCAGTGCCATCCAAGGGAACAGGCCCCTTTCTCCCCCAGGGTCCCCTGTCCTAGGAGGGGGAAGGCCAGAGAAGGGACTAGCATCCCGTGGTGAGAAACTAGGCAGAGGTGGGTGTACTAAGAGCCAAGAGTCCCGGGTCCAGTCCTGGCTCTGTGACCATGGTGAGTTCCTTCCTCTCTGGGCCTGTTTCCCCTCCTATAAGAGGAAGGTGCCCATTCAGAGGATTCATCCTCAAGGACTCATTTAGCTCTGACCTTCCCCGAGTCTCTGATTCCATTCCAATTGCCACAGTGTTAATTCAGAATAGAAGTCCAGGGCCGTCCTCCCACCCCACCCCCAGGACAGGAACGGGGCGGGGGGGGGGGGGGGGGAGCAAGGGGAGGCGCCTCCGGGGACCACTTCCTTCTGCAGGATGCGCCAGAGCATCACGCCTTCTTCCCAGAGCCCAGTTTCCTGAGGAGCTGCTTCCCCTTGGAGAAGAGGTCCCGCACCTTCTCGCTTGTGCCCTGTGGCGCCCCCAGTTCAATCCTGGGAAGGCTGCCAGGGCCAGGGGCACAGGGCCCACCTGGAGGCCCTGGGGGCACTTGTGTTGAGCCAGCCCAGTCCTGGAATGTGAGAGAAAAGGGACAAGGTTAGGGCCCAACTCCCTGCCCTAATTTGACTCCTTTACCCTACAGCTTCAGGTGCCCAGAACTCCGTGTTGCAGAGGCATGGTCAAGAGCCAGAGCCCACCTGGCCGGTGCGCTCAGTCGTTAGAGCATCGGCCCGTGCACTGGAGGGTTTCGGGTTCGATTCCCAGGAAAGGTCACGTACCTGGGTTGTAGGTTCGGCCCCGGCCCCAATGGGGGCACTTGTGGGAGGCAACCAATCTATGTGTCTCTCTCACATCAATGTTTTTTTCTCTCTCTCTCCCCTCTCCTCCCTCCCTTTCACTCTCTAAAACAAACAAACACAGAGCCCTGCCACCCTGCCTGTCCCACACACAGAGCACAGAGGTGAGTGAGCACAGTGACGCTATGGGAGCACTGAGCTAGGAGTCTGAAGGGACAGAGGCAAAGGCAGTTCTGCTCCTGTTCACCTGGGCCCTGGGCAAGCCCCTCCCTTCTCTGGGTCTCTCTATGGGGTGCTGAGCTGACAGAGCTCAAGAGTCCTTGGACCTGACCCTCAGGAGGAGTTCCCCAATGTCCCCCTTGTCATCCCCTCGCAATGAAGGGAGAGCAAGGACCAGGACCACTAGAGGCAGCTGTCCCCTCCAGGGGGCAAAGGGGCATGCCCTCCAGCCCAGCAGATGTGCTCCCCCAGGGCCTTCGTGGAGGGGAGCCAGTGCCACTCCATGGGGAGGAGATCGGAACTCTTCCTTGAATGGCCCTGAGAGAGCAGCTGGGAGCCTGAAACCAGAGATATTTGGGTGTCACTCAGCCCCCAGCACAAAGGAGGCTGCCCTGGCCCCTCCTTTAGCATCTCTCCCTTGCTGAACCTCCTAGCTCCATGGTCAGCAAACTGCGGCTTGCGAGCCACATGCGGCTCTTTGGCCCCTTGAGTGTGGCTCTTCCTAAGCCTTAGGAGTACCCTAATTAAGTTAATAACAATGCACCTACTTATATAGTTTAAGTTTAAACAATTTAGCTCTCAAATGAAATTTCAATCGTTGTACTGGTGATAATTTGGCTCTGTTGACTAATGAGTTTGCCGACCACTGAAGACGAGTCTCAACTGGGCTGACTGGGCACTTCAAGTCTCTGCCACGTATCTGTTCCATGCCAGCAGGCTGCCTCAGGAAGGTCCTCATGGAGATGACAGAAACACAAGAAAGAGCAAGGCCTCTTGAGTTGTAGACTTAGAAGCACCATACTTGCACTTCTGCTTCATTCTATTACCCAAAGCCAGGCACAGGGTCAAGTCCAGAGACAGAGGCAGAGGACACTTCAAAATTAAATGACCAAGGGGGTGGATGCAGAGCGGGTAAAAGATCGTTCAACCCATCAGCAAGACCTATCAATTCTACCTTAGAAATACTTTCCACACCTGTCCAATACTCCTTCTATCTTATTGCTACCACCACTTCAGTTCACCATGATCTCTCTTACCTATCACCACCTGACTGCTCTGTCCAAATCTTTCTTGCCCATTCCTTCTCGGACCATTCTCAATGCAGCAACGAGAATAAACTTAAAAAGAAAACCTGCTCTCACCACTCATTTAATTAAGTCTGCCAAATGGTTTCCTATTGTTCTCAGGATAAAGGTGAAAATCCTGAGAAAGGCCTGAATTGTTTTCAATTTTCAATTGAGGGGTTATTTTAAAGCAAATAGGTGAACCTGGTGAAAGGGAGAAAGGGAGTGAAGAGGGAGTGTGGGAAAGAGGCCTTGTAATGACTTCCATGTGAGGACAGCCTGGGAGCCCTTTCTCCAACCTCATCTCCTTCCATCCTTTCTTTCACTTTATGGTTGGAACACATCATAATTCTCCAAGTTGTACACTATTTCAAGCCTCTGGGGTCTTACTTGGACTGCTCTGTGTCCAAGTGGAGTTCTTTATCCCTCCTTTTGGTACGGATTCCAAACCCTCTGCCTTTCTCCTTTCCTTCTTCTAGGGAAAAAGAAGAGAGGAGAGGAGCGCAGATTGGTTTGGCTCAGTGGATAGAGCGTTGGCCTGCGGATTGAAGGGCCTGAGGTTCAATTCCAGTCGAGAGAGAGAGAGAGAGAGAGAGAGAGAGAGAGAGAGAGAGAGAGAGAGGCTGAGGGGGAGGAGAGGCCGAGGTGATGTAGCAGGGCCTGCCCACAAAAGAACCCCTGAAAGTGGTCTGCTAGCACCTAGAGGTTACAGCATCTACTGCCAACCAGGCAGGGCTGATGGGTGGCCAGGAGGGAATGGTAGCTGGGGAAATAGAGGGGGGTCTCTAAGTGCCCCCCCAGAGGAGGGGTATGGTTCATCTATGGACTCCACTGTTTAAGCCCCCACCCTTTTGTATTCCCCTCAGCAGTGGAAACTGAGAGTTGGAAGTAAGATCATGCATCTGATCCCCTAACGGGTCATGACGATGAGGATAAGGGTGGGAGACTATTATTACTGGTGGCTTTATAGTGTCATCCTTCTGTCACCAATAATAATCATAATATTATAATACCATTGCATATAGTATCATAATACACTGATGAGTCATAATGTGGATGTCATGTAATATTCTATAAGCCGTATGTTATAGAATATCTGAGGAGTCCGCTGATATGGGGCATCATATACTAAGATGACGTGTTTCTATGACAGCTGGCACTGGCCAAAGGCAATGGGAGGGAATGAGCCTATGACCTCATAGCAAGATCTCCCTCTCTTATTCCCTGGAGGAAAGTGGAAAAGCCAGGTCAGCTCGGGCATGCGAGACAAAGGAGTGCTGTCTGGTTATGGTGATGAGTGAGGGTCACACGGACACAGGGGCCAGCCCCCCACTTACATGTCGCTTTCTCTACATATATCTATCTCCATCTAGCACTGGACTCTTCTCTTCCTCGTTCTCTGAAGAACAGGGAACAAAGAGAGGAGATGGGTTACAGGCAGACCCACGGGTTCGCTCAGTCACCAGGTCGCCAGGTCACAGGGGCCGGCCCTGCTTTGCACTGCCTTTGACCACCTGGGGTTTTCTGGACCTCCTTACCCTCTCCCTGCCCTGTGAGGCTGGAGCTTAACTGTACTCCGCCCACCCCAGGAAGAGGCACGCTCTAAGCGTGAGAACCCAGGAAGCCGCCGGGCTGGGCAACTGGCTTTGAAAGGCTCTGGGGAGACAGGGAGACCCAGCAGGTAGGAGATTCCTGAAACCAGGCTAGAGGTGTGGAGGCACAGGGGTTCTTTTCCACAGGGCCCCTCACCTGTGTCAGCCCTGGGTGTGGGCAGCTGGGCTGGGGATCACCCCTCTGCTGAAGGGACTCCTCTGGCAGAACTCAGCAGCTCCAGCCTGGGCACAGTGCTCATTGGTCGTCACCCTCTGCACCCCTCCCTCCACACTGCCCTGGCCCCACCCCCACACCAGGTCCTCACTGACCTGACTCTCGGCCGGGGGTGTCCCAGGCTCCCTGTGGGAGCTGCCCGCCTCAGGCCCAGGGCCCTCCAAGAAATTGGACGGAACCAGGCCCCTCTGTCCATTTAGTTCCCCCTGGGGAGGAGATACTGGTGAGATTGAGATTAGGAAACAGGCCTCAGCTCCACCCCCTTGACCCGGAAGCCGCCTGAACAGCCTGGGGTCAACATCTCTGTCAGGGGAGGTGGCTTGTCCATTCCCCCAGGCATCCGTCGTGGGGAACCCTTGCTCATCCCCTCCCCAGCTCTGGGAGAGCCCTCTCCCCAGTGCTCTCACATAGTAGAAGCCATCATCGTCCATGCCCCCGAACACAGTAATGATGTCCCCTGCTCGGAAGGGCAGCTCTGCCTGTGGAGAGACCAAGAGACAGGGGTCAGGCCCAGGGAGGCCCTGCCACCTGCCACCCACGTTGGCTGGCCTCTGTCTGAGGGTCCTCACCTCCACATCCATGTTGGGGGAGCTCTCCCGAGGGTTGTAGTCAAACGCAGCCACCATGGAGCGGGGGGCTCTCAGGCTGGCAGAGGAGACCAGCTGGGGGGGGCCTGCCAGGGGAGAGGAGAAGACTCAGGACTCTCTCTAGACTCCCCACCCCACCACCTCTGCACTGGAGGTCTGCTGACCCCCTCTGCACCAACTCCCCCACTCATTGTAGCCTCTGAGCCCAGACCAGAGGGACCGCCCGCCCCAGCCCTTTCCCTGTCTGCCCTACGCAGGCTGGCCCTCACCTGCACCATGCTGCACAGGACCTTCTGACTCAGCTGCAGAGAGAACGTGTGTGTGAGCCCCGCCCCGCACATCCCTGCTCATCCCAAGCAGGGGATGGTTCAGGGCGGGCGGATGCTCAGCCTCACCTCAGGGATGCGGGAGAAGGATGCTCAGAGAGCACATGAGCCCAGCCCTTTGGTGTGGGGCATGAGCTAAGGCCCAGGAAGGGTGAGTGATTTCCTCCAGGTTGCACAGAGTTTACAGTCAGAGGCTTTTTGGGACAGAGGGCCCGGCAAGCCACTCCGGTCCCCTTTAGAATGAAGTAACCTCCTCGAGAAGGGTGGATGGTGTGAAGGTCTGCCCTGATCCCCTTTACCTCCTCAAAACCCCACGTGTGTGTCCCCAGAGAGCCAAGCAGGGACCCCATCCCCACTCATCCCCACGGGCACCAAAGGAGAGGGGGTCTCACCCACCTTTCTTGGAGCGGCGGGGCTTGGGGGGAGGCCCAGTTGTTCGGGCTGTGGAGGACAGAAAGAGATCCAGGAAGGCAAGTGAATGTAAGAGAGAAACTGAGGCAGGGGATAGGACAGTGACTCTGGAGTCTCCTCTTGGGGCCACACCAGGGTCCCTGTGCACACGTCTCTAAAGAGCATTCCTGCCCTAGCTGGCTTCGTGGATAGAGCGTCAGCCTGTGGACTGAAGAGTCCCAGGTTCGATTCCAGTCCAGAGCACATGCCCGGGTTGTGGGCTTGATCCCCAGTGGGAGGCGTGCAGGAGGCAGCCGATCAATGATTCTCTCCCATCATTGATGTTTCTATCTCTCTTTCCCCTCTGAAACCAATAAAAAAATGTTTTTCTAAAAAAGAGCATTCCTCTCCCATCCCTAACCTCCAGGATCCAAAATACAAAGCCCATCCCCTCTGCAGCAGACCCTGCTCCATGTGGCAGCTCGCTGCTGTGGCCACACTGGTCTCCGTCTGTGACGCCCCTGGGGCTGTGCGAGACTCTTGAAAAATGAGGCTTCCCACCTCTCCAGGCACACAAATGCTCCATACTCCAGACATACAAAGCTTGGGGGGCGGGGGGATTGGAACTGGGGTGGGGGCCTTGGCTGAGGCACAGCGGCAGGTCATACCTGAGCCCTCAACGCGACCATGCGGGGACAAATAACCCTGCTGAAACAGCCGCTGACTCCCTGCAGGAGTGTCCACAGCCACCTCAGCCACCATGTTGCAGGGGATGTAGCCCATCCGGCCTCCACCTTCGCCCCGGTAGAAGCCATCAGCATCCTTGTCCCCAAACACCTGGAGGCAAAGACCAGCTGTTTCAGGAGGCCAGTTGAGCTTGCTCCCTGTGCCCAAGGCCCCAGCCCCGCAGCACTACACTTGGAATTGCAGAACGCACTGCCTTTTGTGGCTGTGGAACACGAAATAGGGGGAAAGGGCCAAGAATAAGGATCAGAGAGATGAAAGAAAATAGCCTTTTCTGTATTATCGTCACCCACTACCTGCACATCCATTCCCCTGGCCCTACCTCAAACTAGATCTCCGCAACCTCAGAGCAAGAGCAAAAGCCTTCAATAAATACTTGGAAGCACAATAAAAGTTGTGATGCTGCCCAGCTGATGTGGCTCAGTGGTGGAGCGTCAACCTGTGAACCAGGAGGTCACGGTTCAATTCTCAGTCAGGGCACAGGCCCGGGTTTCGGGCTCTATCCCCAGTGTGGGGGGCATGGGGGTGCAGGAGGCAACCGACCAATGATTCTCATCATTAACATTTCTATCTCTCATCTCCCTTCCTCTCTGAAATCAATATATATATTGTGATGTTAACAGCAGTAGTTATATCGGGCTGTGTGCCAGGCAGTTTAAGTACTCTAAGTGAATTGAATCATTTAAGCCTCAAAGAGCCCTGTGAGGTAGACAGTAACATTATCCCCATTGTACCAATGAGGAAACAGGCCCAGAAGAGTTCATCTATTCAAGGTCACACAGCCAGAAGTGACAACCCCATTGCACGTGGCTCTAAAAGCTGTGTGCTGGCCCATGCATGGGTTCTATCTCCACACAGGAGAGGAGGGAGGGGGGAGGACCCAGACAGTGAGTCACCTTCAGGATCTGGCCTTCCCGGAAGGGGAGCTCCTCTTCCCCAGCATCGGGGTTGGGTGACATTGACACAGGATCGTAGTCAAACAGAGCCACGAAGACCCTGACAGGTAGGTCCTGGTGAGCCAGCACTTCTTCTGGGCGGCTCCTCGGAGGGGCTGTGGCAATTTGGGGAGAGAGAGCAATGATAATGAGCTCTGGCCAAGAGGCTAGGAAAGGCCCCCTCCACCCAGCCCCGCCCCCATCAGGTGCTCACCCAGCTCAGTGGCGTCTGGCCTGGGGGCTCGGGTCCCTCTCCGAAGGGGGCCCCTCTGCCCAGACCTGTCCTGCCCTCTGGGCTCTCCAATCTCCGTTGCCTGCAAAGAGGGGGCAACAGAGGGCAGAAATGTCACACCATCCCTCTGGCGGGCACCTGAACAGGGGCAAGACCCTGCACGTGCTCCCCAGCTCTGCCCCGTCAGCAAAAGCAGCACAGCAGAGCAGGGACACAACATTCCTCTCCTGCAGTCTCGGTCCAACCTCACTGGAGACTTCAGACACCCCCATGGGGGAGGAAGGGCCGGTGGAGAGCCCCAGCTCCAGCCACCCCAGTAGCTGTGTGCAGTGGAGGGGACTAAGGTGAGAGCTTAGAGTTGACCCAGGAGAAATTGAGAGGAGGGCCTCTCCTCAGCGTCAGGGTTGGGTGACGCTGGACATCACAGTCAGTGTCCTAAGGGGAGGAAAGGGCCACCCCGCCCAAAGGCCGGGGGCCGGCTGCCGGCAATTGGTGACTAAATAACAACAGAATGTGGTGCCTCCCAGTTCCGATCAGCAGAAGCAGCAAAGCAGTGGAATGCGGGTGGGAAGACAGATGAGGGAGCCCAGAGGCCCAGCCCCACCTCTGCTGATGAAGGCGGCAGCGTGGAATGGGAGTGGCTGGTGGGCAGCAAGCAGAGCCGCCGGGCGGCAGCAGGCAGGGGGCTGCCGGGGTGGGGAGTGGGCACGGACCCGGGAGGCTGGCTCCTTGGCTCTGCCAGTCGCACTGCAGCCTCTCCGCTCTGGCTCCCCTCTCTCCCAGGCCGGGAGGCATGGGTAGGGGCTGGGGCCTGAATTGGCCTTCCGAGCTCCCCTGGACCTTCCTATGGGCGCCGTGCCCCAGGCCTCCCCGTCTCTGAGGTGGCAGGAGCTGGTGGTGATGCTGACACCCCCGCCGCCTGCCTCCTGCTCATCCTCAGAATCATATTCGATGCTGATTTCCAAGCACTTGGGGGAGAGGCAGCTGGTCAGGATAGATTCTGGCGTCCGGCCATGAGGGTACCTCTGGGAAGGGGCTGGCCGCCCTCTCCCACCAGCCTCTGGTCCACCCCTGGTGCCCTCGCCCACAGGTGGGCCACCCCTCTCCCGTGTGGGGCCGGGTCGTCCAGCAGCCTGGGTCCCGCCGTTGCTGAGAAGGCGGCTGCAGTGTTCGCGGGGATCTGCGGACCGCTTGCGGTTTGGGGGCTTCTCGGTCGAGCCACTTCCTCTCCCCCAGCTGCTTCCACTAACTAGTCCTGCCATGTCCTCCAGGTGGTCCCCGGCACTGCAGGGCTCAGGAGACAAGGGACATGGTCCAGGTCTTTGAGGACGACTGCTGTCACTGCCCAGCTCCAGCAATGCAGGCTCCCGCGGGCTGCGGTCCTGGGAAGAAGAGCCTGCCCCAGGCTGCTCCTGCTCCTGCTCCTCCTCCTCCTCCTCCTCCTCCTCCTCCTCCTCCTCCTCCGGGATGCTAAAAAGCTTCTTGCTGCAGAACTGCTGGAGGGGCAGCTCCAGGATCTGCTCCAAGATCTCCTCGTCACTGTCAGTCTCAGAGAAGGGCTCAGGCTGGGGCTGGGGCTGGGGCTGGGGCTGGGGCTGGGGGATGGGGAGGGTGAAATGGGGGAGGAGGGCAGCAGGGAAGAGAGGTCCATGGGAAAAAAGAAAGAGCTGTGACCTTTGCCCTCAGATGAGAGCAGGGGTTACAGGTAACCTCAAGGCCTCCCTTAGCTTCCTCCAAGAGGAAGGACCAGAGGGGGGGAGGGGGGTGGCCCAAAGTCACATGGTGTGTCCAGGACAGAGCCAGAGACAGAATGAGGGATCACACCCAGGATATGGCTGCCCAGATGCTCAGGGCCCTGAGTGACAGGAGCAGGCCGTGCCTGTAATAGCAGAGAGGACTCCCCACTCCTTCCCCAGTAGCTCCCAACACAGGGATCTCAGATGGCCAGGGTGCTGCATCTGGTGGGCTGAAGCCAGAGAAGGTGCCGCAAAGAGCTCCTCATCCTCCCCTTTCTTCCCTGGAGGGCAGAGGTCAATCCTGAGCCACTTCCTGTCTGGGGCTCAGGACAGGGCCCAGGCCACACACCTAGAATGTTGCTGGCACTCACTGGTGGCTGGAGCAGCTGCTGACACATGGGGTAGAGACCCCTGGAACCCCAGGTCTAGGGCCCACCAGCCCCTCCTCACCCCATTACCTTGGGCCCATTCTCCCTGACACTGATGCCAGCAACCTGCTTCTGGAAAGAGCAAGCCCTGGAACCCAGCGCCTCTTCCTCCTCTTCTTCCTCCTCCTCTTGGATGTCTGACAGATCTGAGTTTCGGCCATGGTCCCCAAGGGAGTTTACCAGACGCACCCCGAGCTCTGCCATGTCCTCCTTCTGCAAGAGGTGAGACAAAGGAGGTGGTGGTGGTGGGGGGAGGGCAGAGAAGGACTCGGGGTGGGGCACCCTGGCAGGGTCAGCCCCTGCCAGGATGAGGCCAGAATGAAAGGAACCCCTTGGCAGAGGGAGAGGGTCGTGTCCCAAATGGGGGTACACACAGCGAGGGGGTGGAGGAGAAATCTGGGAAGATACAGTGGCAAAGGAATAGACAGATACGCAGCACAGACCAGAGCACGGAACCAGCAGAGAGGGCCAAGCTTTGGCTGACAGGAGGCAAGGAGGCAGGCCCGATTCTTTGAGGTGGCACAGTATGTCCCTAACCCCGTACCTCAGCCCTGGGCCTCAGCCCAGCCCCCGTGTCTCCTCCAAGGCTGGCCTCAGCACAGAGCACCTCCGGGGCCGGTGCCCCCTCCGTGGAGCAGGGTGCCAGGCAGGCCTCTCCCGCGGTCCCCTCAGCCTCGTCCTGGGCCAATGAGGACGCTGCAGGGCCGGGAGCTCCCTCCCCCACGGCTGGCTCTCTGGCCCTCCTGTCATCTGAGGTGCCCAGCACAGCTGCCCCGGCCTCCTCCTGGAATGGAAGGCACTGAGGAAGGGCGCAAGCCCCGGCCCTTCTCCCAGCCTCCACCTGCGCCCCCTGCCCAGTAGGGTACCTGGGAGCAAGGTGCTGTGGGCTCCTCTTGGGATCCTCTTGTCTCTCTGGGAGGGCTTGCTGCTGGAACTCCATGGGGCTCTCTAGTTCCATGGGGCTCGGGGCATCGGAGGGGAGAGCTGGGGTCTCCGGGAGCTGGAGAGGCTGGAGCAAGGGGCGGCCTGGCCTCTGAGCCTGGCCGTGGTGAGGGGCAGGAGACCCTGGCCGGCAGGCAGGCCGCAGCCAGGGCCGGGCCCACGGGAGCTGGGAGGGAGTCGGCCGACTCGCCATGGGGCGACATGGTGCGCACGGCCACCTCACTGCACACCTGCAGCAGCTGCAGCTGGGACAACTCCACCAGCACGCTGCCCGCTGTGGGCGAGGCCACCTCCATGATCTGCAGGGTGGAGGGAACACAGGATGGGAAAGGGAAGCTGGGATGACCAAGTGTGAGGACACAACGACCGCGGTGACTCGCACTGGCCAGGCGCCGTGCTGAGCCCTTGCCCTGCCTGTCTCATTTGATCCGCCTGCCACAGGGCTTCAGTGCTAGGACGGTGTTTTGAATCCCAGTTACCGAAGCCCATGCTCTTAACTAATCTGCTACCTAGCGCCCAAATGCCAGGGGCTGGGCATCGCTGTGCCAGGCTGGGGAGACTAGGCCTCAGAGCATGGCAAGGGTACAGATGGACAGAGTCGCCAGGCCGTACCTTCTGCCCATCGGCATAAATGGCATAGCCTGTGACGCGGACGCCATTGGAGGTCCCAGCAGCATCTATGGTTACGGGGAGCCAGCTGATGATCAAGATTCCAGGAGAGGGCCCCGGCTCAATCTGCACATCCAGGGGGGCATCGGGTGGGCCTGGGGGGAAGGGACACAGACCCAGTAATGCAGGACACTCACCCCTGAAGATACCGCCCACTTTGCCACTTCCCTGGAAATGCTAATAACAGTAGTCTCTCTTTCCTCTACCCCCAGGGCCTGTCCTGCTGGGTGTTACAGACAGTCAATGCCCAAGCTTGCAGACCTGCTGGGAGTGTCGTGAACTGCAGGGTGGCAGTCCGCTGCTCCGGCCTCTCCCAGCCTGGTTCCCAGGATCCGCCAGGTAGGAGCTGAGCCTCCACGCGGGCCTGATAGAGTGTGCCAGGCCGCAGGTTGCAGAAGGTGGTCCAGTAGGTGCTGGGGCGGGCAGGGGGGCATTCTTCCCCGTTGAGGTAGATGGCATGAGCCAAGTTGCTATTGCCGGGCACCCAGGTGATCTCAGCAGAAGTGGCTGTCAGTCGATGGACGCGTAGCTGGGTAGGTACCACCCCGGCCCTGGCACCCATGGCCAAGCAACAGCGCAGAGGGTCAGAGCTGCCCCGGCTGGTCAGGGCCTGCACGGAAACACGGAGCGGCCCGGCCCGCAGGTCCAGGTTTTCAAGCACAGCCTTGGGGGGCGCCCCAGGTCCCAGGGCCTGACGCAGCTCCCCGTTCACGCAGATCTGGTAGCCACGCAGCTCCCCTCGCTCAGGAGGCGGCTCCCAGGCCAGCACCACGCTGTGGGCCAGCTGCTTGAGGACGGCCAGGTGGCGGGGGTAAGGCACAGCACGGGGCTCGCCCAGGCCTTCGGGTGAGGGGCTCAGACTGAGCTCATCCCCTGCAGTCTCCTCCTCTGATCTGGGCTGGCTGCGTCCCCCGACACTCTGGCCCCCGCTACTGCTGCCGCCTCCACCACCGCTCAGGAAACTAAGTTCAGGGCCTGAACTGTGGGACAAATCGGCCAGCTCCGAAGCGAGGGAGGTCAGGAGGTCGTCGTCCGACACGCGCTCTACAAAATTGGAAGGAACCAGGCCCCTTCGGCCATCCATGAGCTCTCCTGGCGACGGGAGGGCAGGGAAGGGAAAGGCAGAGAGGAGGTAGAGAAAAACCAGTCCAATGAGTGCATTTTAGCAAAGGTCAGTGGGTGATCTTAAGCATCTGATTCAAATCAAGGTTTGCCTGTCAGTACTTTTAAAAGACAAGAGCAGTCAAGACCTAGATTAGGGAGTTACTGTTCGTTTTCGTAAGTGTGATCACAGTATTGCGGCTATGCGGCACAGGGCTCCTTATTTGTAATGTGCGCGTGAATCACCTGGAGGTTTGTTGAACTGCAGATTCTAATTCTGTTAGGTCTGGGTGAAGCTGAGATGGTGCGTTTCTATCTAGTCCGGAGGTGACACTGATGCTACAAGGATGTAGGCGGATGTCCGTGCTCTGAGGAGGTGCGTGTTGAAGTATGTTCCGGATGGGATTAGAAGCAGGCCCGGGACCGGGAGCATGACTGGCGGTCAGTCTAGGCCAGGGGTGGGCAAACTTTTTGACTCGAGGGCCACAATGGGCTCTTAAAACGGGACCGGAGGGCCGGAACAAAAGCATGGATGGAGTGTTTGTGTGAACTAATATAAATTCAAAGTAAACGTCATTACATAAAAGGGTACGGTCTTTTTTTTCAATAGTTTTATTCATTTCAAACGGGCCGGATCCGGCCCGCGGGCCGTAGTTTGCCCACGGCTGGTCTAGGCAGCCACCAAAGGTCAGTTCTGTCACCTGTGCCAGCTCCCCTGAACACTCGACCACCAAGTATTGTAACATGTGCTGTTGTTTATTTGAGGGACGTCAAGGAAGGAAGAAATTGGGCACACAGCATGTCATGTCAAGCTAATCTGAGAGAAGGAGAAATCCCCAGGCCCTGTTCCCCAGTCTCAGTAATGGGACATCTGCCTCAGTTGCCTGGTCTGCTCCGTGGAGAACTGCTCTGAAGCCCACCCCCCTGCCTGGGCCCTGACACCTGCTAACTACCTGCTAACACCCTTTCCCGGGCTCTGGACCCTGATTCCTCCTCCCTACACCCAGCTGGAGTCCAGCATCAGATCTGTGCTGCCTGTCTGATCTCGATGTCGCTGGTGTTAAACACTGCCATGCGCTGTCTGCCAGCACAAAAGTGAATTCAGTCAAAATCCCGTGTCACTGTCTGTCATCTGCACTGTGCGAGGCCTTGCCCTGACCTGCAGTCACACCAGCTGCCCCCTTTCCCAATACCCTTCCTTCCCCTTTCCCCACAGGCTGTCAGGTCTCTGCTGCCTTGTAGGTGAGTCTGAAAAGTGATGGTGGGCCAAGCCGAGCATGCTGGGGAGAGGGTACGGATGGGTGGAGGTCTTTGGGAAGAAGAGCTTAAAAGCAGAGGAATGGACAGAAGGACCCCACCACCTTCCTACCTTCAAAAAAGCCATCCTCATCCATGTTGCCATAGATGTAGATATACTCGCCAGCAATAAGCGGAAGTTCTGCCTCTGGATTCTCATTGGGGCCCTCGAAGGGGTTGTAGCTGTTGGAAGAGGCACGGAGGAGGAAGAGGAGGAGGAAGAGGAGAAGGAGGAGGAGGAGGAGGAGGAGGAGGAGGAGGAGGAGGAGGAGGAGGAGGACTGTGACCTACATCCTACCTCCATGTCTCATTTCCTCTCCCCACTGCCCCAGGCCCTTATGGAGACTTGGTTGTCCACCTTTAGCCAAAGAGATTGCTCACTGCACCCACCTTGGCCCAACTAGGTTAAGAGCACATGTTCAACTGGGATCCCTACACCAACCCCATCTTCCCCAGATGCCTCTGTCTTCTCCAGGCCCCTTCCTCCCGCCCACCCCACATGCTGGGGGGATAGGGAGCAGGGTGAGAGGCCCACCTATAGCGTGCTAGGAAGACCTGGATCCTGGCTCCTCCCCGGCTGCCCTCTGGCGCTGCTGGGAGCAGGGAGACGGTGTCTGCCTCCAGCTCCTCCACCTCACTAGCTGTGTCCACCTGGGGGGAAACAGAAAGGGCCAGTCCTCGCCATGACCCAGGGCCAATGGCCAAGCAAGCATGTTTCCAGGCAGAGCCAGAGGAGGACCTCTGAGAAGGGAAAAGGAGTACAAGGCCCATAGCAATGAGCCCCGCTGTTTTCTAAATCCACTCCTGAGCCAGCAGATCCTAGCAAAGCCCAGCTGCTGCAGAGAGAGGGAGTGGGGACGACCTGGGTCCCTCCTGGAGCCCTGACTTCTACTGCACCAGCCCAGGAAACGACCACTTTCCCCATCGGAGAGGGGGCCGGCCACACTGGCATGGGTGGGTGTCCAATGGCAGTTGTCTCAAGGTAAAAACACAGCAAAGCACTCGAACTATGAACAGGTGAAGGCAAGGAGGCAGAAGGACAAAGAAGTCCCTTTGTCCCTTTGTGAGAAGTGCACTGAGCACTGGGCATCCATATCCAGCACCACCACTCTGTCCCACAAGGGGGCAGTAGAGGGCCGGGGCTGGGTTCTACCTCTTCCCACAACCTGGGGCAGCAGGGCGGCTCCAGCCCGCCCCTCCACTTTCTGGAGTTTGGGAGGTAGGAGGTGATTGGAAGAGTTGGGAGTGATGCCCAAGAACTCGGTGATAATAATACTGTAGCTGCCACATTGAAGTATTTAGTGTGTGCTCTGCACTGAGGGAGGCACTCTCCTTATATTTTTTTTCATTTAATCCTCACAACAAACTTACAAGGCAGGTTTTATTAGCTCCAAAGTCCAAACAAGGAAACCAAATCCCAGAAAGGGTCTTGCTAAGACAACACTGGGATCGGAATTGCGGAACCTGTGCTCTTTCTCACACGCCCATCGCTTCTGCTGCAGCCACTCTCATGAACAGTCTCATTATGTGGATCCTGGCGCCAGGGTACCTCCCTCCAGCCAACCCAGGACTTCTCTAGGGCTTCCCTGAGCCCCAGAGGGGTGGGGCTGGGTGGCTCAAGGTAGGGCCTTCAGGGTGGCCCTGGAGACCAAGATGGCTCCTCCTTGAGTTCCCTGCGGACCAGGAGGAATCTACGGGCCCTTCTCTCCCAGGGCCTGGCTCCACTTCCCAACGTGGAACCCCCCATAGGCCAGAGGTCACCCAACTCCTGGGGACCCCACAGAGGTCAGGGCCACCTCCCCTCCCACTTTGCCGAGGCAGAGCCAGAACCCAGGCCCCTCCCCAGCACTGACCTCAGGCGTAGGGCATGACTTTGGGCTGTTGTGGATGGACTCAGAGTGAGAGGAGTTGGAGAGAGACTCTGCCTTCTTGGCTGTCCTTCGAGGGACCCCGGGAAGGGGGGCAGGGGCAGGCTCAGAAGACTTTGGGGTGCAGCGTCCTGGGGAGCCCGGCGGGAGGTCAGAATCTAAAGAAAAGATGGCACATGGGTGGGTGTGGGGTCTGTGGCCTGAAGAGGGACCAGGGACCAAAGTCCAGCTGCTTGGATCATGGGGGTCAGGCCCGCCATAGCTGGGTTTCCTTACAAGAAGGGAAATATTTGGGAAAACTTACTGAGTAGAGGTAGAGGAACTTTACATATATTATTTCACATGATCCTCAGAGCAGCTTGATGAGGTGCACCGAGTTTTTCTTTTATTATAACTTAGGAAACCAGGGGCCCAGCGGTTTAGCAGCAAGCTCAAAATTCCATAGACTATTGAGTGAACAGAGTTGGGACCCTCAGGTCTGATGCCCAACTCCTTACAAGCCCACACTGCCTGCCATCGAGTTCTAGAGCCCAACTCCCGACCACGAACACAGAGGTCTTATTGGAGGGAAGGAGCAGTGGCCTGAGACACCTGGGCCAGACTCGGGGACAGCCACTCCAGATCTGGCTCTAACTTGCTGTGTGACTTCGGGTGAATTGCTAGCCTTCTCTGACCCTGAACTTTCTGCTCTATACAAATCCCCAAGCCTGGGGATTCCAGGCTCATGGCACTGGGAGTCTACCTTACCTTTGGGGCCGGATCCCCGGCAGGGCTGGGGGTTGGAGCAGCAGCAGGGGGGTGGTGGGCGATCCCCAAGGGTACTGCAGCCCAAGGCTGAGGTGAGCAGATCCAAGGGGCCAGGGTGCAGGCGGAAGGCCTGGAGTTCCTGTGCCAAGAGGCTGAAGCGTTCTGTTTGGCTGCGGCACTGCTCCTCGAGCTCTCGAACCCGGACCTGAGCCAAGACCCACCATGAGCCACCAGGCCCAGCAAAGCTGCCCAGTCCCAACCTGTGCCATCTCCACATAGCCGCACACAGGCTTCAGACCACATCGCCCAGCCCCTAGGCCTGGGTACCAATCCTGGGCCTGGCTGCCCCATTGCCCTTAGTAGTGTCTAAGCCAGCCGTGGGCAAACTACGGCCCACGGGCCGGATGCGGCCCGTTTGAAATGAATAAGACTATTGAAATAAAAGACTGTACCCTTTTATGTAATGATGTTTACTTTGAATTTATATTAGTTCACACAAACACTCCATCCATGCTTTTGTTCCGGCCCTCCGGTCCAGTTTAAGAACCCATTGTGGCCCTTGAGTCAAAAAGTTTGCCCACCCCTGGTCTAAGCTAAGGGTAAAGTGCTGGAGCTGTGGGGCATCACATGACTCTCCTCCAGAGAAGAGCTGGGCCAGCTTCACACTCAGCACACCCTCTCGCCCCAGGCAGTGGCACTTCCTGCTTCTGGCTGCTTTCTAGGCCAAAAGGAATGGCTCCCATCCCATCACTACCACCAATATCAGCTCAGGAGTTTTCTTGGCTCCGCTGCTTGTCACCCTCCCACAGTCAGTGACCCAAATCCCTGCCTTCAGAGAGGTCCCTAGAGAGACCACACACGGGAGCTAGGGACATCTTGTGACAAGAACGAGCCAATTCTCAAGACCTCTTCGTCAGGTATTCTGAGAGTCACAACCTAAGGGGCCCTCCCCTGGCCAATGTCAAGAGGATCATGGGTTAGGCTGATGATGAACTTGCTCATGGGCTCAGCGGCTGGGCTTTAGAGGAGGGAAGGCCCCATGTCTGCCAGGTGTAGTAGCAGGTCTGGGACAAGGAGATGGCCCACATGTCCTGTGGGAACCCCAGCCCATCTACAGGCTCTCAGGTCTGCTCCGGTCACTCTTTGCTCTGTTGGATATGAGAGTTGGGACCACTTGGGCCTGAGGGAGGAGACGCAGCTCAGTGGGCCAGGGAGGTGGGAGACTGGGAGGCTGTACCTGCATGGAATCCAGGGTAGACTGTGGCAGGAAAGAAAGCACAGAGGAGAGATTAGATCCTGAGACGGTGTGTCATCACCCAGAGAGGGAGAGGGAGAGACAGGGGCCCAAGTGGACACCCTCTGGCCAGCTCCCTGGACTGACTGAGCAGTTCCTAAATTGAAGGCTATTTCAAGGTGAAGGCATCCTCTGGGAGGGGTAGGGGGAGGGGGCGGTAATGAGACTCCTGCCACCAGACCCTGCCTGGCTGTGCCCTAGCCTGAGAAACAGGCCAATGGTGGAGGGGATTCTCCAGGCACTAGAGTATTTAAGGGCCCTTCCTGCAACCCCACACCCCACACAGTCCACTCCAGCTCTCTCTGAACTTCCCCTGCCTCCCCCCAAGCTGGTGTTGCTGGTGGCTACCTCCAGGGACTTACCTCCAGCAGCTGCACGGCCCCTTCATGTTCCCTCTTAGCTTCTGCCTGGGCCTACAGGTGGGAGGAGGCAAAATGCTGGAGGGGAAGGACGAGGAATGGGGGTGGGATAGAGGGAGATGGAAGGGAGGGTAGGGAGGGCAGATGGAGGGCAGAAAAAAGGGGAAGGAGAGGGAGAGGCAGAAGGAAGAGGGGCTGAGGGTTCCTCCCTTCCAGACTCCTACCCCTGAGCCATACCTTAGGCCAGAAGGCAATCGGGTCAAGGAGAGGTGGGCCTGATGCTGTCTCTCTCTTTCCGGGGCATCCACCCTCCAGTTTCCCTCCTATCTCTCTGGGAGCTCCTTCTCAGTCTCTTTCTCCTGGTCCCCTTTTGAATGTTGGGGTGCTACTGAGCCCACTTTATACTCTTTACTCTCTCCCAAGAGGCCCTTCTAGTCAGATGACTAAACACACTAATGACCCCAAAACTACCTTCAAGATCAATTTCCCCATGACTCCAAACTCATTGATCCAACTGTCTATGAGCATCTCCACTTGAATGTGTCACACACAACCCAAACGGCCAAGACAGAACTCGGAACTCAGGACTCCCTGCCTCTCAGGTCCTGAGGAGTGAAAGCCCCACCCTTTATCAGGGTTTACTCAGCAAATGGGTAACGGAGTGGGTATTGTCATTTTACGACTGGAATCCATGGAGTCTTGTCGATTCTATCTCAAAATACACTTCAAATGCATCCACTTGTTTCCACCTTCACTGCCTGTTCCCTAGTCTAGATGGCCACCACCTCCCACCTGGACCCCTGCAACAGCCCCAACACCTGATGGCCCCGCTCCATGCCCACTCCCCCAGCCCATCTTCCACGGCGCTGCCAATGTCACCCTCTAAAATGATGAAGTCAGATCATGCTGCTCCCTATTGGGGACCTTTCAATAGCTTCTAACCACTCAGAGAGCAAAATATCCAAACTCCTTCAACAGCCTTTAATGCTCAAGGTGATCTGGCTCCTGCCTGCCCCTGCTGTTCTTCCCTCCAACTACGTTCCAGCCACTCTGGTCTGGATCCCAACCTCTTTCCCACAACAGGGCATTGGCACTTCTGGTCCCCTACCTGGAATGCTTTTCAGCTGGCTCCTTCGTGACCTGGAGGTATTAAAACCTCCCCTGCTGACCTAAAGTGGTCCCTCAGTCACTCGGTCACATAACCCTATCCACCTCCCCCACTGGGATCATCTCAATCACAGATCAGCTTATTTGCTGATTGGTCAGGGACATGGTCTTTGCCCACTGTCCCCCAGCACCTGGCACATAGTGGGTGCTCACTAAATGCTTGTTGGATGAGTGGATGACTAGGCTGAGGTCCAGCAGCCTCCCACTCTTCCAGCACTCCTGCCCCCTCGACACCCTGTCCCCACCTGCTGCAGCCTCCGGACCTCCTCCTGCTTCTCCTGAAGGCTGAGCTGAGCCTGCTCATGCTCCACCTCCAGCTGCTGCCGCCGCTGGGCCACCTCCCGCATGTGCTGGAATACAAGACCCTGTGTCAAGGCCAGAGACCCACCACCATTTCTGTAAAGATCTAAGATGAGGGGGGCTCAGATAACATGTGTTCCAGACACCCTCTAAGGCTACAAAAGGAAAGGGGCTCACGGCTCCAAGACTCGGCCTCAGACCCCAGTGCCCCACAAAGGGCGTATTCTACTGTCCCACTGTTCTCTCTGTGCCAGGTACCAATACCCTCCCCTCCGCCCCCACCAACACAGCCTTCTCACCTTCAGCACCTGCTCCAGGCTCTCCAGCTTGCTCTGCAGGCCCTGGCTCTTGCGAAGGGCCAAGTCCCTCTCCTGTGTCACCCCCAGGAGCTGGTCCCTCAGCTCTGCATTCTCCCACTCCACCTGGAGAGGGGGGAGTGGCAGGGAGCTGGGTGTGTGTGTGAGCCTTGTCCCACCAGCTCCTTCACCGGGGAGAACCGTACCCTTCCTACTCCAGCCCCGTTCCAGGTGTGGAGGAGACAGCCCCTTGCCAGGGACCAGGGCCCTCGCAGGATCCCAAGCCACACAGCACCTGTGTGGAGTGGCTACCTGGTCCTTCTCCGTGGCTCTCCCACTGAGCCGGGAGTTCTCATCCACGAGGCGGGCATTCTCATTCTGGGCTTCTCTCAGCTGCAATTCCTGAGAGACCAGAGGAGCTCTGGGGAGGGAGCCTGGCACCCACATTCCTCCCCTCTCCACACAGAGGACCATGCCCTCCCAGTCCGGGCCTTCCTCCCCCACCTGGAGCCTGCATCAGCCAGGAAAGGAGCCCTGGCAGCACAGGGAAAGTGTGCTCCTCGGGGCAAGAAGGATAAAAGCGGAGCGGAGAGGGAGCCGCCACCTGGCTGGCCTGGGGGACGGGGAGCTGGCCTCTGGGAGGCGCTCCAAGCTCACCAGCTCCTCACATCGCCTCTGCTTTTTTCGGGCTTCCAGCTCCAGGCTCTGGCATTTCTTCCGCTTCTTGCTAAGCTCTGACTCCTGAGGGGTCAGAACCGAGGGCTCCTCATGTGGGAAGGCAGAGCTGCCCACAACAGGCCTCCTCCAGCCCTTGCCCTGGGACTTACCAGCTGCTGCACCCTCTGTTGTTTCTCTGGCTCCTCTAGGACCACGGGTGGGGTTTCCACATCCTCCTGGGGAGTAGCCTGGAAATGCCCAGGGGCACGGGACTGGCACCTGAGAACAGGGCCCCAAGGCAGCCTGCTCCCAGCCCAGCCTGTCCGTGGGAGGTTCCCACCTCACCTCACAGTCAGCCAAGAGATCCCTGTCCAGGAAGTGGGGGGGGGGGGGGTGCTCTCTCCCCACCCAACCCATCATCTCCACCTGATGTGGAACTGCAGAGGCTGCACCTCTGAGTTCTCCAGACATTGTGCTTTGAGATCCCGAGGCCCATGTGTGGCCTGGGAGATGGGTCCCTTATCCAGGCCAAAGCTTTCCCTTTTTAGCTCCTTCCAGCAGCAGCCCTGCTCTGCACTCAATAACTGCCCTGGTGTCCTTCCATGACTGGCAGAGAACTAGGCGGCCACCTGGGTCCCCGGGGATGTGGTGTTCCCAGAGTTAGGGGTTCTGGACAATCCAAATCTCAGCAATGCAAAACCTGGCCAGGCCCTCCTAAGGCTTCCCCCCAAGCCCACCCTGTGGCACCCCCCATTTATCTGTGCAAACTCTAGAGAAGGACAGGTCTTGATGGATGCATCTCCCTCCCTGCGCCAGGCAGAGGGGCAAAATCTAGCAAGAACCGCCCCACACTCCGAGGCTTGGATCGCTATGGAGTCGCTTCTCCCACCCCTCTTCCCAGAAGGAGGTGGACCTAAGTGCTACCCAAGGAGAGAGGATGGAGAGGAGCCAGACTTCCAATTCTGGGGGCCCTGGGTGGGGTCCCTCGCCTTCGCAACAGGGGCTAAGCCCCGCGCCCAGTGAGGGTCGCCCATACCTGGAGCCGGGGCGGACGCTGCCCCGAGTAACGGGGGCGGGCCTGGCGGACCAGGCGGGCGCTGAAGGGGGCGTCCCCGCGCAGCAGCGGCGGCGGGAGGCGGCGCGCAGACTCAGCCCCGGGCGGCTGCCAGGGCAACCAGGGATTTGCGGCCAGGCCGTACCACTGGCGGCGCGGCGGGGGCGGCGGGGCGGCGGCGCGGCGGGGCGGGGCGCCGGCCTGCGGAGGGCGGACCACGAACTCCCGGGGGTGGGCACAGGTACGAGTGCTGGGAGGCTGGACCGGGACCCTACCGCTGGGTGTCGGGAAAGGTCCCCCAGCCCTTGGGGTGCGCACGCCACCACCGGATCCTCGGGGCTCTGAGCGCGTTTTAGGAGGAGATCCCGGGGCCCCCCACCCTCCATCTACACACACCTGCCGGGGTGCCGGCGCTCACCTGTCCCGGGGCCCTGGGGGTGGGCGCTCCTGCTTTGACCCGGACAGTGGGGCCCGGGGGCCGGAGCGGCGGGGACGGCTCCTGCTGGTTGCGCAGGGCGATCTGCCTCTGCAGCCGCAGCACCTCCCGCTGGGACTCGCGAAGCAGTCGGTCGAAGTCCCTCAAGTGGAGCCACTGGGGGCCCTCCTGGGTTGGGGCACAGGGAGGGGAGTTTGGCCTAAACCCCTGCCCACCTCCTCCCCCAACTTGTCCCCTTGCTAGAGGGGCTCTGATGCGCGGGAACGTGCACATCCTTCCATGCATACGAGTACATGCCTTGGTCATAGGTGCGTGCGAATAGCATTTGCTAGCCCGCGTGCATACAGTGACTCATCTACTGGACACTCGCCGTGTGCCCGGCACTGTGCTAAATGCCTTGTGAACATCACTTGACGCAAGTGTTAGACATGTGTGGATTCATACAGCCAAACCCACTGGCACACAGCCTGAAGCCTGGAGCACAGAAACACCCAGGTCTGGGACTCATGGCTCCGCCCCCTTCAGTTCAGGCTTCTCCCCGCTCCCACCTGGGCCGTTGCCAGGGGAACCTACTCCCCAGCAGCCTCCACCTTCCCGCTTCATTTGCATCTCATTAACATCTCGGTCCACATCCCAACAAGCCAGGCAGGTGGCTCTGGGTAGGACTGAACTGGATGGGGTGACCAGGGCCTCCTCGCACCTTGCCCGCCAGGGTGAGCCTGGCCTGCAGCTCCCTGCACTCCCGCTGCAAAGCAGCAATCTGCTTGTCCTTGGCCAGCAGGGCGCTGGCTGTCTCACTGAGGTCCCGGGTTCGCTGGCGGGCCAGGGCCTTTCGGCACAGCTCCAAACTGGGCCCTGGACGGGGCACAGGGGCACTCACCTGGCCAGAGGAGGGGTAAGGCCAATGGTCATCTGAGGGCTGGGGCACTTCTCCCACTTCTCAGCTCCTCCCAAAGGAGGGGTTAGGTTGAAAACCTACAAGTGTGGCCTCTTGCTTTTACCCTGTGTCTGGGGCGTCAGGGGACCCACAGCCTCATTTGACCCCCGCAATCCTCAAGCAGGACTGACAGAGTTAACCTCACATCCTAGTTTCAGCTCAAAGGATGCTGCTAATTTAGGGCTGCCACTGTGATGGGTCTTCATCCCTGCCCCCGCAGGCTCTGCACCCAGAGATGAGCTCAGCAGGAGGCTGTAGCCAGCACCAGCACGTGGTAATCCAGAATCCTGCTCCCTGCCTGCTCAGGGACTCCCCGCCCAGCCCTTCCCTCCCTCCTGTAGCTCCAGAAAGCCTCAGCCTCCTAGCCTGGCCAGCATTTGCCCTTCCTACACTTTGGCCCCCCGAGTTCCTGCTTTCCTGGGTGTTAAGAGTCCACGACTCCTAAACCCCACCCCTCAGGCCCAGCCCTGACTTCCCTCTTCCCTGGTCACACAGCCTTCATCTTGCAGCCCCCGGCCTCCCATCCTCACCACCTTCAGGTTAGTCTCCTGCAGCTTCCGGGCCCTCTCCTCCAGGCGCTTGGCAATGACCGCCAGCTCGGCGTTCTTTCGCTTCAGCCTCCGCACCTTCTCCTCCGTCTCTGGAAAGCTGCTCCTCCTCTGACAAGGGGTCAGCCAGGATAAGGCATGTGGGAAGCACCCCGCTGACCCAATCCTGACTGCCCGGGCCTTGGGCTAGAGCCCTGGGCTCGCAGTGGAGTCCTCAGCAACTCTAGATAAGGGCTCACCCTCTCTGGGTCAGGGCTCATGTCACCGCCATGTGGCCCCCACTGCGGGAGGTATATACGGGGTGAGGAGGACACTGAGGCAGAGGGGCAGAGTGTCTGAGTCTGCCTTCCCCCAGCTCCAGCCAGGACCCAGGACTCACCAGCCTCTGGTTTTCCTCCTTGAGGATGGCACAGTGCTGCCGCAGCTCCCTCAGGGCCCTCAGCAACTCCAGGCTGGGCCTATCCCCGAAGCCCATGCTCAGCTTGCCCTGGCACAGGAAAGGCAGGGCACAGGGCCTCAGGAACCCACCCGACCTAGTCAGCGAGCGCTCTCCCACCATGGCCCCCGGAGACACGCAGACAGGAAGGCTCTTCCCCACATCCCAGGCTTTCAGAGTCGGCTCAGGAGGTCCAGGAGAAAGGGCTATCTAGTCCTCCTTGCCTGCGCGGGCACCCCTGATCCTGGGACCCTCTCTGGTAGTCCCCAATTCTTCCCATCCCTGCTCACCTCCTCCTGGGAAATGCCAGCCCAAGTTCCCATGCCCACCACTCCAGGCTCCATGGTCCCTGGGTCCCCTCCCCCAAAGTCCACTCCCTCCATCTCACACCCACCCCAAACCTTGTCCTCCCTGGCTCAGCTCAACACTGAGCCCCCTCCCCTAAATCTGCTTTCTCTGCACTCTGATTCCATCATAGAGCTCCAGGTACCCCAGTAACCTCCAGCCCCCAAGAACAGAGACTCAGGGAGGAGGAGACACAGACAGACAGACAGACAGACTGTCTGAGAGAGAGTAACAGAGAGAGAGGGGGTAGGGGCACGGCCAAATGTAGACAGATAGACAGAGAATCAGAAGGACAGACAGATGGCAAGAAATGGAGCCACTAAGATTCCTGTCCAAAGAAGGGAGGACAGATAGTCACAGAATTGGAAACCACAGATGGAGACAGACCAGGAGAGGAGAGGTGGGCAGCGGGGTTGCATATCATGCCCATGAGGAGAGGCCCCCACCTCTCAGACCAAGCCCTCCACCGCTCCCTTACCTCATGGAAAGCCTCCACCTCCTCGTCCTCCAGCCTTGGGCAGCTGGGTCCGGAGCTCGCTGCTTGCTGCCCCAAGCTGGGCAGCCCGGTTTCTGTTCCTTCAGGGTCAATGTCCCCCACAGGCCCAGGGCTCCAGGCTCCCTTGGGCTCAGAGCTCTCCAAAGGCCTCAGTTCTCCAACCTGCAGAGCTGCCGGAGTATCGACAGTGCTTGGGGCTGCACCTCCAGGTTCGCCCTCCTGTCCTGGAATCCAGCTCTGCCAGGCAGGCTGTGCCCATGGCTCCATAGCTCTGGGGTCCCCCAGCCGTAGGAGGGGTGTCAGTTGCTCCATGGTACTGCCAAGGGGCCCCAGGACTCGGGCTGGGGGACATCACCCAGCCAAGTGGAAGGGCTGGCAAGGGTCATGCCAGACCAAACCCTTTCCTCTCTGAGCAATTGGCTTTACCGGGGCTCCATCCGAGGTTGACCGAGTTCTTCCTCACCCACAAAGGAGGCTGCGGGAGTCGGGATGGCCAGAGCTAGAGCCGGGGGTATGTGAGCTATGTCTGTTTGTGACTGTGTATGTGCCAGGGTGTCCCCGTGAGGGCTGGGAGGGTGTGCAGAAGCCGCCGACAGCAGAGCCTGGGTGTGCGTGCCTCCAGGTCTGTCTGTTCAGGTCAGCGCTGCCTTGTGTGCGCGTTTGGAGGGTGGTATCCCCACTTGTGTGTGGTGGAGGGTAGCGGTTCTGTGTGTCACTGTCTGCGCCTGTTTCGGAGTTACCAGCTGTTTCTGTGTGTGTGTGGGTGTCTGTATTGCAGCGCTGTGGCAGTATGTGATGCTGTCACTGCTGGTATCCGAGCATCTCAGTGTTGTGCAGCTGTGTGCATCGGTGTCATTGTGTGTCCGTCAGCGTCTGTGAGTCTGGCCATCCATCACGACCCCTCAGCCGGCTTAGGGTCCTCAGGCTGCTGGGGGTGATCCCCAAAGGTCCGTTGTGGTCCTTTATCTCCCGCTCCTCTCTCCGCTGTTGCTTGCTAGCTGGATAGCGTGCTGGGCAGCCCGGCTGATCCTAAGGAGGCCTGGGTCGGTGGGCTGCTCGCCTCATAGTCTCTATCCCTGCTGGCCTCAGCTCTGGGGACTGCAGGGGGTCCCCTACAGCCCCGACCCCCGAGATGATGGGCGCGGAGAAGGCTGAGCCTTAGAATCTAGGGGGTGAGCAGGGAAGAGCCAGCCGTCCCCTCCCCTCCCCCTCCCCTCCCGCCCACCAATAGGAAGTCGGCTGCCGGTTTCCATGGTGATGGCGCTGGACTGGTGGGCTGGACCAGCAGATAGGGTCGGGACAGAGGGAAGAGCAGGTTCCTCACGGGATCCCAGCATAATGCCCCCCACATGTGACCTCCCACACACCCCCATACCTCCCGGGGTACACAGGCAAGGGGGCTGCAGCGGGTCCTCCCCACATCGGCCCCAGCCCAAGACGACAGAGACAGGAGGTGGTATGACGGACAGACAGAGCTCTAGCCACGAAGAAGGGCAGGAATAGAAAAAAAAAATGGGATTTGAGATGAAACAAAGAGAAACAGAAATTAAGAGAATGAAAACAGGAAGATAGAAGCAAAGAGACAGAGACAGAAATAGGCTGAGAGAATTGCTTCAGCTTCCTCCTTGGCAGGGAGTATTTTGGGGGCGACTCGGCCATCTCCGGCCAGTAGAGGAGACCACATGGTCTTTCGGGCTGCTATGCTCCGCACTGTCAGGAAGTTCGTCTTCTGTCTAGCCGTAGGCCTTTTTGCGATGGGAAAAGGGCTTTTCTGGGCAAGAACATGGGAACTCCCCCACTTACAAGTCGTCCAGTACACGGGGGCAGGAGCCTAGATGAAGTCCTCAGAGACAAAGGTGCTGGGAGAGGCCTCAGGGAGGCTCCCCCGGCCCCTCTGAACCTGGGACTCAGTCCATCTGCGCACAAGCCAGCCTCAGCCAAGGTCGGGGGCCCTCCTGTGGCACCCTGGGGAACAGCGGCAGCCGTACTGAGCCCCTACCATGAGCTCCAGCCCGGCTCGAGCTGCTGGAGCTGTGGGTGGGGTGAATGGGGAGGGGGCACCATCCTCACTTTCCTAAAGCAGTGGGCAGATTAGAGTGTGCACCACTACCTGATGTGTGTTGCTGTTGTGTATGTCAGTATAAATGCATATCGTTATGTGCATACAGATGTATAGTAGGCATATATAGAATAGACATGTACTTATCTCTGTATATGTGTGGGGCCATGGTATTATTTCATCTATGCACGCACATATGTATTATGCATGTGATATTCTGTCTATGGGTCTCATTGGATATGCATGTTTCTGTGTATGCCATTGCATATGTCTACTTGCCACAGTGCCTGTATTTTTATGTGCATGTAAGGCTATGATTGTGTGCATGTATAAATTATAACACTTGCCCTAGCCGGTTCGGCTTAGTGGATAGAACGTCGGCCTGCAGACTGAAGGGTCCCGGGTTCAATTCCGGTCAAGGACACATGCCCAGGTTATAGGCTGGATCCCCAGTAGGGGGCATGCAGGAGGCAGCCAATCAATGATTCTCTCTCATTATTGATGTTTCTATTTCTCCCTCTCCCTTCCTCTCTGAAAGTAATAAAATATATTTTAAAAATTATAACACATATGCCATATATGTATATGAATGGCATTATATGGCACTACACAATACATGACACATTCTCATATAGTCAGTATGGGTAATGACATGGTTTTATTTATGTCTATATATCACCATGTATTTATTGTATATTTGTCATCATGTATGAATGTGTCACTCTATGTGTGTGTGTTTGGAATCAATGTGTTTATTAAGTGAATGTCACTATGTATGTATTTGTATGCTCTTCTGCTTGTGACACACATGTTTATATCATTGTATGTGTGTTCACTATTGAATATGTATGTGTTCTGAGTGTGTATATCCCTGTGTCATTCTGTGACATGCCAGCCATGTCACATGTATATGTCCTTGTACACATGTGTCGATAGCATGTGTATGGGGCCCCTGTGTATAAATGCACATGCACGCTGGGGGGTGTGCTTTGTATATTAGTATCTGATGCTTTGTTTGTGTATGAGCCAGTGTGTTTGTGCCCAATTCTTATACTACCCAGGAACCCTAGGCCTTCTTAGCTTAGAACTGGAGGTAAGCAGCCTTCAGTTTGGGGGTCTGGAGGGCAGGGCAGTGCCAGAGCTAGGGTAAAAGTTGGGAAGGCCCCTCATAATCCTGCCCCTCCATGTCATGTTCCCTTTACTGGGTTTGCCGGGAGGTCTCACTCCAGGCCCATCCTCCCTCTGCCAGCTGCGGCCTGACAGGCCCTGAGCCCTCTTCTGGTCTCACAAGCAGGCCAAACCCATTTCTCCCAGCCCTCTGTGTGCCCACCGCTCCATGTGCCCGCTAAGCCCATTCGCCCACCCCCTCCCACCCAATCCCTGGCAACAAAGTCTCAGACAAAAGAGAAGCAGAGTCCATTGTTTATTAGTTTGGGGTCCCAGACACCACCCCACATTCCCCTCCATCTACCCTCCTTTCCCGCCTTTTCTTCGTCCCGGTGCCTGTCCAGGCGGCTGGGCCCCCACTCGGAGCTTCTCCACCGCTGCATCAGGTGCCGATGCCCAGCCCTCCCAGACCTCGGGCAGCAGAGGAGCTGATGTGGCATTTCCCCGGTTGGCCATACCAGGAGGACAGCGCCATGGGTGCGGTGGAGGCCTTTCAGGGTCCTGGGCAGGGCGGGGAGGGTGCCTGAGGGGCTCACCTGTCACGCGTGGTCCCGAGCCTGGAGGAAGCCGGTGGCAGGCGGCGGCAGCGGCGTGGTCTCCGAAGCCCACAGTACACTCATCCATAAAGTAGGAAACACTACACCCTCCAGTGCTGTTAGTAGTGCTTTCTACTTTATGGGTGACTGCACTGTCTGTCTGTCCGTCTGTAGGTCTCTTCAGGCCGCCTGCTCCTCCTCCTGACTCCTGTTTCAAGAGCCCCCGACCCTCCCCAACCCTGCCCAACCCTCCCAGGGGCTTCCTAAGACCCCAGCACCTAGCCCCATGGCCCCCAGAGGGCCCGCCCTGGGCTGTGGGCGGTGACTCAGCATGGCGCCAGACCTTGCCTCCTACCTCCCTCCCCCCACTTCCTCTTTGCTTCCCTCTTCCCTTCCCCCTGGGGCTCCACCCCATCCCCCCACTTTCAGGGCCACTCAGGTAGAGACCACCACTACTCATCAGGTCTCACCCCAGTCCCCAATTCTGACCCCCTGAGTGACCCCTGCCAGACACACTACCCACCCTCCAGAGTCCAACTGAGGCAGCCACAGCCTCCTGCCCTCAAGGCCTCAGTCTCCAGCCTCCTTCCCCCAAGGCCTTGGCTCCCAGCCTCCTCACCAGCCCAAGGCCCTGAGCCCTTCCCTGCTGGGTGGCTCCCCAGGCAGGAGCCCAAGGCTATCGCAACAGAGCTGGTGGCCATGTTGGGTGGAGGGAGATGCTTAGGGCCCCTCACTGACATCAAGTCCCACTTTTCAGCCTCTGCCCACCCTCTGCCCACCTTCTGCCATCCCCACCCTTGTCTCTGGCTCTTGGCTCTTGAAGCCTTGGACCAGCTTTCTTCATCTGGGCACCAGGGGCCATTTTCTCTCCCTTGTCCAGAGGGAAGTCAAGGCCCACAACTTTAAGAAGCTGTCCCACCACGAAGGCAGTGGACCTGAGGGTTATCGCACCGCTTTGCCTAAAGCTTTGCTGGTGAGCTTTGCAGGCACCCAAGCCCCGGAAGCCCCTCCCGAAACCATCTCCACCCAGGGCTGCAGCCCAAGCCCCTCATCGCCCCTTGAGGCCCAGAGTCGATGAGTCCCCGTTGGGGCTGAGGTGAAGGGTCAGACCCCTACCTGATGTTGCAGGGCTGAGGGGAGCAAGCCCTGTGCTCCAGGCTCCCAAGTGGGGTTCCCTTCAGGGCGGGCAGGGCTTATAACCCCAAGGCCACGTGGGCCAGATCTCAGGGCGCCCAACGGTCTTGGAGCCCGCCCCCACACGGCCTCAGAGATTAGCGTGCCCCTCCCCTCCCTGGGGAGGACAGACTGACAGGAAACCAGAGACAAGGCTGGGTACTGGCAGGAGGGGGCTGAAGAGACCATCTCACACACCCTGGGCAGGTGGCTTCCGGGACCCCAGGCCTACCCATCCCCCATGGCGCCAGCCCCAGAGGTTTGTTCAAGAGTCTGGGACTGACTCAGGGCACTGGGGCTCCTGTCAGGGCAAACTCTGAATTCTGAATTCCAGCGTAAGAAAAGGACTTTTTCCCTGACCCCAGCCCAGAAAACTCCCTTCCCTTTGGGACAGCAGTGGCATTCAGACGAAGCTGTGGCTCCTCTCCAGGTGCTACCCAGAGAGACCACGGAGGAGCAGGTGCATGAAGGGGGTCTGGGCCAGCACATCACGATGCCATCCACATAATCAGGTGACCTTAGCGCCCCACAAAGCCACCCCTCCCCAGCCCCAGCCTGCAGGAGGTAAGACCTGCACCCTCAATACATATGGGGGTCACACTTGGGTCAGGCGGATCTGTTGGCCCGAGACTGGGTGTTCATGCTTCCCTCAGGGCCTGCAGGGATAGGAGGGCAGGGCAGAGCAGTGGTGAGAACAGGGTCTCAAGCAGGGCATGGGTGCCACTGGGCTTAGAGTGGAGGGAAAAAGGCTCTGAAGGGAGGTTCTCGCAGTCACCGGATGTGGGCAGGGGCCCGCCCACCTGCACGCCACCCCCGCTTTCCCCATGGGGAAGGCAGGAAGCTGCCCATCCCAGGGTCCCTAGCTGGGGGAGGGGAGCAGGGTGTGGGTATGGGTGGGGAAGAGGCCTGGGGGGGCTGGGTCTAGGCTACACATATTCTCCAAGCCTCTCAGTGGGCTTGACTCTGGAATATAGAGGAATAGATGGGGGCGGGGAGGGGGGGGGTGCAGTGTAGAATCACCCAGATTCCTTCCCAGAAGGCCATGACCTTCTTCTCTGGGTCCCCCATTCAGAGTCAGGCCCACACACACTTGAGGGAACTCTCAGATTCAAGGCCCAGAAGAGGGTTGGCACGTGCTGGGGCAGCAGGCAGGGAGATTGCCTCGGACCCTTTCCTTCAGGAAGGCTACCCTCAACCGGAAAATTGTTAACCATCCCAGGTGCCTACATGAGACAGAGAAAGGGGGACCAGGGTCTGAAGAGACGGTGGTGAGGAGGGCGGGCTGGCCAGAAATGGGACAGTGCTCCTTTAACAACCCACCACGGCTCCCGACCCGGGGTGGAGGGGAAGTGGCTGCCCCAGGCGATAAGAGGATAAGAATATCGAAGTTGTGCAGTAACCTGGGTTCCTAGACCCCCACCCTTCAGGGCCCCTCCTCCTAGAGTATCTTGCCCCCCACCCTCTGCCGACAGTGCCTCCATGGCTATCACCTCAGCAAAGGAGAGTCGCAGGCTGGGAGCCAGGGGCCTGGCTCTAGGGCCAGCTCTGCCATAGACCCCTCAGCGTGTGACCTGCGGCAAGTCAGACCTGAGGTTCCTTCTGAGGGACACACTGTTCCCTCAAGAGTCTCCATCCCAAACCCTCTCCTGTCCTGGGCAGGGTAGGGTGTTCCTGATGCCTGCTGTCCGGTGACAACAGAGCCTGCTTTCCCTTTGCGTGTCCTCAATGCCCAAAGCCAAAAAACACCATCGATTTTTAAAATGTATTTACTTAATTTCTTGAAGTGAGAGAATGAGTCCCAGCCTCTCCACTCACAGAGCTTCTGGGAACAAGAAGTTACTGGAGGGGCTGGGACTGAGGTTGAAAGGGGATGGAGCTGAGGGGGCACTCAGGGTCCCTGTTCCCTGGAATTCTCCCCACGACCAGTGATGAATCCCAGCTCTTCTGGGCCTCAAACCAGGAGAAACGGGACGGGACCAGAGACAAATCAAGGAGGAGGAAGGGCATAGTCTGAGATAAGGACACAGAGACAATGAGAACCATCTAAAGCTTTGCTAGTAAGCCCTGGCAGGAGCACTCGACTGCTCCAGGCTGGCACGATCCATAGGTGTGGTCTGTGTGACCGACTGACGGGAAGACCAGTGGGTACACACACATACACACACACACACACACACACACACGGCCCAAAAACTCCAGAAGATTCACAGTCTCCTTTACAGAGAGGCAGAGTAGGCCCGGAGCCACACAGACGCCTGTGGGTGGCACCCAGCTCAGGTCTGTAGACACACCTTGCAGAAGGCCTGCTGCACCCTCCTGGGCACACCTGCCTGCTCCCAGAAACACCCAGGAAGGCTCAGTGGGGATCTGAGGCCTGAAGGCTTAGGGATGGCTTCAGGACACAGGCACTGTCTGGAGAGCGGTGTGACTCCCACTCCCGCCTCAGCCGCCTGTTGGCTGAGTTCCCCAGGATGAGAGAAACTAAAACCCTTGAGGATGGCCAGTGGCTGAGGGAGGAGGTGGTTGAGAGGGACGCCTCCCTGGAAGAGAGTTCAAGTTGACTTTTCAAACTCCACCCCTTGGCGGTAGGATTGGGCTCAGCCAGGGACTCGCTGGGCAGCCTTAGCTCACTTGGAATCTGCTAGACAATGTCCTCCATGGTCTGGTCCACTTCTGACATCCTAAGTCCGGGAATCAGACTCATGCTCAGAGGGAGCAAAAGGGGAGGGGAGATTTGGGACCAAGATAAGAAGGAGTGGGGGTTGGGCAGTGACATCAGAAACAAACCGAGAACAGTCCTTCCCCAGATGACAGGGCTGAGTTGGCTGGAGTCTGAGCTTGGGCTCACAATTCCTCACTCCCACCCCAACCCGCTGACCTAGGAGACAGCCATCTTTGTGTGCCAAGTTGAGGTTATGAGCAGGTAAAGGTGAGCCTGAGGAGAAAAGGACAGTCTTCAGAGACTCCCAGTCTGGTAGGCAAGACACAGGCATACATGCAGGGTATGGGAGTCTTGGGTGTTGGTTTGAATGAGCAGTTGTATCTAAAGCAGGCACGAGCTTCTGGTCCGATGGGGACACTTGGCTTCTACTTGAGCAAGCGCTGAATCTGACAGTGAAGTAGAACACGAATGTACACCTCCACACGTACCCACATCCTACAAAATTAGAGCAACAGGTGCAAGTTAGTCCTGGGTGGTGTTGAGGGTCCTGTGGGACTGGACTGATGGATGCTGCAGTGGCAACCTCAGACTCACAGAGGGCCCATCAGTAAAGGCTTCCTAGAGAAAGTGAGAATGGACAGGAGAGGTTTTGGACAGGAGAGGCGTTAGAATAGAAGCTGACTGGGCGAGGAGGAAGAACATGGAGAAAATAGTCATTTGAAGGCCTAGCACCTTCACGGGAGAGCAGGCCCAAGGGTGGGAGCAATGACAGGGCATTGTCTGCAGAGAAGAAAGCCAGGCCTTCCCTCCAGCTGCATGGCCCTGGGCGCTCACTCAGCAGCAGGCAGAGATGGCAGCCCAGATAACCTGCCTGGAGAGGAGACAACAAGAGAGAAGCCACAGGATCTAACCACTCACAAACAGGAAGTCAGAAGGCAGCACAGGCCCGCCCTCAGGGGAGCTAGACTCAGGGACAGGCCTGGCCACAAAGGAGGGAAACTGAGCCCCTAGCATTGCAAAATGAGGGCAGAAGACAATTGGAGTCAACAGTCCCAAATGTTGAGACCTTTGACCACTTTCCCTGAAGGGGCCACAAAGGGAAGCAGGTGCCAAGAGAGGGACGTGCCTCAAGAGCCTAAGCCCCACCCCCCCCCCCCCCCCCGTGTTCCCTGTAAGAGGTCATCTCAGCACCTAAGGCTCATGAGTCCCCTGACTTATCTCAGAGAGGCCCCCAGCAAGGACGGTGGGAACACTCTCCCCTCTGCACTGCCTGCCCAGATGTCCTCCAGTTTAACCTCATGCTCCCCTGGCAGCTGCAGTGCACCCCAGGGGCGGGGGCGGGTGGGGGGCAGCACAGCTCTGGGACGGACTTCTGGCTCAGCTCTCTGGATCACAGTATCCAAGACTTTTTAAACAGCAGCGTCCGCGTCAGGAAACTGAGCTGCAAACCCAGAGAGAGGTCACAAAGCAAGTTAGGACCAAGTTCAAGGTTTTGTCCACAGCATCTGGGAGGAGGCAGGACAGGCTGGGTAGGAGGAAAGGGGGTGTGGGAGAAGTCCACCCTGACCACTGCTGTGGGAGTGGCCATGAAAAGAGAAGCATCCTCCACTGGAAACTCCCAGGGACGCCAGCAGGGAAATGAGAGAGAGCTCCCTCCTGGCTCCCTCCACACACACAGGTGCCTGGGCTGACTTGCAGAGCTGCACCTGCTTCTGTTTTAACGGCTCTGAATAAAGTGTGTGTGTGTGTGTGTGTGTGTGTGTGTGTGTGTGTGTGTCCAGAAACCAGCAGGAGCTGGGCAGTAAGGTCTTTCATCAGCCAAACCCCCTGCCCCCAATATCAGGATCACCAAGCAGAGGGCAAAACCAGGGGGCAGGAGATTAGGGGTCCAGTCCCCACCCTGTGACTATTTACAGTAACTTTGGGCCAGTCACCCAATCTGCCCCCGAACTCCCAGGCTTTCTGTCTTCATCTACAAAATTGAGGAGGAGGTTGACCAAGGGCCTGTTTATATAGGAAGTCCCCAAGAGCAAGTGGGCCCTGGGACCTCAGAGGAGGAAGCAGCGAGGCCTGTGTTCCAAGACCTGCCCAGCCACTGGCAGGCCGTGGATTTCCCCAGCTGGCGGGAGGGCAGATCTCCCTTAGCTCAGAGAAGGCAGGTGACTGGGAAAGGGTCTGGAGGAAAACCCTTCCCTCATGGTGGCTGGGAATGAGGGGCGTAGGATGGGTGGACTCCTCTGTCTGTCATCCTTCCTGCCAGCACCCTGTCCCCTCAGGCCAGATCCCAGGGATAGACGGAGAAGCAGAAGGTGACGGAGAAAAGAACAGAGACTGTGAGGACTGCCCCTGGACAACTCTACATTGCTTCTTCCTTCTCTTCCAGGCCCACACGCTGAGCTGGGTGTGTGGGGGAGGCAGCAGCGGAGGCAAAGCACATTCACCTGAATCTCATTTGATCATCATGCTGACCTAGTGATGTAAACGATGGTATCCCCATCTCAGAATGAGGAACCAGCAGTAAGTTCCACCTTCCTGAAAATCGGCCAACAGTCACATAGTTTCTGTCCCCCTAAGGGACTCAATTCAAAGTGCCCTGGAAAGGACCAGGCCCGGGGGACCTCGGAGGGGATACTCCGCAGACAGTGGCCATGCAGCCTACGTCTGCTCACAAACCAGGTGAAGAAGGGAGATGGAAAAAGCAGTGGTTGGAACTCAGGGCAGCCTTCCCTGCCCCCAGGCTTGTGGGTGGGGGAGGAGAGGGGTCTAAATGGGTAACCGAGTGGTCTGCACAATCTGTCCCACAGAGAATGGCCACCCCAGCCGCTGCCCTCTGAGCCTTAAGCAGTCAGATGGGGGAGGGTTGGCCATGAAGGCTGGATCCCCAGCAGCCCCAGCAGCAGCAGCAGCAGCAGCAGCTCACAGCACTAGAGCCGTTAAAAAGTGACTCAACCAGAAAGTGCGTTTGAAGCGAGGCCCGCCAGGGCCCCAGAGCCAAACCTCAAAAAGACGAAGTGAGAAAGACCAGCCTGCGGGGGCTGGGCTGGGGGTGGAGGCCTGGCTGGGAGCCGCCTGGCCAAATAAGGGCAAATGCTCCCAGGCCGGCCAATGGGGCTCAGGCAGCCATGTCATGGGGCTGTGGCTGGAAGGGGGAGGGAGGAAGGAGGTGAGAGAACTAGGGCATAATGGGGGCCGGGGCTGGGGGCAGGAGGCCCAGGCCCCCCAGGGAGGGTCCCAGAGTGAACGAGCAGAGGGAGGTATTGTGACCCTCAGCCCCCAAAGACCTTGGTGCTGAGGTTGATAGCCCTGTACCCCACTTGCAGGCTGGGGCTCAAGGGGACAAAAGGAAGACAAGGACCCCTACCCCTGCCCCAGTTAAGGGCCCTTGATCCCCAGGTGCCATGGCAGGAGGGAAGCCGTAATGACGGCTGGGTTGAAACACCACTGTAGCCTTGCCTGCCCACTGGCTTTGGGCGTGTGATGTAACTGAAACTCAGTTTTCTCATCTGTGAAAGGGGAATAGTGCCTGAAGAATGGTACTGAGTATCAAGTGCAATGATGGAGGTGGCCAGTTTTGAACCAGAAAAGGCCACACTGATATAATAGATTATTATTGTAGAAACTCTGGCCCCAGGGCTGCTTCTCCCGCAGATTCTTGCTTCCCGGTTGCTGTGCAAGATCCCTTTGCAAGGACACCATGTGGTTCTCAGTTCTGGCCTCTGGCATCTGCAATGGGGAGGCTGTGGAGGCCAGAGTGGTCCTTCCAATCTAAGCTCAGCCCCACCTGCCACAGAAGCAAACTAGACTCGCTCTTCCCAGGCTCATCCACCGGGGCCAAACCCTGGCCACCTAAACTTCCATCTCCTCTTCCCACTTGGCTCTACTGAGCTCCAGACCCCACCCCCCTCCCCTGCTCCCCTGGGGTGCAGGGCTGAGGAAGTGAGTCTATTCAGCTGCCCAGAGAAAGTGCCAGTGCCGCAGGTGCCTGCACAGGGTGGGGGCAGCTGCTGGGGTCTCCCCGAGCCTGTGTTCACTCCCTTGCCTCAGGCCTCCCCTGGGATCACAGCCCGGGAGGAAGGCTGGGCAATGGCTGCCACCCTCTTCCTCTCGGTGGAGTTCTGCTCTCTCCCAAGCGTGGATTTGCATTTCCCCCTCTGCCCTGCCTACTCAAGCCCCCAGGGAGCAGGTGACAGTTAAACCCCCTCTTCTGGCTAGTGGCCTCAGAGCACTCATTTCCTTCCAGGTATTTTCCGGGATGGGGGTCAGCATTGAAAGGGTGGCAGTTGCTGGGTTTGGGTAGGAAGGAATGAGGAGTGCATTTTGGAGAGAAGCTGGGGTCCCCCCAACCTTGGTGTCTGAAGCTGTTCTTTTCCTTCCCCCCAGTTCTCTTTGTAGCAGAGAGCTCAGCTCAGGGGAAGGAGGGTGCAGGGGCAGGAAGCAGCACATATGAGTTCTTGAAATGGGCCTGCTAGTTCCCTGACTTCTTTCAGCCCCAGGCCTCCCTGTGCTTTGGGATGGACACCCCCTTGCCCCTCTCTTCCCCCAAAAAAGCTTGGGATTAAAACTCTTCGTCCATGACCCCATAATGCCTGTCCTCCACTCTAGGGGAGCATTGAGCATAGGAGTCAAAGGTCTAGAGGGGAGGTGTTTTCTATCATATTTCTCAGAGGATCTGGCACCTTGGTGCCAGCAGCATGGGGCAGACCTTTCTCTGCACTCAGTTCCTGCCTCCTGGGATCTTAACAAAGAGAAACCCCAGCATCTGTAGGTAAAAGACGCTGAGGCAGGCAGAGTAGGACAGACAAAGCAGCATGACCCCCTCTGGAGGTCAGGCTGACCACTGTCTCTGGGACTCAGTCTTCTCACCCATGAAGTGCAGGCCTGGCCTATGTCACGGCTCTCCCAGGTCTCACCTGCTCTGTGTGATCTGCCTTCACTTTTTCTGCAGCCCCAACACTCTGGACCTCACCCTCAGTGGCGCAGGCCTCTGAGCCGAAGGCCCAGGCAGGCAGCCATGAGCTTTCTTCTTCGGTGGAAGCCTCACAGGCTCTCCCTACGGCAATGTTGACCAAGCATGGCTGTCTGTGCTTTTAGGTCAGAGGAGACTGGAAGGGGGTCAGCCACACATGAGCGGCAAAAGTGACAGCGGACACGCTGACATGAATCCAAGAGGTAGAAAACAGTCAGTCCCAGAACCATTTCACCACATGATACGAAAATGGAGGTTTGTAACAACGACTTTGAGCCAAGTAGAGGTTAAATCACACCCAGAGAACCTCATATCCAAACAGCAAGGAAGTATATATATTTTTTAAAAAACACAAAGTCATAGAAAATGAGAGAATAAAAAGAGATTTAAAAAGAAAGCCATGCACTTGAAGGAAAATGTTTCAGTTTTGCTATGTTTATGTATGATAGGTGTATTGGGACATCTATTGACCAATGATGCCAGAGAGATGACAGTCTGGCCACACTGACCTAGAACTTACCGAGAGGTGGACAATTTGGGATCATGACAGTCTCCTAGATACAGTTAGTCATCTGCAGCTCTCAAATTGCTTTTACCTAAATTAACATATTTGATCCTCATAGCTATCCTAAGACAGGCATGGCCATCTGCATCCTTAAGGGAACTTTTAAGGTATAAGGTACAAACAGAAAAGTTTGTACAACACAAATCATGCGTGTATAACTCAATACATTTTCAGAAAGTGAACCAACCTATGTAACCAGCATCCAGATCAGAAAAGACACCACAGCCAGCACCTTAGGAGCCTCATGCCATTTTCCACCCCCACCTTTCACAGGGAACCGCTATCCTGTTCCCCAACACTAGAGTTTTTTCAACTGCATTGTATCGAGAGGAAACTTTGGTTTGAAGAAGTAAAGTGACTTAGAAAAGTCAGGGCCGGTGGGTGGTGAAGGCAACAGGGCTGGGAGGCAGGGACAATGCCCCTCGTTGGATACGTGTATTTTCATCACAGAAGTCTCACTGTTCTGGTGGAGTGTGAAGGTGCCATCACTGGGCTGGAGATGGAGGGAAGTGGCAAGTAGACGAGAGCAGGAGAGGTTAGAGCAGTGATGGCGAACCTATGACACGCGTGTCAACTCATTTTTTTGGTTGATTTTTCTTTGTTAAATGGCATTTAAATATATAAAATAAATATCAAAAATATGTCTTTGTTTTACTATGGTTGCAAATATCAAAAAATTTTTATATTTGACACGGCACCAGAGTTAAGTTAGGGTTTTTCAAAATGCTGACACGCCGAGCTCAAAAGGTTCGCATCACTGGGTTAGAGGGTATGGGCGCAGATCAGTAGATACCTAGGGGCTACTGGAGTGGAAAGCATGACTCGGCCAGGAGGGAATCGGAGGACTGACCAGTGTCCCAATACTCAACACAAGTTTCCCAACACTCAAAATCCTAAGGTTTCCCTTCTTGGGCCATTTCCCCACACTGCCTCCCTATCTTTGGCTAATTTTAGACTTGGGGATGTGAGATGTAGGTGTTGGGCATAGGGTGGTTGGGGTGCTTAACGTGCAGGGACATGTAACTTTCACTCAACAAGCTAATGCCTCCCGCTGGTTCTGTGGAATGCTCATGAAGGGAGCCATCTGCTGCATTTAGGGATAACTATGTTGGAAACAGCAGCCCCAAACTGGGTGTGGGCAATGTCCTTTTTGAGCTAAGGCTCTCGTACTTGATCATAATGAAGTCACTTTAACTCTTTGAGCCTCAGTCTCTTCATCACTACACAGGGTGTTAACTATGACACGCGGGTTTTGTGAGGATCAAATAAGATAATGGACATAAAAGCCCTTTTGTCAACTGTAAAATGCTGTTTAAATGAAAGGTTTCCCAGATACTGAACCTGAACCAGACTCCCAGACAAAGCAAGATGTTGTTAGTCTGTTCTTAAACATTACCTGTCTCTTTTCTACAGCTCAGGTGTCAGGAGGGGACTTGAGGATTAAATAGCAGATTATAGTCAGGCTGGGAGTTGGAAGGTAGTGGCCATGCCCGGGGCGGTGAGGCCTCAGTCCCCAACCCTGAAGAGCCCAGTGAGGTTAGGCCTTTGTCAGCCCATCCCCTTTCCTCTTGGGAAAACTGCTCCCCTCCAAGACCAGAATGTTTCC